>NC_087267.1:42641216-43281216 GCF_015220805.1 Pogoniulus pusillus
CCACAGGGGTTTGAAGACACAAGGGGAGGATTTTGTAGCATGTGGGTGGAGGGGCCCCATGGTGTTTGTGTGCAGGGGAAAACCCAAAAATGCATCTGACAAGGTGTGTTTGTGGAAAGGGTGCATGAAGGCAGAGCTGGCCTTGGGAGATAAGTTCTTGAGTGTCTGTGGTCCTTGGGGGTGATGTAGAGCATGGGTGTGCAGGCACAAGGACTGTAAAGGTGGTTAGGGAGAGGCCATATATACAGGTCTGTGCATTAGGGTGAGAGAAGGATGTGTGGGAATGTTTTCCTGTGGTGATGGGAATATGGCAGAATGAGGGCAGGTGAAGAGCCTGAGCATGTACGGAACATGTAAGGAGGGGGGTTGTAAAGCAACAGTAGCTGTAGGTGAAGTGTGAGGTGTGAATCCAGTGTGGGTGTAGGATGAGCTGTGCAGGGTGCTCATTCAGGGATATTCTACCATGAGCACAAGAGGCTCATGCTATGGCAAGGAGCAGGTGGGGATAGGATGTGCTATGTGATGAACGCAGGGAAAACCTTGTGCTGTGGAGAGACCCAGCAATGATCCAGCAACATTTTTGGGGCAAAATCCTATCTTGAAGTCCTCTTGCACTTCCTGGCATGGGAGGTGGGCTGGGTGACTCAGCAGGCAGCAAAGAAACCAGAGAGAAATTTTACTTCCCCTGTAATAATCATCTGCTTTACAGAAGGGGGGGGGAGGGGGGAGAGAGAGAGAGAGAATTTCCTGGAAGAGAAAGTTTTCTATTACTGAAGTGGTCAATGAACAGAACAAATACTGGAGGCCTTTGCCAGCCACACTCTTCAGCTCTGAAGCTGCACAAGCCCTCCCTTCCTAGCAATTGCCTTTTGCTCCTGACATTAGCAGAAAACTCACTCTGGTCCCAGGTAATGTAAAGCTCTTCAGCTGAATCAAGGCAAACAACCGCCATAGGAAATGTGTGCACAGCTACACACGGCTGAGCAGCACCGGGGGCTGTAACTACCAGAGAGTTTGCAATAGCTAAAACCAAGAGGGAGTTAATCGTGGCTTTCATTCCCATGCCCTTGACCTACAAGTTGCAGAGCTGAGAAGTGCAAAGCTGACAGGAGATATCCAGGTGAAGCCACCGAGGCCCTCAGTCTAAAGCTATAATCTCCATATTGCCCTGGCTTTTGGAGGAACCATTTCCTTCTGCTTTCCACTTTGGAGATGCACAAAGGACTTCAGGGGGCTCAGACACTGGGCTGTCCTGCAGAAAGAAGGGATGCCACTGGGGACATTAAACAAAGCCTGGTGAGGCTGGGAGAGAGAACAAGCATATTTCAGGATCAAATGAGTATTTTGGCTTATTTTGAGATTTTTTAATTCAAATGGTTTTAATTTTCTTGGCTTTTTGGGGCAGCATGGAGCCCAGTGAGCACACGGCCTTCCATCTTATGGGCATCACAAAGGTGTGTCCTCACGGAGAGATGCCTCCTGTGTGTATTTGGATGTGGATGCACAGGTTGTGTTTGTGCAGGGGGTGCATGCATATGTCCACAACCAGTCCTCACAGATACCTTGCATTGTATATAAGTGTGTATGTATATATATATATTTCATATAAGGCTCAGAGCTATACATCTCCTCATCATGCCTGCATACATCCACATACATCCACCCACTAAGGTTGCGTTTCCGGAGACATTCTCAAATAGAGCAGTGTAATTTCTCCGCTGATTTTGATTGACATGCTGTCCCTGGGATCATGTGTTAATCCCTTCTTCACTCAAGCCTTTTCATAACTCATTTCTCTCTGCTAGATGGAGACTCTGATGGTTACCGAGGCAACGATGATAGCACTAAGCCATTTCCCTCTCTGCACGGAGACCATTATTCCGCATGCATAGGCCATTTGCAACAAAGGTCGCCACAAAGTCATCCACAACACAGCACACGTTTATTAAACTTTTATTCTCTTCCCCCCCACCCCCTTCCTCCTAACAGAGAAACTAGCCAGCACGTGTGCAATCTCTCTCTCTCTCTTTTTCCTTTTTGGAGATCTTTGTAATATAGGTAATAATAACCGTAGCAGATATTATTGTACCCAAACTGTATATCACACAGATCTGAGGCTTAGAGTTCCTGGTCCAGAGAGATCATGCTTAGATGGTCAGGTTTTGCACCAATGGTTTCTGTTTGTCTTTTGTTCTCCTATCAAATAGTAACTTTAATAGCAGTTGCAGGAAAAAAAAACCCCAGCCAACAGCAACCGTATGAGAGCAATGTGAGGTGAGTGGCTGAATGTAAAACCCACATGGAAATTTGCCTTGCAAGACCAAGTACTTCCCAAAGCAAACAAGTAAATAACCATTATCAGTGACTCCCCCTCCACCAGAGTGATTTTAAGTTCAGTTTCTACCTGGTTCCTTACCTGGGCTTCCTGGCTCTGGGTGTAGGCTCTAGAGGGTCCTTCCTGTGGTGTTAGGAGCTGGTTCAGGGGTGCTAAAAGCTCCAGTTGTAAGAAGACAAAGGGTTAATGCAGTGCTGGAAAGGGTCTCACAAACGTGAGGTGCTCACTCCCCACCAGCCACGCTTTGCCCATATGGGGCCACGGCGCTGGATTTGATTTCAGCCCCTTCTCCTTTGCCTCTGGAGACCAAATGTGATGCGTCGCTTTGGGATGGCTTTTAGCAAGCAGCCCTTTCCCACCGGATGCCTTTTCGTGGATTTGTGGATTTAGTACTGAAGCCAACCTCAACAAATGTCCACATTCAATATCTGCTGGCCACCAACCCCACCACCTCTCAGTGCCTGGGATCATGAGTCCTTGGCCTAAAGATTTTTATCACCTCTTTCTGGCTCTTTTTAAATCCAGCTAAACATCTCTGGAGGTCTACATTTCCAACCGTGTCAGGGCAGAGACCCCCACCCTGATGCAATGGGTCTGGCAGCTGTGATGTCTGATGGCAGCAGGGCTGAGCAAGGGCTGGGTGACTGCTTGGACAGTCCTGCGGCACCAGGTTTGCTGGAGATGTGAAAGAGGAGGAGAAGATGGCCCACAGTGATAAGCTCCCAGGAGATTTCTATGGTGCCTCCTACTCTTCTCTGTCCAGACAACTCCAGCACTGCTCTGGGATCTTATCTCTCTGTATTGCTGCACCTTTCTGGCCTTCCTCCTACAGTGTCCTGCTCAGCTTGGTGCAAAACACGCTCCTAATTGCACTGGCCTGGCCCAAAGCTCTGATCCCATCTATGCTCTCCAACTCCCATCACTGGCTTCACTGGTTTTTTCACCTATTTCGTTTAAATGTTTGATGCTGTCTCATCAAAACCAGACAGAGGTCAGCCCAGCCCCATGTCTTTTGCTGTTTCTCCCTTTACTGTCTTTTGGGAAGTAAAAAATAATTTAATTGACAACCTTTAAACATCCATCTCTTGGGTACATGAAGCCACTGAAATGACTGGGAAGGCTACATGAGCCCAGCCTCTGAAAGTGCATGATGGAAAACTTGAGCCTGGAGATCCACGGAGAGGAAAACATCTCCCAAGTGCAAGCCATCACTTGGAGACAGGCACAGTGGTTTCCAAACCAGGCTGTGTGCTTGTTTACAAAGTTTCTGTTTTCCAAGATATTAAACTAATTGGAGGCAGACAGGAATTGGGGTTAAACCTCCCCATCTGCCACTTATCAGAAGAATCACCTTCCCACCGCAATGCAACCGCCATGGAGGAGGCTGAAATACCATAGGGCCAGCTGACACACAGGAGCATGGCTTATGGTGTGGGGTGAAGTGACTCCTCTGCTAAGGTGCTGATTTAGCAGAGGTGTTAGAAGAAAGCATCTGCCCTGGATATTTGGAGCTTGTTGTCCAAGACCTGTCACATCCACCCCTTTGAGCTGAAGGAGAGCAAGAGTGAGGCTTGCTCTGCTAGTGTGACAATACAGTGGGGGAACCCATGAGGAACTGAATCTGCAGACAAAGACTCGCTGTCAGGAGGATGCACTGCCTCACGGCACTTTTCATTCTATTCCCAAACCACATCCAGTCTTTCAGAATAAAATCCCATTTCCTTGTTCCCCATCGCTTGCACCACTCAGCCCACTGGCTGCTCTTGCACTGCTTCTTCTGTGGAAAGTCTTCAGCCTGACTGGCTTGATATTATAAAAAAGAAGAGTGAAAAAATGTATCTATCATCATTTCTGCTCATAACAAGCTCCCTCAGCTCTTGCAGGGATGCTTGAGGCTGGAAAACCCACAGGGATGCTTGAGGCTGGGAAACCCAGAGGGATATTTACTTGCGATGCAGCCCTGGGGTGGTGCTGAGGATTTTGAGTGAAGTGTGGCAGGTATTTCCAAGCCCCCTGCACTAATTGATGGGCTCTCTATATATCATGCCAGATAAAGGGCCCTTGTGCAGTAAATGCTGATGTTTAGAACATCCTGATAGCGTTTTGTTAACAAGAAGATAACAGGAGAGCAAGATACGTTTGTTTAGCTGCCTATAGATAAAACCAATAGGGTCTTTGTTAAGTTTTCATGACTGATGGCAGGTTCTAAATGCGATAAATAATACCCCAGGTCTTGATTGGAGCTACTGTAGCACAAATTATAACCTGCAGCATTGACCTGTGAGGGGAACTCAGGAGTCAAAGGCTACAGAAGTGAAGACCTGGGATTATTTTTGAGCAGTGACCCCATGTTTATCAACCAAAAGCAGTCTGCTAACACTTTCCCAACACTGCTGCAAAGTGGTACCCACCAGAAAAGCAAGAGATGAAAATGATGTTGTCAATAAGAACTCTTGGCAGCAGAAAGGCAGAGAGGCTGCAAAAATTCATGGGGAGAGTGAAGCAGTAGATAACCCCAGTCTGAAACCAGTGGTGACCTTTTCTCTAGGGCTCTTCATCAGCTTATCTAGAATGGAATGTCTCATGCAATGCTACAGGCCTGGGGGGTAGTGGCTGGAAAGCAGCCTAGTGGAAAAAGGACCTAGGGATACTGGCTTATAGTCAGCTGAAAATGAGCCAGCCTCTGCCCAGGTGGCCAAGAAAACCAGCAGCATCCTGGTCTGTATCAGCAACAGTATGGCCAGCAGGACTAGAGAAGTGATTGTCCCCCTACACGTGACACTAGTGAGGCTATGCCTTGAGTACCATGTTGACTTTTGGGCCCCTCACTATGAGAAGGACATTGATGTGCAGGAGCACTTTCAAGGAAGAGCAATGAAGCTGGTGAAGGGTCTGGAGAACAAGTGTTATGAGCAGTAGCCAAAGGAACTGGGATTGTTTAACCTGCAGAAAAGGAGACTCAGGGAAGATGTTCTTGCTCCCTACAACTACCTGAAAGGAGGCTGTAGTAGAGGTGGGAGCTGGTCTCTTCTCCTTGGTAGTAAGTGGTAGGACAAGAGGAAAATGACCTTGACTTGCATCAGGGTAGGTCTGGATTGGCCATTAGGAAACATTTCTCTCTGAAAGAATTGTCAAGTCCTGGAACAGGCTCCCCAGGGAAGTGGTGGAGTCACTGTTCTTGGAAGGATTTAGAAGACATATAGATGTAGCAATGAGGAATACGCTTTAGTAGTGGACCTGGCAGTGCTGGGTCAATGCTTGGATTTGATGATCCTAAAGATCTCTTCCAACCTAAAAAGATACTATAAGAGTCTTTGGAAATGGAGGGTGAGCAAGGCTTTGTCACAAAATTGTGTCTTGCAGATCCTGAGCATCCTTCTTCCTTCCACCCCAGGCGGACACTGAGTCAAGGCAGCATTCTGCTCCCTCCCAGGTTTGTCTTCTTCAGGGTGCTTATTAACATTTCTTCCCAAACAACCTGCTAATTGCAAGGTGAGTCTCTGTCAGCCCTCTTACAAAAGACAGAATTGCTATTAGAGGTGATGTAGTGACCCTGTCCCTTACTCATGGGAGGAGAAGAGGGTCTGTGAGGTCTGGCCATGATGCTCCCTGGTGATGTCCCAAAGGTGTCCCCACAGTTGTCCCAGCCTGTGAGGCCAGGATTTATGTTAAGCTGGTGACAAATTAGCAGCAGAGGTAGGGTTGCTCAGCAGAGGTTCTCCAAAGCCTACAGCTGCTAAATCTGTCACAGTTTAGAAGTTAGGCCATGAAACAATCCAACTCCTCTCAACTGCTGAAAAGATTTATAACTACACTTAGGAGGAAGTCCTAGAAAGACAGAGTGATTGGCATTGGAATGGGCTGTCCAGGGAGGTGGTGGAGTTGCCATCTCTGGAGGTGTTCAAGCAAAGCCTGGCTGAGGCACTTAGTGCCATGGTCTGGTTGATTGGACAGGGCTGAGTGCTAGGTTGGACTGGATGAGCTTGCAGGTCTTTTCCAACCTGATTCTATGATTCTATGATTCTATGATACACTGTCTTCAGCACCATCTTCCTTGAGAAGGCACTTATTTCCTCCCACTTCTTGTGATCTCAAGTCACTTTCTGTTTGATTTAGGAGAGGAGGCTGCAGAAGCTGCATCAGGGTGAAGCTAAAAGCATCCATGACCCTTCAGTGTCTTCTTGATGTGTCTCATCAAGCAAGAGGATGAAGAGCTTGACTTGGCTCTCTGGTCTAAAGCCTCTGGGGTGCTGGGAGCCTGGCTTTAAACACCTCCAGAGATGGGGCCTCAACCACCTCCGTGGACAACCCATTCCAGCCTCTCACCACTCTCCTGCTGAAGAACTTCCTCCTCATGTCCACTCTGAATCTCCCCACCTCCAGCTTTGCTCCATTCCCCCTAATCCTGTTGCTACCTGATAGCCTAAAAAGTCCCTCCCCAGCTTTTTTGTAGGCCCCTTTCAGATACTGGAAGGCCACAAAAAGGTCATCTGGGAGCCTCCTCTTCTCCAGACTGAACAGCCCCAACTCTTTCAGTCTGTCCTCATATATTGTGCTAAGCTGTAAATATAAAGCTTCATTCTAATTTCTAGCTCAGCTGAGTCTAGTCTGGGTGATTTTCCTAAGTGTGTTTGGGGGGAGTTACACTCAACCCATCACATAATGTGGCACTTTAGTCTCTAAGTTATAGGTTGAACACACAACCTTGAAAAAGGTGTGTATGTGGGTACCAACAAAAGTCAGAGAACTCAAATCAAAAGGTGCTTCAGTACCTTGCAAAAGCTATTAAATATCATTATAATAATTGAACATATCCCCACACACACAAAAAAAGTGGTGAAACTGGGATGAAGGTGGAGAGAAAATCTCAGTAAATCAAGGCTTGTAAAAAAGTGTATCCATAGGATGTTGTGATTGCCACAGGAACAAAAGCAAACCCAAATACATTCAGAGTTAAGGTGAGATTTTGAAAACAAGAAATCCAAAGGAGCTGGGTGTGGAAAATTACAGTGGAGGCAGCCCAACTGCCTCGATTTGAGGATGTCATGCAGTAACCTGAAGAAAAAAAAAAAGCAAGTGTGGATTTAGAAACACATTATCCTGACCTGGGACCAGAGAAATGGAAATGCCTTTCTCAGATGTCTGTTGGCTGACAGAGCTTATCACAAGCAGCTGGGAGACTCTCATTTCCAGTTTGCTACAGTCCTATGTGTACATCCGTGGCAGAGAGACTGGGCTCTCTGCAGAGATGTGTGCTTTGGTTCAAGAGGAAAGGAATTGGATTTTATGCAAAATCACTACTTTCTGCCCAGTTCTTGCAAGTACTTTGTTGAGCTCACCTTGGTTTGTGTCCCAGTTGTGGTTGGAAGTTGCATCAAGCAGTCTCAAGGGGATCCTACAAACAAGCATCTCCTCGTGTCTTTGGTTTGGAAGGAAGTTGCAGAGGGATGAGTTCCTCTGCATGTTGAGTACATGGAGATCTTGGCAGCTGAGATCCACTTTCAGGATAAAATCTCACTGTAAGGTGGTGTCCCTGGTGATAGGTTCACATAAAGCTGCCTGGAAATGTACCTGGAGAGGCATCCAAGGGTAAAGGAGACTCAAAGATTTGTTTTACAGCAAATGTCATAGAATCATAGAATCAACCAGACTGGAAGAGGCCTCCAAGCTCATCCAGTCCAACCTAGCACCCAGCCCTGTGCTATCAACTAGCCCGTGGCACTAAGTGCCTCAGCCAGGCTTTTCTTGAACACCTCCAGGGACATCAATTCCACCACCTCCCTGGGCAGCCCATTCCAATGCCAATCACTCTCTCTGGAAAGAACTTCCTCCTAACATCCAGCCTATATCTCCTGTGGCACAACTTGAGACTGTGTGCCCTTGTTCTGTTGCTGCTTGCCTGGGAGAAGAGACCAACCTATTAAAGTAAAGATTAGCTGCTAGAGGAGACCTCAAGCCTAGAAAGCAGAAGAAAGTTTCCCTTTTTGTATCATCAAGAAATTCTTTTCTGTAGATACTGACCCTCCTGGCCTCAGATGGCTCCACACCAGCCTTTTCATCTCAGAGGCAAGGGGAGCTGGGAGCTTAGAGGTGCCCATTCCCATCTTGGCTTTGCCCCTGACGTGCTCTGTGACCTGGCACAAATCACTTCACCACCCTGCTTTGGTTTCGCTGTTCACAATGCCAACAGAAAACAAACCAGTCCTTGTTCACAGAAAGTGAGTGACGTTAGCCCAGCCCCATGATTTCTCCAAGCACATCTGATGGGAACTACCACAGCTTTTGAGTCCTTGAGCCAATCCACATTGCCCACATTGAATAGTGATCTGGTTTTGTTACCCTTTGTCAAGAGATTGTTGGGGGCACCTGCTCACCTTGCCTAAACACACGCAAGTGAAGGAATGGCATGGTGGGATGTGTTGCATCATGATGGCAAAATCTGACTAGATGTCTCAGAAGGTCCCCTTGTGTCTTAAATTCATATAAATAGTGGCCAATGGTGTTCCCTGGCTGTGGAGTCTGTGGCCAGAAGGGAAGACTCATGTTGCTGTTTGCAAAAGTCTGACCTCCAGCAGCTTCTATGTCTCCTGACACCAGAAGTGTGGAAGGTGTTTCTCCAGCAGATGACAACAGGTGTTTGTCTTGCACAAAGAGGAAACCTGCAGCATCAGACAAGCAAAAGTGAGGGACCCATTGCAAGCAGCAGGGCTTGAGATAGAATCATAGAATCAAGCAAGTTGGAAGAGATCTCCAAGACCATCCAGTCCAACCTAGCACCCAGCCCTAGCCAGTCAACTAGACCATGGCACTAAATGCCTCAGCCAGGCTTTTCTTGAACACCTCCAGGGACAATGCCTCCACCACCTCCCTGGGCAGCCCATAAGGGTAACTCAAAATGGTGATAAACAGCCGAATTCCTAAGTCATTGCAGACAACTGGAGTAGCTTGGAGGAGGCAATGCCAAGAGCACACTCATCTCTGAAACTGTTTTGCAATGTCTGCAAAAGGCTGGATTCGTACCAGAATTCCAAGTAGTATTATTTGGTAAGCATTAACTCTGTGACCAAGGAACTTGGTCTAGAGAAGAGAAGAAAAACAAAGATATGATGCAGGTCTGCAGACATTTAAGCTTGGCTTTGGTAAACAGAGCTGGGATAATACTCACTGGAGCCTCAGGCACAGGCTAAGGCACTGCCTCCTCCCTCCACCCACCTGCACACTGGATGACTGGTTCAGCTTGGCCTAGTGGGAGTCTGGCAATTAATCTGGTCCCCCTGGGTCTCCCCACCACCCTCCTTCCCTGACACCAAACCAGCAGGCTTGGTTCTGCTCGTAAACACAACCGGACCATCAACCCAGGCCAACCAAAATGAGGAGTCAGGAGGGAATCTTGAGATCCCTAGCTTGTTAAAAGCCCAGGGAACGTTTTCCAACAAGCTGGTGGAGGGTAGCTTTGCCAACATGGGCACCTGGGTGTGGGAAGAATGCTGGCAGAGCAATGAACTCATTAAGGTGGAGCTCTGTCACCACCTCCCGAAGGAATCTGAGATGAGTCCATCATACCACCGTACCCTTGTGCAAGCGAGTGTAGGAAGGATCAGTCACTGGAGCTCCACGCTCCCCTGCTCTACACACTGAAGTCAACGCCACCTGGAGAAATAGGAGCCCTTTCCATGTAAGCAAACTGATCCTGCTGCTATCAAGTGACTCATTAGCACCTTACAAAACTTAAGTAGACCATAGTGTTGCTCTCTAGTAGTGGGAGATTCTTGGCTTGAAAGGAGGATTTGATACCTGCCAAAAGCTCACCTTGAGCCTCACCATCATTAGGAATAGCAGATGTGCCCTCAGGCATCCAAGAAGCTGCAGAGTTATATCTTTGTTATATCCTTGAAGAATTATCTTTTCCAAAGATCCTGTGCACAGAGATGAGCTGCACTGGGTAAATGATAGACTCCAAAGCCTGCAAGTCAGATGATGAGGGGCAAAGGTAGAACCAAGCTGTTCTTACACTGGGCAAATGCAGCTGCTAAAACTCTGTGTGTTCTCAGTAATTTGTAACTTTTCACCTTCACTCCTTTCCCATCAAAGCCCATCAAAAGAAGTGAAACATCCCATGATGACTAGATTATTAGAGACTAATAAATCTCATTTTCCATAGTCACAGAAGCCATGGTAAGGAAAATAGGTCTCTGCCTATCTGTGTTTGGATGGGCATGAAGAAGAGAATCAAACCACTGGAGAGGTCTCTCCTATGCATACAGAGGGCAGCTGAAACTTTGCCAAGACCAATAAGGATCATGTTGGAACACGGGGACACAGTCTAAAGTTGTGCCAGGGGAGGTATAGGCTGGGTGTTAGGAGGAAGTTGTTCCCAGAGAGAGTGGTTGGCATTGGAATGGGCTGCCCAGGGAGGTGGCGGAATTGCTGTCCCTGGAGTTGTTGAAGAAAAGCCTGGATAAGGCACTTAGTGCTGTGGTGTAGTTGATTGGCCAGGGCTGGATGCTAGGTTGGACTGGATGGTGTTGGAAGTCTCTTCCAACCTGGTTGATTCTGATTCTGAATAAAGTCAAGCAGATGTGCTGCAGTGGTTGCTTGAGCTCATGACTTTGCCATGTTTGCTGTGAAAGCTCTCCAGGAAGGCTTACAAATATCCTGGACAGAACATATGTATTTCACCTGAAGTTGAGCTTCACTCAGCTTGAAAGACATTTCTCCATTGTAAACTGTCCACTGAGCCATTGCATCTCCAAGGGACTCTGCTGCTGACACAGCACAAGACTTTGTAATGGTTATCTTTCCTAAGCATCACCTGCTGTCTACAACTACCTGAAGGGAGGCTGTAGCCAGGTGGGGTTGGTCTCTTTTGCCAAGCAACCAGCAACAGAACAAAGGGACACAGTCTCAAGTTGTGCCAGGGGAGGTCTAGGCTGGAGGTTAGGAGGAAGTTCTTCACAGAGAGAGTGATTGGCATTGGAATGGGCTGCCCAGGGAGGTGGTGGAGTCACTGTCCCTGAAGGTGTTCAAGAAAAGCCTGGCTGAGACACTTAGTGCCATGGTCTAGGTGACTGGGCTGGGTGCTAGGTTGGACTGGATGACCTTGGAGATCTTTCATCCTGGTTGATTCCATGATTCTCTGACTCATGATAGCTAGCTATGATACTTTCAATAGGGTTCTCAGCACAAACTTGATGAACATCCTTGCTTTGGGATTTCTGTTTTGTCTTTTTTTGGCCAGGCCAAAGCAATCCTGAAACCAAAAGAAATGCAGCATTTAGCCAGTGGCAACTTGGAGGGCTGAAGGGAAATGCTTCCTCCTGAGACACGGCACTGCAAATCCAGCCTTTTAGGAAGCAGGTGGCACTAAGAGCCATGGTTGGGCAGGGTCACTAGATACCGAGGACAAGGCCTGATTTTTGGGCTTGACTGAGCATCTGTCTTAGCTGAAAGTACGGAGAACAACTACATCACTTCATCCTCAGCATCTCAACACATGCCAGCTCACAGTATCACAGTATCACAGTATTATCAGGGTTGGAAGAGACCTCACAGATCATCAAGTCCAACCCTTTACCACAGAGCTCAAGGCTAGACCATGGCACCAAGTGCCACGTCCAATCCTGCCTTGAACAGCTCCAGGGACGGCGACTCCACCACCTCCCCGGGCAGCCCACTCCAGTGTCCAATGACTCTCTCAGGGAAGAACTTTCTCCTCACCTCCAGCCTAAATCTCCCCTGGCACAGACTGAGGCTGTGTCCTCTTGTTCTGGTGTTGGCCACCTGAGAGAAGAGAGCAACCTCCTCCTGGCCACAACCACCCCTCAGGTAGTTGCAGACAGCAATAAGGTCACCCCTGAGCCTCCTCTTCTCCAGGCTAACCAATCCCAGCTCCCTCAGCCTCTCCTCACAGGGCTGTGCTCAAGGCCTCTCCCCAGCCTCGTCGCCTTTCTCTGGACACGCTCAAGCATCTCAATGTCCCTCCTAAACTGGGGGCCCAGAACTGAACACAGTACTCAAGGTGTGGTCTAACCAGTGCAGAGTACAGGGGCAGAATGATCTCCCTGCTCCTGCTGACCACACCAGTCCTGATGCAGGCCAGGATGCCATTGGCTCTCTTGGCTACCTGGGCACACTGCTGGCTCATGTTCAGGCAGGTATCAATCAGCACCCCCAGATCTCTCTCTGTCTGGCTGCTCTCCAGCCACTCCGACCCCAGCCTGTATCTCTGCATGGGGTTGTTGTAGCCAAAGTGCAGCACCCTGCACTTGGAGCTATTGAATGCCATCCCATTGGACTCTGCCCATCTGTCCAGGCGGTCAAGGTCCTGCTGCAGAGCCCTTCTGCCCTCCAACCCAGCCACATCTGTCCCCAGCTTAGTGTCATCTGCAAACTTGCTGATGACTGACTCCATGCCCTCATCCAGATCATCTATGAAGATGTTAAAGCTCCAAGCATTAACTCAGACATTTCACAGCCTGCAAAGCCCAGAGAAGGCAGCTACTGTATGAATAATGGGAGGCAGATTCTGATGGCTCAGAAGTAATTTTAAGCAAGAAGCTGTTTCTCAGAAAGACTCCACAAGCTATCACTGGAAGTATAAAATATCCAGTAGCAAAGTAAGGTCTCAGTGTCAGCCCAGACAGGCTCCTTCCACAGAAAAGCTCAAAAATCAGCCAATAAAATTCACGAAATCCAACACAGATCCACATTGGAAAACTTGTTGGAAGAAGGTTAACTACAATCTGCAAAGCTAAAGTTTTTGTCTGATTCAGAAGTGCAGTAGATCATAGAATCAAACAGGTTGGAAGAGACCTCCAAGATCATCCATTCCAACCTAGCACCCAGCCCTAGCCAGTCAACTAGACCATGGCACTAAGTGCCTCAGCCAGGCTTTGCTTCAGCACCTCCAGGGATGGCATCTCCACCACCTCCCCGGGCAGCCCATTCCAATAGTTCCCAGTTCCCAACGTGAGAACACAAGTGCAGAAGTATAGAGAAAGGCCCATTTGGGGAGCAGGTTCAAGGACACCCCCAGCACTGAGGAAGCTCCTCGTGGCTCTGCAGTTCTATCCACCCCATGTGAAGGGTATTGTTCAAGTTATTGAACTCGTGGGAAGGGCTGGGCTTTACAAGCTTCACATCACCTGAGTCCAAGGCTGAAGCAGAGCTGCCAGGGCAGGTAATGTTATCCTCCCCCTGTGAATGGAAACTGTGACATGCAGCAATCCTCCACCCAAATGCACCAGTAAAGCCATGACAGGGCTGAGAGCTGTGTCCAGCTTTCCTGATAACAAGACATGTTTCTCCCATTGAATGCATGCAACACTTACCATGTGGACAGCAGAACTAAACAATTAGATGCTGTTCCTTCACCCCAGCTCCTAATTTGTTTCTGTATAAGAGAAAAAAAAAAAAAAACAACAAATCAAATCCACTCCCCCCTCCCAGAAAAAAGAGTAATTATTAAAATTTGGATGCCAAATTAAACAAAACAAAACAAAGCCCAATCCACAGCAAATAGTGGACAACCCCACACTTGGTGAAGTGTGCTAGTTTGAAGCTAGCTAAGATGTTTTAGTGAGAGGAATTAGGTGATAGGCTGTGAAAAGGAAACAATGGTGATGTCTACCACACTCACAGGCTTGCTGAGATGGATAACAACAAGAACACAAACATAGATAACAGAGTTGCTCTCTGGCTTTGGCTGTCTCCCTTCTCACTATGAGGAGAGGCTGAGGGAGCTGGGGTTGTTTAGCCTGGAAAAGAGGAGGCTCAGGGCTGACCTCATTGCTGTCTACAACTACCTGAAGGGAGGCTGTAACCAGGTGGGGGTTGGTCTCTTCTCCCAGGCAAGCAGCAACAGAACAAGCCGACTCAGTCTCAAGTTGTGCCAGGGGAGCTATAGGAGGAAGTTCTTCACAGAGAGAGTGATTGGCATTGGAATGGGCTGCCCAGGGAGGTGGTGGAGGCACTGTCCCTGAAGGTGTTCAAGAAAAGCCTGTCTGAGGCACTTAGTGCCATGGTCTAGTTGACTGGTTAGGGCTGGGTGCTAGGTTGGACTGGATGATCTTGGAGGTCTCTTCCAACCTGGTTGATTCTCTGATTCTCTGATTCTCTCTAACCTGGTAACTAATCCCTCTGCTTCCTAACCCCCCTGGCTGATTCTCCAAATGCACCTTGACCATAAGGCAAAGTCTGAGATAAGGTAGAGGGGTGGAAAGGAGGTGGAAGGGTGGTTGGGAGCCCCTCCTGGGGACTCTGGTTTCTGGGAGGGCTGTTGTGCTTCTGTATTACTTTTTAACTTGTCTATTTCTGTCTATAGCTGTATACATATTGCAAATATCTGCTTGTATATATTGTGCTAAGCTGTAAATATAAAGCTCCATTCTAATTTCCAGCTTGGCTGAGTTTAGTCTGGGTGATTTTCTTAAGGGGGGGGGGGGGGGGGGCAGGTAACACCCAAACCAGAGCTTGAAGGAAGACGACTGAAGGTCTCTTGCATACAGCAAAGCAGCAGCAGCAGCACTGGAGGCCCCAAGTGACACCAGTGTGCTGGACTGGTGACACCCCATCACACTTGTCATTAGTCCCACAGTAAGCAAATGACAAGCACAGTAAGTTGTCAAACTCACACTGGCTTAGGGAGGAACTGACAGGCAAGACTTTCTAATTTATAACCCAAAATCCTACTCCTGACAGGTGATGAGACCTAAATTTTTCTATGTGTGTTTTAAGCCTCGTTCTCCCTCATTCTCCTCTTTTAGGCACTAAAATAATCTGATCACTTTCTGTTTAGTTTTACAAATCTGTTCCAAAACTTGACACTGAGAGGACTATTTCTTTGTGTTGTAAAAAAATGAATGGAAGATCTTCCACCTGTCTTGGGTTTACTGGTGTGATGGTTTGGATGTTACCCTGCACACACACACGCTTTGGAAGTCACCCAGACTAGACTCAGCCAGCTCTGGAATTTTGAATGAAGCTTATATTTACAGCTTAGCAGAAGATACAAGCAGATATTTACAGTACATACAGTTACAGACAGAAACATACAAGGTAAAAGGTAATACAGAAACACAACAGCCCTCCCAGAAACTTGAGTCCCCAGGAGGGGCTCCCAACTGCCCTTTCACCTTCTCCCCCCGCCACTCTCAACCTTTCCCTAGTCCCAAGGAAGAATGGAAGTTTGACCAGGGGGTTAGGAAGCAAAGTGGATTAATCAGAGAGACAGCAGAGAGGCTAGAAAGAAATGCAGCTCAGGCAATGCCCCAAGAAGTGCCTCATCTATGTTTGGATTCTTGTTCTTATACATCTCAGCAAGCCTATGAGTGAGGTAGACACCACCATCATTTTCCTTCCACAGCCTGTAATCTAATCCTTCTCACCAAAACATTCTAGCCAGCTCCAAACTAGCACAACTGGACAGTTTGCTTTCAAAAAATATTTGCCTCTGTGGTCATAGTTGAAGGCAGCAGTATGCCCCCAAATCTCAGCTATCTGCACCTGCTCAGTGCTACCACCTTTGAAAGCCAGCCAATAGCTGCTTAGCTGCTGTGGTTTCAGCACTGGCTATTACATACCTGAGTTAAGGGTCAGAGCCTCTGGAGCAAACAAGGACTGAAAGGAAAATCATGGGGGAGAGTATCAACGGGGAGCAGGCAAAGTGGGCATGGTAGTCCTGTAGATTCCAGGTCTCACTCCCTCTGAAGAACATCAGAGGATTTAATGCTAAAGGTCACTCCGTAAGAACAAAGGGCTGCTGGAAGGGACCTTTAAAAGTCATTTAGTCCAATCCCCCTGCAGTCAGCAGGGACATCTTCAACTTGATCAGGCTGCTCAGAGCCATGTCCAACCTGACCTGAAACGTTTCCAAGGATGGGGCATCTACCAGCACTCTGGGCAACCTGTGAAGTGTTCCAACCACTCTCAGTGTACAAACATTTCTTCCTTAGATCGAATCTAAATCTCCCCCTCCTTTAGTTTAAAATCATCAAGCATTGTTCTGTCACATCAGGCCCTACTCAATAGGGCAAGAGGAAATGGCTTTGAGCTGCACTAGGGGGAGTTTAGGTTGGACGTTGGGAAAAGTTTCTTCCCTAAAGTGGTGTGAAGCCCTGGAACAGGTCGCTCAGAGAAGTACTGGGAATGCCCATCCCTGGAGGGATTAAAAACCATGTAGAAGTAATGCTGTGAGACATTTTAGTGGTGGACTCAATGATCTTAATGGTCTTTTCCAACCTAAAGAATTGAGATTCCATACAAAATCTGTCCTCCTTTCACCCAACACAAACCTCACCGAGGTTGAAACGTCACCTCTGAAGGAAGGCACAGCACTATCAGCTGTCATAGCTCACGTTTAAAGGCTTCTGCTCACATCAGCCAGGTACGAGCTGTTTGCTGGCTGTAAATCTCCCGTTACAGTCTCCTCTGCCACACAGCACACATGGATTAATAGCAGCTTTTTACTTTTTAGGTTACAGCTGATCCAAAAGTCCCCAGAAGAAAAGGAGAGTTTCCTAAGTAGCATGACTGACACGGCTGTGAAGAGGGAGTTTATTCAGAGCATTATCTAATTCATTCCCCAGCGAAGGAAACTCATCTACTTTTGAGACTTAAAACTTCTAAAGAAAACTGCTATGATCTAAAGAGATTGGCCATAAAACTATTTGTATTGAAAACTTAGCCAGCATGCCTTTAGTGAACTTCATTCATTAACATTCTTCCTGGCAAGGTTTCCATATCTCAGCGTTCATTTTATACTTTAATTTGGTTAGTAGGTCTTTGTTTAATCGTCCTATTGAAAGGAGAACAAAGAAGGTTTAGGTGATACAGTGAAGTAATACACTATATTTTATCTTTGGAAAGCCCAGACAAAGTCAGCAGGCTCTGATACCCTCCGATTCAGGGGTTTTTTTTTATCCCCTTTCTCTTCCAGGACATTTGGAATCACAAATCAGTTGCAGAGCATAAAGATTCTCACTGTACTTAGCTGCGGACACCTTCAGAAGAGAAACACCTTGTCAAGCAGAGAAACGATGCTTTGAGCATGACATACAGCCCCCAAGGAAGATTATCTCAGGAAAAGTGCATCCTCATTACTCCAGGGATGGATGCTCTGCCTTTATATCTCTACCCTCCAACAAAAAACAGGAGTCAAGATAGTTTTTTTTCCTAGTTCAGAGCTTTCTGCTTACCGCCTCACTGTTAATATCACAGGTTTTTCTGGGTGCAAAACTCATTAACAGGTTGTTAAGTTTGCCTAATAACTAGTCCAGTGAGCACCCAGCATGGTCATTTTCTCCAGCAACCTGCAGGCACAGACTGCCCTGGAGGAGGGTTTACAGGGTGAAACATTAAAAAAACCCTCTGCCTTGTTTCACAATAAATGGAGCTGCTCCCCAGCCACAATGTTGGCCAAGCAAGCGGGCAGTTCCTGGGCTGGTGTAAACTGACACAGCTTCAACTGACTCCCAACTGACTCCAGATAATCATCTGGTCCCAGAGTAAAGGCAGGATTCAACAAGCTTTTCTCACGGAATAGCTTTTACGCTTTTGCCTTGAATATTTGCTACCAGCACTGGTTGTACTGCTTAGATCCACTGCATGTGGTGCATCAGTGGAAGGGGGGAAAGATGTATTTGTCTTCTCTCTATACCATGGGCAGATGGCAAGCTGACTTCTCCTCACTGAAAACTATTTAAATGCTTCACTTTCTAATCTTCTAACCAGTTCTAGTCCAACTACTAACAGAAATAGAGATGTTTTCCAGAGGTAGTGCTTATCATATAGGTTGGACTGGATGCTCTATAGGCTGGACTGGATGATTTATAGGTTGGAGTGGATGATCTTGGAGGTCTCTTCCAACCTGGTTGATTCTACGATTCTATGATCATGGATTTTACTCTTGGATGGCGTTGTCCTCTGAGGTAGGAAAACCATTCAGTAATGTCAACATCCAACAACCTTCAATCCACTCTCCATGCCCTCTTCCCCTGGACAGTAGAGTCCAAACCCCAAATCATAAATGGATTTAGAGGAACACAAATGCTCAACCATAAAATTGATCAGCGAATCACGGGAGCAGCCCTAACTCTGTCAGAGTTTACGGAGAAGAAACACGAAGTTGGGTTGCAAAAACAAACACCTGGGAAAGCAGCTGGGCTTGCTCAGCACTGGATGGTACAAGGAAGGTCCAGGCCACATGGCTGTGCAAGGGGTAACTATTTCTGGAAGCCAATTATTCTTTTATACCACTGATTCCTGATACACAGCAGCGTAAGTGAAAGGGGAAGCAGGCTCCGCACGGCTACAGACCAAGGCTGGCTTCAAACCGATGACCCGGAGGTGAAGGGCCCCTTCTCCCGTTACTAATCCCGTCAGCCACACGAGCCTCCTGAAAATGATGCTTTGGTTTTACTGCCACAGGGGTCATTTATAAAATCATAAACCCCAGGCTAGGAAACCAACCCTGGCAGCAGCCAGGCACAAGCATGCATAGAAATGGCTGAGCGGCCATCGAAATAGCAAAGTTCAGCCCTCCCCGTGGCATCTTGAATAATTTAATTGACTAAATGTGAGAAGTTCTGATTAAGAGGAGGGAGGAGAAAATGGATAAACACCTTACCAAAAGCTAGTTCTTTATTATTGCAACCAGAAATGACCAAAGACTCTGTATTTCGCACGTGGAGGAAAAAACCCCCCCCCAAGAAATCAGGTTTGCAACATCCAACAACTCCAAAGAAAACCAACCAAAAACCAAAGACCAGACCCAAGAACTTTCTCAATCAGCAATTAGCAGGGACGGAATATAAATGAGGTGGCATTGAACAAAGAAGGTAACAGTGCAGTTTTAATAAACCAATTTCATCCATATCTCCACTGATTTGCAATTTAACAGTTCTATCAGCAAAGCTTCATTTCCCTAACGAGATTGGTGCTTTAAAAAAAAAAACATGACTAATTCATTCTCATTAATATCAATTTGGATGCATTGGATGCATTGGATGCAACAGGTTAAAAGGACCATATCCTCCAACACCAGATGTTCCCTACTGGTATGGTTTAGAACAGAAATATCCCCAAATTAACCAAGTCTAAATTTGCTTTGGAAACAAAAGGTGTCAATTATTTCCCAGACTTATTCTTTTCTTTAGCTCTGAGACCCATTGCACTAACAATATCTAACACTGACTTGCTTGGGTTTTCTTTTTATTCTACAATTCCCCTCTTCATTTTCAACAGGGATTACAACTTGCATGCACTTTATTGGTCTTTCCAAGAGGGATACACAAAGCTGACTAATGCACCTTCTGGCCTCGATGCCATTCTGCATCTCCTCCATCTAAAAGTGAGCCTGATGGGTTTGGCAAAAATCACCAGCACTTCTTGACAACAGCAAAAAGAAAAGGGGGAAAAGAAAAAGGCTCATTTTCAGCTACAGATTAACACACTGTAGCTTCCATTAAAAGTGCAGAGCCCCCCTGGCCTAAGCTCTCAATTCAGAAGGCATTTAAGCACATGTATAACGAAGTGTGGGAACAGGCTCCTTGAAGGCAATAGGATTACTCACTTCTTAAGAAGTTACCACATGTTTAAGTATCTGAATCGAGGCCTAATTATGGTGCTGGCCAACTCCTCGTGCATGCACCAGTGGGGCAGATCTCTTAAAGCCATAGGGGACAGGCATATGTTGCGTGGGCTTTTTTTAGTAGCTGCTAAGGTTTGTAATCTCAGGCCAACAAAAATAAAAATCCTCAAGCCTTAAAAAACCCAAAAGTTACTTTATAAATATCAGGTATTTACAGGTGTGAAAACTGTTTAATGGGAAGTGTTTGGTTTTTTTTTTTTACACACTAATGAAATGTACAAGCAAGGAAAAGGTACATTGACAAAGACTTAAAAAAACCCAAAACAACAACCAACCCAAAAAAAAAACCCCACAAAACAAAACCCAACAAAGTATAAAATATATTACAGGTCCACCAAAATAAATTCACACAGGAGGGGAAAAAAAAAAATCGACACAATAGAAACTTTTGTTTGTTTGTTTAAAAATAGAAGATATATCACAAAAGCTTGAACGTGTTTATTTTATGTTAGTACTAAAAATCAAGGGGAAAAAAAGCTTCATATATTCTCATCACAAAAATATTTACCAGCCACTTTTTTATTTCCATGTTACGATGATCTGGCTCAGCAGGAGTAGAGGCTGAACTGCATCCAGACTAGAGAAATCATTCCAGAAGGTCTCCTCAGTTTACAACTTACTGCAATTTACATTTTCTCCTCCTCTCAGCACCTTACTGTAGAGAGGGATTAATAATAAACTGAGACAGACTAGGACAGATATCTGTATTTACAACATTCATCTTTGTTGCTGCCAAGCCAGAGGAGCGGGAGCGGTACCCAAGTCTTCATACCGCTCTGTGCAAATTTCCCTCAGTAGGTAAAAGACAGCATTCAGCATGTACCAAAATCCACCCCCCTGTGCTCAGATGGTCTGCAGAACGCAACAGCCCCTGACAGAGAGCATCTCCTTGCCTCTGTTTCACTCCAGAGCCAAAACCCCAACGGCCGGTGACGGAGGGTGAGACGCGAGCAGGCTGGATCCTCCCTGCAACCGAGTCAGGACAGAAAGTGCCGCGGTGACCACTCGACTTCAGTCTGCTGCAAAGCCCTCAGTGTGCCCTGTGCTTCCTCTTCTTGTGTTTTTTATCTTTCTTTTTGTTGGCACACTTGGAGCAGAACCACTGGATTTCTTCAGGGGGTGCGGTTGTAATCCCAACGCAAGGCCTGTGAAGGACAGGAAAATATCGTTGCCATCTCAGCAGAGTCACTTTTGTTTCTTCCCCAAAGAAATGAAACTTTTCAGTGGGAGGAAAGATCTGCCCTTCATACTAATACAGCAATTACCTTAATGAATATAGTGAACAACTAGAAATCTGTTAAAAATCTTGCTTTGAGACAAAAAATCCATATCAGAACTGTTATTTTAATAGAAAACACCAGTGCACTTTCAGGTATAAAGAGCTGGATTTAAAATGATTCCAAATGCTTCTTTAACCCATCTACACAAAAAAACCCCACAACCCTTCTGATTTTATGTAGCTGTTTAAGAAAACACCTAAAAAAAGTGATGAATTCCCTCCAGCCCTTTTATAAGAGATGACATTTATATTACTGTTCACACAATGCTTCATAATTTGAACTGTCTATCTGTGTACACTATGCTCGTAATCCTGTAGTTCTCACAAAGTTACCGGCGTCAGCAATATTCCCCAGCAGTTTCAAAAACAAATGTTATCACCAGTGCCCATTAATTAAAAAGTAACTCTCCCTCACAGCTTAAAATCTGCTCTTTCAAATTCCAGAAAAACAGAGATAAAAATATCTTCCAGATTATTAAATTGGGCACAGCAAAGCTATTCAAATATTCCCAGCATCGCGAACCATAAAGTAATAAGAAAGGGTTTAATTATGTAGTCTCAGTCTTGCAGGGAAGGGCTGAATGGGATGGATGAGAGCAACTTACCAGTGATACCAATCATCGCAGTCATCACAACCTATCATTGGACTGCCATCATCTGGCTTGTTACAGCCAGGACAGATCCAGATCTGGTTACCCCACTCGTCTCGGATCTGGTGCAAAGGGAAAAAGGGAAGTTATTTGGTTTTCAGGGCTAAGCAGGCAGCAAAACTGACAGTTAAAAAGTTTCTTGCTTATCCAACAAAGTTATTCAGTGCTCAGGGTGGTTATTAAGGAATTCTCTGATGAGAAGCCCCTGGTCTTCATTGACTGCCCTATAGAGTACATGACAAAAGCATGTGTTTTTCTGTATTGTCCTGTAAACCAGTACAGCCAGTTACACTACCCAGCCCAAGTGCAGGCACTCACATATAGGAGCCAGAGCTTAAGGACACAATTCCTTCTCTGTCTGCACTATCACAGCTTTTTAACTCCTACCCTGTTAATGGCAAGAAGCAGCAGCAGCAGCAGCCTCCTGCGTATGATAACAGTCTTATATGTATGTAAAATATACAGGGCTGTGTGTGTATACATTGCTGTATTACTTATTAGCCAAAGTCTTCAACTTCAACAAGCTGATAAGATCAGGATATAAAAAAAGTTGTTACTCAGTAACTTTCCATTCCCCTTATGACATTTCTGCCACAGCACCATTTACTAAACAGTAAAGGAAAACAAGAGAGGCAGTTCATTTACAGTGCTAAGCAGCTGCCTACTGGATTTATCATGTTCAGAGCGTTATGAAAAATCTCTTTTGTTGTTAATATCATGCTGGACCCATTATTTGTATTTTGAAATTTCAAGTGGTTTCTTTGGTAAAAACATACAAGCAGGATGAAAGCAAATCCACCTGAAGAAGTGCAGTTAACAACAGAGGGTACAAAATGTCTGTGCTATTACCTCGTTTTCATCATTCCTTTATGAAAATGGGCACATTATCACAGAATCTCAAAACCATAAACTGGCTTGTTCTCAGCTCTTGTGCATTTCCACATATCTGAGGCAATAACTTTTTGCTATCTGTACAAAAATGGTATTAAAAAAGTAATAGATGAAAAGCCCCAAATGCTCTTAGGGTTAAAAAAAAGGCACTGCATGGTGGTCTGTACATCTCTCGCTGTTTCCTGAGAAATCAATAGGCATGTACCAGGGCTGCAACCAACACATCACTCTTGACTGAGTGATTTCCTACCTCCTTGATGTATCTATCTATCAGCCATATTTTTTTTTTTTGGGGGGGGGCTTAAAACTAGAAAATGCAAAGCCCAGGAATATTAAGCTGGGAACAATCCCCTTCCCAATAGCAATACAGCGTAGTCAACATCATGCCATGAAGTCAATTTTAAAGCAAATTCAAAGAGTCATAGAATCAACCAGGTTGGAAGAGATCTCCAAGATCATCCAGTCCAATCTATCACCCAGTCCTATCCAATCAACTAGACCATGGCACTAAGTGCCTCATCCAGGCTTTTCTTCAACACCTCCAGGGATGGCAACTCTACCACCTTCCTGGGCAGCCCATTCCAATGCCAATCACTCTCTCTGTGAAGAACTTCCTCCTAACATTGATTGCAATAATCATTCCTTTCTATGCATCTAATTTTGCATCTGGCAGAGCCATTTTAAGCTGGTAGAGAAGCATCTGGTTCACAGGCAAACTGCCTGTGCCTGGTGTGAAAGGGGCTGCTGTCATTTCTGTGGGGGAATGGAGATGCTGTGCCACGGTGCCGCAGATAAGTGACGCTGCAGGCTGTTGCGCTGACAGCTACAGCCCTTTACAACTTGTTTGAGCAACCTGGCTGCACTCAAACCATCCTGCAGCACAGCCTTGGCACTTGGCAGGCACCCCATCCAGACTGCTGCCTGCAGTGTGCCAGGTGTAGGTAGCACTGCCTCATGTTGTCCCATTAGAAGACAAAGACCCTAACATTTCCAAACCCTATGTTTTCAGGGGTGATGTCTATCCGCAGAATACCTGTGTTAGGCATTCAGGAGGTTGGAGAGGATGTTCTGTAAGCACAGAAACCTCTGCCTGCTTGTTAAACCAGAGCTTGGACTGCTGAATGGGGGATGTTAAAAATATTGCATAATTTCTCATTCCTTAGTGAGCAAAGGGTCGTGGAAGGAGGGGCAGCGTGTGACTGGTGGCTGCTATTTTTGTACAGACCTCCGGGAGTTAACGATCAGAGCACACTCCGTGATCTGAGATGCTATCCTGCAGGGAGAGCCCACATCCTAGCTTTTCTTCTTAAACTAGAACATCCTCCTGTCCTCCCCTGCAGATGGGAGTTGACCACCTCTGTCACACTGGCTCTAATCTTATCTCCAGAAGAGCTTTCCCATGCAACTCAGGGAAAGTCATTTCATCATTCTGTGTTCTGGATTCCCTTCATGCAAGAGGATAACAGTTATTAATTATTCCCTTCCTCTGTGTCCAGAGAAGGGCAACAAAGCTGATGAGAGGCCTGGAACACAAACCCTATGAGGAGAGGCTGAGGGAGCTGAGGTTGTTTAGCCTGGAGAAGAGAAGGCTCAGGGGTGACCTCATTGCTGTCTACAACTACTTGAAGGGACATTGTAGCCAGGTGAGTGTTGGCCTCTTCTCCCAGGCAACCAGCAATAGAACAAGGGGACACAGTCTCAAGTTGTGCTGGGGTAGGTATAGGCTGGATGTTAGGAGGAAGTTGTTGGCAGAGAGAGTGATTGGCATTGGAATGGGCTGCCCAGGGAGGTGGGGGAGGCACCATCCCTTGAGGTCCTCAAGAGCAGACTGGATGAGGCACTTGGTGCCATGGTCTAGTTGACTGGATAGGGCTGGGTGCTAGGTTGGAGTGGATGATCTTGGAGGTCTCTTCCAACCTGGTTGATTCTATGATTCTATGATTCTCTCAGTTTTTTTCATTTATAAGTGTCATCAGGAGTCTCTCTCCCTGCTGGATCCTAATGCAGTGAAGTTCTGGTTTCAACCATAGTGTTGTAAAGAAAGAAATAACCTGGACCCCACACATCCTTTGAATTTAGTGTTAAGAGTCTTACCACTAGAAGTATCTGGGCAAAGTTCTAGATTTTTCGTCTTTAAACTAACAGAATCTGTAAATTATTTGCCTTTACAGCTTACTGAAGAAAATGGGCAGTATTTTGGAAATGTTTCTCTCTTAGATTGAATTTCCAAGCTTCTGGCCACTACTTTGATATGCAGGACTGACCCTGCATTTACTCCTGCAATTCAGAAGGTGAGGATGTGCATCCTGCATCCCAAAGATATACACAGCTCGGTGAGGTTGTCTGGTGCTGTAACTAACTCAGGAGTGAAATGTAGCAGCTGTTTAAATAGAGACCAGTAACATGATCCAACAGTTTAGGTCCAGCAGGGAAGAGCATCTTTTCCATTAGAAACAGCAGGGTAGATTTACATGAGGAATCATGACCACAACAGAAATTAAAAAAAGAAAAACAAAATCAGGAGGAAAATCATGCAAATGTTGCAATTAAAGTAGAAAACCCTGCAATAAAAGCAAGCTTTAGGTGTTTTAAATGGCTTTTTAAACTGCAATCCAATATAGATAAGCAAGGTGTCTTCGACCAAAATGGAATTTAGCCAGGACAGGGAGGGTAACAACATTGCTGCCATTGTTAATGCTATCTGCTGCTCTTCAGTGAGAAGCTGGAATTGACCAGAAATGGTCAGGACTTCCATTCACATTGCCTCTAAAGCAGAAATTTTCAGTAGCACAGCAATCCTGCCCTCAGGTATGTCCCTGTTCCTTTAGAGAAAGTAGTTCCTACGTCATGTTAAGTGGCAGAGGAGGAAGATAGGACAAGAGGTAGTGAATTTAAACTCAAAGTGGGTAGATTTAGATTAGACAGAGGGAAGAAGTAAGAAGTTCTTCGCTATGAGGGTGGTGAGACACTGGAACAGGTTACCCAGAGATGTGGATGCCCCATTCCTGAAAGAGTTCTGAGCCAGTTTGGATGGGCCTTTGAGCAACCTGGTCTGGTGTGCCCTTGCTTGTGGTAGGGAGGTTGGAACTAGGGGATCTTAAAGATGCCTTCCAACCCAAAGTATGATTCTAAGTCTTAATGTTACCAGACAGAGGCCAAGGTCAGGGTGCATGCCAAGCAGACAAACGAACTGTAGACTTAGTGAACTATATATGCACTTTCTGAGATGTACAAACATTTGCCATTTCTGTATGCTGAGGAACTCAGAAAAGAGATTAGTGCCCTCTACACATTTCAAATGAGGGCTAAGTCAAATCCTTGATGTTGTATGAGGGTTTTGTACTTCACCTGACTGACAGCAAAATCTATGGCGAGTTTGACATTTGAGGTTTCAATTCAGGTGCTTAAGAAAGCATCTATAAAAACATTCCCACCTCCAAAAATAAATGCTCTTGCTCAGTTAACAGAAAACACCAGCTGGGATACAACTGCACTTGCTAGAAGAAACTTAAAACACTGAATTAGGAACAATGAAAATATTCAAAGTAGCAATGATTTAACTAAGTCATCAACCCACTCAAAACATGTGCATGGAAGCAAGGGCTGGATAAAATAATTTGACAGCGAGCAACATCACAAGTGCAGGTACCATCAGTTTGAGATGATGAGCCACCCAGGGGTTTGAGGATCCAAGAGACGAATGTCACCAGCACAGGGACAAAACAGCAGTGTGTGACTTACCACATAAGTACTGACGGTCTCAGTCACCACGCTCCTAACCGGAGCTTTGGAGCCTCCTGCTGCCGAGACAGCTGGAGAGGGTGGTGGGATCAGGACTGGTGAGACAGTAGCCTGTGGAGGAGGAGGAGCTGGAGCTGGAGGAGGGGTGACATGAACAGGAGCCGGTACTGGTGATGGTACAGGTGGAGGTGTTTTGGGCCGGCTGACAGGAGTAGCAGGTTTGGCCTCTGGAGCTGGCACTACTTTGCTGATGACTCTGTAGGACCAAAAATGAAAATCATCAGAGCTAATGGGAAAGCAAGCAATGGTCAACCATTGACTAGACACAAAGAAAATACAGTGCAGCTACTTCACCTCACCTTCGAGTCAGCAAAGGGGCTGTTTCAACCCCACGCAAGGACCGTTGTCATCGCTACCCCCATCCACCGGGCAGGATAAAGCAGAGTGCCATTACAAAGTGAACACTGGGACAGCCTGAGCCTGAACCACTCTATAGCTTGCTGTCATGTAAATATTCTCTGTGGCTTTACTAAACCTTGTTTCATTAAGTTTTATTACATTAACTCAATTTGTGGGAAATATTAGAAAGGAAAGTTAATCAGCTGTGAACAGCACTGATTTTAATCTTCAAACTGAGAGACGATATCATCCTCTTAAGATCCTGCATTAGGGGGTTCTCCAAATATTTGCTGGTTTGGTATTTCTTTCCCCAAATGTTTATGAAATCAGCAGTGAATCTAGTCAGGACAAATAAATGACGCAGACTATATACTCAGCAGTTAAAACATTGCTACTTACTCGAGTAGCTGAAGTAGACAGGATGTAGGCTCTAGTAAATACACAGTATAGAATAATCTTGCCCAGGAAGGGAGATACATAGAGAACCCAACATTTACTAAGGAATGTTGATACACAGTGTTATTGATGTGCATGGAATTTAACAGACAAGGCAGAAAAAGCCCTTGTTGTAAGGCTCTGGATTAGAAACATAAAGAGAAGGAAAAGGATGTTTTAGAAAACAAACTGAAAACCCCTCAAACAAAACACAGGAGAGGTCTATTTGTTTCACCACGTTTTGGTAAATCATTTAACTAACTTATTTATATTTGAATGGCAACTGTGGGAGTGCAGTTGTCATGGGGCTGTAGGAAGAAGGTGATTTAAAGAAAGGTTAGACATTCCAGAGAGGAGGGGATCTTAAGTAAGTGAAACATGGGGAAATCAGTAGGAAAATCAGGGAGGAAGCCAAATTTCAACAACTCCTGGGAACAGGTTAAGTCTACCTCTACTAGTCTCAAGTTGTGCCGGGGGAAGTATAGGCTGGATGTTAGGAGGAAGTTCTTCACAGAGAGAGTGATTGGCATTGGAATGGGCTGCCCAGGGAGGTGGTGGAGTCGCCATCTCTGGAGGTGTTGACAAAAAGCCTGGCTGAGGCACTTAGTGCCATGGTCTAGTTGACTGGACAGGGCTGGGTGCTAGGTTGGACTGGATGCTCTTGGAGGTCTCTTCCAACCTGGTTAATTCTATGATTCTATCAGTGGGAATTTTACACTCAACTTTAGAGTTTACAGCAATTCTCTTCTGGTAGTCACAAGGCAGTATCACTATGATGTGAGACACTGTCTACATTTCAAGTCAATAACCTGAGCCATCATTTGAGAAAGGTTTGGAATTATGAAGTATTTAAAGCTTGGCTGAGATACCAACATTTGTCTCCCCAAGGTGTGCCATTTGCACTACTAAACCAGAACCACATCAGGTTATAGTAAAGGCAGAATGAGTAAAAGGCAATGGAGCCATAGGTTTGCTATTCCTGTCTAACCTGCCAACTGCAGACCTACTGTGAGGGACTAGGGGATGAAAACCAAATTCAAGGAAGTTAAGAAGATTTAGAGCAGAGCAGAATCTAAAAGGTGTTAGACGACTTTCTATCAGCAACACTGAAGACATTTCACATCACTTGATGTCCTAATGACTGCTTCAGGTTCCTAATCTGGTTGCTCAGGCTCTGTATGTGTGTCAGTAAGGCGCTAGACTGTGAGCCCAAGTACAGCACTCGTAATTGTGTCGTCTGTGACTTGTAGAAGGAAGGATGTCCTATTGTCAGGTCATCCTGGGAGCAAAACACACATCAAATTCCCTTTCTTTCTCCTATTACTGGGCTACATCTGAAAAGAAAGTTTTCCCTTTGGCTCTGGAATGTCTTATGGTGTGTTTCTGGTTCAACAAACGTCTTAGCGTGTGGCTCCTTGGGGCTCCTGCCAGGCTGGCAACCTGAATCAGATACTTCCTCTCTGCATTCCTCCTTTCACTTCTCCCACAGAGAGCTCTGGCTCCCAATGCTCAACACCTAAGACCTTTGCTGGTGGCAACAGTTCCACGGTTTGCAAAGTCACCCTCATAACCTGAGAGCCATTTCTCAAAAAGAAAAATCTTTGCAGTAATAAATGTGAGGAGAGTAACAAACAGCAAAACACTTGACATGGCAAAAGCAACTTGGATGGTTTCAGACATCGTTACTTCTTCCTTCCCTGTCTCCCTTTTCCACCCCCTGCAAGTAAACAAAGCCCTGCTCTGAGTCCTTTAGGGGGTCAACCCTCCTCTAGTCTAGACTAGGAAATGTAACAGTGAATAGGATTTTAAACACAACTTAGCACAAAGTATAAACAGTTTGGAAGGAATTGTAGCTAATACAATGTGAATAAGAGGGACCATGCTCAGCTAACACGTGAAATTAAAACACAACACAGTTTCTTGGTCTAGATAAACTCAGCTTCTCCTCCTGAATAGGGTCATCAAAGCCACTCTTGCTATTAACTGCAGGAGCTATGTGCAACATCACATACAAAACCTTCCAAAATGACAAATATTCATTAGCAGGCGACACACACTCATTGATTGGCTGATTTCCTCCAAGGGTGCAATTAGGACAGGTTCAGTGTACAGGGCAGGTTGTTTATCTTGATTTTAAAGCTCAGTTATCAAAGCAGGAGATCGGCATTTTGGAGCACGCTTGGGCCTACCACTCCCTTGGGCTAATAAAGTTCAGAGACTTTAGACTCCAGAGTGGAGAAATGTATGGCTTTGTGCTACACCATTAGAGGTGATGGAGTAATCTCAGCGAGGGTGGTTCAGCCTGTCCTCTGTCCTGAAGAAGGGGCTGCATACATGGCAATATGGAGGTGGGGAGGAATCAAAGAGAACCAGCAGTCCCACGACTAATAATTAATGTTAATTCAGACTTGGAGAGAAACCTCATATCAAAACAATATGTAAATGATGGCAAGATTTATGAGCTGTGTTTTAAAGACACTGAGGCACAGAGCACACTGCAAGTAGGCTGTTCTCACCACAGCAAAGCTTCCACCCTCCTGGTACTTAGGTTCCTGCTATGATGTAAACTCTACAATTGAAATTTCACTTCCTTCCCCACCCCAATCCAAAAACTCTGAAGTTGAGGAGGGACTGATCATAGAATCATAGAATCAACCAGGTTGGAAGAGACATCCAAGATCAGCCAGTCCAACCTAGCACCCAGCCCTAGCCAGTCAACTAGACCATGGCACTAAGTGCCTCAGCCAGGCTTTGCTTGAAGACCTCCAGGGACAGTGACTCCACCACCTCCCTGGGCAGCCCATTCCAATGCCAAGCACTCTCTCTGCCAACAACTTCCTCCTAACATCCAGCCTAGACCTCCCCTGGCACAACTTGAGACTGTGCCCCCTTGTTCTGTTGCTGGTCATTGCCTGGGAGAAGAGACCAACTCCTACCTAGCTACACATCAACTGGAGACTTTCAAGGACTGTCTGGATGTGTTCCTCTGTGATCTGTGCTAGATTGTGTCAACCACCATCAACAGACTCAGAGTCTTGAGACAAGAATGACATTTCTCTGTAGGATGCTTGCCTGGGGACACATCACAAAACATTCTACGCTGAAAGGTAAAAAAGTCAGTTAAAAGTTGTTTTTGAATCCAAATCATTCCTCCAGAATGAAGTGGTGTGAGAACATCCCAGGAATAGATGTGGCAATAAGACCTCCATAAATCACAACTAAAGGTTACCACTCCCTTTAAAACAAAACAAAACAAAATTAATGCAAACACTTTGGATTTCATAGAATCAGTCAGGGTTGGAAGGGACCACAAGGACCATCTAGTTACAACCCCTCTGCCATGGGCAGGGACACCCTACCCTAGAGCAGCCTGCCCACAGCCTCATCCAGCCTGGCCTTAAACACCTCCAGGGATGAAGCCTCAACCACCTCCCTGGGACAACCCATTCCAGCCTCTCACCACTCTCATGCTGAACAACTTCCTCCTCATGTCCACTCTGAATCTACCCATCTTCAGCTTTGCTCCATTCCCCCTAGTCCTGTCACTCCCTGATTTGATTGTCACTGCAGAATTAGATTGTGTCCAACCTAAATTCACTTTGGATTTCTTTTTAAAAGCCAGCAGGAATTGTATTTATCACAGCACCTTGGTGCATTGTTAATGGAATGCATGTATCAATGCAACTCTCCACAAGTACAGTGAATGAAATCCCATTTTCATCATTACTCCAGGGCAATCCCCCTGTTCACAGCTACAGATCCAAACTCAAACAGGATGAAAATGAAGTGTCATCTTGCAGGCAAAGTGCAAATTCTACCAAGATTTTAAGTGTCATGGCAGGTCACTTGGTTTATAATTGGCTCTAAGCAGTGTGAGCTACATGCTACATCTGGAGCAAAATGAGGCTCCAAGGTGTGAAATGGCTTCCTATCTTTGGAACTAATTCATTTGATTTCATTCTGATCCTCACTGCTGAAAGCCCCACTGACTGCTTCATATAAACACAGGGAAAAGACATGTGCACTGAGGGGAAATGGCTCTTCAAAAATAGGATATGAGCTACAGGGCTGAATGACTGCTACAGGTGATGAGCTGGAAAAAAAGAAGCTGTATTGTTACTTCGAAAGGTCTAGTGAAAAAATCACAGCAATCTTTGTGTTGCAGAGGCAGAACTCCCAAGAAGCCATTTCTCTGCCCAAAGGAAAAATGTGTGAAAAGTTCTACTCCTTTTCTGAACCCATGACCCAATTTTTAGGCAAGGAACAGGAGCTAAAGGGCTCTCTGTAGGTAGAAAAATTAGAGAATCATAGAATCAACCAGGTTGGAAGAGACCTCCAAGATTCTCCCAGGCAACCAGCAATAGAAGAAGGGGACACAGTTTCAAGTTGTGCCAGGGGAGTTATAGGCTGGATGTTAAGAGGAAGTTGTTGGCAGAGAGAGTGATTGGCATTGGAATGGGCTGCCCAGGGAGGTGGTGGAGTCGCCGTCCCTGGAGGTGTTGAAGCAAAGCCTGTCTGAGGCACTTAGTGCCATGGTCTAGTTGACTGGATAGGGCTGGGTGCTAGGTTGGACTGGATGATCTTGGATGTCTCTTCCGACCTGGTTGATTCTGTGATTCTATGATTCTAAGATCATCCAGTCCAACCTAGCACCCAGACCTGGACAGTCAATGAGACCATGGCACTAAGTGCCTCATCCAGGCTCTGCTTGAACATCTCCAGGGACTATGACTCCTCCACCTCCCTGGGCAGCCCATTCCAATGCCAATCACTCTCTCTGCCAACAGCTTCCTCTTAACATCCAGCTTATACCTCCCCTGGCACAACTTGAGACTATGCTTCAATGATAAAATTAAAACTAGAGCAACTAACTCAGATTATTAAGAATGATATTTTTTTCTCTATTAGTATTGATATTCTCTATTGATATAAGCTCCTCAGTGCTAGAAAGTAGTGTAATCACTTTATTAGTGAAAAATCTCACATCTGGAACTGAGATTCGTGCACCAGGGAAAAATAAACCACAACAAAACAACCCAAATCAAAATAGTCTAGGACCTACGGGTATGAGTATCAAAAACACCTGAGGGAATTAGGAAGATTTCCACATGGTTTAGATTTTTCACAGATTAGAGGTGATGCTGAACATTTTATTCCACCCCTGGAGGAGAATCAGTGCAGTTTAAGCTCTGTAATGTAGGTTAATTCCCATATTGCTTTCAGAAAGAGAAATTCAGTTTTTATCTTTTATGCCCTGATGAATTATTTAATTCTGTGCAAACAAGTCACATTGGCAGCACAAGCTCCACAAGCACCTGCTATGACCAATTTGTGTGTTTGCAGAGCGCCAAAATGCATCAGACCTCCAGTGAAGCTCCCAGCAGTTTTGCAAGACTTCAGAACTAAAACTTGAAATCAAGATATAGAAATATTTTCATGTGATAAATTGCCTGCAATGCAGTAAATCTTCTCCATCAAAGAAAATTATTTTTGAATAGCTATTCCAAGATACCATCCATTATTGTGGACACTGCCTGGTCATAGAGTCATAGAATCAACCAGGTTGAAAAAGACCTCCAAGATCATCCAGTCCAACCTAGCACCCAGCCCTAGCCAGTCAACTAGACCATGGCACTAAGTGCCTCAGCCAGGCTTTGCTTGAAGACCTCCAGGGACGGCGACTCCACCACCTCCCTGGGCAGCCCATTCCAATGCCAATCATTCTCTCTGGCAAGAACTTCCTCCTAACATCCAGCTTAGACCTCCCCCAGCACAACTTGAGACTTGGTCTCATACAGATAGCAGAATTACCACAGAAGTCTGTTGATTTTCAATGGTGCACATAAAATCACAGAATTGTTTTGGTTAGAAAAGACTTCCAAGATCATCGAGTCCAACCATCAATGTAAGTCCACCATGGTCATTAAACCACATCCTGAAGTGTCAAGTCCATTTGACTTGGTGCACATTTCTTGCACACTTCCAGGGATACTGACTCCACTTCCCTGAGCAGTCTATTCCAATGCCTGACCAACCTTTCAGAAAAGAAAATTTTCCTAATATCTAATCTAAACCTCCCCTGGTACCACTTGAAAGTATTTCCTCTTGTTCTATCACCTAACAGTAATGAGAAGAGACTGACACCACCTGAGAGCTCAAAAGTCCAGTCTCCATTTCATCACTATGATGAACAGCCCTTCCTGGGCAAACAAGTCTAGTGATTTCACAAGCATTGTGTCACCTAATCTCATTCACAAGTTTATTGAGCTTCATCTTAAAACTGGTTAATCCTTTTGTTCCCACCATTACCCTGCTCCAAGATCTCACTGCTCTGGTGGCACGGCAACCTCTCCTAATTTCCAGTCTACATTTATAGACAATTAAGTCCCATTTGGTTTTGTGCCAGCATTGTTCTTTAGCTTAAATTGCTTTCTCCCTTCAAAATATTTAGTTGCCTGAGGTATTTGTAGCCAGCAATTATATCCACTCTGCATATGCCAGCCTAAACACACAAACTTGCTTTCTCCTCCTCTCATAACACAGACTCCCCTGCGCTCCCCCTAACAGAGCTCCAAGCCCTATCCAGCATCTGCTCTTCACAATTCACCCTTCCTGGACATAAGGTGTCGTCAAGAATTGAACATAACATTTCAGATGAAGTACCAACAGGTTCTCATATGATGGCCTGGTCACTTCTACTGTCTCTCCTAAAAATTACCTCTTGCAATGTATCCTACAGTCACACTTGCATCCTGCTTGCAACTCTGTCATACTATGATCAACTGCTAATTCCTCACCCACCCAGTGAACCTGCCCTACTGACACATCTATGATCAGCTCTTTACTCTGGATGAAGTTTCTATTGATACAATTCAAATGCAAAGCTTTAACTGTAGTTTTTAATTTACTTCATTAAATACTATTTCCCCTTCTAATTCAGGGAATCCAATTCTTTCCAGACAATCAACAGATCCTCATTTGTACTGACATGGTCCTTCAACCTTACTGTCCTTACAACAAGGGATGCCATCCAGAGTGACCTGGACAGGCTGGAGAGGTGGGCACAAGCCAACCTCATGAGGTTCAACAAGACCAAGTGCAAGGTCCTGCATCTGGGTTGAGGCAATCTCAAGTACAGGCTGGGCAGTGACTGGCTGGAGAGCAGCCCTGAGGACCTGGAGGTGCTGGTGGATGAGAAGCTCAACATGAGCCAGCAGTGTGCACTTGCAACCCAGAAAGCCAACCAGATCTTGGGCTGCATCAGGAGAAATGTGGCCAGCAGGTGGAGGGAGGTGATTCTCCCCCTCTACTGTGCTCTGCTGAGACCCCACCTGGAGTACTGCATCCAGTTCTGGAGCATCCATTACAAGAAGGATGTGGAGATGCTGGAGTGTCCAGAGAAGGGCCACGAGGATGCTCAGAGGGCTGGAGCAGCTCTTCTAGGAGGACAGACTGAAAGAGTTGTGGCTGTTCAGTCAGGAGAAGAGGAGGCTCCCAGGTGACCTCATTGTGGTCTTCCAGTGTCTGAAGGGGGCCTACAAAAGAGCTGGGCAGGGACTTTTCAGGATATCAGGGAGTGACAGCACTAGGGAGAATGGAGCAAAGCTGGAGGTGGGGAGATCCAGGGTGGATGTGAGGAGGAAGTTGCTGAGCATGAGAGTGGTGAGAGGCTGGAATGGGTTGCCCAGGGAGGTGATTAAGGTCCCGTTCCTGGAGGTGTTTAAGGCCAGGCTGGATGAGGCTCTGGTCAGACTGATGTAGGGTAGGGTGTCCCTGCTCATGGCAGGGGGGTTGGAACTAGATGATCCTTGTGGTCCCTTCCAACCCTGACTGATTCTATGATTCTATTCTATGTTCTGCTGCTTTCTGTGACAAAATTTTATACAAACTTATTAAATCAAATCATTCCTGAAAGAGACCCTTGAGCATGTTCTAAGTTCCCCTCTGGTTAGATCAGCTCTCACGCAACTCTCAGTTGCTATTTTTCTCAGAGCTAGGTCTTTAATGCTAGGAGCTCCTCTGCTAAGCTCACCCTTGCCAGGCTCCCTGTGAACGTCTTGTGTGACTGTGTTCAATGTTTTCCTGTGATCCAGTGAGCTGGCTATTAAACTTTCCATTTTTCATTCACTCAGAAAAGAACATTCTGTGTGCCAGTGGTAGGACAGGCAAACCTTACTACAGCTACGCATGTGTGAGTGTTCCACTTTTCTCTGCTGCAGCTGAGGCTTTCCTTTGGAGGGGATGTTATTGGATCCTGCTCCTGTAATTCTGAAGTGCTCTCAGCATTGGTGGTGGAAATAGACACCCAAGATACATGGCAAGAAGTCTGCTTTTGCAAGTCACATCTCTTGCAGGAACTGCTCTAACCAAGGAAAATCAGTGGCTTTATCAAAGTTTTTAACAAGCCTGTTGCTATGGTTTACTTTTATTCCACTACTTCCAAGTCTCTGCTCAGGCCTTCCTTCAAAATCTGTTTTATGATGACACTTCTGTCTAAATCATTTCTCCTTTCTTCCCTTCTCCAGTATTTCTAGGTTTTTCCATTATTTATTGAAAATAGACTTAACAAAAATTGAATTTAAAAGAGATGTATTAAAAATTACTTGTAACTATGTCTTGCAAATTCAGGACTTCTAGAACCTGGGAGGAAGACTATTCCATTCCTTGACTTGAGCATAGAGGTCCCTGTATTTTTACTGCCCAATTTATTATGATGACTTCCACTGCCATCAATCTGCTGCTGTTATCTATCTTGTTCTCAGGAAAGGACAGAATGAATGAACATAGGATCAGAAGGAAAGTATTCTTTGTTCTTGGCTCATGCATACACTATGCTTCATCTTCTCCTTGGATTAATTTCCATGGTCCTCCTTTCCCCCTGTTTTCTCTATTTGCTCAATATCCTTTACAACATTTAATTCATTGTGACTTCTGCCAAGCCTGACTTTACCTCCACAGTCTTTTCCCTTGAAGATGTAACTTCTTGGCTAACAGCCCTTTTCTGATAGTGATGATGCTTATTCTGAAGGGCCTTCTGGAAGGAGTTATTAATACAAGCCCCTCTGTAGTCATTCTGCTACAAATGCCCCTTTCCCACAGGCAGAGATCATCACAATAACCCCATGCAGCACTACAGATTGTGGGATGAGCAGCTGGAAAGCAGCCTGGCAGAGAGGGACCTGGGAGTGCTGCTTGACAACTGGCTGAACATGAGCCAGCAGTGTGCCCAGGTGGCATGGAAGGCCAGTGGCATCTTGGCTTGTACCAGGAACAGTGTGGCCAGTAGGACTAGGGATGTAATTCTGCCACTGCACTTGGCACTGGTGAGGCTTCACTTCAAGCACTGTGTGCAGCAATGGGCCCCTCACTGCGAGAGTGATATTGAGGTGTTGGAGTGGGGCCAGAGGAGAGTGATGAGACTGGGAAGGGGGCTGGAGAGAAAGTCTTATGAGCTGAGTGAGCTGGGGTTGTTTAGCCTGGAAAAGAGGAGACTCAGAGGGGACCTCATCACACTCTACAACTACTTGAAGGGAAGTTACAGTAAGGTGGGGGTCAGACTCTTCTCCTAGGGAACTTGTGACAAGATGAGAGGGCATGGGGTGAGGCTGCGCCAGTGGAGGTTTAGCTTGGATATTAGGAAGCAATTCCTCATGGAAAGGGTAATTAGACACTGGAATGGACTGCCCAGGGATGTGGTGGAGGTGTTTAAGGAAAGATTGTATGTGGCACTTAGTGACATGGTCTAGTCAATGTGGTGTTGGTAGGTCATAGGCTGGACCTGATGATCTCAGAGGTCTATTTCATCCTCAAAAATTCTGTTATCCTGTGATTTTTGAATCCACCACTTTTGGTCTCCAGTCCAGCTAACATTTCTAGATAACTCCTTTGGTTTACAAACATTTGCACTCTTGAATTTCAGTTACAGGTTTTCTACTGTTTATTTCTTCATTACTTGAAATGAAAGAGAGTTCTCTCCTCAGCCTTCCCCTTTTGTATCTGCTATAGCAGGGGATTTCTCCCAACAACCACAAACACTTTTCTGTTGATGACTCCTGAATCTCCCTCTCATTTTTTCTCACCATTCTGTCTTACATCTCTGCATGGTTCACCACCAGTCTGACAAAACAAAACTGAGCCGAAAGCGTGGCGTCTTGCTAACTTTCATCTTCTTTTCTCTCTCACCATCAATAACAAGCTGCTCAGGCCTTCAATGTAAAAACCACCTGGCATTATCCCCTTTCTGCTGAGCTCTACAGCAAACCCAGAAGCTGGTAAAACATGTTTATGCCAACGAGCTCTTGCAAACTTCCTCTTAGCTGTTCCTTGTTTTGGGGAATGTTATGGGTGGCATGATCTAGAACCTTGTTCATAAACTAGTCCTACATCTCTCCTCCTTTATGGGAATTAGTGTAGAATATGAATGTTGTTAACTACCAGAAAAGTATGCCAGCACAGGTTTGGAAACCTCTAAATCTGTATTTTCTAGCTTGTTACTGAGACATGTTTTTGAAAGAACCAAGTGACCTGGTCAGTCCTGAACTTGGAGGCCCCGTATATAGAATCATAGAATCAGTCAGGGTTGGAAGGGACCACAAGGATCATCTAATTCCAACACCCCTGACATCCTACCCTAGATCAGCCTGGCCAGAGCCTCATCCAGCCTGGCCTTAAACACCTTCAGGGATGGGGCCTCAACCACCTCCCTGGGCAACCCATCCCAGGCTCTCACCACTCTCATGCTCAACAACTTCCTCCTCACATCCACTCTGAATCTCCCCACCTCCAGCTTTGCTCCCTCAATGATCAATTGCTCACAGGTCAACTTTAAGACCATCTTATTCTGTTGTGTCTATGGATGGCTATTCCTGTACACCCTCTTGTCTACATCCACCTTCCAGGAAATGTAATGTGAACCCTTGGGTCTATAGACTTAAACTGGAAGTTAGGAACAAGTTCTTTACCATGAGGGTGGTGGGACATTGGAACAGGTTGCCCAGGGAGGCAGTTGAGGCCCCATCTCTCGAGATAGTCAACGTCAGATTTGACAAGGCTCTGAACAACTTGATCTAGTGGAGGACGTCTGTGTGACTGCAGGGGGGTTGGATTAGATGACCTTTGGAAGTCTTTTCTAATCCAAATCGTGCCATGCTTCTGTGATTCTGTATAGTCTCCTCATTCTTGTTTAAAAGCTTCAAGAGAGGACTGAATAAAAAGGAAACACCTCTGTCAAAGACCAGAACAAACTGGTACCTTTCTCTTGCAGTCATCTTCTATGGACACAAAGTCTATTTTTCAAACAAATATCCATCTTCTTTTCCAATCTTTTGCACATACTTGGTCAGTTTCCGTTGTGCTTCATAAGGGCAGCTGCTCATACTCATTTACACAAGCAATTCACTTATGTGTCTAAACCTGCCTGAAGGTTCTTGTTGGATTTTAATTGTGGTATACAGCACACAATTTTTTTTTTTTTAAACTCTTGAGCAATAAGCAGCAAAATCAAAAGAATCTCACAGCAAGAAGCTGTTTTGTTTTCTAAAGACTCAAGCCTTTTTATGGATTCACTTTTGGAGTCATCGCCCAACGTGGCCAGCAGCAAAATGAAAATAGTTTGCCACAGCCTACCACCTGCCAGAAACAGGATGAATAATTAATCAGGGTGGCTTCAGTAATTATGAAAAGAAAAAAAAAAACAAGAAGAAAAAAAACTTGAAGGACTTCATCTGAAGTGGGAAATACAACTCATACTCAAGCAGCTAAAAAACTCTTCTAAATCACCTCTAGAAATATAAACAAAAGTGATCATTGACTTGTTTTGGTAAAAGGGATATGGTATTCCTCACTTTTTTGTTTTCCCCTCATGTGAAAGCCACTATCCTGCAGCAAGGGAGAGGCTGGGGAACCACCAATGAAGTGAACAAGACTTTTGGATGGATGCAAGACCACACATGGGGATTTTACTGCAGGATCAGGGCCAATATGTTCCACTAAAAAAGAACAATCGGGAAAGGGATATGAATCATACCTGAAACAATATCTTCATTAAAATATGTTCACAACATTTAAAAAGACATTGAAAAATCAGTCCTCCAGCTCTTCTAATTAAAAAAGCCCTACAGAACAGAAAAATGCAGGTATTTATACACACACACACAAAGATTTATGAAAGCTGTAAAGATCACTGGAATTCCTTAAGCACACCTCTGCAGCCTTGGAGAGGAGCAAGATCATTTTTCATTACTCTGCCTCCTCACTTAGGTGGTCCTATTGATCATATCAAAAATGATTTCACCATTACATGCTCTTTTCCACCTTACAGCAGAAGCTGGATTGACACCCAGAGCATTCATTCTGTTCACGCACGGTTAACGCCGCCTTGCTCTGCTAGCTGCTACGCCAGAAAATAATTGGGATACCCATTAGTCCTGCAATAAACACAGACTTTCATTGCCTGGATTCCACTGTTTGATTCTCCCAAACAGTGGTTTGCCCATCTACATTTTTCTCCCTGAAGTATCACTTTTTTTCCCCTCCTCTTTTAATTCCACCAGAAGTTCTCCTGCAGAGCTTTTCTGTTGAATAAGCAGCGTCTGGCAGGGTAACCAACACCGCCCACAGCTGCGTCCCACAATGGCCCCATGCTGCTTGCATTACGTCTTTTGGAGGATTTGGTCACGCTGCCTTAACTGCTCCAAACACTGCTCTTATTCATAAAAACAGAAGGAGGGGCTTCCAGAAGGATTCCTTTACCTGTTTCCCCACCACAAAATAGTGAAATAAATGGAATGGGTCATGAGCTCCTTGGCTGGAAATGCAAACCTACGGCTTGACAAGTCAATAAAAAGCCAATCCTTTCCTCCCCAGCCATACAGAGGGAGTCAAGACTACAGGCACACTATTAAGGGCAATGAGGCTCATGAAGGGCCTGAAGCACATGACCTAAAAGGAGCATCTGAGGGAGCTGAGGTCTGGAGAAGAGGAGGCTGAGGACCTCATCACTCTCTACAACTACCTGAAGGGAGGCTGGAGTGAGTAGGATGCCAGCCACTTGCCCTGATGACAAGTGACAGCACTAGATGAAATTGTTTCAGACTGTGCCTGGGAAGGTTTAGGCTGGATATTAGGAAATATTTCTTCACAGGGAGGGTTATCAAACACTGGAATGGTCTACCCAGGGCAGTGGTGGAGTCACCATTCCTGAAGGTGACTGGAGAAGAGGAGGCTCAGGGGTGATCTTATTACTGTCTCCAACTACCTGAAGGATCATTGTAGCCAGGTGGGGGGTGGCCTCTTCTCCCAGGCAACCAGCAATAGAACAAGGGGACACAGTCTCAAGTTGTGCTGGGGGAGGTATAGGCTGGATATTAGGAAGAAGTTCTTCCCAGAGAGAATGATTTCCCATTGGAATGGGCTGCCCAGGGAGGTGGTGGAGGCACCGTCCCTGGGGGTCTTCAAGAAAAGCCTGGATGAGGCACTTAGTGCCATGGTCTAGTTGATTGGTTAGGGCTGGGTGATAGGTTGGACTGGATGATCTTGGAGGTCTCTTCCAACCTGGTTGATTCTATGATTCTAAGGTGTGTAAGCAGCATGTGGATTCGGGGCTTAGGGACATAGTTTAGTGTTGACTCCTCAGTGTTGGGCTGGACAATCTTTGAGGTCTATTCCAACCACCTATATTCTGTGATTTGGATATGCCTACAGGAGAAGGTTAGTGAACCCCAATATTCTGCTACTGTGGGCAAACACTGCATAATCTAAATCATCAAAGTCTGAGTAGCTCTCCATGACACAGCACCCAAAGTTCCTAAGTTTCTTCACACTGTCTGATTTACCCATACAAGAAGAACTCTACTGAATATGGAAGTTATCATAGAATGGTTTGGGTTGGAAGAGACCTTCAAAGGTCATCTAGTCCAACTTCTCTGCAGTCAGCAGGAACATCTTCAATTAGAACAGGTTCCTCAGAGCCCAGTCCAACCTGACCTTGAACACTTCCAGGGATGAGACACCTATTGCCTCTCTGGAAAACCTGTGCCACCATTCCACCACCCTCATGGTAAAACATTTCTTCCCTAGATCTGGTCTCAATCTCTCTCCTTTCAGTTTAAAACTGCCACTCCATGTCCTGTCACAGCAGATCTTGCTAGAAAGTCTGTCCTCATCTTTGGTTCTTGCCAAATTTCTTATCTTCAACTAGGTCAATAAAAGCTGTTGATGGATTGGATAACTTATTTTCTCCTCCCTTGGTGCCATTACCCTTTTAATGATGAGACATCTACCACCTCTCTGAAAAACCTGTGCCACCATTCCACCACCCTCATGTTAAAACATTTCTTCCCTAGATCTGGTCTCAATCTCTCTCCTTTCAGTTTAAAACTGTCACTCTGTGTCCTGTCAAAACAGATTCTGCTAGAAAGTCTGTCCTCATCTTTTTTACAGGCCCCTTGAAAGTACTGAAAGGTTACAATAAGCTCTCTCTGGAGCCTTCTCTCCTCCAGGCTGAAGAGCACCAACTCACCCTTTTTTTTGTAGGGGAGGTGTTCCATCCCTCTGATCAGTTCTGTGGCCTGCTCTGGATGTACTCCAAAAGGCTTCTGTCTTTCCTGTTCTGAGGATGCCAGAGCTGGACATAGTACTCCAGGTGAAGTCTTACTAGAGCAGAGTGGCAGAATCCTCTCCCTCAACCTGCTGTCCACGCTGCTATGGATTCAGCCCAGGATGTGATTGGTCTTCCAGGCAGCGAGCACACATTGCCAGCTCACATCCAGCTTTTCATCCATCGGTACCCTCGAGTGCTTCTCTGCAGAGCTGCTCTCAATCCCATCACCCCTCAGCTCTTACTGATACAAAGTGACCTTAGGGAAACTCCAATATGGTTCTTGCCAAATTTCTTATCTTCAACTAGGTCAATAAAAGCTGTTGATGGATTGGGTAACTTATTTTCTCCTCCCTTGGTGCCATTACCTTTTTAATGTCGGATCATATATGTGCTTGTGTAGTATTCCCAAGAAAAATCAATCCCTGGGGAGTCTGCATCTCAAGTCTTATGTAAAGCAAGCTTGTTGCAGATAGAAGATGCCATTTAGGTATCTGGGGTTTGAAAAACATTGCCCTATAATAAACTTGGCAGTACTCTATATGCAACAAGTTAGATAATAGTTGTACAGAATTGAACTATGAATCATAGAATCACAGAATCACAGAATATTAGAGGTTGGAAGGGACCTTTAAAGATCATCTAGTCCACATTCCCTGCCAAAGAAGGATCACCTAGGGCAGGCCACACCCAGGGGGGTTTTGTATGCCTGCAGAGAAGACTCCACAACCTCTTTGGGCAGCCTGTTCCAGTGCTCCATCACACCCACAATAAAGAAGTTTCTTCTCACGTTGAGGTGGAAATTCCTGTGTTTCAGCTTATGCCTATTATTCCTTATCCTATTACTGGCCCCCTTCAGAAAGAGTCTGTCACATTCACCTTGACACCCACTCCTCAGATATTTAAAGACATTGATAAGATTCACTCTCAGCCTTCTCTTCTCAAGACTAAGCAGCCTCGGTTCTCTCAAGTCTTTCTTCATAAGACAATACATTTGAGTCCCTCAATCATGCTTGTAGCCCTCCATGGGATTCTCTCCTGTCACTCTTGAATTGGGAAGCCCAAAACTGGACATAGTATTCCAGGTGTGGTCTCATAAGGGCAGAGCAGAGAGGGAGAAGAACGTCCCTAGACTTGACGGACACACTTTTTGTGATGTGCCCCAGGATATCATTGTCCTTCTTGGCCACAAGGGTACATTGCTGTTACGTGAATAACTTGCTGTCCACTAGGACTTCAAGGTCTTTCTCCTAGTCTGTACTGGTGCCTAGTGTTATTCCTTTCCAGATGTAGGACTGTACACCTGTCCTTCAAGAGGTTCACCTTTGCCCAGCTCTCCAGCCTGTCCAGAGCTCATTGGATGGCAGCAGAGCTTTCTGGTGTATCAGCCACCCCTCCCAGATGAGTAACAAACTGCTTTACTGCAATTCTGTTGCCCAACTGTGGTTGCACTGCAAATGATGAATTCTTGAGCAAGCAGCAGTGATGAGCTAAATCAAGTAAATTTAGGAATAACAAACTCCTTATAGAATCCAGCTGTGGTAGGGTCATAGCTTCAAAAAGGAGCTGCATTTCTTTTCAGACTAATATTGCCAACACAAAAATATGTGCTATGAGCACTTTATTTTGAGATTGACTGTCATCCTCCGTCTAAGAGCCTGTGTAATTGTAGAATGACAGAATTGCTTAGGTTGAAAAAGACATCTAAGGTCAGAGAGTCCTCAGAATTAAACCAGAACATGACAGGACAGATTCTCCTATGCTTTTAGTCTTAAAAGTATGCTTCTGGGACAACCATATTACACATAAAGGTCACATCTACCCAACCAGGTTGGAAGAGACCTCCAAGATCATCCAGTCCAACCTTGCACCCAGCCCTAGCCAATCATCTAGACCATAGCACTAAGTGCCTCATCCAGTCTTTTTTTGAATACCTCCAGGGATGGTGACTCCACCACCTCCTTGGGCAGTCCATTCCAATGCCAATCACTCTCCCTCTGGCAACAACTTCCTCCTAACATCCAGCCTATACTTCCCCCAGCACAACTTGAGACTGTATCCCCTTGTTCTATTGCTGGTTGCCTGGCAGAAGAGACCAACCCCCACCTGGTACAACCTCCCTTGAGGTAGCTGTAGGTCTACATTGCCACTTGGTTTTGGGATGCTCTAAAGAAAATGTCAGCCAGGTATGCTGGTGGCTTGTGTCATCACAGAATCACAGAATGTAAGGGGCTGGAAGGGTCCTTGAAAGGTCACCTAGTTTAACCCTCCTGCCAGTGCAGGATCACATAACATAGGTCACAGAGGAGGTCTTGAATGTCTTCGAGGAAGGAGACTTCACAACCTCCCTGGGCAGCCCGTTCCAGTGTTTTGTCAACCTCACAGTGAAAAAGTCTTTCCTTATGTTCACATGGAACCTTCTCTGCTCCAGTTTGCACCCAAAAGAGCCTGACTCCATCTTCCTCACTCTTCACATATTTATAAGCATGAATAAGGTCACTCCTCTGTCTCCTCCAAGCTAAAGAGACCCTGCTCCTTCAGCCCATCCTCATAAGGGAGATGTTCCACTCCATCATCTTTGTGGCTCTCAGGACAACATGCAATTCATGAATGTAAGTTTGGTTTTGCACTAGTAATAACCTACCAAATGCTAGAAAGCTCAATCAAATGTTTGGGCAACAAACATTTTCCTATCCCTTAATCTTTGGGGATTTTATTTTATAACCCAAAGGTCCTTTCACATACACTGTTTACAGACACAGAGAGAGACATAGCTGAGTGTGTGGGCAATTTGTTTCTTTATAATGTCACCTACCTGCTCACTTTACAAATATATAAGACAAGGGGCAACATCAGTAGAGTGGCAGCTATCTAGTTGATTGGACAGGGCTGGGTGCCAAGTTGGACTGGATGATCTTGGAGGTCTCTTCCAACCTGGCTGATTCTATGATTCTTTACAAGTTAAACACTGTTAAAATACTTTTCTTTCTCCTTCTCATGTCTGGTTTTCCAGGATCCCTGTTGATGGCAGAGCTATGATTTGATGCAGTAGTCTGGAGCAAAAGCCTGAAATTTTAAGGTAAATTTGGAGACCTGATTTCACAAAAGCTACATATCCTGCTTCTAAGTCACAGAAGCACTGAAACAACAACCCGTGAGTGGTTTTTCCCTTTGTGGTCTGGCACTAGCATGAGAAGCCATGAGGAGAGGCTGAGGGAGCTGGGGTTGTTTTGCCTGGAGAAGAGGAGGCTCAGGGGTGACCTCAGTGCTGTCTACAACTACCTGAAGGGAGGCTGTAGCCAGGTGGGGGTTGGTCTCTTCTGCCAGGCAATCCACCACAGAACAAGGGGACACAGTCTCAATTGTGCCGGGGGAGGTCTAGGCTGGATGTCAGGAGGAAGTTGTTGCCAGAGTGATTGGCATTGGAATGGGCTGCCCAGGGAGGTGGTGGAGATGCCATCCCTCGAGGTGCTGAAGCAAAGCCTGGCTGAGGCACTTAGTGCCATGGTCTAGTTGATTGTTTAGGGCTGGGTGATAGGTTGGACTGAATGATCTTGGAGGTCTCTTCCAACCTGGTTGATTCTACAATATAAACTATACTTAAATGCAGAATAAATTTCTCTGAAATACCAAAAATCAAAGCACCTGTCTTTGCTGAAGTTTATGTCAACTGTGATTGTAGTTGGAATGTCAAAAAATTTGCTTTTTATAAACTTATGTGCATGAAAAGCAATTGTGCTTAAGAAAACTAACTAGACAAAAAGACACCATGATGCAGGTCAATAGAAGTATTAAATTCTACTCATCATTTGCAGTTGATTTTAAATATAGAAGTCTCCACTAGCTGTGTTTTTTGTTTTGGTTTGTTTTTTAAACAACAAGATAGCATCTTTAGTTCCTTCCTATACTAACTTAGTTAGCAATCTACCTTGATAACACTGGAGTGGAAAAAGAAGTCAGTGAAAAACCCTCCCAACATATCATTCAAATCATATCTAAAAAGGTGGTCATAAATATTTTAGAACCCAGGCAAACCAATAAGAGCTAGGCCCATTAAGGATAAGATCTTTTACAACAAATTAAATAAAACAATTTATTGAAGCCTGGACTTGAGATAAACTAGATTTACTAGCTGACCTTTTATTCATTTAAAGAACAAAATTAGCTCTAATTGCATTAGAATGGAATCCAGTAAATTTCTTCTAATGTGGCATCCATGCAAGTATTGCTGTAATTGTTTACAACTAAGATGGAAATGCTGTGATTAGAATCTACTTTCTTCTTGGTTTACTGTGCAGTTAAAACACTTGCAAAAAAACCAACTCAACAAACCAACAAAAAAAAGCCCAAACCCAACCCCCAAAGTAAAACATTTTTGCCAGTATTGGTTTATCCATCCTTTACCAACAGCACATTTCCATGTCCATTAACTTAACACTATCAGTAACTGTCTCTTTCCAGCTGATGTGTGTTTTAAGAATATTTACACACCAGACAAGCTGAGATGCAGACATCACTTTGAGTTTAGGAGTAATACATATTTGTAGTCACAGAAACAAGAAAGCAGGAGACGTCTCTGCCACTACCATCGCTGCTCTGTATGTTGGTCCAAGCAGGAGGAGCCAAGAAGTGAAATGATAGAAAATAAACTGCTGCACTGCAAAGGCACTTTCCTCACCACTGCTGCACTACTGGACTAAGCTTGTATTGCTGCAGTGCTGTGTTTATGGTGTGATGTGAATCTCCATTTCAAGCACCATCAACCTGATGTGTTTTTCTTCAGCCACCTCAAAGACTTCATGACCCCACTGAGATCTGTAGGTACTTCCACTAAAGAAATGTTTTATGAGACGTTTCCCCAGGTAAACTACCCTTCAGCTAAATCAGTACTTCTGTACTTCCAAAAGCCTCCAAGAAGCTCTTCTTTCTAATGGAAGGAATCATAGAATCACAGAACCATAGAATTATTTTGATTGGGAAAGACCTCTAAGATCATCTAGTCCAACCATTCACCTAACAGCACTATGGCCACTAAACCATTTTCTGAAGCATCATGTCTACACACTTCTTGAACACCTCCAGGGACTCCACCATTTCCCTGGATAACTTCTTGCAATGCTTTTTTCAGTAAATTCCCCCCCTCCTAATATCCAATCTAAACCTGTTGCAATTTGAGGCCATTTCCACTCATTCTATCACTTGACACTAGAGAAGAGACTGATTTCCACCCCACTACAACCTTCTTTCACATAGTTATAGAGCGCAATGAGGTCTCCACTCAGATTCCTCTTCTCTAGACTAAGCAGTCCACATTCCCTCAGCTGCTCCTTACAGGTCTCGTTTTCTAGAACCTTCACCAGCTTCATTGCCTTACTCCAGACACACCCCAGCACCCTCAATGTCCTACCTGTAGTGAGGGGCCCAAAAATGAATGAAGTATTTGAATTGCAGCCTCACAAGTGCTGAGGACATGGGCACAATCACTGCCCTACTCCTGCTGTTCACAGTATTCCTGTTACAGGCCAGGATGCTGCTGGCTTTGGCCACCTGAGCACACTGCTTGCTCATGCTCCATGTTTTCATTGCTCCATCTAGTTTTCACTCATCATTCTCCAAAACCTTTCCACGTGTGTATTAGTTTGTGTGGCAAGATTTTGGTAGTGGAGAGGTTACAGAGGTGGCTTCTGCGAGAAGCTGTTAAAAGCCTCCCCTATGTCAGACAGGTCCAGCGCCTTTGGCTCTAAGATGGACTCCCCACTGGCCAAGTCTGAGCTCATCACTGACAATGGTAGCACTTCTAGGATAATGTATTTAAGGGGAAAGCTGCTGTGCAACAGCAATTGCAGCTGGAGAGCAGAGTGAGAATATATGAAACAACTCTGCAGGCATCAGAGGTCAGTGAAGGAGGAGAGGGAAGAGGTGCTTCAGGCACTGCAGAGATTTCCCTGCAGTCTATGGAGATTTATGGTGGAGAAGATATCCACCTATAGCCCATAAGGGACCCCATGCTGGAGCAGGTTGATGCTCAAAGGAGGCTGTGACGCTGTGGGAAGCCTGTGCTAGAGCAGGCTCCTGGCAAGACTTGTGGACCTGTGAAGAGCTCACACTGGAGCAGGCTTGCTGGCAGGTCTTGTGACTGCAGCAAGTTCAAGAAGAATGGCAGCTTGTGGGAAGTACTCACACTAGCAAAGTTTATGGAGGACTGTGCCTTTTGAGAAAGACTCCACGTTGGAGCAGGGGAAGGATGTGAGGAGTCCTCCCCATGTTGAACAAGATGCAGCAGAAAGAACATGTAACGAACTGACCACAATCCCCATTCTCTGTCCCCCTGTGCTGCTCGTCAGGGAGGAGGTAGAGAATTTGGGAGTGAAGTTGAGACTGGGAAGAAGAGAAGAGCAAAGGGAAGGTGTCCTAAGATTTGATTGTACTTCACATTATGCTACTCTGCTTTGATTGGTAAAAAATTAAACTAATTTCTCCAGGATGAGTCTGTTATACCCATGACAGTAATTGCTGAGTGATGTCTCCCCATTCTTATCTTGACTCATGAGCTTCTAATTATATTTTCTCTCTCCTGTCCAGCTGAGAAGGGGAGTGATAGATCAGGTTTGGTGGATACCTAGCAGATAGCCAGGGTCAACCCACCACAACTGGTGATGGATGGCATTCTCAAACAACCCCATGCAAATAAATTCCAGAGATGTAATTACAATGTGTCATTTCTATAGGATAGTTAGCAGATATCCAGAACTTATCAACAAAATGAAATGCAAATTTAACTTTCTCTTACCATAACACACCACAAAACCTTTTCTTTCTATTTGTTACAAGCTACTTAAAGGGTTGATGACATTACTATGGTCTTTTCACCTAACAACTTTAAATAAAGACTTCAGAGGTCCAGGTCACACACATAGCTATGTCGTGCTTTGCTGCAGAGCCACACCAGTCCTTTTCATAACGGCCACAGCACGTGAAGATTAAAAAGTACTCTGAGTTCAGGCTGAATACTAATTGTTGAGAATGAAAGCCAAAGTATTATTAGAGTAGGACAGTTCCACTGCAAGTCCTGCTGCATTAGACACCAGATAGACACACAACACAGAACAATTCCCAGAGCTATGTGGCATAGAGAAGGGCAACAAAGCTGGTGAGAGGCCTGGAACACAGCCCTGTGAGGAGAGGCTGAGGGAGCTGGGGGTGTGCAGCCTGCAGAAGAGGAGGCTCAGGGCTGACCTCATTGCTGTCTACAACTACCAGAAGGGAGGTTGTAGCCAGGTGGGGGTTGGTCTCTTCTGCCAGGCAACCAGCAACAGAACAAGGGGACAGTCTCAGGTTGTGCCAGGGGAAGTATAGGTTGGGTGTTAGGAGGAAGTTGTTGGCAGAGAGAGTGATTGGCATTGGAATGGGCTGCCCAGGGAGGACGTGGAGTTACTGTCCCTAGAGGTGTTCAAGCAGAGCTTGGATGAGGCATTTAGTGCCATGGTCTAGATGACTGGATAGGGCTGGGGGATAGGTTGGAGTGGAAGATCCTGGAGGTCTCTTCCAACCTGGTTGATTCTATGATTCTGTGATCAACTTCAAACCAGTAAATGTCACATACACCTACTGAGAAGGAGTAGGTCAGCACAGAAAAAGAGAATATTCATCAAAATGTCATTTAACTGAGAAAAGAGAAATCTTGGTAGCTAGGAGATTTAGTTCAGAAACAACATTGTTCTGTAGTTCTACTGCACTATTTAACATGATAAATGGAAAGAAAAAAAATCTGCTTTGGTGCTCATGTTTACCATCAGACATGAAAGTATGTTCTGTGTCATCAATAACATCATTAAAAGCTGATTAAAAGAAATCCTTCACATACAACACAGGACAAGCCATTCAAAACCCAGTGACGCATCGTTTCCCCAGACTTCCAGCCACCTGCTCATGCTGTGTGATCTCAGGATAGGGATCATCCTATTTATGCTCACTAAGTACAAAGTAACTATTATTTGTAGAGCAGCACCCAATAATTAGGGAGCTAGTGAACCAACACTTAAAATGCGTTAGGTACACTCATGAATAATCACCAACAGTTATAATAAAACAGATGTGCAGAAAGGAATTTCAACTGTTATGCTTTAAAACATAAAACAACTGTTAGCTGAGGAGTGTTATGAAACCTAGCTGTAGGTTACACTAGGAATAACCATCCATTATGAAAACCTCACTAAATGTCACTGGAGGCATCATATGAGTCTAGATGGAGTCTTTTACTCTGCACCTTTGAAAGGCATGGAATGAGAAACACTGTAGAATGGATAGAAGATGATAGGTCCCACATGGAGAGTAGTAAAACAAGAGCAAATGTCCAAAACATTTCTGCTTCTAAGTGTTCTGCTTGATTATTACACTGGTCAAAAGTGTCACAGCTGCATGGATGCCACAAGCATTTCCCACTAAGAAAAAGAGCAATCACAAGCAACATAAGATGAGCTGTGGGCAGCATACACCTTGCAGATGAATTTATTTGTACTTACATCTTGTCTTGGCCTGCACCTACTCTTAATGTCAGCCGAGGAATAACCGGTGATGGAGCTGGAACAACTGGTTCCACCTTTATCTGTACAAGGGAACACAATCAACAGTTAAACAGACTCACAAAACACATTAATTACATGAAAGCAGTAATGGAGTTAACCAAACAGAATATATTGGCTTCATGACATACTCTAGTCCACTCAGGTGAGACCCCACCTGGAGTACTGTGTCCAGTTCTGGAGCTCCCTTTACAAGGATGTGGATGTGCTGGAACATGTCCAGTGAAGTGCCACTGGGGTGATCAGAGGGCTGGAGCACTTTTCCTAGGACAACAGACTGAAAGAGTTGAGACTGTTCAGTCTGCAGAAGAGGAGGTTCCAAGGTGACCTTATTATGGCCTTCCAGTATCTGAAGGGGACCTACAAAAATGCTGGGGAAGGCCTTTTCAGGATATCAGGGAGTGACAGGACTAGGGGAAATGGAGTAAAGCTGGAGATGGGTAGGTTCAGGCTGGATGTGAGGAGGAAGTTGTTGAGCATGAGAGTGGTGAGAGCCTGGAATGGGTTGCCCTGAGAGGTGGATGAGGCCCCATCCCTGGAGGTGTTTAAGGCCAGGCTGGATGAAGCTCTGACCAGGCTGATCTAGGGTAGGGTGTCCGTGCCCATAGCAGGGGGGTTGGAACTAGATGATCCTTGTGGTCCCTTGCAACCCTGACTGATTCTATGATTCTATTCTATGATTCTACGATCTCTGCTCTCTCACACTTTGTGTTCTTGTACAGACAGTCAACAGTGTGTTGGGAGCTCCCAGATACAGTTCCAGACATCAACTTGAAATTTCATTGCATTTGTACTTGCCCACATACTTTGCTAACAAGTCTTCTAGATTTAATATTTTGCTTAGAGATACAAAACTCCCTAGTTTGTTTCTGAACAATGACATGAAATGCTCTGACCACAGCACTCAAACTTGACAGGTAACCATTGATGTTTGTATTTTTTCTATTTTGGAGATTTAAATTCAACTATTTCCCAAGTTCATCACATAAATGCACTGTGATCCTCTTGAATATGAATTAGACACAGAGGAAGCAAATAAAGCCCAAGCACCACCAATAGTCACAGCTCTCCAGCTGGACCTGGCACCACTGATCACCACTCTCTGAACTCTATCTTGCAACCAGTTCCTAACCTGCCTCACTGTCTGCTCTTCCATCCCACACTTGCTCAGCTTGCTCACTAAAATGTCATGGGAGACCATGTCAAAGGCCTTGATAAGCTTAAGGTAGACTACATCCACTGCTTTCCCTGAATCTACCCATTCAGTTATGGCATCATAGAATGCTATCAGGTTAGTTAAGCATGACTTCCCCTTGGTAAATCCATGCTGACTACTCCTGATAACCTTCTTCTCTTCCAAGTGCCTTGAGATGCCCTCCAGCAGGAGCTGCTCCATCATTTTTCCAGGGATGGAGGTGAGGCTGCCTGGTCTGTAGTTCCCTGGAACCTCTTTCTTGCCCTTTTTGAAGACTGGAGTGACTTTGGCTCTCCTCAGGTCCTCAGGCACCTCTCCTGTCTGCCACAATTTGGCAAAGATGATGAGAAGTGGTAGAGCAATAATATCAGCCAGTTCTCTCAGCATCCTTGGGTGCATCTCATCAGGGCCCATGGACTTGTTAATGTTTAATTTGTATAACTGATCCCTAACCCAGTCTGCACTGACCAGTGGGAGGGCATTCCCTGCTCCAGGCTTCTTCTCCTTCATCCAGGGTCTGGAGCACATAGGGGACTTCAGCCTTAGGTGTAAAGACTGAATGCCTTCTATCTGGCAGAACTGCCAATTCCCATTGAGCTACTGCTTTGTAAAACATGTACAGGATCATCTCAGATTTTACATCAGACATTGTAATAATGACTCTTCACACATCAAGCCACTCAATTTACATCCCTATATACCAGAAGTGCATATACATTATATATATGTATATAGGTAAAGAAAGAGAGGCAGACTGATCTCATTTTATGCATGTGCACCATCATATTTAATAATATGAACCTGGTCCAGGAACTTAAAGAGATAAAAATGTGTACAATAAATGGAAACCCAAGCAACTCCCAATGGGAGAAACCCATTTAAGAAAGCTTCCACGAATAAAGGGAGGGCAAACAATCAATTGAAAGCACAGAAAGCAGTGAAGGAGACAGCAGGCCAAAGTGGGTGGACTCCATTAGGACTTAACATTGAGGAATGGTAATGACAAAGTCCTGTGCCATGCACTTGCCCAAAGAATTGAAGGTGCCCATTAAGAGATGTCTGCTCCAGAGAGAGAAGAGCTGCAGCCTGAGGAACATTTCTGTTTTGACACAGTTAACCATGCTTTTTGCTAAAGCTCTCCATGGATATGCCTTAGTCTACTTCACAGGCCTCCCTCTATGCTTCTATTTATATAGCACAGGTTTTTGTTGGGTCATTTCCTTGGAGCATTGCAAGAGCTTTTCTCCTCCGGAGCTCCTAATGATTGCAACAATTTCACTGCCACTTTCCACAGGTCTCTTAACTGCTTAACCTGTGGCATTGTCCAATGGATAGATATAGAACTGAACCCTTGGTAGAGGAGACTCAGGAACATGGTTTTGCACAGACCATTCTGCCTCTTTTCTTGATGGTTTCTCCTCCTTCTCTAGTGTTTCTTTTGGATTCAAACCCCCCTAGGACAAGCACTGCTGCTTAGCTTCCAGCACACAGCACAGAAACACACCCATGTCATCTGAGATTTGTATAAAGGTTCTTTGTGTTATCATTTGTATACTACCAAGATGTTTTAAACATGGCTCACATGGCAGAACAAAAGCACATAAACCATTTCTTTATGCTCAGATATCAACACTGCAGTCTGCTGTGAGAGAAAAACTGAGCTCTGCAACAACCCTAAATCTTATCCTTTGGTACCAGAGAAGAAGTATCTTTCCACATGGGTTTGTGTGTAGGGTTTGCATGACTGGAGCAGAGAGAAAATTAAGGAACATTCACAGTCATATCCTAGTCCTCCTTTGCATCAATGACAGGATTTTAATTCATGAGCAAGGGTAGTTTAATTTGGGGCAGCTCTGGCAAGCCCTGCCCTGATACGAGGATGGCTCCATTTCTCATGAAGCAGTTCCTCAACTGCTTTAGTTTACAGCTCAGCGTATTAAGGTTAGCTGAAAGTGGGTCAGCAGCTGCTCAGGGAGCTGCTCAGTCACTCCTCCAGCACGCCCAGTAATCTCCATAGTAGAGGTGGGGTGTAACTGCTTCAACCGTTTGATTTTAATTGGGTACTGCATGCAGGGCAGCACCCCAGCTCACTGTATCCTATTTTGGCTACAAAGGCACCTCAAAACTTAACTGCAAAAGACACAGATGCAGGCAAGCCACGTGAAAAAGCTTCTCTTCCTCAGTGTCACCACTGAACACTGCCAGCATGGAGCCTTTAGTTTCTGCTTTCTGCCACTGGCGCAGAGTACTGGTTGCTGTTTTGTGTTTTCCAGCAGCTCAGAGTACAAATTATACAACCACAGAACGTTCTGGGTTGGAAGGGACCTTTAAAGGTCATCTAGTCCACCTTTGCCCTGCAGTGAACAGGGACATCTTTAGATAAGGTTGTTGAGATTACAGGGAAAACTTGATAAAAAGCTCCAATTCCCCAACAAGGTGGGATGCATGCTTAGGCAATAACCTAACAACACTAAACAGTCACAACACTAAACAATAACAGTACTAAAGCGACAGAAACAGAAGAGTGACTCAATGATAAAATATAGCAGTACTAGAAATAGAAGTCTGGGATTTTCTACAGGCATGAGGAGCTGAAACTGCTGTTAGCCCACCAAGGTGTTTTTCAGACTACTCACACCTCTGAAGTGGCTGTTCTGGGGAAGGTTCAATCATAGAATCAACCAGGTTGGAAGAGACTTCCAAGATCATTAGGCCAAACTATCACCCAGCCCTATTCAGTCATCTAGACCATGGCACTAAGTGCCTCAGCCAGGCTTTTCTTGAACACCTCCAGGGACAGTGACTCCACCACCTACCTGGACAGCCCATTCCAATGCCAATCACTCTCTCTGCCAACAACTTCCTCCTAACACCCAGCCTGTACTTCCCCCAGCACAACTTGAGACTGTGTCCCCTTGTTCTATTGCTGATTGTCTGGGAGAAAAGACCAAGCCCCACCTGGCTACAACCTCCCTTCAGGGAGTTGTAGACAGCAATGAGGTCACCCCTGAGCCTCCTCTTCTGCAGGCCAAACAACCCCAGGTCCCTCAGCATCCAACCAGTAACTTGATCATTTGCTCTTAAAGCACAACTGCTGGCTAAATAAGTAATTGTGTGATCTAAGAGCTAAATTAAGGAAACATGCACTTTTAGGGGTTAAAACGAAAGAGCAGCATTCTGGAGTAATACTGGGAATTGGGGCCAGCAGAAGAGCATTTACAGTGGATTACTAAGCTTCCCAAATCACCAAAGAGGTAAAGTCCAGCAATATAAGACTCCTTTGTAGCTAACTAAAAATACATTGTCAGTGGATTTGTCCAGTTTTATGTATAAGCAATACTTCTTTCACCTGAACTAATACTAGTAGTCATATAAGCCCCTTATTGCCATGTGCTGCATTTTTTTTGCTAATCTTCAAGGATTTAGCTTCTTTGCCACATACCTCAGGGCACCAACTGATAAAGCTCTAACTCTCCATTTTTCCAGGACACCAGCAGTGCGGCCTTGCAAAAAATGAAAATCGCTCAAGAGATTTAAAGGGGAAATTTATTTTTAAAATCCTGACTTGCAGCAAAGAGGTGGATTTAAAAAAAGCTTATCTATCAGCAATCAGTTCAAATTCTAATTCTATCTGGGGACTCTTTCATGCATTCTAGCTTTAAAGTTTATCTTTTGACAGGGACTTTTTGCCAAGGTAATGGGCAGCTTTGTCAATTTAATTTGTCCCAAGTTTTTCTTACAGTTGAACTCCTTCTCCTAATGTGTATGTTCAGGCTATACCAAAAGCTTTACCAGTTGTATTGGTCTGTGCATCTTTTAGGTGGCTCTAAAGCAAACTGTATAGACATATTTGCAGAACAAACGATGGGAAAAAAACCCACAAAACTCATATTTAAACTCATATTTATCTTATAAATATGTATTTAACTTAAAAAGAAGTCCCTGTGGAAATCATAGTATCAACCAGGTTGGAAGAGACCTCCAAGATCATCCAGTCCAACCTAGCACCCAGCCCTATCCAGTCAACTAGACCATGGCACTAAGTGCCTCATCCAGTCTTTTCTTGAAGACTTCCAGGGATGGCGACTCCACCACCTCCCTGGGTAGCCCATTCCAATGGGAAATCACTCTCTCTGCCAACAACTTCCTCCTAACATCCAGCCCAGCACAACTTGAGACTGTGTCCCCTTGTTCTATTGCTGGTTGCCTGGGAGAAGAGACAAACCCCCACCTGGCTACAGCCTCCCTTCAGGTAGTTGTAGACAGCAATGAGGTCACCCCTGAGCCTCCTCTTCTCCAGGCTAAACAACCCCAGCTCCTTCAGCCTCTCCCTCATAGGGTTTGTGTTCCAGGCCATGCTTAAAGAAACACTGACAACACATCTCAGTCATGACAGACAGAGACACTGTCCTGGTTCTAGTTTATATTTCCCAGAGACTCAAACAAAGTTAATAGAACCAATAACAACTAATGGATGCCTTTCCCTCTCCCCCACTTTTGCAAAGAAAGGAATTAGATGCAGAGAGGAAAAGGTAAAACACACCCAATGAAATAGTCTCACTTTGATTAGGAAGTTAAAAGAGAAAACTTTAAACAGTAAATAAAAGGTTTGTGAGGCAAGGGAGTTACAAAGAAGTATAAGGAAGGAAAAAAAACAAGATTTTATATATATATATATGTATGTACACAACCAGAGTGATGGCAATGGGTGTCCACCTCATGGAAGGATGGCCATGTGGTAAACCAAAAGAGCAGCAGGAACAAAAGGGTGGTGCTGTCAGGCAGGGAGGCAGGGCAAGAGAGAACAAAACAGAAAGCTCCTCTGTTTTTATAGGGGGCTAGACAGGAAGAGGGAGAGGGCTAACCACTACACCTGGGGTCACAGTATCACAGTATCACAGTATGATCAGGGTTGGAAGAGACCTCACAGATCATCAAGTCCAACCCTTTACCACAGAGCTCAAGGCTAGACCATGTCAGGTTCAAGATCCACCCCCCCAGGGAGACACAAAATGGGAAATCTGTGAAAGTGTAGCTGCAGTCTAAAACCAGCCATTAAATGAACGTGGAAAACTGGACCACCACCCTGTCAATCATGAACTCATGCACAGCAGACAAATGTTAGTTCTCCAGATCACCCAGATTCTGCAGTGGGAAACTATTACAGAGCCACCAAGTCATTCAGGTTGGAAAAGACCCTTGAGATCATCAAGTCCACCCATTAACCCTACTCTATAAAGTTCACCCCTAAGCCGTATCCCCAAGCACCACATCTAAAATTCTGGGGTAAGATTTAAAATGGAGGCAAGATGTAAACTGAGGTGAGATGCTAAATTTTGGGGTGGGATGCTAAATTGGGATAAGATATAAAATGGAGCTAAGATGCTAAATTTTGGGTTGAGATACTAAATTTTGGGGTAAGATATCAAATGGAGATAAGATGCTAAATTTTGGATTAAGATATAAAATGGAGCTAAGATGCTAAATTTTGGGGCGAGATGCTAAATTTTGGGGTGAGATATAAAATGGAGATAAGATGCTAAATTTTGGGGTGGGATGCTAAGTTTTGGGTTAAGATATAAACTGGAGGTAAGATGCTAAATTTTGGGGTAAGATGCTAAATTTTGGGGTAAGATATAAACTGGAGCTAAGATGCTAAATTTTGGGGTGAGATGCTAAATTTTGGGTTAAGATATAAACTGGAGGTAAGATGCTAAATTTTGGGGTGAGATGCTAAATTTTGGGGTAAGATATCAAATGGAGATAAGATGCTAAATTTTGGGGTGGGATGCTAAATTTTAGGGTAAGATGCTCAACTTGTTTTAGATATAATATGGAGATAAAATGTAAATTGAAGCTGAATGCTAAATTTTGGGGTAAGATGCTAAATTGGGGTAAGGTATAAAATGGAGATAAAATGCTAAATTTTGGAGTAAGATATAAAATGAAGATAATATGTAAATTGAAGTGGAATGCTAAATTTTGGGGTGGGATGCTAAATTTTAGGCTAAGATGCTCAATTGGGGTAAGATAAAATGGAGATAAGATGTAAACTGAAGTAGGATGCTAAATTTTGGGGCGGAATGCTAAGTTTTGGGGTAAGATATAAAATGGAGACAAGATGTAAATTGAGGTGATATGCTAAATTTGGAGTGAGATGCTAAATTTTGGGGTGAGATGCTTAAATTGATGTAAGATGTGTCCCTGCCCGTGGCAGGGGGGTTTGAACTAGATGATTCTTGTGGTCCCTTCCATCCCTGACTGATTCTATGCTAAATTCTATGCTAAATTCTATGCTAAAAGACCTTTAAACACATCCAGGGTTGGTGACTCCACCACCTCCCTGTGCAGCCTGTTCCAATGTCTGACTACTGGTTGCTGTGAAAACATTTTTCCTCATGTCCAGTCTAAACTTACCCTGTTGCAGTTAAACATTTGTCAGCTTCAAAACAAATCTGCTTTTGGAATCAGCAGTTTGTTTCAAGTCCAGCAGGTAGGGAGGGATATCCCAAATCTGAGTTTGTATGAACTGAGTATTACACTCCAAGCAGGATGTAAAGAGCATCTTGGTAAAAACAGAACTTGGGTAGTGTTTCCTAATGCTAAGGATAGAGATTTAGAAAATCCTATATCCAAGGTTATCATACATGGAGACAATCTCTTTCTTTTCTTCTTTCTTCCTCTTTTCTTTTTAATATTACCAATTTAATACATATTAGAAGGTGAAGTGACAAAAAAATTAGAGCACACCCTGAATTAGGGGAGCTGTTTCTAATGGGATTTCAAATCTGATAACATGCAAATATGCTGGTTTCATTTCTTACATAGGAAATATATTCTCAAGATTAGGTGATATTGGAAAGAAGAAATTATCTTTGGCTGATGGAAATCAGTATGAGTTGCAGGAGTGGAAAGAGCTTGAACCCACTTGAAACCTAGCTCTCCTCTCTCTCGGGCAGAGCATTCAAAAGGGAAGGTGACATTTGAACATTTAGACCATCACTTGAAAACCATTTTCTTACTTTAAACAAACTATAACAAGAAGGGGGTAATTGTGCTAAAACAGGATTCAGCAGCTCCTCTGAACATCTGAGACAATTGGTGAGCCTGTTCATTTGAAAGCAGTCTGCTCCTCAGTTCTGCCCACTTGGCAATTTGCAGGCTTCCACAAGCTTTGCAAGAGCAGACTTTGAGAATTTAAATGTCAAGTTGCTATGAAAGGTATAGGTTTGCTGGCCCTACTAGTGAAAATACACAGAACAAAATCAGTGGGTTGCTGTGCTATATCTGCATCTCTGGAGACTTCCAAAACCCACCTGGATGTGTTCATGCTGGCCTGCTCTAGGTGATCCTGCTTTGCAAAGGGGTCGGACTAGATGATCTCTAGAGATCCCTTCCAACCCCTAATCTTCTATGATTGTAAGTTCTTGCTCTGTGTTTGCTGTTGTTGAGTCTAAGCCCCAGCTTTTCAAAGTGAAAAGTGAGGAAAACCAAAAGGACAATTCCACATTTCAAATTCACAGAATTGAACTTCCATTGCTTTGTCTTCCAAAGAGGTGGGATAATCCCTGAAACTCTTGGAGGGCATCTTCCTTGGAGGTATTATTCTTAAGAAACACCCTAATCTGAAGTCATGCATCTCCTCAAAGCTGTTACACACTGCTTAGCAGCAAATACAGGAATCCATGTGCATTTTTCAAGCAAGTATGCCACCTCAACTCATCCCAACAGCTTACCTTCTCATGTTTGTGTTTCTCTTTTTCTTTCTCTTTCTTTTCTCTTTCTTTCCTCTCCTTTTCCTTCTCCTTCTTCTCCTTTTCTTTGTCCTTCTCCCTTTCTTTCTTTTTCTTCTTCTCTTTTTTGTCTTTCTTCTTCTCTTTTGGTTTCTCTTTGTCCTCAAACAGTTTTTCAGGAAGCATTGGAGACAAGGAAGGTAACATGCTGGGAAGCCTCATTGCAGCTGGTGTGCTGAACAAGGGCAAAGACATTTCTTTGGGAGGTAACACAAGAGGTGCTGATGGAGCCTTTATCTTATCTTCCTTACTCTTATCTTTAAGTTTCTCTTTGTCTTTCTTATCCTTGTCTTTTTTTCCTTTTTCTTTCTCTTTCTTTTTATCTTTATGTTTTTCTCTCTCTTTTTTGGTATTGCCATCTTTCAACTTTACTTTTGTGTCAGCATCCTCAAAGTCCTTTAGTTTGAATTTATAAGGATCAAGATCATCATCTTTGAGTAGTTCCTTCCACTGAAACTTTGCTTCCTTGTTTCCTTCCTTGTCTTTATCCTTCTCCTTGTTCTTTTCCTTCTCCTTATTCTTCTCCTTGTTTTTCTCTTTATCTTTTTCCTTTTGTTTTTCTTTCTTCTTCATTTTTGTCTTCAGCTCTTTTTTCAATTTCTTTTTCACATCTACTGATGAGGCCAACTTGGTTTTCTCCTCATAAACCTTGATCAGAGGTTCTGGAGTTGGCGGTGAAGCAGAAGGAGAGGAGAAATAAGTGAAGTTGGTGGGTGGATTGGAGGGTGTCCCCATGTTTGCTTTTCGAATGACTTCATCAATTGAGTCATCCATTGTCCATGAAATGTCTGAACTGGAAGTCCCACCTGAGGGAGGTATGGGAGTTGCTCCTGCCTTGTTTGTATTATTGGCAGAAACAGAAGGTTTAGGAGTTGTAGTCTCTGAAATAGAAAGTCTTTTAGGACTGGTGAAAATTTCCCCTTCTGACTCAGAACCAGAGGAAAACTCAAAAGGATCTGGTTCTCGTTCTGCGCATGCACGAGCAATCACTGCATCGATTGAGTCATCGATGGTCTTGTCCATTACTGGTACCTTCTTAGCCTGGTTTTCAACATTTGGCTTGGTGACAGGCTCAGGTGGCGTCTGTCCTTGCTTGACTTGAATGTTTTCCTTTCCTACCTTGTCACTTAATGCAGCCAGAGGGGCTCTGCTTGGCGTTTCAGGTTTGACAGGTGGTGGCTGTGGAATATGAGCAGGAACCTTTGGGCTTTTGGGACTTTTTGGGCTCTTGGAGCGACCTGGTGACTTTTTTTCTTTGGATCCAGTTTTTGGTGAACATATGGGACTTCCAGTTACCACTGGTGAGGGTGTAGTTTTAGGTGATTTTGTCTTTTGTCCTGGAGAACTTGTTTTGGACTTTGTTTTAGGTACAAGCGGCTTTGATTCTACAGTTTTGGGGGCTGGCACTTGGGGTTTTGCAATGGGGGCCAACATTGGTGGTTCTGGTGAAGGAGGGGCTAAGTCTGTACTGTCCTGAACATGAACTGGAGAAAGCATTGGTGGGACTTTTTGAGTGTTTATTGAGCTAAGAGGCTCACGTGGTTCCAAAGCTCCATCCAAGGTGTCCCCTTTGGAAACAGACAGTTTTGGCCGTTTCACAGGTGGAAATTCCTCAGCATCAGGACTTTCTAATGGCCTCTTGCTCAAGTAGTTCTCATCGTTAATTGCCTCGTCCTCTTCCATCTCTCCCTCTTCCTCCAGTGGCACCTGCATGGCCTCTGCAGATGTACCTCCATCTGTAGGCACCTGTTCCTCTTCCTCCTCTGTAACAAAGAGCATTTGAAAAAAGCATTAGGATAATTAAAATGTGTTTTACAGAAACAAACAAGCATTAGGGCAAATGGTCACACACTTCTCAGCCCATCACTAGTAGCTGGCTTCCTAACAGCTTCTTACTGGTCTACTTGGTATGAAAGTGGCACCTCCTCTGCTCCATATCAGGCACCATCACAACTGGCTGGTGCCCTCATTGCAGTGTAACATCAAGTCCATGAGTGAAGATGCCAATGGTGGCAGAGCTTATGGAGCAGGTCCAAATTGTCAGTTCTGCCTAAAAAAGTCCTGATTATTTCTTACTGCAGCTGTTGGGATTACGGCAACACAAACCAGCTTCATTCGTTTCCAAGGAAGAGAGACAGGTTGAAGCATTTCTTGCTGTGACAAAGTGGATTGCAAAGCATATATGGAAGTGAGAAGCACTGGAATTAGGTGTCTTGCCTAAATATCACGTATTTTTGACTACAGATTAACTACTAGGAAACTATCTTCTCAAAAACCTGGTTTGTTTTTCCTGAAGAAACAGAGTCTGAAGGTTAAAGCAGAAGATTAAAGCCCATTCAATTTGCCAGGTTCTGTCTCTGATGCTATCTTAAGAGCTTTCTGCACATGGACGTTATCAATTATGAATATATGGGAACACCCCAACACTACGTGTGTGCATGTTGGTTTGGATCAGGAACATGCCTTTGAAATGCAATCTCCCCAGCATCCCCACTCACTGTTGTTTTGTTTACATCATGGAGGAATCCTGGAGTACCTGTGCTGGCTTCCTGCTGTAGCGAAACCAAAACAAAAGATGTGCTGCCAGAGGAACACACCTAACGCGCTATAGTTGCGAGTGGGCATTAAGACTGTGAGACTAAAAAACAGCTTTTGAAAGTAAGATAAACCTGGGACAGGTACAGTGTCGACAGCAGACACCACCTGTGTGATTGCTCTGCTTTTTAATTTAATAGCAATTTCTTTTTTCTACATATAACATCGTTTTCAGTCCTACACAAGTGACATTACGAGGCAGAGAAAGGAGAAAAACCACTTGAGATCTCCCAGCAAATCCACAGTAGGTTTGAGAAAAGAACCTCTGATCTCCCCAACCACAGCCAAGCACTTTTATCCTCTTGGTTACACTTCTTCACTTTCAAAATGGAATTATCCAAGCAGGAAAAAGGATTCTTAGATTGGAACAAGAATGTCCACAGCGGTGTTAACCCGACACATTTATATTTGCTGTAATTACATCATTACACCTCTGTCTGTTAACATTCCTGTGTAGACAACCCCATGTCTCTGTTTACCCACCTGCAAAAACGCATGACATTTTGTCTAGGCAGGGTTTCTGTGGACAGATATCAAGAGCCCTCAGATTCTCACATGAAATAAGTAGTAAAAGACATTTATTATGGCAGTGGATAAACCCCAACTCCTTAATGAGCAGGTGGCTTCAAAGAAGCAAACACTGAGACTTAACAACGTTGCACCATTTCAAGCTTTGCAAGACAGCATTTGTCTGAAATGCCTCTTTCCCAGGCGTTTATTTTCAGGTTTTCTGGGCTGGTGTTTCTCTACTGTAATGTGTCAATGCTCTGATTTAGGAGAGTTGAGTCAAGAGCCCTGGGCTGCAGCACAAATCTTGCCAGCATCACAAATTAAGTAAAATGAGCTAGCAACTCTGGCTTTTGCCAGGGCCCAGAGGATTTACAGCAGGCAGCCCAGAGAGGAGACTTTGCCTGAGGATAAAGTCTTAGCCTTCCGTGAAAAACAGAAATGTTAGGGAGTTAGGTTTTGCCTGGCTGGGCACTGACATTACATTTTTTTAAACAGCAAAGTTAGAGTATAACTGAGAAATCACTGTGGGCTGAGCCTGCACCTGCTACAGGGGGGAAAAAAAAATCTGCTTCCAGATCACAGAAGTCATTCCAATCTCTCTTTAAGCTGCTGCAGCAATCAGCTGCCTTCATCTGCTCAGAAACTGTTTTGGGGGCGAAGAATTAACATTCAAGAGATGTCATACAGCACTGGTGGCTACTGAGCAATTCCTTTCCATCCCACTTTAACCTAGTTTGCCACTCTGACTTGGTTTTCATTTGCAATTTTAAAGAGTGATAACATTTAAAACAAACACCACACTTTTAAAACCAGGATTTAGAGAAGTTTTCTGCTTTGGCTACCAGATGAAAAGTACATCCAGATCCAAAGATGAGGAAAGATGGGTTTGATTGAGCAGACTTTAGAGACAGCAACATAAATGACTGTAATACAACAAAAAAGAAAAGAGATAAAAAGAGGCAATAAAGTGGAAGAGAAACTACAGCAACAGTAAAAAAACCCCTACATTTACTAGAAAAATCAGAACAGTTATTTGCTGAAGGTTTCTGCCCAGTATCTACTTAAATAGTCCCCCTGTGATATGGTATCTGATGGAAGTGCACTGCAAAAACTCCTATTTTTGTAACTCCTTCCCATCCCAAGCTGCTTCTCATGTTTTACCTACTTGGGATTACAGAATATGGGCAGCTGCTTGGATCAAAGGCAAAGAAACAATTTCAGAAGAGGTTTGGAGAACAGGGCCTGGAGTTCTGAACACTTGAAAAAAAAAAAAAGAGCAATGCTTATTGTTTTTATTAATAAGGCCAAATAAAGTTTGCAGCAGGCCCACAAAGTTCCTGTGATCTCGTGTGGACATGTCAGGGGAGGGCAGAAGAGGTTAAAGTGCAGTTTGTAGAGGTGAGGCTAGAAATCGGGGTGTCTTGGCTCCAGCTTTCATGCACATTCCTGCAAGCCACAAAGACAACTTAGTAAGGAAGCAGCAGCATTACCATCCCTTTTATATGGACTTGGATTCCCCAAAACATCTGGAAAAAATTGCCTGGGTCAGTCCTGAACAATCCAGGGACTAAGGAAGTTCACGAACACTTAACTACTGACACACATTCACCACTTTTCAGACATGCTCAGATGACAATCTGGAATCCTATCGTGGTCAAATGAAACCAACATTTCTCTTGGAAAAAGGCCATGGTCTGATCCATGGTGAGGACTGGTTTTCTGCCAGGCAGTGGCTTTCGAACCTGATCCACCACAGCTGTGGCCATGGCAGAAAATAATAAAGCACTTTTTTTTTTTAGGGGGTTTAATTAGAGAAAGTGAAATCTCTGTCTTGCACTCAGGAGCTCCAGGTTGGTTTACCTCCCGAAGGACTTGCACCAGAGTAGGACCAAATAAAGGAAAACATCACATTTGAAGGGCTATCTGCTCAACTTGGCAATAAGCATTTAAAACCTTGTGGTCACTCTTTCACCTTTGTCCATCTCATTTGCTCCCTGGCACTTCTCGACGCACAATCCTTTGTGCTCAGGATTGCTTTTTAACTCTCTTTACTGCCATCCCCTCCCTATCTCTGGCCACCTTATTAATGATCCCACTCTTGAGTTAGCATCTACAGGTCAAATGGGTATCACCTCAGCCATCTGCCCTAATAACTCTCTCCTGTAATGAAAGGAGACAAAGCTGTTTAGGAGGTTGCTTAAGATAACCGATACATTTTTTTGGGTGGTTGTTAAGAGAAGTCTGTGCTGGATCAATATTAATGCTCACATTGCTAAAGCCATACAGAGCAATTGTTTATTATGTCAGCCAGCCCCTGTGTGCAGAGCCTGGGCTCAGATGATGCTCAGGTTACAGCAGGGATGAGTTCAGCTGTTGCAGCACCAAAGGTGATTCTGTCCGTGGCTGAAACAAACCCAGATGATAGCTGTTAGCATGCTACTTAGGAGAAAACTGTTGCTTAAGACAGCTTTCCTCACAGGAGTGTTTTAAGGTGTGTGTACCTACTTAACAAGGCAAGTTCTTTGCTTTCTTGAAAGGTTGATTTTGAAGTTAAGGAAAGAATCCACTTCCCTCCTGATGTGGCCCTGCAGAGTGATCTTGGGCAGGTTACACAGTGCTGTGTGTAGGGCCACACAAATTGTGAGAGGGCTGGAACACCTCTCTTACAATGACAGGCTGAGACAGATGGGGCTGCTCGGCCTGAAGGAAAGCAAGCCCCAGGAAGACCTTATTGCAGCCTATCAGTACTATAAAAAAGATGGGGACAGTCTTTCTAGAAAGTTCTGTTGTAACAGGATGAGGAGTGATGCTTTTAAACTGAAAGAAAGAAGTCTTGGATTGAGCTTAAGGAAGAAATTTTTTACCATCAGGGTTGTGAAAAACTGGCACAGCTTGCCCAGAGATCTCGTTGAAGATGTCTCTGCTAACTGCAGGAGCAGCGGACTGGATGACTTTTAAAGGTCCCTTCCAACCCAAACCATTCTGTGATTCCATGATTCCTATCTGACAGGTGATGATAATTTCATCCCACAGAGGTGCTGTAAAAGCTGCACTTGATAAGTACACAGCTCCTCAGGATTTCTGGACAGAAAGCATTAGAAACCCAAACACAAGTGATGGGGATCAGCCATCGCTTCAAATGCTGTGCGATTTCTTAACCTGAACAGTTCCGGCAAGGAACTGAAACACTTGAACCAGTGTTTTTCAAGGAAAAACTATTCAAGAAGCACAACATTTCTTTCCTGGTACATTATGTCCCTGTAGCACAGCAGAGACTCCAAAACCAAAGGCTTATTGAATATATATACCTTCTTCATCTGGCGGCAGCTCCGTTTCAGGACAGCAATACTCAACACTTCATTAATGAACTTCCAAGCTCAGGAAGATCGAGGGACTGTTTGTCCTTAAAACTGACACAGGGTTACAAAGGAACAGGAATTCTGCCTTTATTGCAGAAAAGTGCAATCACCCATACCATGTTACCATGCTCTCCTGGCTACCTCATCAGAGGAGGCTGCATGCATTGCTTTTTCAACAACAGGTGAAAGTGAAGGCAGGAAAAAACAGATGCTGAACTCTTCTGACTGAAGTGAAAGACATCTCTGTGCAGGCATTCCCCAAGCAAGAAAACCTGTATTTTTTTCTACACACATATATAAAAACACATGCATGAAATGAAATATTTCATTATCTTGGTCACTACAAGACCATTACTTGGTAGCTTCAGAGAGAGATGATATCCTAGGGAACACAGCACAGACTGAGTCCGACAACATCTCAGCTCCTGACTCTGCCAAAAACTTACCCTTTCCATTGGTTGGTATTTAAGCAAAGTTCCAGTCTCTCCTCTGGACTCTGGATTAATATTCCCCTATGTCACAGGGTGGCAATAGGATAAAAACCATCTAGAGACCACAGAGCTGGAGATCTAAGCATAAGCCAGTATTTCTTAGGTCCAGGACAATGCAGAGTCAAAACATACCGACCTAAAACTGGACACCATCTGCTGAAGAAAGTGTACTATGATGCTCCCCAAGTAGAAACAATCATAAATTACTATCTGAGACGTTATGACATTTCTGTGAACTGTAATTGGAAAATGTCAACCTCAGTGGTACTCCAGAGATTTTTTTGTTCTCCACAACTGGAGAGGGAAAGAGGGGAGACCCATGGGGTGCAAAGATGCAGGAACCCTTCTCTTGCTGTGTCCATGCAGGTAAGAGGAAGTAGAGAGGGACACATGGTGGCATGTGATGAAGACACAACAAAGAAACTTTTTATGGTGGAGTTGGTGAAACACTGGCACAGGTTGCTCAGAGAGGTGGCAGAAGGCTCATGGAAACATTCAAGGTCAGGCTGGACAAGGCTCTGAGCAACCCGTTCTGGCGAAGCGTGTCCTTGCTCTCTGCAGGAAGGTTGTACCAAATGAACGTTAAAGGCCCCTTCCAACCCCAATGATTCTGCTTCTGTAGGTCAACAACAGCTGCTTCTCACCTCCAGTTCAGCAGATAATGTATTAAAGGCACAAAGCTCTGGCAGGTAACAGCTCCTGTGGATGGTGTTATGATAATGCAAGATTTTGGCATTTGGAATTTGATACTAACTTTAGTAAGGCAGATAAACAGTTACCAGTAAACTCATTACAGACACAATTCTGAATGAGCAGATGTGTCCATGCAACTTTTTTAACATGCCTATTTTTAACACTTCCACAGCCATTTTTAACCAGAATTTGAACACTTATTTTGTTTAATGGAATCCAAAATGGCCAAATAAAGATCTACCTGTAGATCATGCATTTCTTTCATGCTGAATTCTGCTCACATCAGATCTCTCTGCACCTTTGCATTGCATGGTATCAAGTGATTAAATATGGAATTTGAAAGCATCAAGGATTTTAAAGAGAATTAGGCCTCACGAAAGGAAATAATGTGTCAGTGCCAGCATCAAAAATCTTCAACCCATCTTTCTTTCAAGCATAAGCACCTTGGGACCACAGAGACATTGAGTTGAAGGTTTTATGCACAGCCTTTCAATCACAAGAAAGGAAGTGATCCTCCCTGCTCGACAGAAGAAATCTTTTAGTGAAAAAAACAAACCAAACCAAACGCCAGAAAACTTCCTGCAGATTTGCAGCACACTTTTCCTACTGTCTAGGTAAAGCATGAGATTAAGCCAAAGACATCTTTTGGGAAATTTTAGGTCACAATGTCAAGTACTTAACTTCCTCATCATATTCTAATAAGTAGGAGCTTTTGACTTCTATTAAAAGGGAAAAGATTTCTTCTTCTGTCAAGATAGGCTTTATGACTTTACCTTGTAATAACAATGGCCTTTTACCAAAACAAGCAGAAAATGTTCTTGTAGTCCATAAAGAAAATCAATGGAAGAGTCACAAAATTCCATCCTGATACCAACAGGCAAATATCCTGGCAGTCTAACACTAAATGAACATACTAAGATACCTGGTAATACACTTTGAGCTTAAAATGCCAGATTCCACACAGACACATGTGTGTGCATATAGGTTATAATAATAATGATTTCTCTGCCATACGAACACACTAATCATTGATGTGGCTTGTTCACCAAACAGGGAATACATTAAGAGATTTTTCTTTCACTGTATAAAGGAGATCAACCAACCTAGTACCAGACACTGACAACTTCCAACTGACACTTTCTATGGGAAGAGAGCTGGTAAGAGAGCACCATCAAGGAGCTCATCTTCTACATGTCTCCAATTTTAGCACTGACGTTGCCAGTGAGGTCATTCCAGCACCTCCTCGGTTATGTTCTAAAATGCAGAAACCACAAGCACATAAAAAACCTCCAAAGACCTTTCAGGCATGGCTAGTTAATTTTGCATATAAAACTGGAACTCTGTAAAGAGGATCATAAAGGTGCCTGAAGTTAAGCATCCAGACTCATTAGTCACATTGGAAAAAATTGGCCCAAGTGGCTGGGTGGTGCCTTTAACCATCAGTATTAGCAATGAATTAACTTAAGAGGTGTTTGTTAGGGTTGAGAGACTTGGTGCACACATTCACCTACCATTCCAAAAGCAGTTATTAAGCTAAGAACCTACAAGTCATTGGCACTCATCCCCTCCAGCCTTACACACAAAATACATCCATTCATCTTGAAATAGCAATAATCTGATTCAGGACTCACAAATTTCCAGACCAATTCAGTTACCTCTCCATCCTACTTCATACTTTTGATTAGGCATTTCTTGGTATGAAATCAATGAAGAAGAACATTTGAACACCAACATGAGAATAAGATATCAATAGTCTGCCAGAAACAAACCACAACTACTAAAGCTGCAGTCATACTGCACAGTGTTGCTTTAAAAACCACATTTACTTCTGCCCTGGTTCATAGAATCAACCAGGTTGGAAGAGACCTCCAAGATCATCCACTCCAACCTAGAACCCAGCCCTATCCAGTCATCTAGACCATGGCACTAAGTGTCTCATCCAGGCTTTGCTTCAACACCTCCAGGGACGGCGACTCCACCACCTCCCTGGGCAGCCCATTCCAATGCCAATCACTCACTCTGACAACAACTTCTCCCTAACACCCAGCTGTACTTCCCCCAGCACAACTTGAGACTGTGTCCCCTTCTTCTGTTGCTGGTTGCCTGGCAGAAGAGACCAACCCCACCTGGCTACAACCTCCCTTTAGGTAGTTGTAGACAGCAATGAGGTCAGCCCTGAGCCTCTTCTTCTGCAGGCTGCACACCCCCAGCTCCCTCAGCCTCTCCTCACAGGGCTGTGTTCCAGGTCCCTCACCATCTTTGTTGCCCTTCTCTGGACACATTCCAGCACCTCAACATCTCTCTTGAATTGAGGAGACCAGAACTGGACACAGCACTCAAGGTGTGGCCTGACCAGTGTTGAGAACATGGGAAGAATAACCTCTCTTGTCCAACTGGCCACACTGTTTGTGCTGGAGAACGGGGAGCTAATCAAGGCTAAAATAGTGAAGATTATCTGTTAGTCTGAGTTAATTCACCAGTATAGTCTGTCATGATACTACTCAATCTTTTGAGGTAGCACAAGCCAGAGAAGAGTCCTGCATCTGTTATATCAGCACCTTGCTCCTTCTCCACAGTGAAGTGACTTAACTGGTTAATTCAGCTGGAAATGCATCTGGCAGCGGAATTAAAACAAAAGGAAAAAAAAAACCCAAAAAGAAAGTATTTTTCCATCCAGTTGGCAAAGTAAAAAGCTCAGGCTCATGCAAGCCTAAGAGTGTGGGAAAGATGAGGACAGAGATGCATTACTCTGTGAGCATCAGATCTTCGCCGAGGGTATAAGGCACAGCTTCAGCTTCCAACGATGCTTTAGGATACTGGACAATGAGATTAACACATTCAAATACTTACTAGTGGTGGTCCTCATTATAATACTTTTTAGAATATGAAATGTTTATGAAGCCCAACTACCTGGGATTCTTAAAATGCCACACCCAGCTTCCTGCTGAAGACAGCAAGCCAGCATTGGCAGATTGTTATCAGCTACACTCACCACTGCTCTCCCTGACCTGACGAAATATCAGTCCTACAGTGGTGCTGCACAGAGCAAACAAAAGCCTGTTTCTGTCTAAATACAAAAAGGAAGACTTTATCTTGGCTTTGACTTTTTAGCAGCGGCTCAACAGTTTTTGTGGGTGACATACATACATGAATAAATGCATGTGCATAGTGTTGTGATGCTAATGTGTCTGAAGCTGTTATGCAGATTTTGGATGGAGAGTAAAAACAACCACAGAAGCATCTTTAGGAAGTGATTGGGCAAGAAGGTGTGTGAGAACAAGGCAACCCCATATGAGCAGGTTCACTCACTTTGGTCTTGCTCAGAATTGCCTGTGGTTGAGCCTCTCCCCTGAAATTTCCAGTGCAGAGTGTGACATGAAAGTCAAAACATACAGCCAGGGATAGAAAACCTCCCTAACAAAATTTGGACAAACCTACACTCTTTTTTGTCTTCCTTTTTATTCCCTCTGGCTAGTGCAATCTGCAACAGAATCGAGATACAGCCTCAAAGAACATGTGCAGGTGTAGAGGTTTTCTCTTTGAAAGGCACATTTTTGACTTCTAAAAAATGAAATTATTAGCAAAGACAAGATAATTAGGTAATGACAATCCATAGAGTACAACCAATCAATAACAGAGTACATTAGCAAGACTGACAAGAGGTGTGAAGCTGATGGGTTATAAATGGCTCTATACTGACCTGTAAAAATGCAGCCTTTCCCTAACATTCGGCACAATAAAAACCTAAAATGCTATATAAGCAAGCCAACCTGAAATGACACCTAGTATTATAAATGGCCTAATCTATATGTTAATACTGTTGTATCACATAACTGCAGCAAGACTAAGATAACAATATGACTTTGGGGGTTTCTATGGCTACATCCTGGGCTAACGTGCCTGAAAGGGCTTGCTGCTGACACCACACAAGCTTTCTGAGTGCTTCTCTTTGGTTATTTATGATATGATTTATGATAACGACAACATCTCCTATTTTCTCCCCTCGTCAGATACAATAAATTGCCATCGTTAATCACCGTTCTTGCTTCAGCTGTGATTACAATAGTATAATAGGGCCTAGCTATGGTAATACTGCGTTTTAAGGTGGTTCCCCCCCACCCCCCTTTAAAGAAATATGCACGAGTAGATCTTTCCAGCTGATGTCAGTACCTGTAGTATTTTAATAACCTTCCTGAGAACATTTCTGGATGAGAATTTCTGCTACAGCTAAGATTTGGCACAGCTCCTCTTCGCAAAGATCACATTTATGATCTAAAGACTCAAAATCCACACGGTATTACCTGTATCTAACATTTCTCCAATATAATACCAGGGCTTTATGTGTATTTTTCTTGACAAAAGGAAAGGAGATGGTTGGTCATTTCACTTTACACCTCCATAGCTAATCTTCTGGGCTGAGCTTCCCAAACCAAGAAATCACAAATCATAGAATCATAGAATCAACCAGGTTGGAAGAGACCTCCAAGATCATCCAGTCCAACCGAGCACCCAGCCCTAGACAGTCAACTGGACCATGGCACTAAGTGCCTCATCCAGTCTTTTCCTGAACACCTCCAGGGATGGTGCCTCCACCACCTCCCTGGGCAGCCTATTCCAATGCCAATCACTCTCTCTGGGAAGAACTTCCTCCTAAAATCCAGCCTATACCTACCCCGACACAACTTGAGACTGTGTCCCCTTGTTCTACAGCTGGTTGCCTGGCAGAAGAGGACACCCCCCATCTGGCTACAATGTTGCTTCAGGTAGTTGTAGACAGCAATGGGGTCACCCCTGAGCCTCCTCTTCTCTAGGCTAAACACCCCCAGCTCCCTCAGCCTCTCCTCATAGGGTTTGTGTTCCAGGCCTTTCACCAGCTTTGTTGCCCTTCTCTGGACATGTTCCAGCACCTCAACATCTCTCTTGAATTGAGTGGCCCAGAACTGGACACAGTACTGAACCTATATAAACATTTGGAAGGGTTTTACACTGCCTTTCTTTTCATATGTTAGAGTCTTGTATAAGAAAATAGACTGTTCTACCTGCAATAAAATCCTGTGCTAGAAAAAAACCAGACTTTTACAAACACCTTAGGAAGCAACAGCTTCAAGATCCAGCCTCATTTAAACTATAGTCTTACCCTAAATGGTTGGACTAGATGATCCTTGAGGTCCCTTTCAATGGATCTCCTAGCAGAGCAACAAACATTGGGTTACCTGTACTTCTGCCACACCAGTAATTTTCACCTGGCATTTCAGAACCTGTTTGAGTCCTTCACAGATTTGCAGCACACATGCATTGGGACACTTGGATTCAGAAATGAGAAAATACAGTGATTAATTAATCTTCTTTTGCAACTGAAATAGCAAGTCCCTGAAATACTAAGTCACAATTGTCCCACAGATATAAAATATTTCTTTTATTGTATTACTTTAGCCCATGCCCTTTCTTCTTAAAAGTTCAAAGTTTCAATTCCAAAAGCTTTGGTTTTGGTGTAATGCACCCATGGCAGTAAGACTGCGGTTTAGGACACTGGTGCAAGATTTGAGAGTTGGATTTCTTGTCCTCAGGAGTCTGAGAGACAGCAGGTAAGAGCCAGACATGATGGCACAATGTGGTATTTTGAATTGTATTAAGTGTGTTTCTATTTGTATTGTTGCTATAAATAGAGAACATGCCCTTCAACTCAGCGATCACTACTCATTACTGGTTCTGTGGTGAAGATAGGAGAGATGGGAAAGGAAACAGTGGCAATAATGATCAGCACAAGGAAGATGTTTGATGTGTAAGTGGTAGTAATGGGAACACGAAGACAGTGGTCTCCTATCAAGTGATTAGCTCACATCAGAGTTCAGCGGATAAGCATGGAGATTGCTGTGCTAGGTGTGGTACAAATTCCATGTGGAGAGAGAGCATCTCTGCCAGATAAGGTCTGCAATCAGCTACAATTACCTGTGTCTGCCTGCAACTTGCTTTAGTCCCTCAAAAGCAAACCTGAGCTATTTTGGGTATTAATCAGTTATGTAATTGCTCACATGATGGAGCTTTAGCAAAAACGCATCACAAGAAGGAAGCTTTGGCTCAACACAACTTCAAGTCCATCACCACAGGCCTTTAGTGGCCTTTCAGTTCCTGGAAAGGGACTACAAAAAATTGGGGAGGGACTTTTTACAAGGGCTTGTAGTGACAGGATGAGAGGGAATGGCTTTAAGCTGGAAGAGGGTAGATTTAGAATCATAGAATCAGCCAGGTTGGAAGAGACCTCCAAGATCATCCAGTCCAACTTAGCACCCAGCCCTAGCCAGTCAACCAGACCATGGCACTAAGTGCCTCAGCCAGGCTCTTCTTGGACACCTCCAGGGGTGGCGATTCCACCATCTCCCTGGGCAGCCCATTCCAATGGCATTTAGACTGAATGTTAAGAGGAAATTCTTTACATTGAGTCTGGTGAGACACTGGAACAGGTTGCCCAGGGAAGGTGTGGATGTTCCCTCCCTGGAGGTGCTCAATCCCAGATTGGACAGAACCCTGAGCAACCTGATCTAGTGGAAGGTGTCTCTACCCGTGGCAGGGGGAAGAGGTTGGAACTATAAGATCTATAAGGTCCCTTCCAACCCAAACCATTCTGACTACTCGTGCTACGTAGGGCAAAGACACAACTCTGCCACTGTAAAAAAAATCTGTGAGTGTTTACATCACCTTCAAATAACTCCTGAGTTCAACAGCTCATCATGCCATTAATTTCCTTTCCTCTCCTCTTCCTACTGCACGTTGCTTGCGATTGCAAGGGCATGTTCAAAACGAAATGATAAGCTGCTGAGACCAAGAACCATATCTGTATTTTACCAAGTGCTTTGGTTACTTCTGGGCACTATAAAAAAAAATCCAACATAAGAGCATGTGGTTAGAGACCTTCCCACCCACTTGATTGTCCTCATTGGATTAGGAAGAGAAGTTAAGCATTTTCTCTGCAATGAAATATCTTTTTTACAAAAGTGAAAAACACTGGGGGAAGGACAAATCTATTTTCAGTATGTGGATTGCAAAGTACAAAAATCTCAACCAGATCTTGTGCTCTACAATAAACTGACAAAATTCTGTCTATGCTGTTAGGCAAAGCCCTTATCTGTGCTATTATCCATGCTGGCATAAATCAACAAAAAAAAAAACATTCTATAAGTCTGGCCATTGATTGGTTCCACTAATGCAAACTCAGTTACTACATCTTCAAAGTGAAATCACAGTATCACCAAGGTTGGAAGAGACCTCACAGATCATCAAGTCCAACCCTTTACCACAGAGCTCAAGGCCAGACCATGGCACCAAGTGCCATGTCCAATCCTGCCTTGAACAGCTCCAGGGACGGCGACTCCACCACCTCCCCGGGCAGCCCATTCCAGTGTCCAATGACTCTCTCAGTGAAGAACTTTCTCCTCACCTCCAGCCTAAATTTCCCCTGGCACAGCCTGAGGCTGTGTCCTCTTGTTCTGGTGCTGGCCACCTGAGAGAAGAGAGCAACCTCCCCCTGGCTACAACCTCCCCTCAGGTAGTTGTAGACAGCAATAAGGTCTTCCCCTGAGCCTCCTCTTCTCCAGGCTAACCAATCCCATGTAAATAAACCCCATGTGTTCATCTTTTCTCTTAATACATGTACACACACCATACCCAGGAGAGTTTACCAGCTATTCCAGCTGTTTGGAACAGGTACATCAGCTCGATTCTTTAAAGATACCAGCAGCAACAGGAGTGGTTTTGCCATCCAGAGCAAACACAGAAACACAAACACAGTTCTAGCTTAGGACTTTCGTCTGGACACCATCCAAAGCCTTCATAAATATGTGCTGACAAGGCACACCCTGGGACTTCTGTGCTCTGAGTTGGCAGTGATGTATTTTGGTGCATACGTGAAACCCCGCACTTGCTGGGAAGAATTCTGAGCTACAATACGAAACCTATAACAAATATAATCTTCTTGATCTAGCAGAGAAGGAAATCACTGATGATAAGGTTTTAATAAAGCTTGACAAGCCTCAAAATTAAATTTGCTGAGAAGGGTTCACTCCCGAAACAGATACTTTCCAGAGGTCTTCACAGCAAAAGCCAAGGAAAGACTTAAAGAGAAGAAAATGTTGACTTTAAGAGGTTTTTTTCCTTACAGCTACAAATCCAATTAGTGACTCTCTTTGTCTTTCAGCCTCTCTGCTTTATTTTGTATGGGAGCACACGTGTGTCCCTGGCTCTCACTGTAACCCTGCCCTGGAAAAAGGTGCCCATAGGCAGAGAGAAAGCTAATCAGGGCAGCGATCACCTACACAGCAGCACTTGGCTCAGCAGCCATCTGAAACCGGATCGGACAGCCCCACGCTACGGTGGGCTCAAAATGCTGCTGTCAGCACCGCTGGAGAAAAAGTGCTAGGAGAGCATGGGGTGAGTGTGCTGAGTAATAATTCTGTGGGCAGCTTTCCACTCCTGCAAGGAGCCCAGTGCAGGAGGTTGCAGGAAAATTTAAACCACATCCAATTTAGAACCTCTGCCTTTTTTTTTTTTTGGCTGTTTGTTTCCCCAGCAACCTTATAATTTTTCAGAGACAGCTGCTTAAATCTATGGCTTCATTTCAGAGGGCCTCATGGATCACAGCAACATCTTCAAATAAATCTTGCTTCCAAAGGAGTTCAGAGGCTAAAAGCAGACCAAAGGAGTCTGCTAGATGCTCTCACAGGAGCTTTTTTTGGGGACAACTGGAAAGACCTCATGGTATTTTGTAAAGCCACAACCATGACACAAACTCTGCTTCTGGAGGGGCTGCAAGCCTTGCTGGACAATTAAGCTGTTCAGTTCTGGGCCCCCCAGTTTAGGAGGGACATTGAGATGCTTGAACGTGTCCAGAGAAGGGCAACGAGGCTGGGGAGAGGCCTTGAGCACAGCCCTACGAGGAGAGGCTGAGGGAGCTGGGATTGGTTAGCCTGGAGAAGAGGAGGCTCAGGGGAGACCTTATTGCTGTCTACAACTACCTGAGGGGTGGTTGTGGCCAGGAGGAGGTTGCTCTCTTCTCTCAGGTGGCCAGCACCAGAACAAGAGGACACAGCCTCAGGCTGCGCCAGGGGAAATTTAGGCTCGAGGTGAGGAGAAAGTTCTTCACTGAGAGAGTCATTGGACACTGGAATGGGCTGCCCGGGGAGGTGGTGGAGTCGCCGTCCTTGGGGCTGTTCAAGGCAGGACTGGACGTGGCACTTGGTGCCATGGTCTGGCCTTGAGCTCTGTGGTAAAGGGTTGGACTTGAATCTGTGAGGTCTCTTCCAACCTTGGTGATACTGTGATACTGTAATTAAGACGGTGAGGCCTCATCTTGAATACTGTGTTCAGTTTGGGCTCCCCAGTTTAAGAGGGGCAGGGATCTGCTGGAGAGGGTCCAGCAGAGGGCTACGAGGATGATGAGGGGACTGGAGGGCACTGCATTATGAGGAGAGGCTGAGGGACCTGGGGCTGTTTAGTCTGGAGAAGAGAGGACTGAGAGGGGATTTGATCAATGTTTATAAACACCTGAGGGCTGGTCAGGAGTGGGGGCACAGGCTCTGCTCACTGCTCCCTGGGATAGGGCAATGGGTGTAAGCTGCAGCACAAGAGGTTTCGCCTCAACACAAAAGGGGAACTTCTTTACTGTGAGGGTCCCAGAGCACTGGAACAGGCTCTCCAGGGAGGTTGTGGAGTCTCCTACTCTGGAGCCTTTCAAGGCCTGTCTGGATGTGTTCCTCTGTGATGTGTGCTAGATGGTGTGGTCCTGCTCTGGCAGGGGGGTTGGACTCGATGATCTCCTTGGGTCCCTTCCAACCCCTAATATCCTGTGAGCCTGTGTAAGCAAAAAAACCCAGAGAAAAATAATAAATAAGAGATTCAAGATAGCAGGGCCCTGCATGGACTAGGAAAACCTGCATGAACATGTATGCCCTGCATGTAGACTAGAACAGCTGGGCACGAAGGTAAACCAGGTCTCTCATTACAAGGAGGACACTGAGGTGCTAAAGTATGTCCATAGAAGGGTAAGGAAGCTGGTGAAGCCTGTGAGGTGCAGCTGAGGGAACTGGGATTGCTTAGCCTGGAGAAAAGGGAGGCTTGGGAGAGCAACAAGTATAAGAACAAGAAGAAACAGGCCCAAGTTGTTCCAAGAGAGGTTTAGGTTGGACAGTAGGAACAATTTCTACCCACAAAGAGTCGCCAAGCTTTGGAACAGGCTGCCCAGGGAAACGGGAAAGTCACATCTCTGGAAGTATTTATAAAGATATGTAGATATGGCACCTTGGGACATGGCTTATTGATGGACTTGGCAGTGCTAGGTTAATGGTTGGACTTGATCTCAAAAGTCTTTTCCAGCCTAAATGATTGTATGATTCTATAAATTGTGATACACTCCTTAAGGTATCACAACAGATAGAAAAATAACAGAGGATGTTTTTTTTGGGGAATATTAGGAGGCTCAAAATGTTGTCTCTGTTTAAGAAACATCTTAATTGATATTTTAACATTAGAAAAATTGAAGTCCACCAATGATTTCAAAGCCAATGGACTTGATCTCAAAAGTCTTTTCAACTTAAATGATTGTATGATTCTATACATTGTGATATGCTCCTTAAGGTATCACAATAGATAGAAAAATAACAGAGGATTTTTTTGGGGGGAATATTAGGAGGCTCAAAATGTTGTCTCTGTTTAAGAAACATCCCAACTGATATTTTAACATTAAAAAAAAAATCAGGTCCACCAATGATCTCAAAGCCAATAGACTTGATCTCAAAAGTTTTTTCCAACCTAAATTATTCCATGACTCTATAATTTGTGATATGCTCCTTAAGGTATCACAACAGATAGAAAAACAACAGAGGATGTTTTTTGTGGGAATGTTAGAGGAGGCTAAAAATGTTGTCTCTGTTTAAGAAACATCCCAACTGATATTTTAACATAAAAAAAAAAAAATCAGGTCCAGCAATGATCTCAAAAGTCTTTTCCAAACTAAATATTTCTATGATTCTATAAATTGTGATACAAACCTTAAGGTATCACAACAGATAGAAAACAACAGAGGATGTTTTTTGTGGGAATGTTAGAGGAGGTTCAAAATGTTGTCTCTGTTTAAGAAACATCCCAACTGATATTTTAACATAAAAAACATTTCAGATCCACCAATGATTTCAAAGCCAATGCCATGCAATGCTGCACTTAACACTCGACTCATTCTTGAGCAAGCAGCAGCCTTCATTTTGATGCAAGGTCTGCTCCAGTGCTCCCAATGACCTTGGCAAAATTCTTACAATACAACAAAAATGGAACCAAAACACATACACAAAAAACCTTCAGGACCTCAGGCTCTAAAGCTATTTTAGAATTAGCTTTGAATAATTGTCCCACAATAGGAGTTTTCTTGATTAATTGCTTCAGATAAGGCCTCCTTTTCCTTGCTGGCCTCCAGTGACTCCCTCCACTTCCCATAATGACTTTTGTCTCAGTCTCCTGTTCACTGGAAACTGCTGTGAGAAAAATCAGAGATACACCAACTCCATTACCTGAGGATTAGCAGGGAGATAACCCTATGTGTTCCATTACTGACCATTATTTGAGTAATTATTCAATCAAGTTTAGGCCACGTGAAAGATGCACTAATTGTTTTGCAAAGCCTGCCCAAGCCCTGTATCTGAGGGATGCAACTTGTGTCCTTTAACAAAACAAAAAATGATGTGCTGATTGCACAGGAAAATGAGAAGCAGGTTTGTATTGAACTCTGCTTTAAAAGGCAAAAAAACCCAAACTTAATTAGGCTTAACTAGGAGTTAAGGATCTATTCTGATGAAGTTTCTGCCCAAGCTGGATTGTATCCATGCCTGATTACAGAAATTTTGCAGGATATTGCTTTTCCATCTGAATTATTTTTTTAAATGGTGCTTGGTTGTTGGTTTTTTAGCAGCTTGAGATAAGCATCCTGAATACAGGGAAAACAGGCAGAAACAAACAAAGAGCCAGGAACCAGCAGACTTAATTTAAACAAGAAATGTACTCTCACACATCAGTCCTAGGCTCAGAGGGCTTGATACTCTGATTTCAACTCAATTAACGTCTTTTAGCCAAGTAATATTTTTCTTGGGCACAGGGGAGTAATGAAAAAACCCTATGAAAACAAATTTAGTGAAGGAATTGGCTTCAGCAGGCACTTTTACATAACATTAACTTTCCACTCTGACATTAAAAAGAAAACAACAACAACTTCATTTCAGAGTTGTCATATACCCATGTAATAATATCCCATGTAGCTCCATGAACCTGAAACTGGTACACTACCATAGAATCAATCAGGTTGGAAGAGACCTCCAGTCCAACCTGGCACCCAACCCTATCCAGTCAACTAGACCATGGCACTAAGTGCCTCAGCCAGTCTTTTCTTCAACACCTCCAGGGATGGTGACTCTCTCAGGTGACTTCCTGAACTGAAATTCTCAGGGACACCGGCTGATGCTCTGTGAAGACTCCCAAAGGAGCCACAAACTAAAGATAACTTCTTCATCTCTATGCATAAAACATGTTCAGCTGGGTGTTAGGAGGAAGTTCTTCACGGAGAGAGTGATTTCCCATTGGAATGGGCTGCCCAGAGAGGTGGTGGAGGCACCATCCCTGGAGGTGTTCAAGAAAAGACTGGATGAGGCATTGATGCCATGGTCTAGTTGACTGGATAGGGCTGGGTGCTAGGTTGGGCTGGATGATCTTGGAGGTGTCTTCCAACCTGGTTGGTTCTATGATTCTAAGACTATTTATTTCACAGAATCATAGAATCATTAACATTGGAAAACACCCCTAAGTTTAACCTTCTACCCAACACCTCCATGACCACTAGACCATGTCCCAAAGTGCCACATTTACTCTTTTTAACGCCTCCAGGGATGGTGACTCCACCATCTCCCTTGATCTTCTTCTCGTCACACTTCCTAAATTTGTGTCCTTGACACTGCCAAGCAAAGTCTACAGCTTTTTAAAAGCCCATCAAACTTTCAGCTCCAGTAGATCTCATGTAATACCTCTTATAGATTATTTTCTAGACATAGTTTCCTCACAATTGTAAGTGCCACTCTGGTAGATGGATGTAACCGGACCTTGCTGGCATCTGGAGCAGCAGCTTGGCAATTTTTAACCTAGGTGGTCTGACTGTCTTCCAGCTCTTGGTTAATGAAGATAAAGCTTCCACATGGCTTTCTATAAACTCAGACTTTGCCACCTCAGCCTTCATGAGTTTTGGGGGGGCAGAGGGGAGATTTATCTGTGGGAGCGCACACAAACTGTTGGTGTTCTCGGGATTTAGGCAGAATGAAGTGTGCTCAGCCGTGGCGAGGGAGCTCCTTCCAAGGTAGGATTAAAGGCAGTGGTAGGAAAGCTTGGGTTTTAATGGATAAATTGTTGCAGAGTACGCTCAGCCAAACACCTCTGCTGATGAACGGGACTTGAAATTTGGTGAGGAGGGGATTATCTTCCTGCTATAGCACGTAACTTTCAAGAACACCTCCCTATTAATCTAGTTACGAGCCAAATAGAAATCATCAGTTTGACCCAAATCCTATTAGCAACAACAACCTGTCATTACCTCCTCTCCCCAAAATGAAGTAAGCTCTGGGATGTGTTACAGAGAAAGAAACTGAAATGTGGGAGGTTTTTCTGCATTAATTTTTCCTACCTCCCAGTTCAAATTGCAAATTCACGGGGCAGGGACCTAGATTCTGTTTGTAAAGCACTGCTTCAGCCACACTGCTGCACAAATAAATCATGAACATACACAACATTTCTTCTTTTTGTTCTGATTCTCTGTTTTCTCTCATCCTTGTATTTTCCTCCTTTTGTTTGGTCTTCACTGCCTGTCCCTTTCAAACCCAGAAAGTGGTAGTTTTTCTGCATTATACTTTGTTTGCCTTTTCCTGTCTCTCACTTGAAGCTTTCTCTTTTGGTGGCAATTAACAGAAAGTTGAAAACTAGAAGAGGGAAGAATACATTTGTTTTTCATGCCACTTGAGATTTTTTCATGAAGGGGACTGGTGACCAAAGACAAGACTGAATCAAAGGGTAAAGGACAAAAACTCTCCAGGAAGACCATAAAACATGGAATTGTAAGAAGAAGAAGGTGATAGAGAGGATAGATAGATTTTGCTTTGTTTCCTTCTCATTACACCATATTATTCCCCAATAAAGTGGAGGAAACAGAACCCCCTCTTCTCTCTCTCCCACCAAGAACTGCCACTGCTCCAAGCTGAAAGATAGATGACAGAAGAACTTCAGATAGTCTCTAGAAGTCTCTCTCAAAGGTAAAACACCATTGTCATTACAAAAAAGGACTTGTAACCACTTCCCCCCCCTAGAAGTTAAAGAACCTTTAACAAAGCGTCTCAGATCCACAAATTTTAGAGTTTGCTTCAAGTGTTTCATAAGACCCTAGCAGACATCAGATCCTTGGTTCATTTCTGATCTTCCCCCCCTCCTCCACCATGTCTGAACTAAAGACACAAACACAAAACATTAGTGCACTTTGTTTACACCTAGGAACTCCTTAAATTCAATCAGAACGACCTCCAGAACCATGATTGAAGTAAGAAGAACAATAAAGCATTGGGATTTTCAATACAGTAACTACTTGCTTCCCTTTGCCATAAACTTTTTATGGGTCACACAGGTACACCTACTGCTGTGGGATGAGTATCTCGTGCTCTGGCTGTTCAAGGTCTCCTACAAAAAAAATAGCTAAGATTCACTCAGCTATCTGCACAGAAAGCTGTTTATAAAACCTAAGTGCCCTATGTAGAGAAAGAAATCCAACTATAAAATTAGGACAAGGACACCTTCCTAATCCTCAGAGTAAGAAAGGTGTTGTCAGGACTTCCATCTATACCTTAGAAAAGAAAAAAAAAAAGGGGGGGGGGAAGCAGTTATTGTAAAAAGTAAAAATAGGAGGAGTTGGGAGGAGAAAAGTCAGCTAATAATTTTAGTCAGGACACATGGAAATACACTATACCACCATGAGACATTATTACCCTTGACATGTACCACCCATGATGAATGACAGGGAAGGGTAAAAAATACCATTTCTCATAAGCTATATGATTAGTAAGCTCTGTGACTGTTCAAGATTAGCAAGTATTTAGAGACACAAGATACCTGATACAGAATAGAAGTCTATATTCATTCTTGCTCAGGAACAATATTTTTGCCAAGCCACTGTTTTGGGAATTTTGCATGACCAGGACTAGGTATTTTAGGACAAGCTGCTGATTTTTCAGATTTATCATCCAAAGATGGCAAAAAATTTGCACAGACAAATAAAATCAGGAGTCTCACCTTAAAGAGGAAAAAAAATGGGGCATGGAAAGGACAAACTATTTATGCATGAGCACTGTTACACAAAATACTGGTGGTAGAGCTGAAAAATTAGAAGCATAGGATAAATCTGGAAATCTAACACCTACCAGTTCATCTTCTGCTTAAGAGAAGGTGTAATCTGGCTAATCAGATATTTTCATACTGTCAGAAAGAATCTGTCACACCTTGGATTAGGTGAGGTGTCTTAAAAAATAAGAAGTGTTGTTTGTTTTTCATAAAATCAACCAGGTTGGAAGAGACCTCCAAGATCATCCACTCCAACCTAGCACCCAGCCCTATCCAGTCATCTAGACCATGTCACTAAATGCCTCATCCAGGCTTTTCTTGAACACCTCCAGGGATGACAACTCCACTGCCTCCCTAGGCAGCCCATTCTAATGCCAATCACTCTCTCCAACAAGAACTTCCTCCTAACATCCAGCCTGTACTTCTCCCAGCACAACTTGAGACTGTGTCCCCTTGTTCTGTTGCTGGTTGCCTGGCAGAAGAGACCAACCCCCACCTGGTTACAAGTCTCCCTTCAGTTTATCTGCAGCATGATCCTGCATCTTTCCTGGGAAGATGTGAGCTCCTTCTGCTAGTGAAACCATTACTAGTTTCTTCTGCTAGAAATAATAGTTTAATTCTTTAAAATTCATTAGGCACTTTGGCCACCAGGCTGTGACTGGTTTGAGAATGATCATCACACGGTGGCTGATTTCCCTTTCAGAAAAGGCAGCTCTTAAAAGTAATCACAGAAGGGCTGTGAGATTTTAACATCCAGTTTTTGTACCACATTCTTCTCCCTGCCTCCACCCCCTGCCCAGTGAGGATTAGGATGGGGAGAGGGCTGAATTATCTCTGGAGAACTATAAAAGATAGAATTGATTTTTGGTAAGAACTCCAAGGAAGTTCTTAATACCACCTTATCTTTGGGAGTAATACAGAAATGTTCCTCTGCTGAGTGAGCTCCTATCTTGGAAGCTATCCGTGCCAATGTTATCTCTATAGCAAAGCAGCTTTGAAGGATAGAAAATAATACATGTTCCCCATTGGTTGAAAACAGAATTGTGTCAAAACTTGTAATACAGAGTTTAAGCTCAACACTAGGTATTTCCATAACTTAGGGGAATTCAACAAGTTCACAGCTGTGACGCCAGCATGAGGCCAAGATAAGATTTGCCCATTTGGCATAATGAAATGTAATAACTGCGATGCTCTTCGGAGCACCGGCGCAGACGGGATGGTGTGACAGCACCGCGGTCTTGCATGCTCATATTGCCCTTGCAGTGTGAGCTTGTGAGGCTTCTTTAAATATTATTTTAAAAATCCAACACCTTTATGTACATCCTGATCATAGAATCATAGATTTAACCAGGTTGGAAGAGACCTCCAAGATAATCCAGGCCAACGTAGCACCTAGCCCTAGACAAGCAACCAGACCATGGCACTAAGTGCCTCAGCCAGGCTTTGCTTCAACACCTCCAGGGATGGTGACTCCACCACCTCCCTGGGCAGCCCATTCCAATGCCAATCACTCTCTCTGCCAACAACTTCCTCTTAACATCCAGCCTAGACCTCTCCTGGCATAGCTTGAGACTGTGACTGTGTCCCCTTGTTGTGTTGCTGGTTGCCTGGCAGAAGAGACCAACCCCCACCTGGCTACAGCCTCACAAGGCAACCATGATGGTGTTACGTCAGAGGTTGAACTCAATGATCTTAGAGATTTTTTCCAACCTAAACAGTTCTATGATTCTAGAAGGTGAAGTCTTCTCCTGTTAGACTAGCAAGAGAAGGGGAAAAAATAGACATTTTGGATGCACCATCTATTTGTCAGAACAGAGGTTTGTGTGCTTCTAAGTTTTTTGGTCTAAAAGGTCTAAAATGGAATACTACCTCCTTCTACCAACTGCCTGATCCTGGCTGCAACATCATCAACACTAATATTTGGACTGTCCCACCCCTAATAACGGAGAAGCTGAATAGGGGGACTGACCTGAGTGCTTAGGTCAAATGGTAGATTTTCTAAGAAGCAGAAGCTTGTGATTCAAAAATTTGTGTTTCCAAGCCAAGCTCATTTAAATGTGCAGGAAACTCTGAATGTCAATTTCTTGTCAGTTCAGGTTTATGCCTCTGTGTATATAAAACCTTCCTGACTTTCAGCCCTGAACAACTAGTAAAAATACAGCCAGAAAGCACCTTTAAAGACAATTCTCTGCTGCATCCAAGCAGTGTCTCCCAAGAAAAAGAAGAACTTTTGGGTCATTTGCTGAAGCAAATAATTCTGTTCCTTAGACTCCCAGGATTTCTGCTATCTGATGGAATATTTAAGCAGAGACTTCATTCTCCCGGCAGAGTGCCGACAGCTCAGCCACTCCACTCTGGTGTTCAATGAGCTCTTGTGTTCTATTACAGAAGAAATGCGATTTTCTGCCCAGCTGGAAAATGATACTTCTTCCTAGTGCAGAGATTTCTACCCCACTCTAACCCCTCTAAATAGGTCACAGGCACATTTTCACAGTACTACCAATATATCCCTTCAGAAAATGCAAAAGCTTATTGCACCCAGGGCAAAGACTCTTTGCGTAGAATACTGCAGACTGTCTCCTTAGTGAGGGAAATAAACAAATCAAACTAAGGAACACATTTCATCTCTCTATAAAACCTCTGATCTGGTGGGTTGGAATAGCCTTTCTGTATCTCTTCCTCTCATCAACTTTCCTATTTCAAGCAGGTTTCAAGGGCTCAATCTAGCAGTGACCAGCTTGGTGGTGCTTGACAAGAGAGTTCTGTGCCTTGCTCCCACCCTCTATCAAATGAGGGATTATTGGTATTTTCCTTCAAATGTTTTGAGCTCTCTTGAGTTTACCAGGAGGCCTTATTTATTCCTTTCCTGTCCCAAATGAAACGAGGTCTGCTGATCCTGCTGGGCAGGATGTTTAAGCATTGCTGTTGTACATGGTGCAGGGAGCTGGGGTTGTTTAGCCTGGAGAAGAGGAGGCGCGGGGGTGACCTCAGTGCTGTCTACAACTACCTGAAGGGAGGTTGTAGCCAGGTGGAAGTTGGTCTCTTCTGCCAGGCAACCAGCAATAGAACAAGGGGACACAGTCTCAAGTTGTGCTGGAGGAGGTGGAGGCTGGATGTTAGGAGGAAGTTCTTGCCCAAGAGAGTGAATGGCATTGGAATGGGCTGCCCAGGGAGATGGCAGAGTTGCTGTTCCTGGAGGTGTTCAAGAAAAGCCTGGCTGAGGCATTTAGTGACATGGTCTAGATGACTGGATAGGGCTGGGTGCTAGGTTGGAGTGGATGATCTTGGAGGTCTCTTCCAACCTGGTTGATTCTGTGATTCTAAGTCTGCCCAAAAAAGTGGAGACATTCCAAAACATTAGAAGTTTGAAGTCTAGTAAGAAGTTGTGGAAACAAAATGCATGACACATTGCTTAATTTCTTCAGATGTCTTCTGTGCATGCTTCCCTTACGCTGTCAAATACAGTAATTAATCACTGGTTAAGGAGCCCTTCAAAAGCACATGTTGTTCCCAGCTACTCTGGTGTAAATCTGGACTAAGCTTAAAAAAGCCAAGACACTTAAACCCTCCATGTGAGTGGACTGAAACTTTCAGTGTCAAAATACATTTGAGGCAAAATGAATGTAAACGTGGAGAAAGGGGATGCTCAGAATTGATTTTTCCAACAAGGCATTTACAGGCACTCCAATCACCATCTCCACTTCAAACATAAAATAGTCATTGTGCTGATTTGTTACAACACCATTTGCTAACATATTTGATTCCACATTATCTCAAACTCCTACTTATCCGAGGTCTCATCTTCTTAATGGTAGGGAACGTACAAAAGTGAAGCACTCACTTTAACACACAATATAGTATCTATACAAATTGGTACTCATTCAACAGACAAACTTAAAAACCAAATTATGGTTGACTATCAATTTGATACTCTGCAGCAGAAAACACCACTTAAAACCCGATAGCTTAGAAAGCCTTTCAGCAACATTTCTTGGCATTATAAAAGCCCAGAGCTTGACTACGTTCTACAACTCAGCAGAAAGCTCCCACGAGAAGAAACTTTTTGCTAGTTGCTTGTGGCAGCTGAGACCTTACCAAACAGAAAGCAAATACTGTACTGTAGGCTAGGATATCAACATTACAAAAATGTTTTTTGGCATAATACCCTGCTGCTGTGTTGAAAGTAGAGATATCTGCTGAAACAACATGCTGAGAATCTCAAAGGAAAGAGTTTGGAAGCAAATTTCACAGGCAACCCTGCACCTAAGACACCAATCTGGCAGCCAGTGAATTTCAACTTTCATTGTCGCTTTACCACAACTGCCTGAAAGCTAAGTTGCCCACAAAATAAATGCCTCAATTTCCCTATGTTTAGAGACTGCAGAACCTACCTGAGAACCATGATTCTATGATCTTGGAGGTCTCTTCCAACCAGGTTAATTCTATGATTCTATGAAAATAGTGAATTGGAAGCTCAATGTGGGAACACCACTTGCCAAAGATGCATGGATGTGCAACAATGCAAACTGCTTTTCCAGACTGTGCATTTAACACAGAAGCTGGAGGTGTTTCTATTTATTTAGATATTCCAGAGAATTGTTACAGTTGGAAAGGACCTCTGAGATCATTGAGATCTAACACCACCATGGCCATTAAAACCATTTCTAGGTGGTGGTTATAAATAATACTTTCTAAAGCATGTGGGTTTTGCCTTCATAGTTTTGAACTCGGGGGCATATTCTCAAGAGCACTTCAGTAATTTAAGAATCCCAACAGCTTCCAGCAGAAATAGTAATTTTTTACTTCTTAGCCATTCAGAAGAGCCTACCTCCTGTAGTTAAAACCTCTTAGGAGTTCTAACTTGCAATCAGAGTTCTGCACCAAAATGGTAAACTCCACATCTCATTCTACAGCTTCTCATCAGGGTATCTGCCAGATCCTCGTCGTATAGCACCAGACAAGCCATTAACAACCCAGCAGACAGAACAGTTTACTGAATAAAAATTCAGGACCACAGTACAGTGACAGATACTTGGATGCTACTGGGCAGTTCATTTTATAAACAGAGGCATTTCTCTTGAAAGTTCAATAGGGTTGAAAGCCAAAATAGTGATACGGCATCAGGGATTTATCATCTAATAATAAAAGAGAGTTTGTTCCTCTGGATCTGCTCCTACCAAGTGGAGTCTCATGCTGAAAGAACAAGTTCAGCAGGCATGCAGCTTTTCAATTGTATGCTTTGTATTAAAGAAAGCAATTTAACTTTTGAGGACAAGAAAAATGTCTTGAAACTGAAGTCCTGCCTAAGCTCAGGGCCAAGCTAGAATAGAACACATAAAATTACTAAACGGCCTTCAATTATTACTATAGCTGCAGCACTCACAACCATTTTATCTCAGGGTGCCTACACATTTTAATTATAACCCCCACTTTCACCAGGCTATAGCCTTCCCTATCATGCCAAAATTTATCAGGTCTGGTCTGTCACAGCCTTTAACAAATGTTTATGACATATTGCTCACTCCAGCTAAAATCATGGGAAAGAAAAACAAAACTAAAGGGAACTGCAGTTCTATTGCCCCATGGTTGACAGAGCAGAGGTGGAAACCACTTGAGCAACATCCATGACTGATGCTTTGAAGCTTTTTTGGTGAAAACTAGGTTTGAATATCACTGAATTCACTCCAAGTACAAAATAACGAAAGTAAGAATATTTATGGCTGTAAAAGCATTACCAAACAGAGGGACACCACTCTTCAAGACCTGTGCTGTGCCAGGCGCACAGGTAAATTAACTTGCCCAGCTTCTAAAAGAACAAACTAAGTTTCCTTCTTAAATAAATCAAGCCTTTCAGATCTTTACATAAGGAAAACTGAACAAAAATGGACTCTGCAGAAATTACCTAGGACAGCATCTTCTGAACCTCAATTTTTTACTCACAGACTGCCCTACAGTAGTAAATCCCCTTCCCCAATACATGCAAGCTTTGATGCAAGGCACAACTCTGGCCTTGTACACAATAGTCCCATCTGCTAGTCTGCAGCCAAAATTATGTATGGTGGTTTTTTTTCCTTTTAAATAGAGTCATAGAATCAACCAGGTTGGAAGAGACCAGTCCAACCTAGCACCCAGCCCTATCCAGTCACCTAGACCATGGCACTAAATGCCTCATTCAGCCTTTTCTTGAACACCTCCAGGGACAGTGACTCCACCACCTCCCTGGGCAGCCCATTCCAATAGCAAATCACTCTACTTTAAAACTATCCTGAGACAGCAACAGAGATGCCTGCTAACTCTCAAAAGACTGGAAACACTTTGAGTCAAGTTACATATCTTTGGGTATGAGCCCAGCTGATGATCTGCTGGTTGTGGATGTCCTGCCAGAAGAGAAAAATGAACCTGCTGTCCATTGTTCTACAGCAGCATGTCTGGGGAACACTTAGAAAAAATCAGAGCAAGCTGAATGACTTGCCCTGGCCAAGGCATCTCACTCCTGTTCTTTTTTTCCCCCCAGGTCTGCCCAGAAACAAGCAGGGATTTCCTCTGTACACAGGATGGGCTGCAAAGGCAGTCACCTTTAAACTGGAAAGCATTGGCCAAACTGGGTACACAGATTGCTTGTACTGCTTCAGCAGTAGGTTCATTATTGTGACATACACTAAGGGTTTTTTTTGTGCTTCTAAAACCCTCCTCTGGACTTTGAAATATTCAGTGTAAAGTAATAAAGTTAAAGGAGAAAAGAATCACTACGAGGATAACCTACAAAATTATACATTAATGACTAAATTAGACAGCAGGTGCCTGGATGCAAATATCAAGTATGATTACTACATTGTGGTTTTGTAGATCCATATTTGCCAAATCAAGCTCCAGCAAATCACTGCTCAGACAGCACAACCTCACCTTGTAATATCACTTTAGGTTGGAAAAGACCTTTAAGACCTTTTCCTGTTTGCAAAATTCTGCTAAGTCAAGTATGAATGGTATTGTTCACTTGAGAAGTTGGGAGAGTAACACACTTGTGAAATGCCATGTTAGGATTATATGTCCAAGCTCACCACTGGTGAGTTTTTCAACTCAACAAGTATAACCTCATACATCTCAACATTTAACATGAGAACAGCTTTGAATTTATGATTGTTTTAACAAAGAAGGAGCTTGGACACAGCAGATACCAACTGAACTGCTCTGTGGTAGATGCTATCCAGATTTAACCTAGAAAGCCCTCAGTCAGAACAGTTTACAAATCAAATACAGAAGACATACCTAAGATGAAGGACAGGAAATATTACTGTAATAACACTGATTTATGGAGGAAGTGACCTACCTAAGGTCACAAAGCAAGTTTGATCTTCCCAATCCCAGTCCACTGCACTAATTGCAAACCTGTTCTTCACCTTCCTCCCGAGATGAGGAACTGGCACAGCAGGGCTGATGCTGCATCGTAAGAATTCAGCGTTGCAGTCAAGCAAGGCAACAAAACACATTTACTGCTGCAGTCAACAATGATAATTTTAAGGATGGAAAGTTAAAACTTCTGGTTGCCTTCTTCCTTTGCCAATTTGTCTCAGTTTATTTTTTTCTCCTATAAATATAGGTCCATCCAATGCTCTGGGTGGGATCTCAAAGGGCTTTTGAAATGAAGCAGAGGACCTTTCCCGGTGGACTAAAAAGTTTTATTCTTACTCAGTACTCAAACCCCACACTTATACTGTCCCTTCTACACCCTCTCTCCAGAAAATAAAGCATACACCATTGTCCTACCACCCAGTTGCAAGTTCTGTACATGTAATATCCTATTTATTTGCAGGATATGCTGGTGCATAAAGTGCATTTTTCAAGCATTACATCACATCAAGCCATTAGAACACCCACTTCACAAGTGAAAAAAAAGAGAGATTGAATGATAGAAGAAACCTGCTTGCTGGATCTGCTGAAGGCTTGACACAAACTCAGAAACATTTGAAGTGAGAATCTTCATTCACAATAATGAACTTGCAAGACGTGCAGAAAAACCTCTTACAAGTGCTTTTAGGAGGATCCACAACACAGAAAACAGTCACTGCAAAGATAAGTAGTCTGAGGCCTTCAGCTTACTCTGACTGAAAAAGATGAAGCTGAAGAACAGTAAAGTGGGTCACATTTAGGCTAGTGCAGTAGTAGCCACCCCTCTTTTTACTCTTCAGCTCTCCTGAATGCTGATAGGGCATTTGTATTCAAAATACACAATATCAAGATATTTTGGTCAGTCCTAGGCAAATTTAATACAGGCTTGGCTCTGGTTTCATTGGGAGTATCTATATCTTTAAGCTACTAATATAACCACTTCAACTCATCATAGAATCATAGAATCAACCAGGTTGGAAGAGACCTCCAAGATCATCCAGTCCAACCTAGCACCCAGCCCCATCCAAACAACCAGACCATGGCACCAAGTGCCTCATCCAGTCAGCAAAAAGCAGCAGCTAAACACAGAAGAGTAAGGAGACCCAGACAGCACCCGTGGGGGATGTTAGAGTGATCATTGAGTCTCTAGCCTACCTAACCGGGGGGCCACCAGGCCCCCCGGCCTTTAGATCACCTCCACCATTCACCCAGTGTGCACCATGGGCACTCACCAGTCACGGCGTGAGGAGGATCCTCTGCCCAACTGGGCAAGCTTAGGGCTTCTGCCTTTCCTGAAGGGGATTATAAAGGGGAGTAGGCAGGGAGGACAAAGTGCTCACACCTGGGGTGGGAGGAGACTCCAACAGAACCCAGGTGCCCTGGGTTTGGGGTAAAAAGGGGAAAATTAGATGTAGGGTGGGGAAGGGGCAGGTGTGGTGGAAAAGGGGAAGTGGTACTGGAACTCCTGCCTCATTAATTGCCCAACTAAATCAGGTGCCCAGGAAGGTGGTGGAGTTACCATCCCTGGAGGTGTTTGAAAAAAGACTGGATGAGGCACTTGGTGCCATGGTCTAATCGATTGGATAGGGTTGGACTGGATGATCTTGGAGGTCTCTTCCAACCTGGTTGATTCTGTGATTCTGTGATTCTTCCCACCCCTCTACCTTACCCCTTATATTCAAGGTGAGTTTGGAGGATTGGCCAGGGGGATTAGGAAGCAGACAGATTAGTTAGGCAGCAAGTTAGAGGGAGAGAGAAGTGCAGCCCAAAGCCAGAGAGCAATCTCCCTTATCTATGTTCGTGTTCATGTTCTTATACATCTCAGCAAGCCTGTGAGTGAAGCAGACATCAGCATTGTTTCCTTTTCACAGCCTATCATCTAATTCTTCTCACCAAAATATCCCAGCTAGGCTCAAAGTAGCACAACAGGACCTAATTGTGCTCATGGATATCAGCTTTGAAGTAGTGGCTGATGAAAATAAAACAGTTATAGGCTTTATAAGGGGACAGGGACAGTCACAGGGTCGTTTATATAACTGTACCTCAGAAGAAAAATCACAGTGAGTTGGAGAAAAGAATGGGTGGGAATTCACAGGTTGGCCAAGAGTTGTTTCTTTGGGAAAGCAGGACGAGGAGAGCCTTGTAGATGTCTAAAGACATCTACTGGTGGAAAAGTGTCAAGGAAAAGTGTCAAAGAAAACCAGTGTATTTAAATACTGCTCAGAAGTTTTAAGCATCTCAGCCAACATTAGTAAGGAGTGGTGGGAGGCTGAGGGAGCTGGGGGAAAGATGTTAAGAGACTGAAACATGTTCAGAGAAGGGCAACGAAGCTAGTGAGGGGCCTGGAACACAGTCCTGTGAGGAGAGGCTGAGGGAGATGGAGGTGTGCAGCCTGCAGAAGAGGAGGCTCAGGGGTGACCTCATTGCTGTCTACAACTACTTGAAGGGAGGTTGTAGCCAGGTGGGGTTGGTCTCTTCTGCCAAACAACCAGCAATAGAACAAGGGGACACAGTCTCAAGTTGTGCTGAGGGAGTTATAGGCTGGATGTTAGGAGGAAGTTGTGACAGAGAGAGTGATTGGCATTGGAATGGGCTGCCCAGGGAGGTGGTGGAATTGCCATCCCTGGAGGTGTTCAAGAAGAGACTGGCTGAGGCACTGAGTGCCATGGTTTAGTTGACTGGCTAGGGCTGGATGTTAGGTTGGACTGGATGATCTTGGAGGTCTCTTCCAACCTGGTTGATTCTATGATTCTTAAATACAACCTTTCTGTATTTTCACCTCCAATTAAGTAAATCATCATTATTATGATTAAACCCTAAGCATTGCAACGCCCTTTTGGCAGACACCCACAGCTTGGAAGCTGACAGGTGCCCTTGTCAGTTCATTTTTGTCTCCATCTTCCTGAAAGAAAGCAAAAAAGCTCTCATTTTGGGTTAGCACAGGGTCAATTAAGAGCCTGTTTTAATTGAGTGGAAGCCAAGGTTCCACTCAGAGTTACATGGGCTGTGTATTGGCCAATCAGACAAATGTCTCCCTTGTGTGACTCTTCAGGAAAGTTTCTTTGTGCATATGTAGAAGCTGGAGAGACACAGACCTCAAAGCTTAATTGCTAGGCCAAGTTTTTCTTGAAGCTTATTTTCAGGTACCTTTAAACTTTCTCTGAAACCAAATAAGAGGTCAAGTGTTCACATGTTAAACAGGAGCATTTATAGGGTTACAACTAAAAAAAACCATGCAAAATTACAGGGCTACAAGAGAAAAGCAATTTGAGGTGAAAGAGGTGGGTAGGCAGGAAAGGGACTATAAAGGCAGTTTGGGGCAGTGTTTTTGCATCACCTGCATATTTTGACTGCTGATTTTTCTGCCTATCAAATAGTAGCAGGCACAGACTTGACAAGTAAAGCTCATCAGGGAATGGAATCACTACAGGAAAGCAATCCTGAAAATACAGGCTTGTTATTCTCTGTTGGAGTGGCTCAATTAGAAGCTGCTGGCATGGAGAAGAAAGGACCACTGAAAGGACCTTGGTGAGGAGATCAGAGCAAGCAATCAATTCTCTGATTCTACGAATCACAGAATCAGTCAGGGTTGGAAGGAACCACAAGAATCATTTAGTTCCAATCCCCCTGCCATGCCCAGGGACACCCTACCCTAGACTGGGTTGGCCAGAGCCTCATCCAGCCTGGCCTTAAACACATCTAGGGATGGGGCCTCAACCACCTCCCTGGGCAACCCATTCCAGCCTCTCACCACTCTCATGCTGAAGAACTTCCTCCTCATGTCCAGTTTGAATGCATCTCACTAAACCAGAAAAGCACCAGGATATCCTTCCCACTACCTAGACTAAACTCCATTTCATCCAGCGTGGTTAGAGGACAAAAGGAGACTAAAAAAAAGAAATAAAATCACACCCTGTAAAACCCACAAAGTTTTGCTCTTCTTTCATGCCTCTCTCTGCAGGCTGGTGCCAGGCTACGCCCAGAGAACAAACCCCAGATTCTAATGACTGGCATTTTCAGAGGTGGACCCACTGAAGGCACACAGCCATGAAGACCTTCTGTAGGGAATGAAGAGCAGGTGGGTACCATGATTGCTTTTACCCAGTTACATGCTCCAGCCTGTCATCAGGTACAGAAGCAGCCTTTATGCTGCAGTTGTACTGTCCCATTTCCTGGCTTCTGTCAAGCTCAACAAAACCCAAGTACTAAACACATTTTATGCCTTGGAGTATCAAATGTTCTTTGGTATCAGTCGAAATGGAGCTCTGTTCGTTTTCATTATTGCTTCATATGAAAATGTTAGCTCTATTCACGTTCCACATTCAAGATGTTTAACCTGAGTTCACTGTATGAAAAGTCAATCATGTGTGCATCAATTCAATATATTTCCCCCATTTATTGCAGTACAATGAATATCTCACAGGGAGCAATGTTTGTGTACTGATTCAAAAATATTATCTCTTTCTTTTGCCCAATTTAGTTGGTATTTATTTGAGGTAAGGCAGGTAGAGTTGGGTTAAATAAGCTTTATCATTACTTCGGGTTTATTATGTTTAACAGAAGAAAGGCAGGCGGTGTGAGTGAAGGGAACAAAAAAATCCATCTCCAAAATCATGCCAGCAAGTGGGAAGAAACACTTTTGCTGATAAACAGGAAACATTTTATTTCTAAAGTTAACATTCTGAAGTAAAAAAAAAAAAAAACAAACCAACAAACACTTCAGCTGAATTTGTGGGTTTTAAAACAAACTGTGGAAAACACTAAGGGAACTAAATAGAAACCATCTTTCAAGACGGTAAAAGTAGGACAACTGCAAACACTAAGGTATTAAACAAGTCATGACAACCAACACGCTCAACAGCCAACCTTAACACTAATTAAAGGTATCTCTGATCAACATGTGAAAAAAACAATAGTTTGAGAAATGTCAGCCAAATGATTCAGCAATAACATAAACCCTTAATCACAGCATCACAGAATCAACTAGGTTGGAAGAGACCTCCAAGATCATCCAGTCCAACCGAGCACCCAGCCCTATCCAGTCAACTAGACCATGGCACTAAATGCTTCATCCAGGCTTTTCTTGAACACCTCCAGGGATGGCAACTCCGCCACCTCCCTGGGCAGCCCATTCCAATGCCAAGCACTCTCTCTGTGAAGAACTTCCTCCTAACATCCAGCCTAGACCTTCCCCTGGCACAATTTGAGACTGTGTCCCCTTCTTCTGTTGCTGGTTGCCTGGCAGAAGAGGACGACCCGCACCTGGCTACAGCCTCCCTTCAGGTAGCTGTAGACAGCAATGAGGTCTGCCCTGAGCCTCCTCTTCTCCAGGCTGCCACCCCCAGCTCCCTCAGCCTCTCCTCACAGGGTTTGTGTTCCAGAACTTTCACCAGCTTTGTCACCCTCCTCTGGACACATTCCAGTATCTCAACATCAACCTTTACATTACTATTTCTACTTCAGGAAGTCACACATGTTCCAGCTAGTGTCCAGTGTGCTCAAAGCATCCTACTGTCTACTAAAAAGCAAAATAAAGAGAATTCTTGCTCCAGAAAATGAGCAGCACAGTCAGGGACCAGAGAAAGTTGGGGCAGAAGGGCAGAAGAATGTGTAATTGGTGAAACTCATCCCAGAAATCCAGTAAATGTTGGCAACATGCTGCCTGGGTTCAGGTCTAACTTTGAAAATGCACTGGTTTTGTGCTGCTTATGAAAATTTTGATCAAGACAGCAGCAGGAGATGCTGCTGCTAAGAAAATAAAAAAATATAATCAGAAAATATCAGTCTTTGGCTTTTCCCTTAGCCCTTCTTTTTTGCAAGCTTACTCAATAATTTAAATGAAAGCTCTAAAGGGAGTTTTCCATCTCTGCTGCCCTATGCTGGAAATGAAAACTGAATTTCAGACACTTTTTAACATACAAATGGTAAGTTTTCCTTCTGAACAGAAAAAGCAATTTTCCTGTAGTTTTTGCACCAGGAAAAAGAAAAAGATAATCAACTACACACAGAGTTTCATTCCACTCTTAATCATAGAATCATAGAATCAACCAGGTTGGAAGAGACCTCCAAGATCATCCAGTCCAACCTAGCACCCAGCCCTATCCAGTCATCTAGACCATGGCACTAAGTGCCTCATCCAGGGTTTTCTTTTTTTTACCTGAGGGGTAAATTGAGGCCAAGTTTTGGAGTACAGATTAACCCACAACATACAGTGACAGCAATCAACAGCCTCTAACAGGCACAGGTTTTCTTAAACATGCTTTCTTGTGCATGTAAAAATAAGATGTAATGTGCAGTGTAATACAACACAGAACATGTGCTAGGGTGCAATATGCACAAGTGACTGACATCTTTCAAACTCCTGCCTAGCAGGGGATCCACTCTGAGCACAAAGCTGTACTGCAGCAAACCCTCGGCAAAATGAGTATTGAGGGGGTTCAATTAACGTGTGAAAAGTATCACAGTATCACAGTATCATCAGTGTTGGAAGAGACCTCATAGATCATCAAGTCCAACCCTTTACCACAGAGCCCAAGGCTAGACCATGGCACCAAGTGCCACGTCCAATCCTGCCTTGAACAGTGCTTTGAAGATGGAAAGTAAGAAATAAGTGCTAGGTACTGTATCGTGTTTCAGTATGTAATTTCAACAGCTGCTCAAGATAAACACAAAATACCTTGGAAAAGGAGCACACAGGTAAGGAACAGTCAGACCTTCAGCTCTCAACTTCTGCCTGCAAAACACTCGATGTGATCAGGCAACAGGCAGCCATTGTAACCAATGCAAGCCATAGAGAATGGGCACAAAGGACGATCTTGGAAGGGCTGACACTCAAAAAGCACAAAACACTCCTTTAAAATAAGGGGGTTGAGTCAGCAGCCACGCGTTTTGCTGCAGCGTGGGACATTAAAGGAACTTAATATTCTTGCAAAGAGAGGTGATCTGGAGAAAGCCCTGCTCTGATTTCTCTATTCCGTTTAGATTTGTACGCCAACGCCACAACTTGGACGACTAAATCAACACGAACATTATGCCATGATGTTATTTACCCATGCTGGGGGGAGACGGAGTCTTACCGGGGGTAAAGGCAAGTAAAGAAAACCCCACTTCAAAGCAAAAACTAATTATGTGCTTTACTAATTACATTTTAAAAAGATACACAGGGCATTACCAACGAACCCTGCAAAACTGAAAACACAACTGTGTCTGAGGCTGCCTTGGCCTGGAAAAGAGCTCCTGAGAATTACCAAGGGATTCCTGCTTCCCGCAAACACAGCGCCACTAATATTCTCCAGATTTGCTGGCCCTGCTACGAACCATCTCAAGAAAATGTTTACATTAAAGTCGGGTTCAGCTAGGAGGTCAGCTAACTTTAAGGCTTTAAGAAATCAGCAGCCGTCTTGTCTCCCTTGGCAGTGCAGGGGGATGGGCAAAGGGTGAGGTTTTATTTTAAAGAGAAAAGAAGAAAATCATTAAGTTGCTACACGGACAAAACCATTCTGTTTGGTTCACTGTCAGTCATGTGAAAGTTTAGGGGTTGATGTTTTGGGGGTTTTGTTTTTTTTTCAATCCCTGTCTTTAGGCATCCATCGATAAATTGTCAGCACATTGCCAAAGTTTCTGCATACTTCCAAGGTGCTTTTAGACTAAGCCCCGACGTGTCACGTTTTAAATCTATAACGAAAATACCAGGCACTCTCTCACACAATTAGCTGTGATTTTTATCAGGTTTCTCACTTTGGAACTGCATGCATATATCAAGCAAACAAGATAAGGAATTTATATCGTACATATGCAGCCTTTACTCTTCAAAAATTGCCTCACTGAATGCTGAGTGGACACTGGATGATTTTCTGCTCCATTCTGTACCACGCAAGGATCAATACAATCTGGTTTCATTTCAGCCAGGCTCCTAAGCTAAGCTTACATCTTATTTACATCTGGTAACTGATAAATGATAGCAATAAAAGTGTGGCATTCCACAGGAAGAAAGTGAGATTATACTTCACCTAATTGTTTAAAGTAGGAGAAACAGTATTCCCACTTGGAAATGGATGCCTTAGAGGCTTCCACTGGTATAATTGTATTGCAAAGGTCTAACAACTCTATGCTGAGCAAGAACAGCTGCAAATAAAACTATAAAAAGTTACCTTTTTTTCCCTCTGTTTTTTTATAGCTATGTATACCTGTAAGCACATCAGAAAAACACAGCCTTTGGCTAAGGTTTGTAGAAATAACCAAAAAAACCTCTGTGGAAGGGTTTGTGTAAGGCTCTCCTCTGGGCTCTGAAATTAGATGCACGTAATCAAAAAGTACAATGGCAAATATCAATATTTGCTTCTACCACAAAATGCCTTCCTCAGATCCAGTGTTAGACACGGGGTACAATTTACAGCAACTGTCCCACAAGATACAGGGATGCCTTTTGGCTGACTGAAGTTTTATTATGACTTTTTTTGCTATCCCAGAACCAATTCCTACCAGCACACAAACCAAGGGAAAGGAAATACCTGCACCGTGTTCTCGCTCTGTCTCATTAAGTTATCTCTGCGCTAAGTGCAACTATTTTAGCAAGGGAAAAAGCACAAGCACGCATGCGTGAGCTACGTGGGTGAAAAGAGAGGTAGAAATAGACAAGTAAAACCCATATCAGAAACAAGTTGTGTGCAGAAACAATCTGAGAAAGAGACTTGATTAAGAGACTGAATTAGCACAAGGAATGGATGCAAAAACTTTGGGAAAGGACTTGTTACTGTCCATGTGTAACTACTGAAGTTAGTCTTTCTACAGACTCTGACTTCTTTGAGCAATTCTTTTTCCTGCTCAACAAATCCCAAAATGATTTCCCAGGCTTTCACTCACTTTGACACAAAGGATACAGGAGACTGTTTAGACTCCTAATAAGCCAGGAGCCATTAGAGCTGCACAGTACTCTTAAACACTGGATGGCGGCAGCCAAGAAAACAATTCCTTGGAGAGGAAAACAGCCAGCATGTGCCCTCATGTAGGAATCACATACCAGAGGAAAAGAACTTTTTTGGACTGGTATGTGATGTGACTGTAAGATGCTTATTGTGCACAGAGGAGCTCCATTTATCTGGAAAAAGGGCTTTTGTTTCAGCCACCCACTCTCACCATCACCTGCTGAAGAACTCAGTGCTTGGTAAGTGCTGGTGTTGCTGTCAACTGGTGATGACTAAGAAATGTTAGTGACATGTTAACTTTGAATGTTCTGAAAGTTATGCAGAAAGGTTTTTTAAATTCCACTAGAAATGTTAATTTTTTTCTTTTCCCTTCCCTTTCTACCAGGAAAAGTTGAGCACCCCTTTGGGGTTCCTTAGATGAGTACCATTTTACATGCACCTCTAAAGACTAGTAATCTCTAACTATACTGTAACAAGGGAAAGAGCACAGCACAGTAATTAACACATCACTACCATACCTCTTCCAATTCAGCAAATTTACAGCAGAAAACAATTCCACATAACCTGATTTAATGACTTTAAAAATTATGCAACTTATTTTTATTAAAACAGGATTGATTGCTCTACAAAGAATTTAGATCCAAAACCGACCTTCTGTGCTACTGTAAAAAGGTGTTCAAAACCCAGAGAACACACAATGAAGGCTCTAAACCAGAAACTAATTAGCTCACACACAAAATATTAAATCTGTTTCACAAATTATGTAAATCATATAAAAAATGAGGTATAATACCAATGGCAAACTTTATAGTGCCAAAATGGAATAAGCTGTATGTATACCTGCCTTCAAATTAACTAAAGCAATTATACTGTAAAATCATTAGCCCAAGACATAAAGTCAAGCTTTAATAACTTAATGCTACATGTGTTTTCTAACCACAGAAAAAGCACTACATACGTTTACACTTCCCACTAAATTTAGAGGAGGTCATGCTGCATTAAACCAAGGAGAAAAAGTATTCCAAAAGGAAAAAAAAGAGTAAAAAAAAAGAAACAAAACAAACAAAAAATTGAATTCCAAAAATGTTTACTGCAAAAAAAAAAAAACAAAACAGAGAAAACCAAGTCATGATTTCCTCTGGAGCTCTGCTGTCCCCAAAACACAAAAAGTTACTAAGCTTTTGGAAATGTTAAGATGTTTATTCTAACTGCCACTACCAGAAAAAAAAAATTTTTAAACAACTCTCTGGAATGATGAGAAAATAAAGCACAAACTTACATGATGGTGGCAATAGTTTTAAATGCCAATCTTATGGCTTGGAGTGTCCTGTGGCCTAAATTTCTTACACCATGATATCAGGATAGGTGGAAGAACCAGCAGCTCACGTTGCAAGTGTGTCTGTACCACAAGGTGTAGTGCTACCCTCAAGATCCTACAGGATGAACTGAAATGTTTAGCTTTTTGCAGATGTGGAATGATCAGAGACACTTGTGCAGAGTCCCAGTGGGACTGAGAGTCTGCTTTTCACCCTTGTAAAACATCTTTGCTGTGGAGATTGATGTATCCATGTAGGAGTGAAGGAAGCGCAACTAAGGCAAGAATAAACAAGCTTTCTTACTCTGCTCAGATGTAAACTTGTTATTGCAATTTTCAAAGCACCAGGGTGTGTAACACGAAGTCCTCCATGCTATCATGTGGGAGGACAAAGTTTGGGGCTGCAAAACATCTACCTATTGCCTTTCACAAGAGATTGCTCTACTATCTTCATGTAGCCTTATGAAGGTGTTACTTTTCATCTGCTTTGGGATTCCCTCCGCATAAACATGAGCTACTGAGTAACTCATGTCTGAAAATGAGCACATACAAAATACCCATGCAACACTTCTCCTGGCTTGATTTGAGATGACCACATCTGTTTTAGGGGGTGAAGCTAAAAGCTGAAGCACCACTGTGATAACTCATGTCTGAAAATGAGCACATACAAAATACCCATGCAACACTTCTCCTGGCTTGATTTGAGATGACCACATCTGTTTTAGGGGGTGAAGCTAAAAGCTGAAGCACCACTGTGATACATATGCATGCACATGTAATTAAAATAAAGATTATAGTTTACCTTTAACAAAGAACAACTCAGAACCTTTAGAATTTCTTCTAGCTGTTCACAGCCAAAGGGTTACTATGAAGCATATAGGCTTTTCCTGATTTAAAAGAAAACAGCTTTTTGTACATCAAGGCTTCATATCTCATGAACTAGATGAGCTAAAAATTTGGTGCTCCATACCCCTTCTGAATAGTTGCTGGGGTAATGTACACAGAACTTAAACACTGCTCAAGGAAGGGATGTGGATTTGATCTTCTATAGGGGAGAAAGTGCAGATCTTTCAAAAATTGAGCTAGAAAAGCAACAACTCTGTTTCCAGAATACTCAACAGTAAAACAAGTGATTTTATATATTTGTCCCAGAGGTTTTAGTAGTGGAGATTTGATGTGAGACTGGATAGCAGCGAGGTCAACTGGCTGAAGAGCAATGATAACTGCTTTTGTGTTTATAGTCATCTATATAGAATCAACCAGGCTGGAAGAGACCTCCAAGGTCACCCAGGCCAACCTAGCACCCAGCCCCACCCAATCAACTAGACCATGGCACTAAGTGCCTCAGCCAGGCTTTGCTTGAACACCTCCAGGGATGGCAACTCCACCACCTCCCTGGGCAGCCCATTCCAATGCCAATCACTCTCTCTGCCAACAACTTCCTCCTAACATCCAGCCCAGAGCTCCCTTGCCACAACTTGAGACTGTGTCCCCTTGTTCTGTTGCTGGCTGCCTGGCAGAACCCCACCTGGCTACAGCCTTCCTTCCAGTAGTTGTAGACAGCAATGAGGTCCCCCCTGAGCCTCCTCTTCTCCAGGCTAACCACCCCCAACTCCCTCAGCCTCTCCTCACAGGGCTGTGTTCCAGGCCCCTCACCAGCTTTGTCACCCTTCTGTGGACACGTTCCAGTATCTCAGCATCTCTCTTGAATTGAGGAACCCAGAACTGGACACAGCACTCAAGGTGTGGCCTGAGCAGTGTTGACCACAAGGGAAGAATAACCTCCCTTGTCCTACTGGCCACACCATTCCTGATCCAGGCCAGGATGCCATTGGCTCTCTTGGCCACCTGGGCACACTGCTGGCTCATGTCCAGCCTAATATCTACCAGTACCCTCAGGTCCTACGACCACTAATTCCATGTAATCAATACACCCAGAATTCATATTTAGTAGGGGCTGCCATATACTGGTTTAGTATCACCTTCTGACAGACAAGAGTATAAAATTGATGAGCATAAGTTGGGAGGAAGTACTTAGGATGAGGGAGAGAAGGGAAAGAGAGAGAAGAAACTGGGAAAATTTGAGCCATATATGGGTTCACCTGCAGTGAAAATGAATGATGCCCACATAGTTGACTGAGAAAGGAGGACCACAGGGCAGGACTGACATTTGAATCTTCTAATAAAGTGCAGCTGATTGGAAAAAGTATTTCCTTGACTCAAAGTATTCTCACAGTGATCACACTACAATAGAAGCTGTCTCCTAAATATCATCTGGTTCTTGAAGTTGCATGACCACCTCCCTCTCTTCCAACAGAATATAAATACTGTGGTAATCACAGTGACTGATGGCATGTAAATATTTAATACCATTCAGTTTTTGTCTTTAAGATGTGTTTTAGAAAGGAAAGTAAATTAAGTTTCTGGAGCTGACTCTGGACCTTAGTTATGGAGAATAAGTATGGAAGAGGAGATAGTCAAGGCAAGTAATTTTGTCTGCCTGCCCCTCTAAATTTAAGAGAAAAAATACCCACGGGTGTAAAAATGCATTTCTAATTTGTCAACATAACTCAAAATTAGATCTTTGTCATCAAAAGAGCTGCAACAAAGCCAGTTCCCTGACCATATTTTATCTGTGCCTTTTTGACTTACTGCTTGAATCTCTGCACATGTCAAATACCACAGTACTTGCTAACTACTTAATCTGTTTCCTTTTAAAGTCATCATCAAATACTCATTCCTGTACAGTTAAAGGCAGGGTCTTTGTAATGTGTTTTCTTTTTAAAATGTAAATCCCATGTCTCTGAAAGGTGGGTTTTTAATAAAAAAAAACCAATCTATGAAGTTTCATTCCATGCCTTTAAACAGCAATGTCAAATATGACACATGAAAGGAAAAAGACGTCACCTGATTTAAAATTCCTCAGAGTTCTATTTCTCCTTCGACAAACTTCTAAGATACTATGAAGTATTTTCTGAAAGACTCAAATTATAACCTTTACATCTGTTGTTTCAGTAGCTCATAACCCCTCTTCACTTTATCTCTGAGAAATTAATATTTTAAAGGGAAAAGCAAGGGAATGAATGAATAGGTCATGAAACACCCTAAAAACAAACAGCAAGGAAAACGTCTTTCAGCTGTATCACAGCTCCAATTACTACTTACACCCCATTTTCCTGGGTTAGACCGTATCTCCATCAGTGATATCCCAGCTGGTTTTAGTTGAAAAAGTTTCCATTTCTATCTCTACTAATGGTGCCACTGATAAAGAGGGAGAAATCCATCGTGTCTGCAGCAGAACTGAAACTCCATCAAAGGATATATACTCATATACACGCGTGCATGCACTGAAACCGTCAAGGAACATATATATTTATGAACCCTTGTCCACACACACAACATCTAGAAATACAGAAATCTGGATGAGGAAGTAGAGAGCAAGAAGCATACAAGTATGTAAAAATATGCCAGGAAAAGGACTGCAAATGTTACATTTCAAAATGCTGAATAAAAGATCAGTGGAAAGCAGGACGTTCCTGCAAAGTTGAAGGAGAAACCTCCAGCTTTGCCATGCCACAATAGTTAATTCTCACTTCTGGTTTTTCTAAGACCACACTGCCTGTAGATACACATGCAACATCTAGACAAAAAGAAAATAATATATGCAAGGTTAAGCATCCTTAAGAAGTGACTGCGATGGTTCAGCTAAGCCTTACACTGTCCCTCTCCCTTGTTTTATTGCTCTGCCAATTTACAGTGAAGTGAAGGTATAAAAATGCATCCAGAGAGGTAGCAGAAGGATATTCATAGAATCGCAGAATTAACCAGGTTGGAAGAGACTTCTAGGATCACTGAGTCCAACCTATCACCTAACCCTTCTAATTAACTAAAGCATGGCACTAAGTGCCTCATCCAGCCTCCTTTTGAACACCTCCAGGGATGGTGACTCCACCACCTCCCCGGGCAGCCCATTCCAATGCCAAGCACTCTTTCCGTGAAGAATTTCTTCCTAACATCTTAATGTCCAGCCTTTGGCACAGTTTGGGACTGTGTCACCTTCTTCTGTCCCTGGGTGCCTGGGAGAAGAGACCAACCCCTACCTGGCTACTACCTCCTTTAGAGTAGCTATAGACAGCAATAAGTTCTCCCCTGAGCCTCCTCTTCTCCAGGCTGAACACCCCCAGCTCCCTCAGCCTCTCCTCAAAGGGATGTGCTCCAGACCCCTCACCAGCCTTGTTGCCCTTCTCTGGACACATTCAAGCACCTCAACATTTTTCTTAAATTGAGTGGCCCAGAACTAGACACAGTACTCAAGGTGTGGCCTAACCAGTGCTGACTACAGGGGCAGAATAACCTCCCTTGTCCTGCTGGCCACACCGTTCCTGATACAGACCAGGATGCCATTGGCTCTCTTGGCCACCTGGGCACACTGCTGGCTCATGTCCAGCCTACTATCTACCAGCACTCCCAGGTCCCTCTCTGCCTGGCTGCTCTCCAGCCACTCTGCCCCTGAATTTCTATATTCTCACTCCCTGCATCTCTACAACTTTGGCAGAGAATCAAGACATGACAAAAACGTGGTAGCCTGTTTTAAACAACCAGTTTTCTCTTACTAGGCAAGCTGAAGGCATGATCAAGTCAGTGCTGATGGCTGCTGTGCCCAGGGGCTGAAAGCACAGCTGGAGACCTGCAGCCAGGCACCATGAGATGCACCCATGACCCTCAGCATTCCCATCCCAACCAGCAATCCCACCGGGGAGCTCAGCACACCTCCCTACAGCCACAGCCTGCTCTTATCTATAAAATCCCAATATCAGTGCAGGAAAAAGACCCAAAACTCTGACTGAAACTTGTCTGAGGTTTTGCTTCTCTCTGCTTATATTGAGGTTTTTGGGTGCCTGCTTCTTTCTCTTTGAGGATGGGGCAGAGAGGAAAGCTTGACCAGTGTTTAGAAATAGTACATAAACCACAAACTTCTCTTTTTTTAACATTGCTACTACCTTTGTAAAAGACAGAAGAGGAGCACGAGGCAAAGACTTGGCTAACAGGAGTAAGCTGGAAAGCCCAATTAGTTTGACAGGGTCCTTTTCAAATTCACATTCATCTTCCAAGCAAAGCCAGTCTGGCATTCGAGGATTCAACAAGCTGTAGCCTAACTGGGTACTTGTGTGCTCTTAAAATAAACATTTCTTCTCTTTGCGTGGAAATGTCATCTCTTTCAATTTACATCTCTGGAAACAAAAGCCCCTGGAAAAGTATACAGAAAAAGCTGGAAAAACCCCATCCTAGTTTGCAAACCTGAAGTAAGATATACAAAGGAAATGAACCTGTGATACTATTGCTGTAAAACAAACATTCTCTGCCCAGCACCACATTTAATTCACATTAGGTGCTTTTTTTAAATCCCAGGTTCTTCAATTTAGCAATGACAAGCCACATTAAAAATGAAAACTTAAATAGCTGCAGCTCTGTACACTGTGTTGTGTTTAAGTCCAAAACAGTCTATGAGATAAAGAAAGAAACAACTTTGGGTTTGGTTTTATTTGCTAATGCATCAGGATAAATCTTTGTTGGAATAACAGCATAGGGAGGAAAATAGGAGAGAATTTATAGTATCATAAATCTTTGTTGGAATAACAGCATAGGGAGGAAAATAGGAGAAAATTTATGGTATCATTATAATTTTCTTTAGACATCACTTTGTGCTAGACAGTACTGTGAATCATTCAGTTCTGGAGTCCCCACTACGAGAAGGATGCGGATGTGGTGGAGCGAGTCCAGAGAAGGGCCACTGGGATGATCAGAAGGCTGCAGCAGCTCTGCTATCAGGACAGACTGAAAGAGATAGGGATGTTCAGTCTGGAGAAGAGGAGGCTCCCAGGTGACCTTCTTGTGGCCTTTCAGGGGACCTACAAAAAAGCTGGGGAGGGACTTTTTTAGGCTCTCAGGCAGTGACAGGACTAGGGGAAATGGAGCAAAGCTGGAGGTGGGGAGGTTCAGAGTGGATGTGAGAAAGAAGTTGTTCAGCATGAGAGTGGTGAGAGGCTGGAATGGGTTGCCCAGGGAGGTGGTTGAGGCCCCGTCCCTGGAGGTGTTTAAGGCCAGGTTGGATGAGGCTGTGGGCAGCCTGATCTAGGGTAGGCTGTCTGTGCCCATGGCAGGGGGGTTGAAACTAGATGATCCTTGTGGTGCCTTCCAACCCTGACTATGATTCTATATTCCTAGATGTGTCTGTCTGTCTGCCCAGTAGCTTTACAAGGATCTTTGATTCCTATTTGTAATCACTTATCAAACAACTTCTGTGTCAATGTAAGCCTGTATTAGCTAGTGTGAATCTATGTTTAAAGTAGACCTTGAACAAAATCACTCAACAGGAACCATTTTTATTTGATTAAAAAAAAAATATTTAGGTCTAAATTTCAGAGCTTAAATCTGCCTTCATATCCAATTAAAAGAAAAGTTAATGAGATTACAGTCAAGCAATCATATGAAGGCTTGAGAATACACTTTGTAGCTAAAACTGCTTTGTTCTGGGTTTATTTTTGAGAATAGATTTCAACAGAAACTCCCTTTGGATAGGCAGCACACCCCCATCTATCCATCCCAACTGTTCTGTGCTCTACCATAGCCAAAGCCAGATTTCCCAAGACTGCAGTTTGGTGTACCAAAATCCATATTAATGGTACAACCAAAGCACATAATTTAATTTGTGGAGATTTTACGGCTAAATTAAAGCAGCTACCAAAACCTCCAGCCTGCTTTCCTGCCTTTTCTGTCCTTGTATTTCTACTGTGCTGTGTTAATAATCAAATTTTCCATTGGATTTCCTCCTGACCAAGGAAGGGATTGACCTGCTATTGATCAGATAGACAGTTTAACTGAAGGAGAAATGTGGTATTTTAATGAAGGCCCTGAATAGATCTGAACATCTCCACCCATATACAAGATCACACACTGAAAGAAACACTGCTGGGGCACTGTTTGATGTGCAAAGTGCTTCACAAACATGCTCCTGTTACACTGGAAGAGAAGATCTGAAGGGCCATAGCTCACATTGGCAGAGGCCAATGGGATGAGATTTAACAAGGCCAAGTGCAGGCTTCTACACTTTGGCCACAACAACCCCAAGTAGTACTACAGGCTGGGGACAGAGTGGCTGGAGAGCAGCCAAGAAGAAAGGGATTTGGGAGTACTGGTAGATTGAACATGAGCCAGCAGTGTGCCCAGGTGGCCAAAAAGGCCAATGGCATCCTGGCCTGGATCAGAAATGGTGTGACCAGCAGGGCCAGGGAGGTCATTCTGCCTCTGTACTCAACACTGGTTAGGCCACACCTTGAGTACTGTGTCTAGTTCTGGGCTCCTCAATTCAAGAGAGATGTTGAGGTGCTGGAATGTGTCCAGAGAAGGGCAACAAAGTTGGTGAGGGGCCTGGAGCACAGCTCTGTGAGGAGAGGCTGAGGGAGCTGGGGCTGTTTAGCCTGGAGAAGAGGAGGCTCAGGGGGGACCTCATTGCTGTCTACAACTACCTGAAGGGAGGCTGCAGCCAGGTGTGGGTTGGTCTCTTCTGCCAGGCAAGCAGCAACAGAACAAGGGGACACAGTCTCAGGTTGTGCCAGGGGAGGTCTAGGCTGGAAGTTAGGAGGAAGTTGTTGGCAGAGAGAGTGATTGGCATTGGAATGGGCTGCCCAGGGAGATGGCAGAGTTGCTGTTCCTGGAGGTGTTCAAGCAAAGCCTGTTTGAGGCACTTAGTGCTATGGTCTAGTTGATTGGCTAGAGCTGGGATCTGGGTTGGCCTGGATGATCTCAGATGTCTCTTCCAACCTGGCTGATTCTACGACACTACATAGAATACATGATACTACATAGAATGACATAGTTGTCATTTGGTGAGGAGGAAATCATGCACCATGAGCACCCTGTAAACACACAGGTTAAAATCAGTGAAAAACAGCAAGTTGCTAGAACCTGGGAAAAGCCAGGAAGAAGAAATCATCCCAAACCATATAAAGGCTTACAGAGTTTAAGGTTAAGAACAAGGAAGCACATTCCAAGACTTCTGCTTCTGCCCTTTAAATAAAGTTTGACAGTCTTAAAAATACATTGTGCAATGATCTCTCTCCAACGCAGCTACACAGCTGCATTGCTCTGGCACTAGCCAGACTAAGTGCAGGGATACTTCACTTGGAGTCAAACTTCTTGGAATTCATAAATGCTTGGTACTGATACAGGAAAAAAACCCTCAAACACACAGGCTCTTACTATTCCAAATACCATGAAACTCCAATTCTATGGCATACACGTAGCTAAGATGTTTTTGCCATCTTCATTATCAGGGAGGATGCACCTCTGATCTGACTGATGTGGTGAGCAGCCCACAGGCTAGAAACATCATATAGGAATCTGTGGCAGCCTATTGCTATAGCAACTGCCAATAACTAAGAACATCAACAAAATTGTTTATTCATCTATTATAACCCTGATTCTGCTTGTTTGGGCTGAAACTTCTGAAAGGATGACTGCCAAAGTGAAAAATATGTAAATGTTTGGTTTTTTTTCACTAAAAGCCCTAACAAAACACTAATTATTTCAAAATCATCATGCTTTTTAAGGTCAGGTAAGAGGCCAGGCATCAAGAATCAATGTGCTACTACTAGTTTGGCCACTGATTTGCTACACAAATTGACCTAAGCTGCATCAGCAGTGTCTGGGAATGATGCCTGGTATTGCAATGACATATATGATGAATGATACCTGGTGTTGAAGTGACAAATATTTATAGGGTGATATGAAGAGACCCATCATTATACTAATGAAGTACCTTCTGACATTGTTTTGCTTTAAGACAAATAAATGCTGATCTTGTACATATGGTCAAGGCAGCTTAACAGGCAAGCACACAATTTAGCAAACACTAAGTGCAACTACAAAGAGTCACTGGGACCACAAGGTTGGGTATGTCTAGAAGACAAAAATTCAGCATAGCCTTCTAGAGCCACCATTATCGTACCTTGTGGGCACTGCAGTTCAGTGCCTCTTTTCTTCACCCTCCTTGCTGCTCTCTAGACACTCAGCTTTCCAAACAGGCTGTTTTCTCTGGTCTAGCAGCACAGCTCAATGAAAAAGCACAGATGAAGAAACTGAAGTCCACTCAGGAAACCCGAGCTAGGAGAAGGACATGAGCTGACCTAGCAACAGCTTCCGTGCAGCATTACAGCAGCGTTTCCAATTGGAAACTCTGGTTTCTCCTCTCTTGAAAATGGTTTTCTGTATCAAAGTTTGGTAAAAATGTCACATGTTCCAGGAAAAAGCCACAGTAACCCCCTCCTGTTTCCCCTCCTCTCATCCTACACATTTTTAAACATTTCAGGCTGCTGCTGTCGCAATTGGGACCCAAAAAGCACAGTTTCAGAGAAGAGAAGACAGGAAAGCACTGAAGTAGATAAAGCTCTCAGTAACAACTTTGGGGGCAAAAAATACCCTGGTGTTTATTTTATATTTTATTTTCTTCCTCTTCTGGGGTACAGGAAAAGGATAAAAAAAACCAAAGACCTTTCTTGCCTTCAGTAAATCTCACATAATATTGGTAGTTTAGCATTTAGTTTCCTTAGGAGTGATGAGAAAAACTGTAACTGGTCTTTTCTATCTCTGTATTTTAAAGCTGGTCAGAAAATGGTTTCCTGTGAACAACTCTTCCCTACAAGAAAAAAAAGTGTTCTGGTTTACCACAAAAAGGCAGTTTTCTACAGAAAGTAAAATCCCTCTCAAGGAAAGTATTAGTGCAATTCAGAACCTCATTTTCTGCTACAGAACAGCTTGCAAATTTTTTAAACCAGCTATTATAGCTAAAACTGTACAGATTTGGTCATCAACTACTGCTTCCTGCTTTATCAAAGCCTGCATCTGATGCCCCAAGATCAAGCTGAAGGGCAAAAACTGCCTCTTTGTGTGCGTACAAAGCACTCAGCAAAGGCTGAGTGCTAAGTAAGTTAGGGAACTAATGAAGTTATGGAAATATGAAGATCATGAACTACTTAAAAACATATTTTTTTCTGCCACAGAGAGCATCTATTTACATTCTAAAACTGTACCAACTCTAACTCTAAAGCAAATTATTAAGCTGTTAACATTTTCTCTATAATAGAAGTAGGCTGTCTGAACTGAAACATACACAGAACTGTCACATTTATACTAACAGTCTTTAAATCCTCACTGAAAGCCTAACCCTCTGAAGAAACATCTTCTGAAAGGCCAATATAGAATATTAATTTCTATTTTACTGACATGCCATGAAAAATAACCACACAGTGTAATCTGATGCATTATCACCTCAGAAGCTAAACGTGGTGTCAAATTTACTGAGCCAATTTAAATCTGTAGGAAGCTGGAACTCTTATTATTGTTAAGACAGCTCCATTTTGGTGCAAGTTCCGAGCTCTGCAGTGTATTTGAGGTTCTTTTGCACTGGCCAACAGCAAATCCTTTGGAAAAGAGACAACAGCAGAGAGAAGATAGCATTTCAGTGGCTCCAGTTCCCAAGATAAGCAAAGGGAAATGGTTTAAATCCAGTGATGTGTTGCTTTCTTTGTTGAAACACTTCTGCTTCTCTCTCCCATTAGTGGCAGCATTAACTTTTCACTTGGATATTGACACATGGATGAAGGCAATGACAGAATCACAGAATATATCTGTTTGGAAGAGACCTCCAAGATCATCCAGCCCAAACCTTGACTCAGCACTGAAGAGTCAACACTAAACCACGTCTCTAATTGCCAGGTCTAGACACCGCTTAAAACACCTCCAGGGGTGGTGACTCCACCATTGCCCTGAGCAGACCATCCCGGTGTTTAATAACCCTTTCAGTGTGCCAAGCTACTGACACGATCTTTTATTCCCCAGCAAAGTTCCTGATCACCTCTGTGCCTCTGAAAGTAGCAAAGTAGAAGACTCAATGTCCAAGCTTAGGTCACGCCTCCAAAAAGCACCTGCAAAATCAACAGTTACCAAACACAACTCAAAACATCTCCTGCTGAGAAAATAATTAATTCATGCTACCAGTGTTACAAAAATGGAGAGAGAATAAATGACTGAACACAGTTCTACACATCCACTGCTCCAACAACTGCAGTCATGATTGGTTATACTGTCAGCCCATGTGAGGCAAAACCCAGTTCTAGTCACTCAACCTCCAACGGCCATGGTATCACAGCTACCCTGCAAACCCTTGCCTGCAATTGCTGGGTACTGGTCTGCTGCTGTATTTCAGGAAAATGAAACAATGGGAGAGATGTGAATTCTCTTCCAGCTCAACTGCTTGACACTCACGAGGCCAAGGGCTCCTAAAAAGTAATGCATAAAGCAAAACAATTAAAGCAAAATCAACAGGAGCTGGATCACAAGATATTAGGGGTTGGAAGGGACCCAAGGAGATCATCGAGTCCAACCCCCCTGCCAGGGCAGGATAACACAATCTAGTACAGATCACAGAGGAATGCATCCAGACAGGCCTTAAAAGTCTCCAGGGAAGGAGACTCCACAACCTCTCTGGGCAGCCTGTTCCAGTGCTTTGTGACCCCTGCAGTTAAGATGTTCCCACTTGTGTTGAGGTGGAACTTCTTGTGCTGCAACTTACACCCATTGCTCCTTGTCATGTCACAGGGAGCAAGTGAGCAGAGCCTGTCCCCCTGCTCCTGACCAACCCTCAGACCAGCCCCAAGTGGACTCAGACTCCTGTAGATTCCTGAATCAAGGAAACACCCCAAGAGCAGTTTAGCCACAGAGGTGAGGAGCCCCATGACACCACACCAGAGGTAGTTTGAGCAGCTATGAATCTGCTTGGTGACTTACCTGGGAATGAGATACAGAGTTGAATCATCAAGTGCAGAGCCAAACACTGGAGCTATGGATGGAGCAGAGAGTAGCTCTGACTCACATGTCTTAGTCTCACCTAGGTAAGAATGTGCTGCATTACACAGATCAGCTTTTTGGAGCTGTGGACAGCAAAGGTAACAGACCAAATTTGGAGCCAAAACACAATTATCAAAGAACAAGGGAACTGAGAATGTTGTGTATCGGTAAGGGGGAAGCGCAGTACCCCCTGTATTTGGGCAAACTCTTACTGCTCCCAAGGAACAGTGCTGACAAACAGCTTCTGATCACCTCTGGTCTTTGAAAGAGCCCTGGTGCTACCTCCTGGCTTGGAGAAGGGTCACAACACAGTGGTGGAAAGGAACAGGAGAGGGAGTCTTCAAGTTAGAGGAATCAAGAAAAAGAGAAAAAACCCATAATAGACGTAGGGAGTAAGCGATGGAGTCACTGAAGTGGTTTCAGTGAAAGGTGATCACCACCTTCTCTCAGCAGCACATTTAATCATCCTTGATGCAATTTCACTAAAGCAAATTCTATTTAATTTCATTGTGCCTGACCAAGCAATGCAATTCCTACTAGCTGGACACTTTCTAGCCTTCACATCAGGCTTCTGCAATAGCACTCATTCCCTTGAATTTATCAGTGCATTTATCACAGCAGTTCCAAAAGCGCCAGCTCCATGAGGCAGAACCTGGTGCTCAATACTTTATTTGTATTCAGCAGATCGACCTTTGCATTCTGTCCTGGTACGCTGATAATTTCCCCTGTCTCCAGGAGAACTCCAACTGCCCTGCCACGTAATCACTCCCCTGTCTGACGAGCAGAGCACTTTCCTTCACATCAGCTCTGGTGCCTTGCATATTTATACAGCTTTTAGCAGTCCAACCAGACTAAAGCTTAACCTACAGGCAGTTACCTTCATTCTGCTACAAAACTAACAAAACTCAGCTGCTTAGATTACTGGATTTAACACCAAATGCCACGCTTTTCATGAGCCTTTTGAAGGGAAAAAACCCACAACAATTCACAAAAGACAATCAAAAGTGGATTTGAGAATCTCTAGATATGGGATGCACCTAAAAACCCCAAGATGTATCTTGTAGCAGTAAGATTTGTACTAACAATCTACAGACCATCAGACACTTAATGAAAAAAGACACAACTCCCTGAGAATCATAGAATCATAGAATCAACCAGGTTGGAAGAGACCTCCAACATCATCCAGTCCAACCTATCACCCTGCCCTATCCAATCAACCAGACCATGGCACTAAGTGCCTCATCCAGGCGTTTCTTGAAGATCCCCAGGGACGGTGCCTCCACCACCTCCCTGGGCAGCCCATTCCAATGGGAAATCACTCTCTCTGTGAAGAACTTCTTCCTAACATCCAGCCTATACCTACCCTGGCACAACTTGAGATTGTGTCCCCTTGTTCTATTGCTGGTTACCTAGGAGAAGAGGCCACCCCCCACCTGGCTACAATGCCCTTTCAGGTAGTTGTAGACAGTAATAATCTTTCCCTTGCAATTGTTTCTGTACTTAATCATTTGTTAGCAAAGCAGCAGGAGATTCATGGTGGAAGGAGATCACAAATGATAATGATGTATGTAGAAACAGGTGAAGTTCTAAATAAATAAATAAAAAAAATTATTCTAGTTCCTCTCATGCATCACTCAAAATATATCAGTCCTGATGTCAGCCCACCTTCCCAGAGCTAATATTTCTTCAAGTTTGGGCTTTAGACTTGTACCCTTTGCCATCTGCACAGTAGAAAATGTGATCTATGTGGCATAATTCCTCTTTAGCTTGGATTGGATCCAGGTCAAAGAGCTCTGTATTTTCAGCCCATTAGTCATGGGAATTAGAAGTATTATACAGTTGCTTTTAATTGGTAGTTCATGCTCAACCACTGCAATCCAGTCTACGATTGCAAAACTAGCTAAATTATATTCTCAATAAACCATCATCCAGCCAACAAAAAACCTGTCCCAAAGCAAACTACATCTCACATGCATAAGTAAAACATAACTAGCTCCACACTCAACGATCATGGGAAAAATGTTGATGACCAGCCACAACTGGCCACTGGAGCAAAGCCCCAGCTTCAGTGCCACGTTCCACCCCAGCTCCCTTTCAAAGGAAAGTCGTTCTCAATGCTCGACTGGTCAAACACAACATTAAGTAGCAAGCACTAAAAAGTTAATTGAATGTTTGCCAGGAGATGTATGCCCCATTTTTATACTGGATAATTAATTTCTTTGTTTTTATAAGAATTTTAAAGAGTCACCAACATGCACCCTGGGGGTAATGATCTTCATTCAAGGGAGACTTCTGACTTTTTGTGACACAGGACTTATTTGTACTGGGAAACACTCCAAGATTATGCTCATGTAGGTGCTTGATTTAACATTACACAAACTCTTGGATCTATTTTAACATAGGCAGCCAGTATCTTTGTACACCTCTCCTAAAAGAAGACTATTTTGGTTCAAGGATCTCGATACATTTGTTCATGGGGATATTTCACAAGCAAGGTGACAGAGGCATAGGTGAAGCACCTTGGGTTGGAGGTGCACTGGAAGACTATGGATGGCTGTGGAGAAGGGGCTACCTCTGCTTCTAGTACTGTACTTCCAAAATTACAAGATCTGTCATTTCTCACCTCTCTAAACCCTATTACACATGCTAATGGGGCTTTGCTGTTGACAGTGTGAGCCACTGATGAAGATAAACTGCAGTTTGGGGGTTTTAAGGTTTTTTATTCCTCAGGTTACTATCAAAACAGTGCCATATTTAGAACCAGAAAGGAAGTATGGACTGTTAGCACCCTGCAACACAGGACAAAGCTTCAATGCACCCACAGACTTCTTGTCTACTACTTCTTTTGGAATAAAAATCCAGAATGATCTTTACCATGACTGTGCCTTTGCTGCTTATGACGAATGTTGACCTAATTTAAAACATTAATTGTTCCCAGACCATTACAATCCATGAGTAACTTTCATTGCTTCTGCAAACAAGTACTTCAAATAGTCAATTCCCTGTACTACAGAAAAAAATTGGCAAGTAAACAAGCAATATCATGCTCCTTTCTTCAGACTCTCCCTGTGATGACTGCAGGAGCTACTGCTGATTACAGCTGTGATGAAAATACACTGGCTATCTACACAGGATTTAAGATCTCTAGGCTTTGCCATTAAACATGAGCAACTATGAGAATGACCACAGAAACACCAACTCTGAATTCATTTAAAGCTTTCATTTGTTTTGTTCAGAAGTTTTTGCAATTTTTGCACTCTGATTTTTGACTGTCATCCCAACTGTTATGTCCTCTAAAACTAGCCCAGTTCTTATAATCATTAAAAAACAGAACCAGGAGAAGAGACTGAAAGATAAAGAGGATGATGACAAGAGTATAGCTGCTAATCTGAGCTAGCTCCTCCATGTCTCAACATGTCTCCACTCCAAAGCAATCTACAAGCATTCACTCTGCATGAGTACCTCCAGTACTCTTACTGCCAGCACTAACCAGATGATGTTACATGTCAATCTGAACAAGATGATGTTAACCCAGACAGGATGGAGAAGTGGGCTCAAGTGAACCACATGAGGCTCAACAAGGCCAAGTGGAAGATCCTATATGTGAGTTGGGACGATCCTTATTATGGATTAATAATAATAATCATCCTTAAGAGGATGATGTGATAGAGAGCAGCCCTGTGGAAAAAGACTTGGAGGTATTGGTGGACAAAAAGCCAGATGTAAACCAGCAGTGTGCGCTTGCCCAGAAGGCCAATTGCATCCTGGGTTGCATAAAAAGAAATGTGGCCAGCAGACTGAGAGGTGATTCTGCCATTCTGCTGTGGTAAGACTCCAGCTGGAGTTCTGTGTCCAGCTCTGGGGCCCTCAACACAAGGAGGACATGAACCTGATGAAGTGTGTCCAGAAAAAGGCAACAAAAATGATCAGAGGTCTGGAGCACCTCTCCTATGAAGACAGGATGAGAGGATGTTCAGCCTGGACAAGAGAAGGCTTCAGGGAGACCGTGTAGTAACTATTCAGTACTTAAAAGGGGCCTACAAGAAAGTTGGGGAGGTTCCCAAGGGTGTGCAGAACTAGGACAAGGGACGTTCATTTTAAACCAAAGAAGGGTAGATTTAGACTGGATATTAGGAAGGAGTTCTTTACTATGAGGGTGGTGAAATGTTGGAAGAGGTTGCCCAGAGAGATGGTGAAGTCATACCTTGGAGACATTCAAGGTTAGGCTTGATGGGATTCTAAGCAACCTCATTTAGTTGAAGCTTACTGCAAAGGGGTTGGACTAGATGGCCTTTAAAGGTCCCTTTCAACCCAGTGTATACTATGATTCTACATTTAAAGAGGTTTTTCTTCACTGTCTGACTATCTGTATGAAAGAAAAATTTAGCTATCCATATGATAAAAGGCCAACTTTCATAAAGGTGTCTGTTCACAAAGCATCTTGCTACTGCTAGCTGGACCTTCTTTTAACTCTCAGTTGGAATTTTGTTGACAACAGTAGTGATGTCAGCAAATTGAATTCTGCCATCTCCCTCCCTTTGGTCTGCTCACTGTGGAGTGCAACAGCTGGGGCATAAGCATGCACACTGTCATGAGACCTTCCAATTTTATCACTCTTGGGATTGCAGTTTTCCTGCTTGAATAGATGCACATGCATCCATTGATCAAATATGAATTCCTCAAATGCAAAAGCTTTCAGAGCTGTAGCCATTCCAGACATTGCTCTACCATGCTACTGCACCACAGTTGAGTTCGAGCTGATATTCCACTCACACTGGCAATTTTCCACTAACAACAAACCCAAGTCTAGTAGATGCAACATTTCAAAATGCATATAAACTATTTAGATGAGTTCTTTTTATTGACAATCCCAGGGGAATGGAGAGAAAATGATTTGTTTTACCCTCAGAGCTCAAAGCTCTCTTGGGAGGTAATTCAATTGAAATTTCACATTCAGTCTAGCCAGGCAGCGATAAACAGATGCTTAAATTAGCTGCATTACACCATCATCAAATATCTTAAGAGGGAGAAAAAGTTTCCAATAAACAATGGGGGTGGAGGAGCTTCCCAGTATTTTTAGAAGGAATGTTTTTCATACCTTTCTAAGGCTCCTGCAGCAGCTAGCATTCCTTCAGACACAGAAGCATCAGACAACATGGGGAACATACACACAAACACAAACCCCATTGCCATTTCAGAGAGATCTCTCACAGATTAGGCTACCTGCATCCCCAGCACTTCCTTTATCTACTACATTTAAAAGACACTTTCTCTTATGGTGTCTGCCACACCACAGAATCATAGAATCAACCAGGTTGGGAGAGACTTCCAAGATCATCCAGTCCAACCTAGCACCCAGCCCTATCCAATCAACTAGACCATGGCACTAAGTGCCTCATCCAGGCTTTTCTTGAAGACCCCCAGGGACGGTGCCTCCACCACCTCCCTGGGCAGCCCATTCCAATGGGAAATCACTCTCTCTGTGAAGAACTTCTTCCTAATATCCATGCTACCCCTTCTCTAGTTTTACCAAACCCATTTCTCTCTATTTAAGCAAACTGTTGCATAACTCTCACACAAGGCACGCAGAAGATGTCACTGGACTGGTGCTATTGTTCAGCAGATGCTGAGCAACACAAACACCTTCCTACGGCCCCATCTCCATTCCCTGCTTCAAACACCTCAGCCACGGTGCACTTCCTCTCTTCCTCCTTCTTGGTCCTTCCCCACCCCATCAAGCAGAAAGGCAGCATGTGCAAGAAAACCTGTGCCTTGCTCCTGCTCCAAGTGTTGGGACTCAGAAATTTCTCCAAAAATAACTAAATGCTTTGTCTGTGCAGGGGAAGTTCCCCTCGTTACGCCTGCAAAATACCTGAAAGGAATGAAACAGAAACCCTATATACTTCTCTCAACTACATTTCCTAATCTGAGAAGCTAAGGGAAATAACAGAGGAGAAAAAAAAAAAAAAGCAAATTAGCATTTTTCTAAACATTGCTTTTTCTTTTTTTAAAGAAGTATTTTGTGTTTCTCTCTGAATGTTGTGTGCAGGTCCATGCAGGAGTCATCCTGCCTTTCAATGCAAATCCTTTCTAGTTCTCATGGCTATGATTGTAACATGCTTTAAAAACACCCAGGAGTTTCAAAAGTCAGGAGGAACAAAATAATAAAGCTGTTCTAATAATCAAGACTTAATCACTGAGGAGTTTTCAGTTATGGGGTTTGGTGCTCACTTGTGTTTCACAGACCTGCAGCCAACCCTTCGCATCCAATAAGAACCAAATGCCCTGAAGCAGAGGGTCAAGTTAGCAGAGGTCAGGCTCTCAAGCACTGTGTGCTTTAGGGTTTTTTCTTTGTTTAGCTTCTTTTGAAGTTCATTGTCACTTTTCCTTATCAGTATTGCTCTTTAGGCTGGTCCTGCCAGTGAAAGCATTTCCCTGTTGCAAAAGGTGCGTACAGGCGATGTTAGAGGGGAAAATGAGATTTACAATTCCAAACTTCCTGGACTCCACACAAAGCAAGCTGATGAAAAATCTGCTGCCTGTTATATTATATTTACTTCAACCTTTGGTAATGATTCCTCCATCCTAAAAAAAACCCATAAATTCATGTATACAGTAAACTGATTAGAAGTTCAGTATGTTTGAATCATCCTTTGCATCATCACAACTGTAAAATCCAAAGTGTAAATGGCTGCTTGGGGCTGTAATGCTCAAAACATTTGCTTTCCCCCTCCCCTTTCTATTTATATTCCTGCCTAATTTGAAAGTAGTAGGTTTTAAGCAAACCCGAATGACAATACTTGGGGAAAATTCTGAAGAAGGCTGTCCTTCAGGTCAGCTACCACCTAAGTTTTTAAACCACCTTTTGGGTCAAGCATTTAGTATATGAAAGCTATTAGTATATGAAAGCCATTCCTACAGAGATTAGATCATACTTTAAAGCAGTATGGAGTAGCACAATCTGAAAAATGAGGCTAAGAGCTAGCATTAACAGCTGGAGTTTGCTGTTAATGATTTAAACATTGGGTGAGTGTCCAAAATGGGTATGCTGGGTCAAATGAAATACAAAATATTGTATATAGTTTTTCTGTCCATGGTAAAAACAAGCTACATGTTAGATGACAATTCCTATCAGAAGGTAAAGATGGTGTACCAAAAACATATTTCTCCTTAAATCACATTACTTCCCATCACACTAGCTCAGGCAAAATTTGCAGCAGCAAAAGAAGAGGGAAGGTAAAAGCTCCTTCCAACCCGAGGAAGAAAAAACAGCAGATGACATATATTTCTCTTCTCTTTCATGTCAAATGCTCCAGGAAGGAGCTGTGTTGGAAACTCCATGACAGCAGCAACGTGTGAGCCCAAGTCAGCAGCACAGGGAGCACCAGATCACAGGAAAACCTTGATAGACATAACGACAGAACTAATGCTGCAGTTCAAGTTCGCCTGACCCTTAGGTTACCACCACACTGCAGGCGACGGCGGTGGCGTCTTTCTCTGAAACCCAATGCATCAACGTTGTTGGTTTTTTTTAAGGGGTAACTGAATTTCCAGCTTCATTTACTTACAAGGTTAAGAACATACAGTGATTGCAGCAGATGAAAAAGTACCAAGGAAAGAGTCTTGAATTAATCTTTCCTTCATATTCCTGTACCTCCCATCTAATGTTTAAGCTTTTCTAAACCAGATGGATTCCAAGTTACTCACCTCCTAAAAAAATAGTAATAAGCCTCTCTAAACCAAGTTTGGGGGAGTCCAAATTACTCATCTCCTAAAAAAATAGTAATAAACCTCCCCAAACCCAGAGTTTTCAAGTGCCTAATGCTTTTTAGTACTAATACTTCCAAACAGAGCTCATGGTTTTAAAAGACTCCAGGAAATAAAATAATGCCATGAAATCAGTCATTTAAATAAATATTTTAATTGGTTCTGACATTCAGGGATGTTTCTTAGCATTCTGACTTTTCACTCAAGTATGCTTCACTCTGATGAGGAGGACCAGCTATTTATCACTGTCTTTGAAGTTATAAATGAACAGTAGAAAAACCTGTCCCCAAAGAAATAGAGGGGATATTTCCTACTAATCTTATAGAGAACAAGATTCATCCAGGAGGAACATACTAAAAATTGCTCAAGAACACTAAAGTACCATAGAGGAACACATCTAGGGAAAGGGCTACAAAACTAGAGGTCACCTCAATCATTGTGGTTTCCTTTTGTAGAAGGGTCAGGAATAGATATAATAATAGGCGACAGTTACATGCTAAATTACATAATATGGCAATAATAAGGCTGCTAATGAGACTTGCCAGGGCAGAACTCACTGGCCCAGGTTGTGACACAAGCATCTGGTTCTTTTACATGCTTACTTACAGAAAAAAAAGAAAACTGAAAAAGAAAAAGGGAGAAAACCTGTACGGGCACAGAGAAAGTAAAGATAAATTAAGCATTTAATTCCCAAAGACAACACTATAAAAATGTATCCTTCCCTCACCTCATTCCAAAAGTGTTCCACCACTAAGTGCAGGGGATTTCTTGCCAAAAATCCCTAAAGTTTGTCCAAGACTTGAAAATAATTGGATACAATGAGTAAGACTCGTCACAGCTCTATAAAAAAAGTTTGCTCTAAGTCTTTATGATTCAGGACAAGGCCTGTTGGGAAAAATAGAGGGAAACATTTTTATTCTCTGGGACAGGATATCCTACAGCAGTCCTCCAGAGAACATCTCACACTTTTCTGTGATATACTTGGAATTCACCTATCATAGGATAACAAACCAAATGCTCTGTCAGAATACAAACCAAACATTATCACACCTGGATTTCACCACTCTTAAAAGAAGTTACAGATCTGTCATTCCAGCTCCTGCTGACTTCTATTTTCACTTCTGCTAATTACCAAGTTCTGAAGAACTCTGTCAGCTTCTGACTCATCCTTTAGCCACCTCTTCTTCCTCCAACCTTCATGTGACATACCTTTCTTAGTGTTGTCTAATGATTTATCATTTTTCTGGAAAACACAGAGCTGCCACACAGAGCAGTATGAACATTTTATCTAAGGATTTAGTAGCCTGTAAGTACAATATTCCGAGCGGTCCACATATAGAATACACAGTATCACAGTATCACAGTATCACAGTATCACCAAGGTTGGAAGAGACCTCACAGATCATCAAGTCCAACCCTTTACCACAGAGCTCAAGGCTAGACCATGGCACCAAGTGCCACGTCCAATCCTGCCTTGAACAGCTCCAGGGATGGCGACTCCACCACCTCCCCGGGCAGCCCATTCCAGTGTCCAATGACTCTCTCAGTGAAGAACTTTCTCCTCACCTCAAGCCTAAATTTCCCCTGGTGCAGCCTGAGGCTGTGTCCTCTTGTTCTGGTGCTGGCCACCTGAGAGAAGAGAGCAACCTCCTCCTGGCCACAACCACCCTTCAGGTAGCTGTAGACACTACCTTCTCCAGCAGATTACTTCTAGAGTAAATTATCTAACAGATAATTAACGTTCCCATGTTTTCCCAGAGTGAACATACAAATATTTCACAAGTACATTTCCAGAAAATTGGGCAACAGGGGCAAGAATCCAAGCAACATGTACGAGAGCACCAAGTCTGCAAGGGTCTATCTGACAAACACATGAACGCAAATGCACACATGAAAATGTAAGAAGCTCTGTGCAAAGGTTTATGTTTTTCCTTTAGCTCTCGTTTCAAAGTAAAGGTTCTGTTGAAAACTTTTAGTTTCTGCACTATCTGCTGTTTGTGAAGCCAATTTTTAAAGCAACAGCAAGATATCATCCTAAATCATTTATCTGCAGTTATAAAAGTACTACTTTAAAGTTATTATTTCCAGTTTTGTTTTCGTAAACTATTTTTTTTTTGAAGCAGTGCAATTCACCTTTTCAACCAAGCACATTTAGCGTTCCATTAAATAAATATAAGCAGTCTTGAAATTAATAACTGAGCACACAAACCCTTTTACTTCTACTGCCCTACAATTGATGCAACCAGTCTCAAACAAAGAGATGAAAGTTTCCCCACCACTACCGCATTTCCACCTTGTTTCTCCCTGCTTTTTGAGTATCAGAAGTTGTCCTACATATAGAAGCCATACCAACACAGTCGTTTCACAAGTGCAGGACCGATACGGGCACTTGAACGATCTTACTTTAGATCTCTTTAACCTGCAGCTTGCACCGAGCACGCTTCTGAAACGCAAGACTCTAAAACCAAGGGTGAAAGAGAAAAAAATACAACGTGATTTTTTGGTCTATCCCATCCACATGACAGCATTACCTCCTTTGTCTATCGACTCCCGAGGAAAGAAGGCAAAAAAAAAAGAAAAAGAAAGGTCAGGAGGTGAGATTGGAAGAGAGGCTGGAGCTCAGTGGGACGGAGGAGAGCAAAAAGCTCCCCAGACCGGGGCAACACAAGTGAGATACTGTGGAACCACAGGAAGGGAAAAAGGAGAGACTAGAGGTCAGATCCCGGTGTTTTTGCACATCAGAACTCTCGCCAAGGCTGGTATTTTGCACAACTAGTCTCAGGCTGCAATCCCAAGAGTCGGGGCATGGATTTTAACAAGAAATGGTGCTGTGTTAGGGGAGCCGAGCCCCTCGGCATCTGCCCGAGCCTTGCCCTAAAGCGGGACGCAGCCAGGCAGGGGAAACGGGGAGTCAAAAACTGCAAAAGCGAGCAAACAAGGACGAGAAATGGAGAAAATGAAACAGAAGAGCAGTCTGCCTCTTGCTTTCTGGCCTCATAAATCCTTACTAACAGAAGAGAAGTCGGATGGAACAAAGCATAAATAAAGCATGAGGTGAGTTTTAACCATTTTTCAGGGCATGAAGAAGGAAAACTAAACAGACTGCACCTCTCCACCCTCATTGAGATGTAAACCACACAAAGGCGAAAAACTCATCTTGATGCACTGGTAGTTACGCATGTAAATTCCAGTGCAGGGAGCAAGATAAGCCTGAAGAATGCAGTTTCTCTCACCAGAAAGATTCAGCTTTGTGTAGAGTGCTGTAGTCTAACTACTGTAACCATCAGGACGACTCTGTTTAATATCAACAAAGTGAGCAATGCATTCGCCTCATGCTAAACAAGCAGAAAACCCAGAGCAACCAATTCCCACAACCTAGAAACACCCATACGTGAAACAGCATCCAACTTTGCTTCGCTGCAAAAAAATCCCTTTCTTTCCACTTCAGGCTCTTCTTTCTTCACCGGAGCGGCAGAGAGGAGTCTGAAATGAGAGCCCACCTGTGCAGCGCAACGTGAACCTCCTCAAGTCTCCTTTCCTAGTGGAAAATAAAGTTTTATTTTAATAAGACAGGCTCAAAGTCATGCCTTTGTAGGTAGGAGCCCTGTATTAACACTGACAGCACCCCTTTGCAACTTCTCTTTCCTATGCCTCATCTCTAGCTCATTGAAAACAAAAATAAATGTATTTTCTGGTTATTTTGGCAGCTCCAGAGCAGAGAAATCTGCAGACAGCAGAACTCCAGTTCAGCTATCTAGATGCAAAATTTTTTATTTTAACTATTAGCAGCAATTATGAAGCGTTTCTTTTGAAAGGCCGTAATTAGTGATGACAGACAAACAGTGGATGTGGCAGTAAAAGATAGCACCAGTTCTTTGATAGTACAAAGCAACCCACCAAGGCAGCGTGATAGTACTAGTTTCATTCCTTTTGGAGTTCATCAGTTGTGAGCGATTGAATTCTGCCTCACGACTGATAAATGCATATTTTGATTTGTTTCCCCTTGAAAGCCAAGTACTCTTTTATTGGCAGGCTGATTAAAGTGGAATTAAAATGTTCTCTGAGGAAAGAGGTGAAAACTTGTCACCTTTTCTGCAGTGCTCTTCTCCCCCCCCCCTTAGTAGATAAGGGTTTTTCTGAGTCACAGACACCGGATACTTGGGGGTAAATTAACCAAACTAGTCATGTTTTAAAAGGACAATTGTTCTATTTTTAAAGATGTCATTTTCTGAATATTTGATGAGGGCTGTGTTACAAATGATAACTTTTGCAAACAGTTTGTTCTTCCTCCCCCCCCCTCCCCTTATTAATTTTACATTAGATTTCGACTCTGTTCCAGCAAACCCCACGGTGACTCCCCGCTCCACAGAGGCTTCCTGACTACAGCGAGCTCTGCAGGACTGCAGCACGGCAGACTTCAGCTACATCAGCAAACAGGCAGCCAGAAACCTCAGGCCCCAAGCTGAAGTGCAGCTAAGCTTGAAAGAAATACAAATATTTAAAGACGGCGCAGAGAACTAATAAAAAAGCAGGGAAAAAATGTTTCAATGAAGCATTTACACGATATAAAACTACCAGACTAAAATAAAAGTGGCCCTCGTGAATTTGCTATACCAGAAGTTTACGCTTCCCTCAATTTAAAATTTTCAAATAAAGAGACTAAGTACAAAGCCCTGGAGAGAAAAATAGTGGAAAGTAATATAATTATGAGAGCAACATCAGCCATTGCGAGTGATATTGTTATTCTCCATCAAGGAAGCAATAACTTTGATGAATAATCCCCTTAATGAACACCAAGATGGGGTTCTGCCTCCCTAATTAAATTAAAGTGTCAGGTATCAAACCTCTGTGGTAAAGACAGAGAGAAGCTACACAGCAGCTTCCCAACATGGTATTATCAATTCTGATTTTGAATTTCCAAGTATTAAAAACACAAAGAAGCAATCTTTGGGTGCTCCAGGGGCGGGATGGCTGGAAAATGTACCTACAGAAGATGGCAACAGAGTGTTAACAAAAGATTCAAAAGTAGGTGACTTGTGGCAAAGGTGGGAACTTGCTTCTTAACTTAGCCCTTATACTCCCATGGCTGTGTGGCATGGTTTGAAAGATCAACTACAGAAAACAGAGAAAGCAAAATGAGTTCAAGCGAGCCATGCAGTCTTATCAACCAATTATCTGTACCGGATATAAGTCAGATCTTCATTATTACTTTAGTAGGATTTTTTGTGGGTTAATTTTCTTACTCTCTATCTGATGCAACAGAAAAATACAAAGCCCGAAGGAAAATAATCCCTATAATTTGCATTTTTAAATGCCCCCTACATAAAATACATATTTAAGCAGATGCATCATAATGGCTGGAATTATTAAGTTACATAAGTATTTAGAGAGATTATGAAATACTTATTGATTTAACTGCATAAATATGTACCCAGGGAAATTTATATCACAAATGAAACTGGCCTAAGCCACTGTGTCAAAGCCAAAACAAAGAAAATTATCTTGTCAATAAAAAATTGAAGGTAAAATTAAAAAAAAAACAAAAACTGTGCTAAAAATAGAGGAACTTCATAATTATAACAGGTAACTTGGGGATAAGCCTCATAAATCTCTACACAGACAACCAAGTGAATGAAAACTAAACATTGACTTTGATTGCGCCCTAAGAATCTGTGAGGATTTAGGGGAGGAGGAGCACAAAGCTTCATCCCTGTTAAAAACCATAAAGTTGTGTATTTTTTATTTCTCAACTGTACCAAACTCTGTAACTGCATAGGTCCCGTTACAACCAACCATTTAGGGCATCCACACTACACTGACAGAGTCCTACGAGCTTTAAAAATTCATTAGGATCTTGGCAATAAATATTGCCAATGTATTTTACTGTAACTGTATCGATCCTAATGCACTTGACTTATCTAGAGAGATAAAACTTATCTTGACCTTGTCGAATACAAACAGTCTGGACTAAAAACCTGCGATAGCCTCTCATGGGGAAAACATACAACAGATAACAGCTACAGAGATGATACAGGAGCAGTACATCAGTATTAACGTTTCTGACAAAACAAGAATTTTCTGGAGTATTAATTAGCCTACCAGGCAGACACTAATAAATAGGTTTAAAGAACAAACGTGTACACTTAATTAGAGTCTTTGTGGGCACAGTATTAGTCCCCTTAGAAAATATATAACTGGATTATTACAACCTGCTTCATAGCAATATGATTGAGAGTGCTTTGCTGCCTTTTTTTTTTCTTTTGAGGCAATCTCCCCTCTTTGTGATAGCAAAAGACGGTTGCATTGCACTGCACTGACAAAAAGCAACCCAACCAACTTTTGCCTTTGTTATTCCAAGTTGCTCTTTTCAGCTGCAATCCCAGCAGTGACTGCAGACAGCAGCATTGGCCTTGAGACATGGATCCTGCTGCCTGCTGCCGGGCAGTCTGTGGACAGATCCTGAAGAAAGTGGGGCCCTCAGGTCCTCACAGACCCAAAAAGACCATGAAGGAACCAGATCCACAGCAGCATTAGGCCCTGACCCCAGGATCTCCCCTGAAAACCCCAGAAGCGAAGAGCGGTACTGATCTGCAACGTACACTTTCATTTCAAACTCTTTGGTGCTCCTTTCCTCCTGACTGCGTTTAGCTGACGATAACTCAATTAACATTTTCAGCTACCAAAAAAAAACCCAACCCCCTAAATAAAATATTCCTCACTATTTCTAAGGCAACAGAGATTTCTGGAGATGTCTTTTGTGGTTGATTTTTTAATGGAACGTAAAGAGTATCCTGCCAGTCAGCGACAGAGCGTATCCCTCGATCTCTAATGCAAACTTCTTCAGGTCGTTCCTGTAACTCAAGCAGTTAGAGACAAAGAGTTACTTTCTGAAAGAAAACTACAACATGTTTTTGTAATCCATTCTGCAGGTATTTGCCAATTTAAAAGCCAAACGCATCAGAATATTAATAGACTTCTACCTTCCAAATATCTTGTCTTTATAAGCGGTAAGAGCATTTTAAGTGTTACGACATAAGATCTGTAGCACCTTGGAAAACAATTTCTTTCTGGCACGATGCTTTGTTGCCTGTCGTCATAAATTACAGAAAAATTAGGATGTTTACAGGTGTTTGGACAAGCAAACTATTTCTAGGTCACGCTAATTACTTTGTATTTGCAATTAATGAAAAAATAACTATGCCTGATCACTCCGTAATTAATATTTCAATACGGAACAACTTCTTGCAAAGATAGGGAGGAAAACAAATGGAAGAGGTGAAAAAAAAAATAACATGCCAAATAGAGCCAATAGGTTTCTCACATAATTAAGTATTATGGGCTGCCTTACGTATTTTTAACAACCTGCAAGGACTGACAATCAAAAAAAAATTATAGTACACATTTGGATACAAAAGTAGAATTATTATGGTGCATTAACTCTGCTATTTCCTGAGCAATGAGCACGAATTTTAAAGGTTTCCTATTTACTCTCGGCAACTAAATGAAACTAACTACACAGTCTCATATTTCCACCTTTAAATACTGCTTAGCTTTGAGAGATGGCAATAAAACTTTCTACATTTTGATGGGCAACAGTATTTTGCATTGATGGAAGGCAAATAGAGACAAAAATAATACAATCCACAGCAGTGGCACAAAGAATAAGGCTCCATTGCTAATTATACAGGGAACCGAATTTAATTACATGGAGAACATTAAACACTTTCAAAAAAAAAAGGACAAGAAAAATCTGGGGATGAGTCTTTCAAGTGCCTTTAATGCTCCAACAGTGCCCTCTGCTGAGGCACCCAAATAATGCTGACTTCTGCATGAGCACCGAAGAGGATACAAAAGCTGGCATTGGTGTTTTGGGAGTGTTTCTGCTTAAAATGAGGCACCTTCACCAACCGAGTGAAGCCAGCTTGCTGCGGAACGAATGGGCCAGCCACTCCTTTTTCAATGAGATTGCAAGGAATCCTTTCAAAGACAGTCATAAGTCAAAGGTGCTTTAGAAAAAAACAGTGTCTGGGGTTTGTATTGTTTCATTTTCACTCGCAAAATCCATCCCAGTAAGGATACTTCCAAAGACTAAGCAGTTTAGGATCCCATATTAATGCACTGCTTTCCTTAAGGTCTGACTTGCTTTGCTTTATACACTATGATAGATAATAACATGATGAAGCTAGAGACAACTCTGAAAGCAAACGGGCTACAAAATAATCTACATCAGATGAAAAAAACTCTTCCATTTCCCAGTATATCTTGATAAGAAAATTGATTAATTTTTTTCCCTGTATGGTAACTACCTTCAAAATACTGCTGTCTGCCTCCTGACAATAAGCCAGCAAACTTAAACACCAACCTAAACATCATGGTTGGTATTTTTTCAAAATTCCAGTTCCAGCTGGCCAAGTAGAAAAGGGAAAAAGGAATGAGAAATGAGAGGCAAAAGATCTTAAACTGACTGAAAAGTGTAACCCATTAATTTCTGAGAGCTCCCACACTGTTCCCTTTTTCTTAAGGAAAAAAAAAAAAAGGAAAAAAGAAAAAGAAAAATAACCCCACAAGCAGAAAAACAACCCCACAAATGACACCCATTTCTCCCCTCCTCATCACAACCAGGATTTTAAAAGGACCAAATAAAAGTAAACTCTTCCTGCAAGAGCAGATTTTCCTGGTTTCAGTGCAATCATTCTGATTTTATGTGTTTGTCAGAAGCACAATTTCAATGCTAGAAAAAGGCAAATTCTCAGGACTGCTATCTTGCACACACAAAGTAGGCAGGAGAGTCTCCTTTACAACCCCTCGGTATCCTTCCTTTAATATCGGAGAATAGAAAGGGCAAAGAGATATTTGCTTCCATTTTAATGTTGTTTTTTTTTCCTCTGACCAAAGTTTTAAGAACTTAACTAATACAGATGAACCATAGCTTTGAAAGTATTGTTTTTTTCTCTCATATTAACGAGTTATTCAGTAGCTCTCTGGTGATTAACTTGCAAATAGTTTTACAGTCACCTGCAAAAAACCTACAGGCACCAGCACCTAGATGTTTCAGATTAGACCGTAGGAAGCAAGCAATGCCAAACTGGCCGTGAATTGTGTAAGCCTGTTCCCTGCCAGCAGCTCCCCAAAACTCAGCTCCTCTGCACAGCCGACGCTGCCGGCACAGAAGAGAAAGTGGATGGTGTGAAGGTTCCAACAAGCATCACTCTTAGCGACACCTTCTATAAAACTAGGGAGAAATGCTAATCTTCTGACTTTCCTTTTCAAAGCAGGAACTCAATAAACTACCCTGTTCTTGAGCAGTCTTACATTTAGGTGGTTTAAAAAGGCAGAGAGCATTCAGTGGTAAAACACAGAAGCAGGAGGGCAGCTGGAGGAAGGGTTTATTTTGCACAACCTGTCGATGACAGTAACGTTTCCACCACCTCAGAAACCTCCTGAGAGGTGACAACTTATCGTACACTCATCTAGATGGCAGTGCTGGAGGAGAGCGGGATGCTTGTTCAGGCTTTGATATGGACACCGTCTTCTGCGATCTCTATCAAGCACAACGGCTTGAAATCAAGATGCTAAAACTAGGTGTAAACCTTCAGGGTTAGGAGAACCTTCAGGTGCTAATTTTAAACAAAGGAGTTATTAGCAAGCCTGACAGCCTTTTTATGTGTGACACATTGTTAGCAGCCCTGCATCCAGCTCTGCCTCTCTTTTACACCAGCAAAGCTGGGATATTTTTGGTTAGCTGTGTCCTGAAAATTTATTTGCTTTAACACAGCAGTGCAGAAAAGGCTGAAATCAAGAGTGGGTCTTTTTAGTCTCACACCCCACTGATTTAAATTTCAATTCTGTGTTGTGAGTTTAATTTTCACAAATCTATCCTTTTCCTCCTCTCTGCACAGATCACAGCAGGTAAGGCTCCACAGGACATATATCTAAACTCACGCACACCTAAGGTTAAACAGAGGTGATAAAATTAGTTTAAGCCACATCAGTGCAGTAACAACAACAACAACCCCCCCATATTAATATTACACATCCTTCATATTGCATTATTACCATAAGTTTAGGCCAGACAAAAACGTTTAACAACTTGCTTACTCAAAGTGCTATGCAAATGACAGAAGATTTACTGTTACTGTTGGATCCATAAGGTCCATTTGATACCTGTTTAAACCTGCAGCCTTAATGCAGGATCTGCCTGCTTTTAGGTGGTTTGCTTTGTGCCTTTCTGAAAGGAGTACTAGTTTTGTGGGACAGTTGTGCAATCTAAAATCTCAATCCATTGTCTACCAGTTGTCTTAGACAAGTAGTGCCAGGAGCGATTAAATGTATTAAGTTATTCCTTTGCATTCCCAAAAGGGAGATGCTTAAACTCAGTGTGCATTTCTAAGAAAACTTAACAGGCAGTGACTCACACAAGTTCTCCAGCACAAGCTAATCTCTTTGTCAGCAAAACTTAAGATGATCACATCATTCTCTAAATAATCCCAATAACAAAGAATTGTGAGAGGTTTGACAGTTCAGTGTGCAAAATGCTACAGAGGTCCAGCAAGAAACAAGAGGAAGAAAATGCATCTTGCCTTTCAGTGTTAAATGGAGGCTTTTTACAGCAACATAGAAGCTATAAAAAGGGCAAGATCAGGCTCCCTTCTTTTCATATAGAGTGTTTTAAGTAGGTACTCAAAATAGTGAGCAAATAAAATATATATCCCTACTTTTATACAAATCTATCTGCACTCATCTGAAAATCCGGATTTTCAGGAATTCTCCATCAGGGTGCCACAGCAGCCACCCAAATGAATTTGCCACCTGGGGTTTATGCACTGATAACTTTCTAGAGTTTCCCCTGATCTAGGAGAGATCCACCTCAGAAAACACGAGGCTCTCGTCTCTCTCCCTTCTCCAGTGTCTGCTGCCAGTCACTACAATGAAGAGAAAATGAAGGCTGGAGCTGACAGAGGGGACGAAGGAAAAGTAAAGCAGGTTAATGACCTGATCAGTGCTGCCTGCACAAACTGTAATGCTGGCTGCACAGATTCAAGTCGTTTATAGAAGAAGGAAGCCTGCATAAGGGACAAATCTTCTCCCCCAGACTAGCAAAGTTTTAACATCAGGGGAAAAAAAACAGAAGCAGTATTTTACTCACAGTGATCTGTCCAGAGATTCATATGGAGACACAGAATGAATGCGCAGACGTCAAAGCGAGCTAAAAACAAAGCAAGCTGCCTGCCCAACGGACTTTATTACATGTGTGGCACAGATCTCACAGCACACAACAGTTAACTCTACAAAGTAGCCTTCCCCAAATCACAAAAATCTTGTCTTCTGCCCTTACGTAGCACTTGGTCAGTGTATGTTTAGCTTTCCACTCAATGAAAACAAGCAAGAACGCCTTAAATTTCTGTGTGCTAAGCTACCAGTGTATACAGACAGCTGCCAATAGCTGGCACGTACACAGAAGTTTTTGCTATCACAATTTATTAGGAGGGTGAATTTAGGCTAATATACACAAAGCAGATTTTTTTTCCCCCCCAAGAGTAAATTTATGTTTTTACCACAGATTCATGCACTGCCTCAAACTTATTTTTTTACAGTTACACTTTCTGCACCGTAAAAATCAAGAACAGCTTTTTAGATCTGATCTTAAAGGCACAGTTTTTACATTCAATAAACAAATGCAAGAAACATTTTCCAAAACCTCCTGTCACTAACAAAGCACTAAATGGAGAAGTTTTTGTCCACAGATTGCTTCTATAGAAGTTCATGGGGGTAGCACACTTAAACTATGGGCAGAAAGCTGTTTTGTGTGTGCAAATAATATTAGCCCAATGAGATGCTTTTGAATTCAGGGATTAAATTATTGAAACACACTAAATTATGATCTCTCTCACCTTCCAAAAAAACAACAACAACAAAAAAAGCCAAAAACCCAGCCTAAAATTTGACATCTATGGAAAAGGAACAAGAATAGCATATTATTTATGTATGATCCTGGTGGTCCTTTCCAACCACAGCAACTCATAGTGATTAGATGTTGTGCTGAGGGATTTGGTTTATTCAAGGACTTGTCAGTGTGAAATTAATGATTGGACTCGATGAGCTTGAAGGTCTTTTCCAATCTAAGAAATTCGGTGATTTACAAGTTCAAATGTTAGCCAAATTCAGCAAACAACCCCAAAATTTCTTATTTCAGAGTATAGATTATTAGCATATACAGGTAGAAGACTCTTGCTAAACAGTGTTGGCTGTCAAACAAACCAAAACTAAATCATTATCCTCTGAAAGATTTCTAAAATACACAGAAAAAAAAAAAAAAAACCAAACTGAAAGCTGAGCAAACTGAGAAGAATCATCACAAATAGAATTTGAAGAGGGGAAACTAAATCTCACTGTGAAAATTTCTCTAAGAGACTAAGAAAAAAAATCTAAGATGTTCTAAGGGAACATCTTGCTTTTTTGGTACATTAGTATTGATATTGTATTTGTCCATTTAGGTTTACACACAGTGGTAACAAATATTGTTTTTGCTATCACTGTTTATTGTGATGGTGAATACAGTCTGCTCATTAAACCAACCTACTCACAGTGCTGCTGCAGTGAAAACAGCAAGACAAGAGGTTCAGTTTAAGACCGTGGGCACCAGTGGTGAGAGCAAACTTTGATGGTCAGATCCAGCTTTTTGTATTCTTGCCCACTGTACTGTCTACACCTCAGAAAGCATTTCTAGGATCTGATAGAAATTATTAAGCAGGCAGCTTCACTGGTAAATTCATCAAACTTTTCTTCCCTTTCAGACATATGCATGAAGTTTGTTTTTCAAAATGAAGCAAGTTGTTAGTTAAAAAGAACCAAGCAAACAAGCAAAATCCCCCAACACTATTTGCTGCCTTAAGAGACTAACATACTTCCAATGAGAATGAAATTTAAGCATTTTAAGTAATGTTTCCTTCTTTTTATTCTGTTCCTTGTACCCAACACTGCTGCCTGAAGAGACTAACATGTTCTGTTCCCCCAACACTATTTGCTGCCTTAAGAGACTAACATACTTCCAATGAGAATGAAATTTAAGCATTTTAAGTAATGTTGTACCCTCAATATCTCATGCCAGGCTTTACTTATTGGGAAGTGGATGAGAGCCTTACTGAAAATTAGGATAAGGGGAGGTAAGCCAAGCCAAGAACATTTAATAGTGAAAAAATATATTAAAAATATATATAAAATATTAATTTAAAAAAAATGCAGTTAGCACTGATGTTACAGCAAGATACATGTCAAAACTGTTTTTATGTTAAGGAGACATAAACACTCAAACCTCTAAGACATGCTGAATTTAAACCCCAGCAGCTACAAAGTTTGGATATAACATTTACCAAACAAATTAACAAAGACTCCTGCACTGTCCAGCTATGCAAAACCACACTGCTTTCTCAGAAGGACACAAACTAGGGAAATAAAAGGAAAATCCAGTAAGAAAAGACTGAGTATTATTATACCTTTAGCAAGAACTCTAAAGAAAACCATTTCCCTGCAAGGGCAGCTGTCAGTTACAGCCACATCTCTGTAACAGCTACCACACACAGCTGGTCCCAAGCCCAAACCCAGGGCAAGTTTCCAGGAAAGCAAACGGGGATGAAAACACAAACTGCAAACATTTTAAGCCTCTCCCTCTCTCTGCACCTTACTGTGACTTTTTAAAACTTGTTGGGCAGTTTCCATTTTCAGCTGCTTCTGCTCACTTAGCATCTTCACATTTCTATCATCAAACTCGTATAGAAAAGCTTTTTCAGTGATGCAGAAGCAAGATACTGTATTTTTGTTTGGCTTTTTTTCATTCTGAGCAACCTCAATCTGTAACCATTACTGCCCAATTCCAGAATTGTAAGCAGCCAATTGGTACCACACAGTGTGTACTCCAAAGCCAAGAAACCTGCATATAGCAGGCAACATTGGTTTGATACCGAAGCAAAGAGTATCCAGAACATTTTGTCTTACTGCTTGAAAAAATTCTTGTCTCAAACTATTGTGCTGCCTCTATCAGGAGTTCATTAATTAGTGAAGCTGCTTGTTATTACATATATCTAGTTAATATTATCAGAATATAAATGCACTTCAAAAGAATGACCCTAACAACTACCACTTCAACCTAGAACTGAATTAGGATGTAGCAAGAAAAAAAAACCACTACAAGATTAGACAAGGAAAAAAAAAACCAACTTGATCAATTTTCAGATTCTTCTGAAAGAACTACAAAAATAATAGATAACTGGAAACTATAATAGAAGCTTTAAAGTTCTATATCTGACAGTATCACAAAAATCTTACTTTAAAAGTCTTGGACAAAAAATTAAACATGCTGAAAGAATGCAGACAAGTGGGAATGGAACAAGTGGAGAGAGCTATCTAGTAAAGGAACCAAAAGAATATAATTTCAGCATGCTCTTCTTGTGGCATGTTCTAAAAACAAAGATGATCCCATTTCATGGATCTTGACAGAAAGTACAGCATTGAAAGCATGGTGTGAATGCTCAGTGGAAAAAACAGCTATGAGAAATATGTGCATAAATACATTACTTTGCTTAGAACAATATTAGCTGATCTTGACACACAGGAAATGAAGTATTCAATGCATTTCAAGAAATCAACTTATTAGTAAGAGAAACATGGGATACTCAGGAGAGGTAACTACTAGTAAGAGGCATGTACTGGTAGAGAGAAAAGACACAGCACATTTAGGTCAGCCTCACTACTAGAAAACCCACAACAGTGCATGGAAACAGTATAGGATTATTTTGTCACAACCAGGTTCTATTTCCAGCTGGGAAAACAGCACACTAACTAGGAGTCTAGGCAAAATGCTGGAAAAGAGGGGAAAAAAAGATAACATTTGAAAAATTCCTAAACATTCCAGTTTAGCAAATAATGAGGGAAAAGAGTATATGAGATTTGCAGAACCACTAACAGAGGAAAAACAGAGAAAAAACCAAAACACTGAGCACCAACAGCACTTTGTCTTTTTAGGTACCGTTCAGCAGCACATCTATACCTCTGCTCTACTGCATTAAGAGTGAAGCACATTTAAATACAAAGACTGTGAGATACCATCTGATAGCTCTATTGAATCTATTTTATCTCCCTGAATAGTTTAACTATAGCAAATTGATAGTGACACAACGGTGAAGGCTACATTGCTATTTCCATTTCAAATCAAGCCTCAGAAATAAGGACAAAAAACCAACCAGTATCTTTTTAGAAATACAACATTTTCTGCATGGATTCCACACAGGAGCTGAACGTCTGTGAGAAAGTTGCCTTAAGACTTCAGCTGTTTGAGTTCACAAAAATTCCATATTCCTTTTTATTCAACAGCAAAATGCAGCTAAGTTATAAAAAAGCTTTTAAATCAAAGTTTATTGAATACATTATGGCACATCGTAACTCCAGCTTTTGTTCCATGTGGAGAAGCATTTAAAAATAGCACAACTTGCAGCTGTCTGAAAACTACATGTTCAATAGCCTTAAGTCATAACTTCTCTCAACTTGAGACTTGGAACGATGCTGTAGCATTTTTGCACGTGTTGTATCTGAAGGGAGAGAAGGCTACAGACCTTTTGGGCTTTACACCATGGGATTTGGTCTTTTCCAACTGAAACAATTCTATGATACTATGATTTTCTAGTGTACTGTTCGAGCTGGAAATTCCTCTGAAAAGAGTGATAAAATACACTGGTAAAAACACATCAGTCCACTCAGTGTAGAAGTTTGAACCAACATGACTACTGAATTTGCATTAAGCAGCAAATGAGATATGATAACTATGGTGAAAACCCACAGCTGTGTTACTGGAAAACATCTGATTGAATTTTAAGAGGGCAGAAGGAAATATCTACTTTTCCAAGATATCTAGAGGACTGATGAAGAAAAAAGTCAGTGGAATATGTGTTTGCTGGACAACTGGTTTATTAATAGACTCCAAACGCTGACTGATGCCCATGTTTTACAGGGAGAAAGCACAAAAACAGCTTAAACTGGAGAGTTGTGTATCAAAAACCTTGCTGAGCTATCAGAACTGGTACAGTCCTTTAACACAGAACAGTACCGGGACTGAGGTATTTGCTTCTCAGCTGGGATTCCTGCTCTTCCTTAGATGTATCCATCCAGGAACATGAAGCAAAAGGACATGGATACAGTTTCTGAATAAGGAGTCCTTAAAACAGACATTGTTACATGTGTATTTGGTACTAGGATACTGTACAAGTTTTGATCCAAAGTATTCTCCTATATTGATGGGACAAAAATTCAGTTCGCCAAGCACAACTGGGCTCAAACTCTTCTCAACAGTATGAATTAACCTGACAAAAGTGTCCTGTTAATATGCTCCTGCTGTTTTTAATACATGTATTAAGCTGTTTAGCATCATCATGGCACTTAGTGCCATGGTCTAGTTGACTGGATAGGGCTGGGGGATAGGTTGGACTGGATGATCTTGGAGGTCTCTTCCAAGCTGGTTGATTCTATGATCACCATTCTCTGCCACTGCAAGAGACCTTAGGTGCATTTCAAAACCTGGCTTACATCTCTTTCACATCACACATGAAAATTTTCTGTTACCACGTTACATAACCATAACTTTGTGGGAAAGGTCAGGCTCTCTTCAAGTCATTATCTCTCCTCCCCTAACATCACCATGTACTCATCCTCAGCACCTCAAACTGATGGAGATGCAACCGGAGACAGGCTATGGTCCTGTGTATTTCATAGAGCTGCAACAGGAATGGCAATGATGTGGCCAACAACTTGGTTTGCCCTGATGGCACTGGCTCAACTCAACTGCAGAACATGTTCTTCACTACTATGGATAGTGTTTTACTTATTTTCCCCTTCCCCAAATTCTAGCAACTGCTAGAGCCAGACCACTTTCACATGGCCTCTTTTTTTTTGCTTGCTTCCCAAGGAAACCGATTGCTAAAAGCAAACCCCTGAGCCTCATACTCTAAATTATGCCAGGTCTACCACCCACTAACCTCTTGTCCTCTAGCAAAGATTACTGCACTAACACAACCTCCAAGAAATACACCATGACTGTAGTTATCTGATCTCCACTCCTCAAATCAGCTTGAAACATTTAATTTTCATTGCCTGTGCTCTTCTGGCTCTTCTTGACTTTCCTCATGAAGTTTCCATTCTGAAAGCCAAGGTGTGCTATATCAGCAACCACCCTCCATAGATATAAGCTCTTTTACTTTGTTTCTGAGCAAGACAGCCAGTAAGAAATTTGAACTTAGAAATAAACACATTTAATTGTAATTAAAATGCACTAAACATTAACACTAGCTTGTATGCTCGTTAATATTAGCTTATATGCTAGTTAGAGGCTGTATTTTTTTCCAGTTGCACATTTTAATGTAATACTTGGAGTATTTAACTTGCAGAATGCATTCTATAGCTGCATCACATGTAGTAAGACACTGTATGGACTTGGATGAAAGTCCTGGTGTTTCTTATTATTTCCTTTGCCAAGTTATGCTGTAGTAATTTTAAACACACATATTTTGCTGTGAATGCTGTAAATGAGACATGCACATAAGAGGCAAAACACAAGCTGCAAAGAAATGACTTGGGTGTTACAGAATAGAAGTTTTAGCCTTGATATTGCATCAGTAGGTGTGATATAACTCAATATATGTATATATATAGCTAACATTGAGGAAATGTACATCCTGGATGAGTACAGTATGAATATGCTCTCAAACAGAAGTGGGGGGAAAGAAAATAGTTAAAATCTCCACTTCTATTTCTGTCTTTCCTTATATTAAACCAGAAGGTGAGATGACAGCACAGTTAAGGTGCCTTACCTTGCAACAAGAGGCAACAAGGCTGAATACTGCTCTGGATTTTTGCCAAATGTCATTCTTTGTCAACTGTTGTAATTAGGGATCCACCTCTCTGTACGAGGAAGCAAGACTTCCCCCTCACCCCTTCTGTTTCATGCAGAAATTGAACTGCCTCAAATACATTCATGTACCATGCTACCTATGATCAGGAGAGGTTCCTGGTTTAACAAAGCTTTGGCTCATTATAATGAAAAAGTTACAGCTGCTGTCTTAATACTACCAGAGAAAGAAGTGAACTACTTTTCAGAGAAAGAATGGAGCTAATGCAGCTTTGGCTGTTCAAAAAGTAACCTCGACCTTTGTGGGACGCTGGGACACTAAATGCAGGAAAGGAAACAAAGTCACCTAATTCTGGAGAAGAGTGTTTAGGGTGTTATCTGAGAGCTGGCTGTTCTCTCCCTGTTAATGTGATACTAAGTGGACACGACTTCTTGACAGGATCTCTCACTCTGAAGCTCGCTTGTTCCCTCATCTCACTGCCCTTTCACAAAAGATTATCTAGGAAAGCAAAACTTACACCAATTAAGGAAAAGAAACTGCAAAAGTGGACCTTTAGAGCCCACAGTAATTTTGAGTAGTTTGAACTGCAGTGAACCCACGGCAACCAGGAAAAAAGAGGGGGGAACAGCTCACATCTGAGCTTTTCTTCATAAACCCAGCATCTAGGCTATTTCCCTCGAGATACTACCAAACATATTAAACAACGTTAAAAGGTAGTAACAGCTTACTGTGAAGATGTGCTGCACTGAGAAACAGATCTAAGGCAATTAGACTGCAGCAGCAGCCTCCTCTACTGTTTAACAATACTGAATGAAACCATTTTCATTCATTTTCACTTAAAAAGAGAGTCAGAGTCCTGTGACTACATTGATAGGCACCATGTACACATACTTCTGGGCCTATTGCCTTGAACTAAGGAAAAAGGAGCTGTTTCTTTCAGATGGAATGGCAGTGCACAGAAGTCTCTGGCTCTGACTTCCTTTGCTCTTGATAAAAGCTTGGAGCAATGAACTCTCAGGAGATTAGCGTACACGCACACTAGCTGCAAAAACTTTAGGCAGCATACATGTTCCTTTGAGTCTTGTACATGTGTTGTGTATAATGTGCTCTTTTTGATATTAAAAACTTGCTAAGTTGTTCTCAAGCTGGGAAGGGTTTTCCATTTAGATAAGGCCAGCAGCTATAGCATAGAAAAAGCACATGTGTAACACTGGAGTCTGAAAGCTGCACAAGTGTCAGCTGGTTTAGCAGGGGCTGATAAGAATGATTCCACTTTACAGAAATCCTACTCCAAGTTCTTTAACCCCAACACACATTCTTCTGATGGCACACCTTCCTACATCATGTCTTTCTTGCACAGCAGATTGCAGCCAGTTGTCCTTCTGCCTGGCTATCTACATCCAGTTACTCTAACACACCTTTTCCATACATTGACTGCTAAAAACACTGCACAGAAATTATCTACGTTATGCACAAGGGCAGCCCTTACACAAACGTGAAAGGAAGAAAAAGACTTAGAAAGAAAATTATTTTGAAGGAATCAACATTTCTGTTTGTCTCAGTTTCTCCAAGTACATTCACAGCACCTGCAGATCAGGTATGGTTCTCTCTCCTGCAAACACAGATTTGACACCAGGATGGGCTCTACTCCCTGTCCTGAATGTGTGTAGCAATCTTGCCTTTATTTACCCTCATTCACACACACGGGTCTAACACTAACCTAGAAAACACACAAAGACTTCTGGATTTACCCTAAAAGAGGAGGACAGGCTTGCTGCATATGCATGCAATCAACAGCATTTGGCCTCAGCATCACTTCGATTCCTGCTGAAGTGCAGAAATCTTGGTGGGAGGATGCGGTGGCTGTTCAGCAGCACAGAACAGCTAAGTGGTTTCTCCTCCATGAATTTGAAACTGCTCAGGGCATTGAGGTTGGCAGAACTCTATAACCCAGTTGGAACCCTGCCAGCGGGGTTAACATGCTACTCCTGAAAAGTGAGCCACTGAGGCTTTAATCACCACAAGTGGCAAAGGCTTAATTTTTCATCTCATGTGAAATATGCCAGTCTCAACTGCAGACCAAGCTTCTTATAAAATGCCATCTACTAATTATCTACATCTCCTACTCTGCTGGACTTGCTGGGATGCCTCCTTTTACAAGCCATGAAGCAATTCTCCTTGGCTTTGCCTGTGACCTAGGAAAATCATGGCTCACTACAACAGAGCACAGGACAAAGGTCCCCCCCCCAGGACATACAGACCACTGACACAGAAGAATTTTAACTCAAATTTCTTCTTATATTCTTCACTTCTGCTTCTCATACCAGTGGAATTATTTTGTCCTTGACTAGGCAGCAGGGCTATATTTTAACATCCCAGATTTAAACTGGCATCCCGGCTGTATGAAATAACATGTTTCTAGAAGACTAGAAGGTGCAGAAGACCCCTCACTCAGCTCTCTCCCTCTGCATAGCAGAGACAGACAAAAAATACATGCAAGGAGCTCAGCTGAGTGAGCTCAGGTGAGAAGGAAAATGTCTGTGTGAAGGAAAAACTTCCTAAATAGACTGGCCATTTACAAAACCAAGGGTTGAATGAAAAATCTGAAGTTTCTAATAGATATGCATAAACTGTACACTGTGAAAATCAGTTTAAGCAAAGGCTGCAACTTAAGCATTAAGATATTTATAGCTTTCTAGTGCACAAAGTTTACTTTCCCCAAGAGTCCTAAAAAAATACTGAATTGTCCATACATGCAATATTTTGATAGACTTCAAATGCTGCTAAGTGTAGCTGAACTATTTAATACATAAACAGTGAAAGTCCACCTTGATTTTTTTAGCTTATAACAACCAATGCGATTTTCTATCTTTCCCCTCCCTACCCCTCCAAACAAGTCCACAAAAGTTCAAGTGTGGTACTAAATGAGGATAAATGGATGGCTAAATCTCACCAAAATCTACATTAATTTTCGCTTGTGATTCTGAAGCTTCTTAAACAAACCATCCCAGTTCAGGAATAGGTAATTTTAATGCTAGTTTTCAGAATGAAAACACAGATATCAAAATATGTTAGTATATGTAAAATAAAAATGTGTTAATGTATGTGCATGTTTTGATCTCTTTGCAAGTATTTGTTTATTTTGTACAAACCCACACACCAAGGAAAGGTAACTGAATTACAATAAACCTTGCTGATCTGAACACATAAAACAGATATTACAGAACATTAAAACTGCTATATGTAAGAATGGTAAAAATCCAACAATTCTTTTAAAAGCAGAAAGCAGTTATCTCAGAGATTAAAGATGAGCTATCACCTTCAGCAATATTGTGACTTCAGAACTGAAAGAGAGCCTCTTTACCCAACGTGTTAAAGTTTCTCATGCAAAACCAAAAGCATCCTTGTTTCATATTTAATTTGCAATGGGATACACAGCAGCTGAGCCATAAGAGCTTTTCTGGCTGGTGCCTAACTGCCTGCTGAGACGGGCTCCATGCTCAGGTAGCACACAACTGAGGACTAAATCCTCAGCACTGCACCTCAGCTCCCGTTAAAGTTAATCTGAACACGCTAGACTTGAAAGGAAATGAAAAGTGAGTTTCTCTCCTTTCCTATGGCACCAGGACTTCCTGTGTTTTAGCGATTGGTCAAGAACTATTATTTCCTCCGTGCTATTCCCAGTTGTGACTGTCAGAGGGAATTAGTCTTGTCCACATACAGACACAAAATATTTAAATGTGTCTGGAACCAAAATCTCACATGGACAGGAACCTGGAGAAACTTGGAGAATGTTAAGATTCAAATATGCTGTACCTGAATGAACATGCTGCTCTAAACATTCAGAAATGCAAAGTTCATTTGCTGAGATGAATATCCACAAAAATCTATGCAAGATAAGGGGTATGAAAATTATTTGCTCTCCAATTCAGGATGGATTATTTGGCCAATCTGTTAAACTGTACCTCTCAGACGCACAGAATCAGTACCATCCTCCTTCCCTCAGGGAAAAGAGCTCATAACGTTTGAAGAAAAATATGCTTCATCCCAACTGTAAGGATACACATGAAACACAGTCTTCCTTGAACACAACTGTTTGGAATGGGAAAGCAGCAGACATCAACAGGGTGAATGCAGAGGGCAAACAAGTTCAGTAAAGAAAATAAATTAAGCAGAATGCTGCAGATTGTAAAGTGGCCAGGATAAAGGGCATTTAAGTTGTTATTGGACTGTTTAAAATGCACACACGCAGAGCTGAACTTCAGTTTATCTCTCCATATAAAATAGCACCTCTGGCAGCGTGGCATCAGCACTTATAACCACGATTGAAACATTAATCTCAAATCAAGTCAGAGAAATTTGTGACTTTACTGTGTTACCACCTGAAGACCCTATGTTTTCCACCCCTGGGCTAAATACAAGCCAGATCCAGCCCTGCTCAAGTTTGACATTGCTTCTTATAAACACAGGTATGCTATGGCAGCTTTTGCTTAACCCATCCAAACAACAGATACTTAGACACAGCATGCAAGCACAACTACATTTTACCTACTCAACACAACACACAGCCGTTCAGTGAAACAAACCCCAAGCTAAAGGAATATATAAAAATATTGTCAAGTCATCAGAAAGTCATTAATGCTTCTAATGAGTGCAATTACAAAAATGAAAGATTCCTAAAACCCCACTCGGTTACAGATGAACTTTAATTATCCAAGCATCTTGCTACATGAACCAGGGTCATGTCTCCAAATTTGAACTCTCTGTGTTAGCCATCCAACTTTACATTTCTCAGGCTCTTGCAGAATGAAGTGTACACAACAATGAGCTTTCCTTTCCTAATGACTTACCCTCTCACTAATATTCCCTTTAGCAGAGAGTTGGAGAAAACAGGAACACGTAGCAAAGGTGAAGACTGGAAGAAGACACTGAAGTTAAGAGCTGTAGAGTAAAGTTATAGTGCTTATCTGTGTGTGGCAAAGGACGAGTAATTCAAATGAGCTTTCTTAGTCATAATTTTAAGAATCAGAAGGCAGACTTCCTTGGTCTTCACCTGGACTCTACCAGGTATTTGTCTGCAGCAACTTCTAGTGAGTCATTCACTTGATTAATGAAAGAGAGATATGGGTCCCGTAATCCACTAGTGATCTCTGTCTAGACAACAGCTCGTTCTGATGTGAAGATCAAGGTTAGGCTCAGCTACACTTGAAAACGTGCATGTAAACACTATGGAATGCCTGTTCCTGAATAGCTCCAAGCATGGGTATTTTTCACAGGAGAAGAAACATGTTTCAGATACTTCAAAAGTGTTTAACTGAAAAAAATGACTCTTCAAGTAACTCTTTACTGGACAGCAGTGTTATTCAGAACAGCCACTTGGAGTACCAGTGGTCTGTGCCAGGCATGGACCATTCCCATGTCCATGTAGATGCTACTGCTAATCAGCAGCAAGAAGATGCTGGCACGACTGGAAAAAAATAAGGCCACACATCTCAAAATCAGATACAGTGTGAGGTCTTAAACTACGTGTTCTACCTCCACATCCTTCCCAAATGATTCTCTCAAATACAGGACAAGATCAAGGCTTGCTCAGGTCCAAAGCCATTTCATGGAAAGTTTGACACAAATACCTGTGCATAGTGTGGTAGCAATCAAATTTGTTGTTTTTCTCCCAGTAGCTAAAATAATTTTATTGTACTTTTTAAATGCCAAGAATTGGTAGTAATCACCAACACACTCACTAAAGAAAAGCTTCTGTGGTGGCAAAAGCCAAAAGAGAAAAGCAAAACTAAACAGACAACATTTGATAAGAAGAAAAATAGGAAAGGCTCCTGCATGAAAGAAAAGCACTGAAAAATAACAGTTACAGGGTCAGCCTCTAAAATAGGCCAGTTGTGCTTCTCTTTTATCCAGCTTTAAGAAGTGGTCAGACTTTCCATTTCCCACTCCCTGTCCCAGGGTCCCCAAAAATACTCGGCGCAGCAAAAGAAAGTCTGAAATGCTTGAGAACAGTAACACGCAGCTATCAGGCGATAACCTAATTTGAAACTTATGCTTTCAAAGGCACAAAGGTGTCTGATGATCCAGATGAAATAAAATCCTCAAGTATAGCAGCAGTAGACAGTGCAGGAAGCAATGGGGGCACTAAACAAAGTCATACATTGTCAGAAAAGGAAAAAACTGATCTGACATGATGAGTCAAGACAAGCGACAAAAGTTTTGCTGAAAAAGGATCAGTAGGAAATTAAAATCGTGACAGCCTTTCTGTTGAAAATACACAAGACAATAGAATCCTTTTATCACGAAGTCCCATTTTCTCCTCCAAGTTTCATTACAGCCAAAATGGCAATTTGCACATCACAATGCAGTGAGTGACTTTCATTCCCGTTCAAAGTAAATAATTCACTGCAAAAGGCTGGCTTTTATGAGTCAAACTTCTGCACTGCACCGTATTTATTTTGAATCCTTAGGAGTCACTAACAACTTGTACGTTATCTAAACAGGTCTGAAAAGCAGAAAAGAAGTATCTTTGTGGGAAGGTTTTAAAAGGGTGATATCCCCTTGCAAAAAAAAAGTCACATTACCTTCATTTCATTTGTTATATGCAATAAATAGATAGCTGAAGAACTCTATTTTCACAGGGCTGAATTTTTATAGTTAGCATTACTAACTACATTTCATTACTTTAAAGAAGCCTGAAGCCAGCATCTTTATAAAATCTGTTTTCTGATTTGCTTATTGAGGAACAGCCAGATTCTAGGTGATTTAGATATTGTGAAGGACAACACTTAAAAAAGGATAGATTTAGACCAGACATTACAAAGAATTTCTTTACAGTAAGGGTGGTTTGGTACTGGAACAGGTTACCCAGGGGGGTTGTAGATACACCCTCCCTGAAGGTATCCAAGGCCAGGTTGGATGGGACCTTGAGCGACTTCTGGTCTAGTGGAAGATGGCCCTGTCAGTCTCAGAAGATTTGGAACTAGGTGATCTTTAAGGGCCTTTCCAACTCAAAGCATTGTATGACTCTATGAAAAGATCCCAACAAACAGAAACACAGAAACCCATCACTAGGAATTGGGCCCATTGGAATGGGCTGTTCAAGGAGGTGGTGAAGTCACCGTCCCTGGAGGTGTTCAAAAAAAGACTGGAGGAGGCACTTAATGCCAGGGTCTAGTGGATTGGCTAGGGCTGAGTAATAGGTTGGACTGGATGATCTTGGAAGTCTCCTCCAACCTGGTTGATTCTCTGAAGGTCTATCCTAAAACTAACATAAACATTTGAAATCAGTTCCCTCTATTTCCCACTTCCAGCTGTCACTATGCTTCTTACAAAAGCAGCAAGAGAGTTTGGTGTTTGGTGTTTTTCTTTTTCTCCCCACAAAGACATGAGTGACTAAGAAAACTTCAACACTAGTTGCCCACGGAGTACAAAATAGCATATGCCTCCGTCTCCACAGTCTATGGATCCCAGCTATGTGATTTGGTTTCTGCCATGGATAAGGTTTTACTACGGCACTTATTACATTGAATTTTTTTCCCCCCTTCCAAATGCTGCAAATTAAATGAAGCTCTCTGGTGAAAGTCTATTTAGCTTCACATTTGGAGTCTCTTATTTAAAAAAAGCCCTTCTTCATTAAATCCTTTCTTACAGTATTTCACTGGAAATTATGCTTTCGATTATGATACAACTTCTTAAGAAAAGGCAAAGATACAGTTGTCTTCCCAATTACAGCTTTATCAGCATGTCTTCTATAAAAGTTATTTTTTCTGTCTAATGGCAAGATTTAAACCAGCCACATTTTCTGTGCACTTTTTTTGTTCCTGTCTCACATTTTCCTTTTTCTTTGAAACCTGCCTCTCCTATTGGCTCTTTCCCAATGCTTTTCTTCTGTCTGCATCTCAAGCTTGGCTGCCTTTCTCATTTTGTCTGTTTCTCCTGTTGCTTTCTCCTTGCTAGGCTGATGCATACATGAAGACTCATTCTCACAAAAGCAATCAGCCTCTAACACTCAGCAGACTGCATGGACGGCTAAAGGATGCTTGCAAATACTCAGCAAGCGGGCACGGTTAGCAGCTAGGAGCAAAGCATTTGCAGTCTGGCAAGGGTTTAACTCTTCAAACTGGTTGACTACACAGTATCTGTTTGTTGATGGGTGGTGGTTTCCCAACCAAGTATGCTGAAAAAGCTCTATTGAAAAGATTAATGTTAGTCTTAAATCATCGTTGCAACTGATAGAAGGAAGAAGAGCTAGTTTGTGGGGTTAAACTAGGTCTGGGGAAGAGCAGAAAGGCTTAAAAATTACAACAGCAATATGTGTGTTATCAAAATGGCAAAGCTGATACCCAGTATTATTTTTAAACACATCTTGTGCCCATTTATAAAAGAGGGATTGGCTTTGAAATTGAAATGACAACACTGGTTTGAGATCCAAGACCTGCTACATTCAGTTCTGGACCACAGACAAAGACAGCACTATTGGACTGAGGGGCCAGTGACAGCTGAAAATCTAGTGACTGGAGTTAAGAAACAAACACTGACAGGAAAAGCTACAAATGAACTGGAATTTGGTCCCAACTCAACAATCAGAAATACACTGTCAGTGCTTAAACAGACTTGATGAGGAATGAAAAAGTAAAAAACCTAAAGCTTGGTAAAAATATTTGCTTCTAGATCATCTTTAAGGAAGAGTTGGACCTCTATGAAGTGGGAGTGAAGTGGTATAGAGCAGAAGACAGGAAAAAAATGAAGTAAGAACTGAAAAGAAAGTTTGACTCCCTAAAAGCCACCCTCCTACTCACAAAAATTCACAATGACTGGGAGAAGACTCCTAAGACTTCTCCCTCATATCGTTCTTCAGTACAATCACAGTGTGAGGAATGAAGCTTTAATGCAAATGTAGCAGCCTGTGAACAGCACTGAATGAACTAAAGCAATGTTTAATTTGGTCTCCTAGTCAGATAAAACTGTGACTTCCAAAAAAAACCCCAAAACCAGAAAAAGAAGAATCACTGCCAGGGGTTTCTTTTTCTTTTGTCTTTCTTGTTTGTTTCACTGTTTTGGCTTTTGTTTTGTTTTTTTTTTGCTGTTCTTGTTTTTGTTCTGTTGTGTTTTTATAATACAGTTTTACTGTTATTACTACCATTATTAAAAATTAGTAATAACAAGAGGCAGTAGGCATAGGTAGTTCATCCCAAAAAGCTTAAAAATCAGGATTCCTACAGCACATGTAGGAATCACACTTCACTTTTCTTCCTTTTAATTATGGAGACTGATACAAGTTCTTAAAGCACCAGGACCTAGGCCTCTCAATGCTACCACACAATTTAACAGTGATTATTATTAGCTGTGGAAAAGTATCTGGGTTTTCTCAACCGGCCTAGTTTTAGCCCAGTACCATTTTGCTTCAAATGCAATCAATAAATTCTATGAAGTTGCTGTATTTTTGCAAACTCTATGTTCTTTTACATTAAAGCACAAGAAATAAAGCATGACCATCATGTTTTGCAACTAATTTATTTTTTCCTCCTTTTTTAATCTCTCTTACAAGTTTACCATGACATTTTAGTGACAACAGTGCTAAAATAACTCAAAAAACCAAAAAGGAGACTAATTAAAAAAACAGGCAGACAGCAAACATCATGATACATTGGCATAAAATTATCCCTTCGGTGTCCTTTGTAAAAGTACTGCTAGAAAAACCCAACATTTGCCATGGCAATACTGAGTCAGATTGTTCTATAAAATAAAGAAATGTTATATGCAGATTCTCACAGGGCAAGTATTTGTTATCTGCACCAGACGATTTAGTCAATGCATATTACTGAAATGAGACAACATATTTAAGGCAAGAAAACAGCTGCTTGCTTAGAACAAAACTTGTGCTACCAAACTAACTTCCAACTGATAGAAATTGCAGATCTTGAGAACCCATTTGCCATCCTTGCTTTCCCCCACCGCTTCAGAAATCAGAGAGCTGCTTCAGCCTTTCTTGCTATCAGATACTTAGGAAGGAAATGGCTCCTCTCAGGCTGGACAGGGCTTTCTCTTATCAAGTCTTTGGCAATGATAACTAAGACATCCCACAAGCTGCTGGGTAGACTGAATAATCTGAATTGCAACGGTTCTAGAGTAAGTAGAAATAAGAAGTTATCTACATGTGCAGAAGTAGAGGACTCCGGAGAAGGAGGTTAGCAACACCTACTGGTCATGGTGCATACTGAAAACTACTTTGGTTTGGTTTTTACATTAACAGTAATTTAAAAAGCAAACACGCTTACTTTTTCTTACTGAAGCACACAGCTAAAATTACCTGTGAAGAGATAATTCTTCTAATGAGATCAACTGATAGAATTTGAAGATATTACCTCATCCAATAAACCTTGTTCTGTTCATACCCCTAGACTCCTGGCTATGTTACTGCCAATATATATCTGCACAAGTAATTTCTGAATCCTATCAGTAGAGAAATACTCAAAGTGTGCTGAGCTCTAGGCTTCGATGGGACATAGCAAGTCATCCTGATGGCTCCTTTGAGTGACTGAAAGATTTATATTATACATCATAATGTGCATGAAGCCTTCCTTCGTTAGTGACTAATTATCTTTAGTGCCTACTCAAAGCAACTCAAATATTATGAGCTGCACAATCTTAGCAGCAGCATGGGTTTTTCCCTCCTCTATAAAGATCTGAAAACTATTCAAACAGCTTCTGCAGTTCTTGTGACACCCTCCTTTAATCACCAGAAGTAGAGGCTTTCCTTCCAAATTTTATTTGGAGTAACATACAGCAGCTGCTTCGATAACCTTACCCCTTAAAAACATTTAGATACAACATTTACAAACAGCATTTTCAGAAAACACCTCATTCAACATTAAAATGTTCTCAGCTGTATTTTAAATCACCTATAAGAAACCTGCATTCAGCAGCTGTATTTAATGGTTGCTTTAAATTTCCATTAAAAAAGTATATTGTATTCATTTTTTTGAAGTTGTGTCTACAGGTCCTCTGATACACTAGCCTCAGGCATCAGAAGTTTTCCTGGTTCTCATCCAACTTTGGAAATAATATCTTCTTGCTTCGGGTGTTAAAAGGATTCATACATTATTTATAAGGACTGCTAAAATCTAACTCCTGGATCTAAGTTGCAAGAGAAAGAGTATAAAAAGTTACATACCAAAAGAAAAAAAAAAAAAGGCACAACTGTCCCCATTTCAATTTTTAGCCTCTCTTTGTATGCCACACTAGGTTGAGTCTGCAAGACTCTCATCTCTCACTCCCCTGTTCAGATATTCCCCACTGCTGCTTTGAGCCTTGGTGGACTTGATCTTTCAAGTCTTTTTCAAGTACTGTTTTCTAAGTTAAAACACAAAACAAAACCCCAAAGAAACAAAAACCAAACCAACAAACATACAAAAGAAAACCCAAACAAAATGCTGGGTAAGTTGTTATACTTCAAAGATGGAGGATTGCTTTGACAGAATGGTGTTTGTTTACCTCATGAAAAAATCAAGCTAAAATGTTTCAAGAGAGTAGCCAGAACAGGGTAGTTAAAATCCCTATTCACTTCTTCACATCTTCTTTCTGTAGACTTTTCTCTTAGTAATGCTGTCTACATATATGATATTTACATTTTGTCTGTCTCTTCCTGGTTTAAGAGAGTTCATTGTAAAATTTTAAAAACAGCCCTTTTAACAAACCTCACAAGGGGAATATTTTAGTATCTCCTTATCAATCCAAGAAAATAGTTTTGCTTTGAACAGCAGTTTCGCTTCCTGGGTTATATTAAGGCAGGAGACATTAAAACGCTGTTGATTTCTAAAATAACAATGCAATTAAAGAAAAAAAGTCAAATGGAAGGTGTTACAGAGCTTCAAAATACTCACCAGCATGAGCAAGTCCTCCCATTGTCTGGAAGTAGTGTGTTTGTTCTGAACAAACTTAAAACCCATTGCATCCGACAGCTCTTCAGACACTTGTTCCTGACTGCAATTTCATTCCGTTTAACAGCAGCACATAGTAACTACCATCTATTCAGCTGAGCACACACTACAACTTAGTCAATCATTGAAAAACTGCCCCATGTGACATTTGCAACAGAACAGCAATGGATTTTGCTGACCTGTCAAGGTGATGTCATTTATGTTCATCTTTACACTAGGCAGATTTTTTACACATATTTCCACGTGCAGATTTTGAGATAGTAACTCTTAAAAAAGAGGAGTAACAGAGCACAACAATCATTCTGTCCCCATGGGCACTATAAATTAAATATATATTAATATATAAATTAAGTGAGGACTGCACATGTTCATTACACTCTTTTAGAAAATAAAGTTTTGTCTGAGATTTTTGTACCTGGTCCACAAACTTAAATAAGTTTACTTCCCCACAAAATGTAGTTGTGTCATAGTCACTATTCAAAGGGCAAGTTAGACCTAGATCGAATTTCTTGAAGGTTTATCCTACTGCCAATCAAGTCTCATGTAGCTGGAGATTAAAATACTCCACAAAACCAACTTTTCTGCTTTTTTCCACTCTCACTGTTAACATTCTCACACTACATGCAGCTTGTACAGTTGGTTTCACTGTTACAGTGATCCTCAAACCCCTACTATCCACTAGACTTTTACACAAGAAAGGGAAGGAAAGCAGAGCAGTGATAAAGAAATCTTAATCAATGTTAGCAAAGAGAATTAAAAGCAAGTGTTGTACTTCTAAATGACTCTTCCTTAATTTAAATCTGAATTAATTTTAATTGAAAGATCTTTGTGTTTCTGAATGTTTTTTTGTGGTTAAATTTGTTCAAAATGAAGCAGCAGCAGCAGCTGTTGGAAGCTGGGAATGCTGTGTCAGTCTTGTCAGCCTCTCCTCCATCTTTACTTTTATGATTCTGGCAGTATATATAAAAGGGAGGCTATCGCATAAATGTAATGCGAAGCATTCATTTCTATCATCCTCCAAAAACTTTAAGTTTAAATGCATTACAGAAAAGTGTATTTTGACACCAATTAACCTTGGAGGAAAGTAAAGGAGTGGAAAACCAACTTGCCCTGTTTTGAAACCATGCTTTTGTGATACCCAGTGGGTCCCTTCTGAGCGACTGTTACAGGGCAGCGCCAACTCCAACTGCTCAAGGATGCAAACAAATATGCAAATACACAGAGACAAAAGCTTAAAGCAAAGGATCAGTTTCGAACCTTCTTGAGAGGAGACAATAGGTGGCATATAATCAGGGATGTACTCCTTCCTTTCTTCTGCATCTTTACTTCCCGGCTGGGGAAACTGCAGGACGTTGTTCTTGCTGACAGGAAACAAAGGGATCTGATGTGCGAAAGTGACAGGTTCGATGTTGTGTATGTAATCTTCAAGCTCGTGCAGGTTAACCCCCATAAGTTTGAAGGCATCACCTACATCATCCAAAATTGGATCTGTGCGACCATCTGCAGCAACAGGGAAAAAAAAGAAACAAACAAAAGAACAACATTTTTGCAAAAATCTAGTTAAAAACAATTAACCTCAGGATCTAGGCTTAGAGATTACAATCCAGCACTGCTCACCACTGGTATGGGAGATTCCTGCCCCACAGCTCTGCTATTCACCAGGTGCTACAGCGTTCTGAGGCAAGAAGTATTTCATTTGCAGCCATACCCCTCTGTTTCAATTCATACCATTAAAGAACTGCACCTCAAAAGGCACATGAAGCAAAACCAAGGGAGCAGCAACAGGCAGCTTTAATTTGCAACAGACAAGAACACCATGAGACACCACTTAAAAGTTTTCAGTTTCTCAATGTCAATTCAAATGAATGAAAGAAGCCCTCAATGCGCAGAATATGGCCTTTTACCACCATGCAACAGACAAAACATTACTTTTTCAATCCAGAAAAAGATTCATTTTGTTGAACCAACTGTTGTTTAATGGGTAGCAAAAAAAAAAAAAAAAAAGGTATCTCCTGTATCTCTTGATAACAGAAATACTTCACATAGTATCTTTCAACCAGATGAAATCTACGGGCTTGATAAACTATGAGTCACTTTACCTACCGGTTAGATATACCTCCCGGATGGAACACTGGAATATCACCAGTGGTCTGATGAGAAGTGAATATTTCACATGAAACTTCAGGGGCTGATTTCCCAGGGTGAAATTTAAGTTTGACTCTACTGGCAAATTTTCTTTTTCTTATGAAAAGTATGGTGAAGCCTTCCTGGATATTTATTTAATAAGACTTCCAAGAGAGGATGCAGTTAGTTCTAGAAATGTAATTTGGCTGAAAGATTTAAACTGTAGAGCACAGAAGTCTTCTACATGACTTGGTTTCCTTGATGTGACAAGAGGGAAATCCCTCTGAAGGCCTCTGGGAGGAGAACTAGGCACCTGGTTTTGGTAGTCAAAGCACCACTTGGATTCTCATCTTTTCATAATAGTAACACACAAAGAAAGATACCCTAAACATGACTTTATTAAATACCATTACACTGAATTATTAAAACTCTACATAGTTGGTTTATGAAGATATTATATCCCTACATGATGATAAGCTGTGATTTACTTTAAGAAAGTCATTATGGAAAACCAGCCCATGCCTATTGAAGGAACACAATCGCTATTGTGAAGCCCCAGCTTTGGAGGACGGGGAGGGGGGGATGCTCTTTTGTTTGTCCTTTAACCTAATCTCCTCTTGGTTTATCTTGAAGCCGCCACAGTTGAGCGGGCTGGTTCTCACATCACTGGATGAATTCAAACCCCTGGCCAACTTACGCCTGCAGGTACATTTAGGAAATAAGAATTTTGTTCTAAAATTTCTCTTCTTAGTCTCGCAGTGAAGATAAGGATAATACTCAGATTATGGTTTTGATTCTCAGCTTTGCAACACTGGCCTCTTGTTTAACTCCGGGCAAGTTGCTCGTGTTTTAATTCTCTCTGTAGCTAAGGAGATCAGACCAAGTTAGCGTCTCTTTTGCCCATCTGTATTTACAACGTGAACCCCATGTGACAGGAACCATCCCAGATTTTGTGTCAGTGTATCTAGGACCAGTATGACACCAGTTTCTTTTGCAGGTGCTAGGGACAGAAATGTGGAGACTTACATAAACATAACTAAAGGAGGATATCACTAATCCGCTGTAGTTATGAGATCCCTGTAGGTACTAAGCAGATGGAAGAGTGCTTTCTCCTTTAAAAAAATATCAAATTTAGATCACTGACACAGCTAAGAAATTTTGCATTATCATTTCTGGTTGCTCTTCAGACTACAAACGTGCTGAACCATTTTCTAACATGTCAATACTTAACAGCTACAAGTCAGACAGGCGTTTAAAAAGAAAACTTGGGGAAATCTTTTCAACAAGGCCAGCAGTGGAGAGCTTTTATTCCCCAAACACTCCTGCAATCACTGGCTGTGCTATCCTCAGGACAGACGGGAATTCATGCTGAGCCTCACACCACTTATTCCCAGGTGGGCACTGCCAAGACGTGGAAAAAGTCCAGACAGGCATGAACACACCTTGCTTGTGTACAGATTCCCTGGGAAGAAAACCCACTGCATAGGCAGGGAAAATGCCATCAGAAGTTTCCCAGCTTGACAACGTGGGGCACGAGACTGCAAGATGCACCACATCTACCTCATTACTAGGGCTGCATGGACGTGTTTCAAATAACTTGCTCAGTGTGTGCACCATTATGTACTTAGGGTGAAAGTTTAATCCAGTTTATCACTATGACAGGAAAAGGTCTCTTCCTAAAGCTACACATGATCTTTTTAACCTCCAAGAAAGTGTACCAACGTGATTAGCCAGTGATAAATGATAAAAAGGACTTTGTCCTGCAGGTGCTTACTAAGAACACGTGGCAGAAAAGCAACTATGACATGTAACTGAAGCAACCATATAATAAAACCCCCCAAAATAATTCTGTCTTAAAAAAGCCAAGTACAATAGGTAATTAAAAAACCCAAAACTGAAAATTCATTTTTTGCATTATATTTGACACCTGCCTATAAAGAGACAATGCCAAGTCAGAAGACTGATTAAATGCTAAAATAATTTAAACCTGCAAATGTCAGATTGATCACTTAACCTCTTCTTTTCAAGACCCTCAGTGGTAAGAGTGTACAAAAGAATTTCAGGTCTGCATTCCTATCTGTGTTTAAATCAAAACAGTTACCAACTGGAAATACACACAGCACAAAAATGCATTAAATGTAATTTCAAGTGATTCATCAAATAAAAGCCTTATGCCTTGTTTTTTTAAAGCAGTTTAGCATTCCTCCTCTTTCTCTGATTTAATAAGAAATTGCAAGAAGAGCAGAAGTTAGACACAGGAAAGAGAATGCTGACAAACACATAGCATAGCTCTTCTGGTCTTTCATTAGGTCTCAGGCTTTTTGCTGTTACTAAACTATACAAAAAAAAAAAAAAGTTTAATTTGTGCATATTGAACTTGTCTCAATATTCTTCAGATATCTGTGCTACCCTCGGTGTAAAAATTCAGATGCTGAAGCCTCCCTGTGAAACAATTAATCCAATGTCACACAGAACATCAGTGTCAGATCACAAGCAGCTTTGGTGCTTTCGGATTCCAGCTTCTTGCTGTTCTCTGTGCCACAAGACTTCAAATAGCATCTGCTGTCCAGGACCAGGGAGAGACAGAAGGAGATGGAAACAGTCATCCGGCAAGTTACAGCTTTTCTCTTCTTCCCTACAGTGAACTAAGAAAATAACTTTCTCGTGAGCTTTTAAGCTGTACTGTCTCCCTGAATAGAAACTGTGCTCCAAAGCTGGTATAACTGCAGCAACCAACTGAGCTAAATTAAGACAATTCCATGTCAAATCAACTCGTCAAAAACCTGTGTGAATGGCTGTGCAGTTACAATACTCTGAACTTCCCTAATTCATGAGGATGAACACTAGGTGAGGAGAAATTTGCACACAGAAGTGGATCCCCACAAAAAGTACAGAACTGAAACGTCAGGGAAATCCATGCAAAGCTGGGTTCTTGAGTGGAAAGTTGTCCAGCCCTCCATACTGTTGCTCAGCATCACCTGCAGGTAGAGCTAGCTGCACGGGAGAAAAATGAAATCGAACAGAACAAGGGCAGTGCACTAACACTCCTTCAAGCAATAAAAACTTGCTTTTGGTTCGTGCAGAACAGGAATTTTTACTAGCTATTAGATCCTAGTTATTGTTGCAACATCTCAGGAATTCCTCCAAAAAAGCTGAATAATGCCCATGTCATCAAACCAAAAAAAGGGATAGAGTGGGTGGAAGTTAGGGAAAAAGTATCTTACTTTCTCCAATCCAGTCTCAGGAATAGCTTCTTTACTTTTGTCGAACTCACACCCACCAGCTCCTCCTTCCTGGCCCAAAGCTGGTATGAATCAATGAAAACGTAACAAGTGCAGAAGTACAGAACAGAAAGAGAGCCTTTAGTCTCATGTCAGGTTTTTCTAAAATGAGCAACTGCAGCTCTGCAATAAACACACTGAGAAAAATCAATGAGTCACTACCCATGCAACACATACAGCTGGTTATAAGTAGCTCAGCATTCACCCCCAGGTCCGCTATAAAAAAGATTTTATTTAAATTTCATTTTAACCAGCAAATTATCAGGTAGAGCTCTTCAATATTTTGATTACAAACTGTCACAGAGTCCTTGTGCTCCAGCACATGACACAACCCTGTCACACATTAAATACCCGTGTATCTACAATGAACATTTACTCCAAGATAACTCTGTCAAGAAGACAACACATTGCTTCCACCCAGAATCACCAAGAATAGTCAGAAGCATACACAGAAGATTTAGTAAGCATATATGCCTTACTTGAGGGCATTTAAGTAGGGAAAAAGGGTCCTACTAATACAGTAACCAGGCAGGCAAACACTCTTCTTGTTATTGCTCCTCAGAGTCTGCTTCCTTTCCCAGTAACCTCATAAATGTCAAGTGAAAAACCAAACTGTCCTTCTTTATTGGTAGCCAGCAAGAAGTTAATTAGCTTGAAAACATCAACATTTAAGGTTATCAGGACATAAAGAAGAACAGTTGTTATAACAAATGTTATGGGCTCTGGATAGGTACTTGCTACAAGAGGCATTCAGCATCAGTACAGGGAATCAGCCCATTTAAACTGACCAAAATCTAACACTTAGATAATTATTATACCCCAGTAAGAGTGAAGTAACTAAAAAAAAATAAAAATGAAAGAAAAACCCCATACAAAGTAAATTTGACATTTAATTAGAAACAAATAAAAGCCTGGTTGATGTGAGGTCAATTGTCTCCTCTGTGGTAATTCCCGATGAAAACATTCATCTGGTGTTTGCATTCACCAATCAGAGATTTACTACAATGAAGTTAAATTTTCCTTTAGAGGAGATTGTGCAGTGACACTGGTGCAGACTCTGAGCCAGGTTTGTCTTGGCAAAACATTCTGCAAGACCTGTCATTCTTCCTCCCAGTTATAATCTGGTGCTCAACAGATGATAATATGTCTTTTTAATGGAAATGTGGTTGTATTATTAATATAAAATTTAATACATCATTTAAAATTTTGGGTTTGTGTGTGTGTATATACAAACCTCTAGATTTAGGCAAGGGGCAGGGAGTTGGACTTGATTATCCAGCAGGGAGCTCACGGCCAAGAAGGCAAGTGGTATCCTGGGGTGCATTAAGAAGAGTGTGACCCACAGACTGAGGGAGGTTCTTTATCTCTCTGCTCCAGAGAATCCACATCTGGAGTACTGTGCCCAGTTCTGGGCTTCCCAGATCGAGAGGTGCAGAGAACTACTGGAGAGAGTCCAGCAGAGGGCTACAGAAATGAGACTGGAGCATTTCCCTCGTGAGAACAGGCTGAGAAACCTGGAACAGTTTATACTGGAGAGGAGCAAACTGAGAGTGGACCTTATCAATACTATCAACATCAAAAGGGCAGGGGTCCAGAGGATGCGGCCAGACCCTTTTCAGTGGTACCAATGACAGGACAAGGGATAGCCAGCACAAATACATGAAGTTCCATCAGAATAAGAGGAAAAGTTTCTTTCCTGTGAGGGTGATGAAACACTGGAAGAGACTGCCCAGGAAGGGTGTGGAGTCTCCTTCTCTAGAGATTTTCAAGATCTGTCCAGGCGTACTCCTGTTCAGCCTGCTATAGATGGCCCTGCTTTAGCAAGAGGCTGGACTGGAAGACATCTCTGGAGACCATCTAACATCTGTGACGCTGTGATTCTGCAATTCTTATTGGTCCCTTCCAATTTCAGATATCTATGTATATGTTTAAATTAAAATAATCTTCAAACCAATAGTCACACAATAGGAAACTGAAAAACAACCGTTAAATTTCATTTCCTTATTACACAGAAATTTAAGCCTAAAGTCACAGCATATCCAAGCATATGCTCAACAATGAAAGTTCAACAAAGGAGTGCTGGAAAACTCACTTCTAGACACAACACACCTCAAAAGTCAATTGTCTACTTTATTGCAATTCAGTTTTAACAGTAGATAATCTAGTTTTGTCTGCCTAGGTGCCCTCAGTGACTAAAGTTAAGTAGCTTCTACTTGGTTGCTTCTCTAAGCAATGTAATAGAGAAATCAAGCTTTGGAAGCATAAATCATAACTGCTTCTCATCGCTTCCATGAATTCACAGAATCAAGGAATCACAGAATGGTTTGGGTTGGAAGGGACCTTAAAGATCATTTAGTTTCAACCTCTCTGCTATGGGCAAAGACACCTTTCACTAGACTAGAGGCTGTTCAAGGCCTCCTCCAGCCCATCCTTGAACACCTCCACAGAGAGGGCATCCATAGCCTCCCTGGGCAATCTGTTCCAGGTGTCTTACCACTCTTACTGTAAGGAATTATACTATCTACATAAATACACTTGGAACTGAACTTTCTTAACTGGATGTGCTGAGTCAGGAAGCATAAAGTATTCTGCATGTCTATAACCAACCCTTCCACTGCCAAGCTGCATGAGATAAATTCATAGCAAATGATGCAGATGCTGGGCTGCCTTCACTGGACAGTTCCTAGTGTTTAAAAAAAAACAACCCAACATATACAAGAAAATCTGGAGCAGTTAATCTAAAGCACCATCCAGCCACGTGGAATGTGACTGCAAAACAATGCGGCACATAAGAGAACTCTTCCCTTTTCACCTCTGCTTAAAGCAAACAGCAACAATGTAGAACTCTGCCCTCAGAAACCACACAGACAGATTGTTTTGTAGTTCAATACCTTAATTACACACTCCATCAGTGCTTTTTAAATACTTTATTTAAATTCTAGGATAAAAAACATCTGAAGTGTAGAGCATATTGAACAGGCTTCCTCTTAGAAGCTGTCCACAAATTTTAACAGCATAATGTGGTACACTTTAACAGGAAAACCTTATTTTCTCCCCTGTAAGTTCACTCTCTCCTCCACCCTCAACACAGCATTCAGAAGCATTTCACAGCATCAAAAACGTCTCAAGCCTGCTTTGCAAATCCTTTTGCCTTCTCTTTGCAACCACAGAAGGTCCCATCAACTACAGCTACTGCAAATGCAAAGAAACAACAGCAGAAAAGTAATGAAAATCTTAAACGTAGCTCTCCTAATGGGATGTAACAGCTGGAACAAAGATCTAACACAGCTGGGAAAGCCATCATTTTCTTTAGCAAATGAGAAAAAAAACGTGAACAGCAATGCCATGCTTTTCAGAGCAGTACCACACTGTTTCGGTTACGTCAGAATAAATCCATTCAGTTTCAAATACAAAGATTATGTCCCTCCAGCTGACAACCCTGCTAACTCAAGCCCTACTGCTTTGACTCCGAGATAACACACTGACAATAAAGATGCTACAATTGAAATTTAATTAATTCTACTTATGCAAAACCATGGCAAAATTCAACTCATTCATCCAGAGCTGGGTTTGTGCAGTAACTTATTTTAGGAGCAAAAGGAAACAATTCTGAGAAAGCAGGGAGACAGAAGCTGAGTATTAAGATGTCCTTTACAAACCTTCTACAGAAATAAATACAGGAATCATTTTAAGAGAGGTAATATGAGAAATACCATATCACTGGCATGGAAAACAACATATTTCCCTTCTCCTTTACAAAAGGAAAATAAATTTTAAAATATACTGTGATAATTCATTCTCCACTCAATGAAGGAAAATAAAGCAAGAGAGGGCTACCTTAGTTCTGCACACTTCCAATTCTTTAAGCACCAAAAGAAATGGTTACATTTTCACAATCTCTGAGTCTTTTCCTTACAAACATTGATGTACCTGTGGCAGAGCCAGATGAATTCAAGAGGCAATGCTGCTCAACAGTTCATCTCTTGCATAGACAATGATCTATTGACTTTTACACTGAAGGACAGCGCTGAGCCAGCCTAGTTTAGCCCTTTTTTGACCCCATAATCCAGTTCTCCATAACTCTCTACCTTATCCTCCTGAATCTCTTTACAGATAATTTCTGGTTGGACTGACATACAGACTTGAGAGAGGCAGCAGCTGCACTGTTGCTGCTGGTTTAATATTGCACAGTTCCATTTTCAGACTGGCCACACACAGCTTCATGTCCAACTAGCCCTCAAATCTGCTGAAAGCTTTTATGACATTCCACTCAGAACTCCATGACTTTGCAGGAGTACCTCTAAGTCCCCCCTAAGCTCAGCCACACAGGCAGTGCCAGATGATCTCTGTTATTACTGAAATGAGGAGGCAGGACCAAGTATCAGATAGATTTTCCTTTGCTTTATCAGGGATCCCTGTGATAGTAAGAATTTCTGCTTCAGAGAAGGGACATATACACAAGCAGCAACATCTTCAGGCCATGGCTGCTCTTCTCCTGGCCACTATGCCTCCTGTGATTGTTTGCCTCACACACTCCAAATTCATTTTTGCAGAGGAAGCACCTCCAGTCTTTACAGTTCCTCTGACTTGAGGCTGCATCCACCTCTAGCTGACAGCAATGTGCCTCTAACATTCCTCTAAAGGCCTTCCCTATTGCCAGACTCAACTGCAACAGCTCTGACCTCTGCTCCAGGGCCTCTCCAGGACTTCCTGCTCCACAAGCATACAGAGACGTGGAGCAGGAGCAACTTACAACCCCACAACTCCCCGACATGCCAAAGGAAGGGAAAACATGTCCCTTTCAGCACAGGCTGCACAAGCAGCCTAGGCTCATTCCTACAGGGCACCCTCACTCTCCCCAGCCCCTCTGCTATGTAGACCTCTCTTCATCCGCCCCTTCATCACATACAGATGCATCACCAGCAGTGGTAGCCTCCCCAGCATGTTACACTCTCCTTGTCCCACACAGAAACACAGCACAACAGCAGTTAGAAGGGACCTCCGGAGATCATCTAGTCCAACCCCTTTGCTAAAGACGGGTCACCTAGAGCAGGCTGCCCAATGTCACAATGCCTAGGTGAGTTTGGAATCTCTTCAGAGGAGACTTCACAACCTCCCAGGCTCCTCCAGTGCTCTGTTACACTCACAGGAAAGACATTTCTTCTGTTCAGATGGAGCTTTCTGTGTTCCAGTTTGTTCCTGTTGCCACTTCTTCTGTCATTGGGCATCACTGAAGAGTCTGCCCTCATCCTCTTGTCACCCACCCACTAGTTATCAATCAGCACTGAAAAGAGCCTTTCTCAGTCTTCTGCAGGATAGACAGAGACAGGTCTCACAGCTTTTCCTCAACAGAGAGATTTTCCATTCCCCTCATCATCTTCACAGCCCTCCACTGGACTCTCTCCAGTAGTTCCTTGTCTCTCTTGAACTGGAGAGCCCAGAACTAGGCACAATACTCTTGAAGTGGGCTCACTAGGGGAGAGTAGAGGGAGAGACAATCTTTCCTCAACCTGCTGGTCATACTCTTAATGCGCCCCAAGATATAGAGAAGCAAAGGACTTCACACACACACATTCATAACCTTCCAACCTTACCAACAACTTGAGCTCCACATCCCCCCCGCAGTGCTCTCCATGTCCAGGCCCTGCAACAATGCTGACAGTTTCCTTCTCCCCAGATGCCAACACCTCCTGACCCAGCAAGATATTTTTACCCCCTTCTTGACATTCCCACACCCAGCAAACTCCTACCACCCTGTCATCCCTCCCAGCCAGTAGTCAGTCACCCTGCTCTCCCTACCCCATATTATGCAGGTGACCAGCAGGTCATCTGTCCCTCTCAGTACCTCCACTGAAGGCTTTGTAGGGACACAGACAACCCTGAAGGACAAAACTTCACCTTCTGTCTCACTCCGAGACCCATCAGTGATACTCGCTGCTCCTTCTCCATCCAGTCCACACACTCCATGTTCTAGTATGACCCAGCCAGCAGCCCTCATATTGGCTCTCAGACCCTCGTCTTTCTTTTCTCCTAATTGGTGTCAACTCACTCCTTTCATGCTCCCAGCATGGCCTCACCCCAAATTCAGCAAGGCCCTGGACATCCTGCCCTCCACCACTGTTTCCAGCTCCTTCTGCAATTGCCGCTGCAATGGCAACTCCAGTGAACTCCAGTCCCTCACATAGCTAGCCAAACTTCTTCCACTGCATCCACACAAGGATATCCACACATCATGACACACACACTAAAACTATTCCCAGCTCCATTCTTCCTGTTCTTCACACACATACTCCACACCTCCCACAGGCAGCCTGATCACCCTCCCGCATCCTGTGGGCGAAAGCTCCATCTACCCCCCAAAACACTCAAGTACATCAGTACATCCCTATCTTCACATGCTGCAGCCCCACAGCCCCCATACACACACTCTCAATCACTTCCTTCTCTAGAAACACAGCTCAGTCTCACATACATGACCCCAGTCATACCCCCAGGTCCATGTACACGGTCCCATGCTGCCCTGGTACAGGGCCAGTCGCTGGCCACAGTGCCCTGCCCACTCCCATACATGTGCATCCCCGACACCACGCACCAGAGCCTTGCATCATGCCTATACACATACATCTCTGACCCCAGCACCCACACATATATACCAAACTCAGACCACTCCAGACCTACGACAGCATCTCTAGTGACATCTCTTCTTCCCCATGTAGATGACTCCACTCCCTCTAGGGACCCCCATTCAGACCCCCAAGTACTGCAGCTCCACTGTTTCACTACTTCCATGCACTTCAAATACACATTACACCCTAGCTGTGGAGTTAACACCTCCTGTTTCCCCATTCCATACACCTAGACCAAATCTTGGGTCCTACAGCTTCAGTTGTGGACTCCCACATATACATCTCCGCCCCACAAGCTCCACAGCATCCACAGAGATGGCATGGCTCAGAAATGAGCCAGGACAAGACAGCAGCATCTCACCCAGCAAGACAGCTAGTTGCTCCTTCTTCTCTACCAGGACACCCTATTTCCCAGATCAAGAGTACTGCAGCCCCAGCAACATCTCCCTTCCAACAGTCTCATCTCCCTTCCTGTACACAGACAGTTTATGACCCTGCATGCTACATGTGAAGAAACAGGGACACCATCCATATCTCCCCACACTCCAGAACCACTGCCTTAGAGTTCAGTTTCCCCCAAGTCCACATCCCCAGGTCCTTGCCCATGTCCACAGGCCAAACTCACCGCCCCACAGCTCACCACCTCTTCTTCACACTAGAGCCCCTGCGCACCAGTGCAGCCCCACAGCTTCCCTTCTCATCCTCTCTGTATCTACACTGCTTCGCCGCCCGGCTCCCCTTGATCTTTCTCTAACCGGAATACTCCACAGCACCTGCCAGTGCCTCGCAGCCGGACCCCCCTTGCCCTCTCCATGTCCTCACCTCGCTGTCACAGACCGCTTCCCAAAGCTCTCTCACCACAGAACTGCCCCCACAACATCTCCCCATAGCCTGTGGTCTTCCTCATGCTCACCCCTCGCACCTGGTGCCCCCCAGTACTGGCTACAGCCCATTTTCCTACACGTTCTTGTACTAGCCCAGAGTTCACGTCTCCATGACAACCCTTTCCAAAGCACCTTCATCCCCCTGCACTATCCTCTCTGCATCTCCACAGCCTTCCTCCTCACAGAGTCTTTCCCACGGCCCACACCACTGCTTCGCAGCTTCCCTTCATAGAATAGCCGAGGCTGACAGGGACTTACGGAGGTCGCTTGGTCCAGAGCCCTGATCAAGCAGGGCCACCCATTGCCGGCTTCCCAGGACCGTGTCCAGACGGCGGCAACGGCTGTGCCCTTTCCCACAGCCCCTCTCCCTACAGCACCGTTCCCAACCCCCGGCCCCGCTCGCACTCACAGAGCTCGCAGTAGCGATGGCAGCCCCGGCCCAGCCCCTGCAGGTACCGCTGCAGCACGTCGGTGAGGAGGTCGCAGGCCGAGACTTGTACCGAGTCCCAACCCAGCGCCTGGCAAATCTGCGCCACCGACACCCGCAGCAGCCACCGCGAGTAGGTTTCGCACATGCCGGCTCGGCTCGGTGCAGTCCCGCCCGGGCCCGCCGCCCGCCCTGGGCCGGGAGGGCCGAGGGACGCTCACGCACAGCCCGCCGCCGCCGCCATCTTGGCGCCGCGCCGCCGCACCTCCTCTCCGCCCTCGCCAGGCAGCGCCGCTCCAGCACCGAGCGCACCGAGCGGGGCCATTCTCAAGCGCATCGCGAGTTCGGCCATCGGCAGGGCGGACGGGGCGGAGGGAGCGTAGCGGCCGGGCGGTTTTGGCGCCGAGTTCGACTTTCCCTACAACCTCCCCCAGATCGGGGTTATTTCCAGGAAAAGCTGCTGTTCCTGCCCGCTCGGAGCGCTGCAGGCTGGCGAGCTCTGGCCAGGGCTTCCCAGAGGCGAGGAGGCGCGGTTACTCTCTCACCTCCGCAGGCCCAAAGTAGGCGAGCAGGGGCCCTGCCCATGAGGAGCTGGACCAGGACCCCGGCCCATCATTTAAACAATCATCAATGTCGTGTGTTAGCAAGAATTCTTGGGCGAAAGAGTTTATCTGAATGTCTGGTTTTTTTTTGTCAGCAGTCATTGCTGTCACAGAGTTTCCCCCTCCACTGCAGCTGGTCACTAAGGTTTGCAAACAGCAATTTCGGGTTGTCAGGCCCTACTCTGTCATTCCATAATGTCACGTATGGACAACGCTGCATCAGCAACCTCCTGCGCTCAAGTGGAAGCTGCAGGGTCGAGCCCTGTGAGGAATAGGAATCCAAGAAGTAGGAGAGAAAATGTAAGTGTAGTAGAATCCTTTGACTATGAAGAGATTCCCTAAGGATGCAGGAAATAGCCTGGTTTAAGAGGCTTTAAACCAAAATTGACTTAGATGCTAGATAACTTACAGAGGATTTGTCTTCTTTGCAGGGAAAAAAAGGGCTATTTTGTTGTGTTTTTCTCCTTTATAATTGGTTTGGGTGTTCCCCGCCCCCCCCCACTTAAATACCCAGATTAGACTCAGCCGGCTCTGGGAATATGAATGAAGCTATTCATTTACAGCTAGCACAATATACAAGCAGATATTTACAGTATATACAGTTATAGACAGAAATATACAAGGTAAAAGGTGATACAGAAACACAACTCCCCTCCCAGAAACCTGAGTCCCCAGGAGGGGCTCTCAACCACCCCTGCACCTTCCCCCTGCCCCTCTCAACCTTACCCCAGTCCTAAAGAAGAACAGAGGTTCAGCCAAGAGGTTATGAAGCAAAGGTGGGTTAGTCCAAATGGAAGGTGAGGTTAGGGAGATGCAGTTCAGTCAGAAGCCCAAGACAGAGTGATTGAAAATGGCGAGAGTGTTATCTAATGTTTTCATTTCTTCTTCAGCAAGACTCTGAGGGGAGTAGACATCACCATTGTTTTCCTTTCACAGCCTGTGATCTAGTTCTTCTCACCAAAACATTCTACCCTGCTTCAAACTAGCACAATAATTTTGATAATTCATCCAGAGCAAAGAAAAAGAAGACTTTCTTGTAAATCTCTTTTGCAATTTCAATTTTTTGCACCACAAAAGAAAAAGCATTTTTAAGAACCAGTGTAAGCAAAACCGAATTTTATAATCTTTTGAGCAATATAACTTTGCAAGGCCACCTGTGTAAACAGATTTATAACTAACTATACTTAAGGCCAGGATCACATAGGCAGTAGAAACATCAGCTTTGGGAACAGAGGTAACAAAACCAGAAACAATAAAGAAAAAGCATTTATACTTTTTTGGGGGAGAAAAAAAAGGCAAGCAGGGAAGGCTTTAAATTGATGGTGAAATGGAGGATCCAGAAACAAATGACAGTTCCTGAGCAGTGTAGAAGGTAGAATGAGGAGCAGCAGTGTCATTGGTCAACAGTCAGATGGATGGCCAGGCCCAAAGAGTGGTGGTGAATGGCCAGTTGGTGATGAGTCACAAGTGGTGCTCTTCAGGGCTCAGTATCTGGGCTTGTTCTTAGTATCTTTACCAGTGATCTGGACTGAGGAGATTGAGTGCAGTGTCATTAACTATTTGCAGGCAGCACCAAATTAGGCAGGAGCATTGATTCACTTAAGGACAACAGGGAGACTCTGAACAGAGATCTGGACAATCTAGATCAATGGTATGAGGTTTAACAAAGCCAAAAGCTGGGTCCTGCACTTGGGTCACAACAGTGATGGGAAAGCTGCCCATCACTTTCTGACGGGAAAACTGCCCATCAGAAAAGGACATAGGGGTGCTATTTGACAGCTGATGACCCTGCAGTGTGCTCAAGTGGCCAACAGCATCATGGCCTGCATCAGGACTAATGTGTCCAGCAGGATTAGTGAAGTGATTGTTCTCCAGTACCAGGCACTAGTGGGCCTGCACCTCAAAGACTGCATCCAGCTTTGGACACCTTACTACATGAATACTGAGGTGCTAGAGCAGGTCCAGAGAGTAAGTCCTATGAAGAGCACCTGAGAGAACAGGTGGTATTTAGCCTGGAGAAAAGGAGGCTCAGGGGAGACCTTCTTGCTCTCTACAACTACCCAAAAGGAGGGTGAAGTGGGTGTTGGTGTCTTCTCCTAAGTAACAGAGTGAGATGAAAGAATCAAGTTACATCATACGAGTTTTAGGCTGGACACTAGGAAAAATTTCTTCCTTGAAAGGGTTATCAAGCCCTGGAACAGGCTGCCGGGGGGAAGCAGTTGAACCACCCTCCCTGAAGGCATTTAAAAGCTGCGTAGATCGCTTAGTGCTGACCTGGCAGTGCTGGGTTAATGTTTGCACTGGATGATCTTGAAGGTCCTTTCCAACTTCAGTAATCCTCTTAGAAGGCAGGACTGCAGGTTTGCCAGTTGCCAAAGATTTCCTTGGTTATCCAAGAGGAATTGAAGGACACATAGTGTAGGAGCCAAGGAAGGCTACAGTTAGATGTGTGGGCAGGTCCCCAACAGACTTCACTGGCTTGGCACGAAACCTCAAACAGTACAGAAAAGCTCTGGGAGTAGGGGAATGCACCTTGGCTTACAAGTCCTCAGATCAGCAACATAATGGGAACTGCAATACAAAGCCAACACTGGCCCTAAATTGCTCTTCAATGGGGATGTAATTTTGCATGGGAGAGAATAGGGTACATTAACAGAGGAAAAGGGAATCATAAATCATCAGAATTGCCTCAAAGATGGAAGCTGTATAAGCCAAGGGGCTCTTAATTTTTAATTGTGAATGACAATCTACTATCTTTTTGAGCTTGCATTTTCCAAGCACATTTGAGTAGAAAAGAAAACCAGGCAAAACATGATTTTAAAGAGTTTCTAAATAAAATGATGCTTAAAGAATGACAGGCTCCAGATTATGAGAGCTGGGAATTCAATTGATCAGGGACTGCTACACTGTCACAATATGCAATGGCTTGTTTCTCTTCCCATTCTTTAGCACTCTTTGAAATCGTCCATTCTGACCAGTGTGCTACTGTGTCTAACAGCAGCATCAGAACCTTAAAAATGTTATTAGAAGCACTTTTAACTATGTAACAAATCTGCTCCAAAACATTTCCATGATCCCACCACAGGTTGTTAAACTGCTTCCCTTAACTATGTGTACATCTCAATGTACACACACACCTCTACAGACCACTGCGTGGTACTATCAGCATTTCATTTCATTACTCAGTTTGACTGTAAGGGAACGCTAGCTTAAGTGCAGCACTTGATTTCTAGAGCAGCTCACTTAGGTCTGTCTCAGCCTGCAAGTGGCTGCTTATGCCTGTTTCCATGTCACACAGACACCTTGAAGCTCAAGGCCATTTACAATCTTTTTAGCTTTCTTCTGCAAACCCTTTGCCTGTTTCCATCATGTGCATCAATGAGCTCCTCATGGCTCTGGTTTTGTCTGCCAAACTGGAGTGGCAGCTACTTCCATGGTTACACAGCCCACTAACTCTTCTTCCCTACTCTATTGCTATACTGTTTATTCTTCACATTTTATCCGTTCTCACACTGCTAAGCACATTCAAACACAAGGTGAAACAGCCAGCCTCTTCTACTCTTCAAATGAAGCAACATCCCTTTGCATGTTTTTGTGTGCCAGATACATTACAAAATACACAGCACATCCTTGAAAAAGGGCTTTTTTTTTTTGAAGAGTCAAACCCATACACTTTGACACCAAGAGCTCCATGAAACAACCTTTTTTTTTTTCACGTTGGTGGTTTATTTTAAGAATATACAGATTTCTGGGGCTTTACCACTTCACTGAATAACAGAGCGGTCTTGTTAACACAGACACAGGCAGGTTAAACCACATGCTCAGCAGAGCTCCTCTTCACCTGTAAGAAGAATTGAAGAAAATTAAAACCCTTTTAATTATTTAAAGCTTTTGTCTCCTCCAATTTAAATACTTCAAGTCACAAATATTCCTTACCCCCTCCCTCCAAACTCTATTTTTCCTTTAAGTTTGTAATTTTGGATAAGCTTATTTAGCTACAGAAACCTTTTTAGGTAGATCTTATAGAGACATTTTAAAGTCATGGCATAACATCAGGATACTATAAAAATGTAAAGAGTAACTGCAAATGAATCTGATAACCCATAAAGAACACAGAAAATCCTGTCAAATATGGATGGATACCCTCATGGATGTCTTTTGATTAAAATTACTGAAGAAAATATTGTTCAGACAAATTCAAACTAGCAGTGGGCAGTTTCCCAGCATTTTGGGAAAAGAACACTGAATTCTGACTTCACCACTTGAGATTTTCTGTGTTAAGTAATTTAAACCCACATTTTAGTTTCTATTTTGTAACTTTACCTCTCTTGCATTTGGCTGAACCGCTTTTTCCGATTAATCCCTGGTTATGGTATTATGAGAAAAAACAGAACAAGCAGGTTAGGAAGCAACTCATGCGAAAAAGCTAAACAATGCACGTATTTATGACCATGGATGTATTGTGAGGAGCACAATACAGTGTGTTCCTGCCATATAGTTGGTCTTCTAGGCATTATGCAACCACACATGTATTTGCATCTGAGAACAGCAAAAATCTTCAATTGTTAGACATAACCCATGTCAGACATATGCAGTTACAAACCGTGGCCTAAGTCCACACATTTGTAACCTGCAGGACACACCTTCAACTAAACTTCTCGTACACATAAGCAAAAAACTTACAAGCAAATACACGTTCAGTAGCAACAGCCTCTGAAAATCTCTCCTCTTTATGACCACCCCCCAGACTCTCAGTTTCTGAATACCACCATCAGGCTGATTGAGCCAAAAGCATGTCAGTCACTTGAGATGCTTTCCTCATCCAACATTACTGGGCTTTCAACAGAGTAGGAGGAACCCAAGAAAAAAGGAGAAACCCACTCAGAAGACAAAAAGGAAGAAAACCACCCCTTGTGCAGGCAAAGGCACATGTTGAGGCTAAAGATCCATTTTACTGGGTTTTTAACTTTATCTGGCCAAGAAAGACTGCCAAATTTCACACTTGTTAGTAGAACTGTGCAAGCTCATAAGCTTGGGAATCATGCCATGGATTTGTCCCAACCTTCCCTGCTAACTTGACTGAAGCAGGATGCACAAGCATTACACCACTTTGCAACAACTCCTGTTTTGCATCCAAGCAGGTACTCACAGAGCAGCAGCACCAGAGATGATCTCAATAAGCTCCTTGGTGATGACGGCTTGACGGGTACGGTTGAACGTCAAGGTCAATTTGTCAATCATCTCAGCTAGAAAAGAAAATTAAGGTTGGAATTTAAACACATACAAGCACTCAAATACAGGAAAAGTATTCACCAAGCTGTGTGGTGCAGTTGACACACTGGAGGGAAGGGATGCCATGCACAGGGATAAAAAGAACCACACAAAGGGAAGTCAGTACTTTCATGCTAAGCTATTAAAGCTCCAGGAATCTCACAGTGCAGACTTACAAGCATTCTTGCTAGCGTTGTCCATAGCAGTCATTCTAGCACTCTGCTCACTGGTGGTGGACTCCTTCAGGGAGTAGTAGAGAATATTTGCTAGTGTGAATTCCTGGTAGTTTCTCAGCACATCAGCATCAATATCATCATAGATACTCAGGCTTTCTGTAAAACAGAAGAGAGTAGACTTGGAGAGGGCCTGTTTCTCTGCTGAAGGCAGTGTGGAGGGATTTTTTGTGTCCTATGTGTACTTCAGTAACAAAATTCTAAGTAGCAGAGAGATTAAGTATTTTGTATCTTTTCATTCAATTTAATGATAACAAAATCAGATTCTGACCAAGGTCAAACACATTATTGGTGTATGAAGTTTAATCTTCCCATACAGTGCTGCAGAACTAACCTGGAGTATTTTCACTGAATAGTGCAAAGCGACCCAATACCCAAGCTGTTCAGTGATGAAAACACTGTAACTGATGGAGTTTTGCATATGCTGAGCTCTTGATTAAGAGACAACCTGAAATCAAGGTTAGTTCAACTACTCTTTCCAACTTCTTTGTCCCACAGCACCTTGATAGGTCAGCCTTTGACTGCCGAGATAAATCAATCCATTAAAATTACAATACACATGATCCTCTTTCTTATCACTTAACTGCTGGTTTTAATTCATTGCTTACCAGATCCAGCAACTGTTTCAAGGGAGAAGATGGGTTTCTCATCAGTCTTGTAAGAGATGACAGACCTGTATAAGAACAGTGTTAATAGGTTTAGTCGAACTGAAGAGTTAAGATGAAAATTAGAATAGACAAATTGTGGTATTCCAACTCCACTAAAACAGACTTTATTTTCTGATAATCCTGATGAAGATATTGCAGACACCACATGGATATAAACATGTACTGACTTAAGTACAACAGCACGCACCCAAGTCCAAAATGAAATCCATTCACAGCTATTATTACAAAGGGCCACAAAAATGATCTGAGGGCTGGAGCACCTCTCCTACAAGGACAGGCTGAGAGAGTTGGGGTTGTTCAGCTTGAAAAAGAAGGCTCCAGGGAGAGTTTATTGCAGCCTTTCAGAACTTAAATAGGTCTCTAAGATGGGGACAATTGTTTTAGCAGGGCCTGTTGATACACGGCAAGGGTGGTTTTAAACTAGAAGAGGGCAGATTCCAACTAGATCTAAGCAAGAAATTTTTCACAGAGGGTGGTGAAACTCTGCCCCAAGTAGCCCAGACAGCCCCATCCCCATAAACATTCCAGGTCAGGCTGGACAGAACTCTGAGCAACCTGATCTAGTTGAAGATGTCTCTGCCGAGTACAGGAGCATTGGACTAGATGAGCTTTAAAAGGTTACTTCTAATGCACAGTGTTCTATGATTCTAGTGAAAAAAAAGACCTCAAACTCTTTACACATAACAAGATGCCCTCATTCCTCATTAAATATTCTCATATTAATTTAATCTTTCATATACATTTCATATTTTATTAGGCAAACACGCTTCTGGAAGCCTTCTACCCAGTGTTTTCCCAGCACAGCTGCAGCTGACTCTTACCTGAACCGATTGTAGATGACAGAGCCTTCATCAAATTCATACCCAGAGTTTAACAACTCTAAGGCAATGATTGAAGCATCTCCAAAGCTTGGAGGTCTTCGTCCCACTTCCTTGAATGTCAGCAGGAAGTAATTGCCATGTGTCCTGAGGTAACATCAAAACTGTGTTAGAACAAGTGGATGCTCTAAAGTACAAGTACATGGCAGCAAGAGGAAACAAGTTCAGTAACTTAGGACTTTTTGGTGCTCAAGATTTTACTGAATTAGTCTGACACAAATTTTGCCTTCCTTTAGAAACTAAATTATGACGATAACTACAAGGTACATACACATTTGTAGCAGGTGCCAGTGTTGTCAACTTTCTAACTTTTATTCTAAAAATATAGTGGTCTGCAGTGGTTTCACTAACATCCAGATGATCAAAAGCCATCTTAGCATGCTTGCAGGTTTAGGGCTTGTTTTTGTGTTTTGTTTTTTTTTCAAAGGAACCTGAACTTAGTAGTTTCATTACCTGTGAAGGTCATCCAAGATTTGCAACGAGTCTTGAAATTTATACCACAGAAAACAACCAAAGCCACCAAACCAGACCCTTCTGTTTACCTCTGAAGCAGGCCTCTGATCTTGTCACCTACTCCAACCACCATAACCTCTTTTCCTGCATTTGTGAGGTTGGTAATCTCATTCTTCAAGGTTTTAGCAACAGATGTATGGATAGCACCACAGAGACCACGGTCAGAGGACACACCAATAAGGAGATGCTTCTTCTTGTCGTCAGGTGCCTTTATTTCTGCTTTCTCATACAGAGCTTAAAAATAAAGATGAAGAAGTTATTCAAGGGTGCCAGGAAGCACATCACAGAATCAGAAAATCTTTTGGGTTAGAAGTGACTTCTAAAGTTCATCTAGTCCAATCTCCCCTCTAGTCAGCAGGGACATCTTCAACTACATCAGGCTGCTCAGAGCCCTGACCTGAAATGTCTGCAGGGACGAGACTTCTACTACCTCTCCTGGCATCCTGGGCCAGTGTCTCACCACCCTCACTGTAAAAAAATTTCTTTCTTACATCGAGTCTAAATCTCTCCTCTTTCAGTTTAAAGCCATCATCCTTTATCCTGTCACAAGAGGGTCAGACAAAGTCTCTCCTCATCTCTTGTAGGTCCCATGTAAGCACTGAAAGGCTGCAATTAAGTTTTCCTGGAGTCTCCCTTTCTTCAGACTGAATAACCCCAACTCTTTCAGCCTGTTCTCAGCAGCAGAGGTGTTCCAGCTCTCTTTATTATTTTTGTGGCAGTCCTCTGGACCTGCTCCAATATGTTCCTGTCCCTCTTGTGCTGCGCACTCCAGAGCTGGACACAATACTACAGGTGAGGGATTTCATCAGAGCAGAGAGGAAGAATCACCTGCTGCTCATGCTGACTTTGACACAGCCCCTGGTATGTCTGGCTCCTTGGCTGCGAGTGCATTGTGTCCAGCTTCTTATCCACTACCAAGTCCTCCACAAGGCTGCTTTCAATCCCTTCATCCCCTAGCTTTTATTGACTCCGGGAATTGCTCCAACCCAAATAAGTGCAGGACCTTGCCCTTGGCCTTGCTGAACCTGAGGTTTACATGGGCCTCCTTTTCAAGCTTGTCTAGGTCATACCAAATAGGACATATCAAAATACCTTTAAAGTATTCTAGCTAAGATAAGTTCTAGAAGAGTTCCAAATCACAGACAGATGAATTTTATGTCCCACAAAATCAGTTTGCACATGATCTAACCAAAGCTGACAAAAAAGCAATTCAATGCCAGTTGCATCTCTGATCAGGCATCACACAATCAGCGCTGTTACTTAGTTAAGTTCACTGTGCAAGTCCACTGCCTCAAGTGCACGTGCACCCAAAGCATTAGAAAATGAGGTCTGGCAGTAGCTGCAGGTGCTAGAGATAGAAGCCAACTCCACTGGTAGAAAGAAGCAGGCAAGAATTCCGAGTTAGGGTGCTTTTATGGCTAAAAAAACCCAAAGCTGAAAAAGTAATCAGAAATGATAAAGACTTTCACAGTAGAACTCTTTAACAATCGTCATCTATAAACTACTTATAAGGATCAATTAAGTTGGTCTAGAGATGCAGATTTGTTTAGAAGAAAACTACCACAATGTTAGAAAAGTCTAGGCATCTTTTGACCACCATGAAAGCCTTCCTATTCTGTTCCCTCATCACACAGCACAAGATCCTTCTCTCACCCAGTGCTCCTGTTCCATAGATTCTCGCAGGTTTCAGCTCCCTCTCAGCTCTGGCATATTTTGCTGCAGAAACCATCTTCATGGACTTGGTAATTTTCTGGATGTTCTTGATGGACTTCAAGCGCCTGGTAACTACAAGGTTAACAGTTGAAGGTCATGGGCTTCACTAAGCACAAAGACATTAAAAACAAGCAATAAAATGCTATCAACAGCCATGCAAAAATATCTTGCCAAATTCTTCAGTAGAGGAAATAAACAAAGAGAGCACTAATAAACTTCTTGAAAGACCTTAGTATTTACAGTAGGAAGGTGGTAAGAGTATTAATCTGGCTAACCCAAATGCCTCTTTACAACAGATGGTTTTCCCCCCATACATAGCATTTATTTAATGTTTAGCTCAACATAATATATTTCTACTGTCCTCTTTCCTTACATTTCTACCTCTTTCACAAATATATCATCTGAGGTATATTGTCATCTCTTCCCAGATGACAAGGCAAAAATAAATGAAAGAACCCAAGACACAGAATAAACTCTCTTCTGCTTAGAGTGTGGAAAAAACACATTCATACAAACACTGGTGTGAAAACAAAACAGGTGTTCCACAGACAAGCACAATTCTAAAGAAATACCCCTGTAGAAGAACCTGTGCAGAATGGCTTAAAGAAGCATTATCGAAGTGGTACATTCAGTCAATCTTTTTTTCACCAACACTGGACAAATACACACAGAAATAACAGAACACAGACCAATTCTCAAAGGAGAGAAAGAGATCTGGTTTTAGCATTTATGATATAGCTACTGTTAAACTAGGACTAAGACCACACTGGATTGCTGAAATGACATCTAAATTAGTGCTAAAACCATTTTAAGCAAAGCCTTTTCTCAAAGACACTTGTTCAATACAAGTGCTAGAGGCTCATGCAGCAGTGTCATGGTGCATCATGATCAGTTTAGTCAACAGTGGCTAACTCAAATTAGATTTTAACATAGGATTTCCCTGCAACACTTTCCCTCTCTCAAAGGCAAACAAAACCAGTACTTACTGTCTTTCAGAGTTGCCATATTCCTGACTTGGCCCCTAAAAATCGAATGCAGGAGATATTAGACTAGTTCTCTGGCAAAGTAACAACTATCAAAGGCTGGTCCCTTTCAGAGGAATGAAAATTAATGAGCTGCTGTGTCTGAAAAACCGTTTGTGGCTGGGACAAGTCACTTTAAACCATGCCTTGTATCCAGACCTTCCTCCCTTCTACCTCCTGTCACACCATATCGAATTGAATAAACTACTCGCTGGTCTAGATAACGGCACAATACAAACGAAGGCCAGCCAGCAGGGCATCAGCAGGGCCCAACTTCCAAAGCAAATGTAACTGTTGTAACAAGCTGCCTGAACAGGCGCAGAGCTGGCCACACCGTCTGACAAGAACAGAGTCTCCTTGCAAGGCCTGTCACCTACGACGCCGTCCTTTCCACTTCTCCAGCCTCGCCCATGCACCCCCTTGGGCTCTTCCCAAGGAGCTCGCCTCCCCCCCTCGTCTCCCATTCAGAGAACCACTGCTAAGAGGACGGAGCCTCCTTCCTCAGCAGGTCACCGCCGGGGGCAGGCGCCCCGTGGAGGCCGCTTGCCCTTAACCTCAGGGTCACCGCTCCTCCGGCCACACCACAGCCCCTCAGAGACTGACTCGAGCAGCGGCCCCACCACACCCGGGCGCCCCAAGACTCAGGGGAGCGTCACCCCTTCAGCCCCCAGCGGCCGGCCTCAAGCACCCTGCCGCCCGGCACGGCCGCCCCGCCGCTTGTCCCCGAGCACTGGGACGCGTCCCCTTGTCCCTACGGGATAACTCTCGTCCCGGGTCCCCGCCCGTTACCATTGCGGCTGGTAAAGCGCGACAGCAGCCCCCCGGGCGAACATGGCGGCGCCTCCACCACAGCCCCGCTGAAGGTCAGCGCGCCCGCACCGCGCCTGCGCGCAGCCGGGAGCGGCAGGCAGGGAATCGGTTCCGGGGCGCGGGCAGGCACCTCCGGTGGGGGTAGGGACGGACACAGGGACCGGGGCAGGGCTGGAGGTGGGGGGTCAGAACTACTGCCATGGGGAAGTCGGATTTCCTCAGTCCCAAGGCCATCGCCAACCGCATCAAGTCCAAGGGACTGCAGAAGCTGCGCTGGTACTGCCAGATGTGCCAGAAGCAGTGCCGCGATGAGGTAAGATCGCCCCGGGTGGTGATCCGGCCTGTGACGGGGAGCGCGACGGGCCCCGACCCCACGGCCGCGATAGTAACCCATCGTGGGGGGCACGAAGGGCTCCGACCGCCTGCTGGGGAACCCTAGACCCCCTTGAGGAGGACAGTTCTTTTGGGGAATACACAGAGGACGTCAGATTTCCTAGGTTAGGGTTCTCAGTCCTCTTGGGGGGTCTTCGATCCCGCTTGTGAACGTCCCCAGTGCTATCGAGGATGACAGGAAGGGGCATCTATCGCCGTGGCTGGGTTCTCAAACCCTCTTGGGTAGAACTGTCATCACCGTAGTGGGCATGTGGCCTCGTAACCTGGTAGAATTCCCCAGTTCTTTTGGAGGTGGTGGTACAGGACTGGCTCAGATTGCCTTGGAAGGTGTCCCCAGTCGCCTTAGGAGGTCAGTGATCCCTCCTGTGCGACCTCTAGGGAGCATGCACGCCTTACTGCTGGGAGTACAGGCAGCCCTAGCTCTTTAGGGGAACATTGGAGAGGGTCCTTATTTTCCTGTGGGGGGCTGCACTTTGGCCACAACAACCCCAAGCAGCGCTATAGGCTGGGGACTCAGTGGCTGGAGAGCAGCCAGGAGGAAAGGGATCTGGGGATTCTGATAGATAGTAAGCTGAAGATGAGGCAGCAGTGTGCCCAGGTGGCCAAGAGAGCCAATGGCATCCTGGCCTGCATCAGGAACAGTGTGGCCAGGAGGACAAGGGAGGTTATTCTGCCCCTGTACTCAGCACTGGTCAGGCCACACCTTGAGTGCTGTGTCCAGTTCTGGGCCCCTCAATTCAAGAGAGATGTTGAGGTGCTGGAACATGTCCAGAGAAGGGCAACAAAGCTGGTGAGGGGCCTGGAACACAAATCCTATGAGGAGAGGTTGAGGGAGCTGGGGGTGTTTAGCCTGGAGAAGAGGAGGCTCAGGGGTGATCTTATTACTGTCTACAACTACCTGAAGGGGCATTGTAGCCAGGTGGGGGGTGGCCTCTTCTCCCAGGCAACCAGCAGTAGAACAAGGGGACACAGTCTCAAGTTGTGCCAGGGTAGGTATAGGCTGGATATTAGGAAGAAGTTCTTCACAGAGAGAGTGATTTGCCATTGGAATGGGCTGCCCAGGGAGGTGGTGGAGGCACCGTCCCTGGGGGTCTTCAAGAAAAGACTGGATGAGGCACTTAGTGCCATGGTCTGGTTGACTGGATAGGGCTGGGTGATAGGTTGGACTGGATGATCTTGGAGGTCTCTTCCAACCTGGTTGATTCTGTGATTCTGTGATTCTGTGACTACAGTCCCCTTGGGAGCAGATTGGTGGGAGCTGGAAAGTTCCCAGTTGTGAACAGATGCCATTGACATTCCTGATCTTACTTTGGAGAAGGTGTGTTGGTGCTGATCCAAAGTGCTGATCCAAAGATTTTTGGAGGTGTTCAGGTTGACTGACCAACCCAGGGTAAGAAGGAGCACAGGGTGGCCCCAAAATCCCTGGAAGGTTCACTCCCTCAGATATACCTTGAAAAGTTGGTGGCGTTGAGAATTAGGTGGTTCCTATCCACCTTAGCAGAGAATCAAGGGCAACTGTGATTTGTGATGTCTCTTGGGAACAGGATGGTTGTGGCAACATGCCCCAGGTGATGCACATCTGGAGCACGATGAGGTCTCTTTTTATAGTATCATAGAATGGTTTAGGTTGGAAGGGACCTTTAAAGTTTGTTTAGTCCAATACCTCTACAGTCAGCAAGGACATGTTCAACTAGATCAGGTCATTTGAAGCTTCATCCAATCTCAGCTGAAATGTTTCTAGGGATGGGACATCTACCATTTCTCTGGGCAACCTGTGCTGATGTTTCCCTACTGTAAAAAAAAATAAAATTAGTCTAAATCTCTTCTTTTTTAGTTTTAAACCATTGCCACTTATCCTGTCACAACACGCCCTGCTAAAAACACTGTCCCCATAAGGAGCTCTCCCTAGAGCCTTCTCTTCTCCAGGCTGAACAACCCCAATTGTCTCAGCCTGTCCATATGGTAGAAGTGTTCTAGACTTCTTATAGTTTTTGTAAGCCTTCTCTGGACCCACTCCAACAGGTCCATGTCTTTCTTGTACCGAGGTTTCCCTTTTGATTCTGAATCAGTTTCTTCCCTTCTTGTCGTGTTACGAAGACATGCTTTTTCTCTGAAGCTTCCCATTTATTTGCACTTCTCTATTCACTTGGACCCAGATGCCTGTGGGATGTTAGTGTCCTCTTCTTCCTGATTTCCATCAGATCTGTGCTACAGAAGTACCTTCCCTTGGGCTAAATGTGCTTTTATTTTTTTCATTCTCTGAAAATAGGCTCTTTAATGTACTTTAGAGAAGTAATGCATCTAGTATGTGTTTAATTATATCATTCTCCAGCCATTTCTGCTGCCCTCTCCCTCTCACCCAGGAAGTCCAAATCCTATTCTCTTCCCAATGGCTACAAGCAAAAAAAAAAAAGCTCATTTACAACATTTGTAAAGGAGATGTTATTTCTTTGGAATGCAATTTACTGTATTGCATTGTTAATGATATTGTGATGAAAAGGAATGCATTGTATTAGATAAAAAAATGTCAGAGTGCTTTTTTAGGGAGCTCTGAGGACTTCAACTGTGTGCCAGAGTTGGCCAAATTATCACATCTTGAGCAGTTCAAGGACACCATCCCTTTCTTACACGTTTAGTGTCAGTGTTGGTCAGGTAGGGAAGCAGCAGATGTTTTCAGTGCACTTACACAAGCGCCTGGATGGTTTCTGGGTGGACCTGAGTGGTGCCACGTCTATCTCATTCCATGAGGAACAAAGAGGACTGCTGGAGTGTCCTGGCTCATAATCCCTTTCACAATTTGTCTGGAGGCTTTTTTGCTTCAGGAAGAGTTTTGCTTCTGGCTTGCGTAATCGGGAGGAAGAGCCACCCCTGTAGGCTATGGCTAAGTTAAAGTGTTTTCTATAAGGGAAATCCCAGAGATTTCACTTACAGTAAATTGTTTTTAATACTCTTCAGCTCAGTGACTTTTTGCAAATTGAGACAAGGTCAGACAAAGTATTTATTTTTATTTTATAGAATGGCTTCAAATGTCATTGCATGTCTGAGTCCCACCAGAGGCAACTGTTGCTGGCTTCTGAAAACCCTCAGCAGTTCATGGATTATTTTTCTGAGTAAGTCTGCTGTATGTTCTTACTTAGCTCTTCGTTCTTGTGTCAGTAGGACCCCTAAGGCCCAGTCATGTCCCAGTGAAGACACTTTACTCTGATGCATTTTAGAGTTAGCTCTTTTTCTGATGGCAGTTTGAAAATTTAGGTGATGTCACTTTGGAATGTATGTAGAGATTTCAGAGAGCTATGATATTTAACCTAATCTGACAGTTTTATTCCATGTCTGATACCTGGTTTAGGTTGATCTGTGTTACAAAGTATGTCACCCTTTGGCTTCAGTTAAGTGGCTGCCACACAGAGAGAGTAACAAAGAGGAAGAAAGACCCATTACAGAGAGGTGCCAGGGGTGTGACTAAACCTCCTCAGTTACCCTTAGTCCTTTGTCCAGCTGCCCTACATAACAGCTTGGTTGATTGGAGCTGTCTTCAGCATAAGTCTGAAGCGGGGCTTTATACTCATAGCCCATAAATTAGCAGCAAGATGAGTGATCAACCTACCTCATAAACCACAGCTGTCCTTTGTCCTGCCCTGGGCTTTGCATCAGTCAGACTGGGAAGAGACCTGGTAATGAAATACCAGCAATTAGTGAGAAGTGTTTAGATTTCATTCTTTTCATGTTTCCTCTTTGAAGGGGTATTATCCTAAAGATTGAACTTAAGTATGCATGTGCCACACTGTGGCTCTTTGTGCCTGCTTACCGCACTTACTGCTGCTTTGCTGAAAAAGGAGAATGAGTGTCCAGATTCTATCCTCCTCAGTTCAAAATAATACTCACATTTACATGGCCAATACTTAATTGTTAATGACAGTAAAAAATGACTTTGTAATGGTTTAAGTTTTACTAAAATACTTTGTTCTTGTCCCCTAAGGGAATTCCGAAATGATTTCCTTGAACTGCTCAGGAGGAGATTTGGTAAATATTTTACTGTTTGGTTGGTTGATTTTGGTTTTGTTTGTTTGTTTCTTTTAATCATAGAATTATGGAGTTGTTTAGGTTTGGAAAAGACTTATGAGATCATTGTGCACAACCATTAATGTGACACTACCATGTCCACCACTAAACCATGTCTCTAAACACCAGATCTACAGAGCTTGTAAATACCTTCAGAGATGGTGATTCAACCATTTCCCTGAGCAGCCTGTTCTGGGGCTTGACAGCTCTTTCAGGGAATAAATTGTTCCTAATGTCCAACGTAAACCTCCCCTGGCATAACCTAATGCTCTTTCCTCTTGTCCTATCACTGGTTACTTGAGAAGAGACAAACACCCACCTCACTAGAACTTCTTTCAGGTGGTTGTAGAGATCAAAGTGTTGTCCAAGTCTCCTTTTCTCCAGGCTAAACAGCCACAGTTCCTGCAGCCACTTCTCATAGGACCCTTCATTGCTGCTTACTGGATCCATCGAAGCACCTCAGTGTCCTTCTGGTAGTGAGTGGCTCAAAACTGAACCCAATATTCAAGGTGTGTCCTCACCAGTGCCAAGTATGGGATGACAATCTCTGGTCCTGGTGGCCACACCATTCCTGCTACAGGCCAGGATGCTGCTGTCCTACTTGGCCATCTTAGCACACGGCTGGCTCATATTCAGCTGGCTGTTGGCCAACACCTCCAAGTTTCTTTTCCACCAGGCAGCTTTTAATTTCTTCTATTAATTCAGTGCAAGAAGTTTGTGTTGCTTTCTCCTAGATCCCATATTGTATAATCATCGTTCTGTATTTCAGGAACCAAAAGAGTGCACAATAATATCGTGTACAATGAGTATATCAGTCATCGTGAACACATCCACATGAATGCTACACAGTGGGAGACATTGACTGATTTCACTAAATGGCTGGGGAGAGAAGGTAAATGTGGTTGCTCAGGGTTGGAAAGTTTTAAAATCATTGGGTAATTGCATTGCTGATAAGTGATCAGTAAACGTTTATGTTATGGTCCCATCTCCTTGTTCTTTCTCCACCCTTTTTGCCCATATATATGTTAACAGATGCCCACAGATATTTTTGTGCTAACCCTTAGGAATTTGCTTATGAAAAATGTCAGAAGTCTGAGATAAAAGCATCAGTCATGAGCCTTTCTTTCTTTCAACTATTAGTCTGTATTTACTGGAGGAATTACTGAATTCTAAATTGACTTCCAACAGTTGCCATTTAAAAATCAAAACTGATGGCAGAACGTTTCTTACTGTTACAGAATCCCTCCATATTTAAGGTGACCACAAGCAAGTGGTCGTTTTCATTCCTGGCCTAGTAAAAGGGTTAAAGCTTGAGATCTGCAGTGTTGGGTTCAGTGGGAGGAAGAGAGATTAAAAGGGGCTGTGGTATGCCAGAAAGTTTACTTTGCCTCTGATTGCCTGTGTCCTACAGGATACATTTGTGAGTCACATAGTGTTTGAAAAGTCTCTCTAGTGAGAGTTAGTAACAATAATGTAGCATAGTAAAGTTTCTTTTAGTGTGATGCTATTAGTGTGTGTTGTTTATATATGTTACATGTCTGGGGTTTATCTTGTGAAAGCAGTGGGATGGAAACATTTTCTGCAATAAGTATTTTAAAACACACTGTTCCCAAGCAGGAACCTGTTAGCTGAAGAGCTGAAAGAGATACTAAGAACACTACTGACTAAAATCAATTTTGCCATGTCAGTAAGGGTGCCTCTGGTAGAGTATCTGTGTTGTTATAGGGCACATTAACTGCAAAAAACATCCTGATATTTTATCTCTTTCTTGCTTTTGTGAGTAGTAACCTTTGTCCTGCACCATCTTTGTAGGTCTTTGCAAGGTTGATGAAACTCCAAAGGGCTGGTACATTCAGTATATTGACAGAGACCCAGAAACTATCCGAAGGCAGCAAGAACAAGAGAGGAAGAAGAAGCAAGATCTTGATGATGAAGAAAAAACTGCTAAATTCATTGAACAGCAAGTTAGAAGAGGTTTGGAGGGGAAAGAACTGGTAAGGAAAATTACCTTCTGCTCAGAACTTCTCTTGGTTAAGTTAATAACAGATTTGAGGCTGCTGGTACCCTTGCACTGGTAATTCATTTGCAGTCAGTTAGAAGATGAGGAGGAGGCCTCATGCTTCAGGTTACAAGCTCATCACAGGTTCAATCTGGGGAACAGTGGACATATTTGGTTGAATTGCTATTCTCTAAGCCATAAGGAATAGTGTTCTCCCAGATACACCTGATGGCAACCTTAACTACCTTGTTTATCTTGAACTTGCAGCCTGTTACCTTTCCTTGACTAACCACCTTGCTGATGGTTTCTACAACTAGTGAACATCAAAGTCCTCTATGAAATCACAGTTTCAGATGCAAAATAGATAAAAGAAAGCACAGGATTCAGATTGGTTTTGATTTGGAGTGATCTTGAAATCAAGTAGGATTGTGCCCTGTGGCCCCAGTGTCTGATCCTGGATGTTTCAGACTTTGATTTAGCCTGTTTTCTTCCATATGTGAATCACCACAGCAGTTCCCTTGCCTTCTGAATTTTCTGTTGCACTGTTGACTTAGACTGTAGCCTGTTCTGGAGGAAAACTTAGTTATTTTGTACCTGGCTTGCTTTAGTACTAAAGGAGTAATAATTACTGCTCTTCAAGTGATTAGTGCAGTAGAATTAGATTAGAGCAGTACAATCTTAGAATTCTATGATTCAGGCAGACAGAACTACAGTAACCAGCATGGTATGTCTTTATTTATCTACAACTACCTGAAGGGAGGTTGTAGCCAGGTGGGGGTTGGTCTCTTCTCCCAGGCAACCAGCAATAGAACAAGGGGACACTGTCTCAAGTTGTGCTGAGGGAAGTATAAGCTGGATGTTAGGAGGAAGTTCTTCCCAGTGAGAGCAATCGACGTTGGAATGGGCTGCCCAGGGAGGTGGTGGAGTCACCATCCCTGGAGGTGTTGAAGAAAAGCCTGGATGAGGCATTTAGTGCCATGGTCTAGTTGACTGGCTAGGGCTGGGTACTGGGTTGGACTGGATGATGTTGGAGGTCTCTTCCAACCTGGTTGATTCTCTGATTCTAGGGCTGCGAATACCAAGTACTTTATGCAGTGGGGAGGCTGAGATAACCAGAGGTGGGCTAACATAATCAAATTCACATAGTGAAGAGTTCTATTTGGCTGATACTGGTGTGTGATTTAGGATCTCTTTATGTGAAGTCATTCCATGGCTTCCATACACGTTGTTGCCTGGAAGTGGAACCTCCCATTTGATCCTGGATATTGATAGGTAACATTTAAATGCCATAGTAAACAGTTATATTTTTTCTTAAGTTAAAACTAATTGACATTTAAATGGTCTGAGCTAAAAATTTGGAAATATTCCAGAATTTCCATCTTTGGTTATCAGTCTTTTCAGAAACCTGTCTGATCATGCTGGTTCAAATGGAGAAAACTTAAAGGAAAGCCACTTACCTTTCATGCTGGAATCAAGCAAGTTGAGACAGCCTTTCTGTAGAGACTCTTAATTAGAGATTTTTGCATAGGAGCCTGTAATGAGATCATGTTTTCAATTTTTAATCTTCTTACAAATCAAGCCAGGTTGAATATTACATTTAGTTGTGATAATCTCACAGTGGTCTGTGGAACTGAGCTAATCAATGATCACCACAAAATGATATCTTGGCTCAGCTGTCTGTCTGACTCATGAAATGTGTTTTGTGCTCTTTTTGCAGGAACAGCCAGTCTATACTGAACTGAACAGAGAAAATGAAGAGGAAAAAGGTAACCAGTGTCATTTTCTAGAACCTATTGAAGCTGATTTCATAATTAAAATGAGATGAGCGCTGGGGCCTGCTCAGTGCCCCATGAAGTGCTTTGAGATCAGTGGTAAAGAACTCTGGGATATGGAAATACAGAATAGTCTTCTTAAAATGTTTAATTTCTTTTAAGAGCTGAACCAAACCATAGATTAGTAAATAGTTCCAATTTATGATCTTTACCATTTGCAGATTAAAAAAGTTGTAACATCCTTCCATGCAGTTTGATTTAAAGATAGAAATAGAGTAATGTCTTTTTATTTTTTAGTTGCATTTAATTTAAACAAAGGAGCAAGTACTTCAATATCAGCATCTTCCAAAACAAGGTGAGAAAAGAATTCAAGGGCAACCTTTACTGTTGCAAAGCACTTAAATGACAATGGTATTTGTGTGGGTAGGAAGGTGTATCTTGTCCTGAAATATTTGGAGTCTAGTATCTCATCCTGTTATGTTATTCAACAGGGGATACTGGGTGACTTCATGGTTTCTTTTGTATTGAAAATGAATCAATGGGAGTATCTTAAAGGAGTGATGTTAAGAGCCTTGCTGAACTGCAGATGCCCATAAAGTGACAGGCAGCTACAGGTTCCTCTGAGAAGATTCTGTTATGTGAAAAGGTGGAGAAGGGATCCAGCCAAAGCATTTGAAGTCTTCTAGTCCCACTTGAATGTCTTTTAGTCCTATTTGCCTCCAGTGAATGAATATCATGACTTGTTAATTTTGGTTCCTAAAAGGTTTGATTGCCTTGTCTAATTGGAGGTGATACTTTCTTTGATCATCATCTAAGAAGCTGAATCCACCTGATGTAAATCTTTCTGAATCTCCCAAATTTAGCTGCATCATGTAACCACAAGCAATGCAGGACAAAAGGGATCAATAATGCAAACAGTACTGACTTATAGCAGCCTGTGAAGCTCATTGATGAGCAGTACATCTTTTCACGGGGGCCAATATTGTAATTAAATTTATTGCAGGTAAAATGAAAGCTTTCCTCTCATCATGAGCTCAGCTCTCAGATAAATTATCTGATGGGAGATATGCCAGGCAGAAAATGAGACAATAAAGTAATTCTTTTCAATAATAGATACAGATTTCAGGCTTTGAGAAAAACTTGTAAATTATCCCCAAGCATTGAGCTGTGCTTAAGATGACTCTGAAACTTAATTCAGATCCTCACTTGAGTAGTTTTGGAGAGGAGTAATTAAGGTGCTTGCTAAAATTTTGCTGCATGTGAAATCTTGTATCATAGTCTATTTTTCCATAACACCTGAGATACATTTGTCTGTAAGCTCTGCAATGGCTAGGTAGAAGCAAAATTACTTCAGACTTGTATATGGAAACTGCTTCCCTCTGACAGTGTAAAGGTGTGTTCTGCTGTGTGGCTGTTACTGGGGATCAGCTGAGTTGAACCTGCTGTTCAGTATCCCAGTGCCACATGCAGTAAGACTTCACAATTTTCCAGCTTCTGTGATCACAACACAAGCTACAGAAACCTGGCATTTGTATCTCCTGAGCGAGGTGCAGAAATAGAACCAGGAGATCGTAGGCAGTGGATGGCAAAGTTCTGAGGGCATGAGTGTACTGGTACTTGGGTGCAGAGATGGAGTTGGAGCCTTGCTGAGAAGGGGAGTGGGAGGAGAGGTGTGAGAGGTGAGGTGTTCTTCTCTTGAACATCCGTGTGATTGATGTGAAACTGAGATGTGGTCCCAGCATCTGATGCTGACTGGCTTTGAGCAGACTGCGAGCTCTGGGCTTACTTTTTTCACCTCAAGAATTTAAATCCTCAAATCCCTGCTTAACTCAGTGGGCAAGTAAGATTAGGATTACCTCTCATTAAGGAAGAAGCTGCAACTGAAGTCACTGCCTCTGGTCTGCAGTACTGCAATGTACCAGTGTAAAGTCTTGTCCACACACTTTTCAGCCTCACTGTGCACAGGTAGACACACTTTAAATCTCCCTAGCCTTACAGTCCCGAAGGTATGTCCTCCAAAATCTCTTTGCTCTGATGGTTAGGACCTTGCCTGCAATATCCCAGGTAAATGTAGTTATAGCCAGTTTACACCAGTTGCTTTCATGTTCATACAGGTGTTTAACAGAAATAGTTCTTTTCCCTTCTGGTGTTTGCTTTCTCAGTGTATCCGTAGAGGACAATTAGCCTCTCAACCTGGACTGTGCTGTACTAGAGGCATGCACAATGGTGGCTTCATTTCTCCATTCCCCTGATCTGCTGTGTAGCCCTTCCTTGTCCTTGCTTCAGTTTCAGCTAATCTTGAACAGAGAAGCTGGTTGAATTTTTGAATGCTGCAAGTGAAATGTCACCATACAAGGCATATACAAGGTGTTAGTGCTTGTCTATCTCGATGCTTCCTAGGATTGCATTTGACTCTTTCGTGACTGGTCTACACTGATAACTGTCATCTGTGATTATAGCCTGGCCCCTTTCTGCTTTTGCTGTTCTTAAACAACATAGATAAGAAGATAATTAAACTTCCAAAAGTGTGTGAGCTTGCTGTTAAGCTTTGTGGGTTTTAAAACATGGTTTTCAAGATCAGCCAATTACTTTTTCATGGCCATTTCATTCTTGTGTCCTCCATACCAGTGACATACCTGAATACTGTTGGTGGTCTCTCAATGTTTTCTCTCAGGGTCCTTAATGAATATGTTAAAGATGTATGTCAGGAGGTCATTCTTCCTCTGTACTCAACACTGGTCAGGCCACACCTTGACTACTGTGTTCAGTTCAGGGCTCCTCAATTCAAGAGAGATGTTGAGGTGCTGGAACGTGTCCAGAGAAGGGCAACGAGGCTGGTAAGAGGCCTGGAACACAAACCCTATGAGGAGAAGCTGAGGGAGCTGGGCCTGTTTAGCCTGGAGAAGAGGAGGCTCAGGGGTGACCTCATTGCTGTCTACAACTACCTGAAGGGAGGCTGTATCCAGGTGGGGGTTGGTCTCTTCTGCCAGACAACCAGCAACAGAAGAAGGGGACACAGTCTTAAGTTGTGCTGGGGGAAGTATAGGCTGGATGTTAGGAGGAAGTTGTTGCCAGAGAGAGCGATTGGCATTGGAATGGGCTGCCCAGGGAGGTGGTGGAGTCACTGTCCCTGGAGGTGTCGAAGAAAAGCCTGGCTGAAGCATTTAGTGCCACGGTCTGGTTGACTGGATAGGGCTGGGTGCTAGGTTGGACTGGCTGAGCTTGGAGGTCTCTTCCAACCTGGTTGATTCTATGATGATGATTCTATAATGAATCCTTTAGTAATCTCACAGCTAGATATTTCCTTCTTAAATACAGACATTGCAGTTGTTACGTGATAACTGCATGTTACTTTTAATGAGATGTTATTTGAAGTACTGGCAATTTGATTTATGATTTAATCTGCCATTTGGTCTAGAGCTATGGAAATCATCCAGACTTCCCCTGACATACAGTTTTTCTCTCAATTTTGCTTCTGCCATTTCTGTATCATGATTCTTGTTACATATCTTCCCTGTGCTGGTATATCCAACATCCTCACCACAGGCAGAACATGGGATTTGTTGTAAGGCTGTATTAATATTACTTTGCTGTCCACCACACAGCAGCCTTCTTCATCTTACTGGGTGTTTTTCACTGCATTGCAGTATCTTTTACAAAAGTGGCTTAACTCAAGTGACCTTTGGGCAGTTCTCACTTTCCCTAGATGTTCCCTGATTCCCCTAAGATGTAACTTTTTGTGCCGATTGTTCTCTTCTGTCATAGCTTGTAGGCTGTTTGCTGGTTTGTATGTGATTGTGAAGATGATGCTTATTTGCTGTGTGTGAAGCCATTTTTTTGCAGATTCCCATGTATTTTTCCCTCTGAAGTACAGTTTTAAGTATCTTTGTCTGGGAGGAGCTCTAGATGTCTGTCATGTTGGAGAGCTGCTCTGTCCACATGGCTTCTCCAGAGCTGCCAGTTTGGTCTTTTATGTTTGAAAACCTTATTTGCAGACCTGCTTTTGTCATCTCCATTGAACACAAGTTCCTGATCAGCTCTTTTCTTTTGCACTGGTGAGCTGATCATTAGGTTGTTTTTGTTCTGCTGGACTGCTAGCAGCAAACATCACTGGACATGGATTTTACACCTCGAGATGATCAGTGCTAGCTGCCAAATGCAATCCTAGAGAAGGAGGGATGCAGTGCCTGCAAGGTGACTTGCACAACTGAAATTAAATAGAGCAGCACCAGGCCTTTCTGCACAACCAGCTCTTCAAATACAGCTTGGTAAAGGAAACAACGTTAAGATCTGCTGTGAAAACACCATCTTACTCTTCCAGCAGTGCCCTTGGACCAAATGCACTGAAGATGGTGGAAGGGGCAGTTAAAAGAAAAGAATCATCTCACAGCTCTGGTCAGTCCAAAGAGAAAAAGAAGAAATCTGCACTGGATGAAATTATGGAGGTAATAATCATAGAATGGTTTAGGTTGGAAGGGACCTCAAGGATCATCCAGTTCCACCCCCCTGCCATAGGCAGGGACACCTTCCACTAGAACAGTTTGCTCAAGGCCTCTTGAACACCTCCAGGGAGGGAGCAGCCACAGCCTCCCTGGGCAGCCTGTTCCAGTGTCTCACCGCTCTCACTGTAAAAAACTTTATCCTAACATCTAGTTTAAATCTCCTCTCTTCAAGTTTAAACCCATTACAAGACCTTGTAAATAGTCCCTCCTCAGCCCTCCTGTAGATCTTCTTCAGATACTGGAAGGCCACTACAGGGTCTCCTCGAAGCCTTCTCTTCTTCTGGCTGAAGAGCCCCAACTCTCGTAGCCTGTCCTCATAGCACGATTTATGTCTTTGTAACCCCATGTCCATTTTACCAGGTTATGCCTTTGAAGTGAACTCAGACCTTCAGTTCATGTGGAATTCAGAGCTTTATGTCTTATTAGGCAAAATTATTTCACCACTTCATTAAAGCTGGTTTCTGCTTCTCACCTGTGCCTGTTCCTGTGACCACTGAGATGTTGGAAGTAAAGGAAAATAACAGATTTTGGAACAGAAGAAAATACCTAGAAACGCTCAACAAAAAACAAAGCTAAATCTTCATCATTTTATCATGGATTCTGAATCTCATCAGGTTGATTTTTATGCAGCAAGCACACTCTAACTCAACCTTATTTATACAGTTATTTTGTTGTTTTATTTCTCTCTTGATGTGGGCCTGGAGAATGGGTTGAGCTTTTCAAAGGTATGGGAAAACTGCACTGAAAGGAGGAATTAAATGTTAATTATTTATTGTTGTTCTGTAGCTTGAAGAGGAGAAGAAGAGAACATCTCGAAGAGATTACTGGTTGCAGCCTGTAAGTGTGTTAAAAATATCACTGTTACACCAGATGCAGCCATTTCTAGATCTCTGAATCTGCTGTTGAATTGTGCAATGATCCAAAAGCAGATTCCAAACTAAATTCACTCTTATTTTCCAAACTGCTAAATGTGACATATTTCTGTGTCTGGGAGGAATTGCTCCTCTGGTTCAGCATGATCTGCAGGCTGAAGCATCTTACCTCAGATAGGGTGGAAATCTCTAAAGTGATAGTAGTGTGAGTCTTGACAGGTCATATCTAAATCATGGTTTTACAGCCCTCTCTACTTAGAGGTTAACTCACACAGAGGTGTATAAGACAATAGCAGCCTTTGACTTGAGAGCGCTCACCTCAGCCTTTACTTCTTGACTGGACTTCTAGATCAAGCAGTCCTGCCCATGACCTGTGGTGAGCTGTCAGATCATGACCTGGATGTAAGTATAACTGTATTTGTAAACAACAACAAAAGTCTGCAGAAGTGTTACTTTGAGACAGTCATTTGAGGAGAAAGATAAATTCCTGAAAGCTGAGTCTTAACTCCATGCTGCATTCGTTTCTGCCCTGTGCAGTACAGCCTGTGGCTGCAGTCAGAGTGACCTCAATGTGCATTTAGTTCAGACTGTGTTGCTGTTTGTGTATTTTGGCATTCTGTTTCATGCATTTTTTTCCTAATTTTCTAGGAAATCGTTGTAAAAATTGTAACAAAAAAGCTTGGAGAGAAGTACCACAAAAAGAAAGGAGTTGTTAAGGTAAAGTGTGCAGCAGGAAGCATTGGCGTTGGTTGGGCTTTCTGCTGTCAGATGACTTCTGAAGTTTCATTTCATTTTGTGATCTGTTCAGGCTTAAGTCAACACTGGCAGGACCTGAAACAACACCTTAACTGTACTGGGACTTCATATGGGCAGGAGGTGGATCTCTGAGTTGATCTAATGTCATATACCTGGTGATCCTTTCTTAAGCACTGTTTTGTCCTGGGTATTGTCTCCCTGTTAACCCATCCATCTTGCAGAACAGTCACTTTGTCAGTGTGACATGAGCAGTGTGAATGCATTTTAATCTCAGACTGGTCAGTTTTGCACTGATGTTTAAGGAGGCTCAGGGGAGACCTTGATCTCTGCGGTCCCCTGAGAGGAGGTTAGAGTGAGATGAGCATGTTGTTCTCTTCTTCCAAGTAACAAGTGACAGGACAAGAAGAAATGGCATCAAGTTGCATCAGTGGAGGTTTTGATTGGACATTATGAAAGCTTTATTTACTGAAAGAGTTGTCCAGCACTGCAACAGGCTGCCCAGGCAAGTGGTGGAGGCACCACCACCACCATCCCTGGAAGTGTTTGAAAGAGTGTAGATGTGGTGCTGAGGGACATGGTTAGCAGCAGACTTGGTAGTGTTAGGTCAATGATTGGACCTGATGATCTTAAAGCTCTTTTCCAGCCTAGACAATTCTATGATTCTATGATTTAATCAGCCTTTGAATGAGATCCCATTTGCATGTGAAATCTTCAGGCTGTTAGCATTACTCTGTTTGTTGGAAGTGCCTTCTTTTATCCACTGCCAGTGAAATTATGTACCAGGTAGTCCGGGGCTGAGCAGTCTGGCAAGAGTGCCAAAGACAACACCCTGATGTGTTTTGAGTAATCATCAGGAGTGTAGAGGGCTCAAATTCACAGCTTTTTTGGTAGACATGTGGGAAGGTTTATGTGTCTCAGTGGGTGCCTTCTGTTGAGCTCTGGGTATGAGAGATGGAACGTGGTTTATGCGAGGTGCATAAACTCAGTCACATTTCACCTCACCATGTAGCTTCCCCCCCATGAGGGAAAGAAACCTCTAATTTACTCTTCACCCTTGAAAGAATAGATCAGTAGCTGAGACAAAGGTTGACAGGACTTCAGACAAGGCTGAGATAGTTGGGGCTGTCTAGCCTGGAGAATAGTAAAGTAAGGTCTCTCTCTCCAGGGAGACCTTAGGACTCCAGTACCTAAAGGGAGTCTGTAAGAAAGATGGGGAAGTACTATTGATGAGGGATTGTAGTGACAGGGCAAGAGTAGATTTAGCCTAGATGTTAGGAAGAAATTCTGCACTGAGGATGTTGAAACACTGGCACAGGTTGCCTGGAGAAGCATTACACAGCCTAGGCCTGGAAACATTCCAGGTCAGTTTTTTGAGGACTTTGAGCAGCCTGACACCATCCAATCCCACTGCATCAGTGGGATTGGACTAAATAACCTTTAAAAGTCCCTTCCAACTCAAATCATTCTATGATTCTGTGAAAGCTGGTGGTCTCAGACCAGTTGTTGGTGTTCAAGAAGAGCTCTTTTAATGTGGCCTTAACTTAAGAGTGGGGCCACTAAGCAGTTTGTGGAAGCTGGATGCCTTTAGGACATCTCAGAAGTCTTTGCTGCTTTTGAAAGTGTAGAAGGGCCCATTGTTTTGAGTTTGTTAATGTAAATGTAGAGAAATACTTTATTCTTCTTCTTGATCTCTCCCTTTCACAACAGGAAGTGATTGACAAATACACAGCGGTGGTGAAGATGATTGACTCTGGAGACAAACTGAAGCTTGATCAGACACACCTGGAAACTGTAATACCCGCTCCAGGTATGGTGGTTTGGTTCATTTTCATCTCAGGTGTTAATGCAAAACTTATGTTTCAATTCTTTTAAACTGTAATTCATCCACTTGAAAGTATCCTAAGAAGAGTCACCTTGCTCTTGGGACAGCCTTTCATAAGTTACTCTGATTTACCAGCTATCTCTGGTTGCTTTTTAGGGAATTCTTACATTACTTCTACTTGCAGTCTTCACAGTCCTTTCTCATAAGAATTAGGTTCTTTTCTGTAAAGACAGAAGTGCTTTGGGAAGCAATTCATTTGACAAGATGAAAGCATCTCTCTTCAGCTGCCAGGAAGCATTTCAGAGCCCTGCAGAGCTCTTGGTCATATTTATCCTGTATCTTCCTTCCGAAGTCGTACCTTGAATAGCTGTGGGGATTTGGCAAAGCTTACCTCATGTCCCGTTTGGTTCTTTGACTGGTGGTACACACTGATGTGTGTGCAGCATCTCACCAGCACTTCAGCAAACACGGTAGCAGGAAGCAGAGCAATGGCAGTGGAGGGGGAAACACGATGTAGGATTTTGTTTTCAGTAAACCTGATGCATTCTGCATTTCTGAAGTGGTGAAGAGCTAGCTGATGGTGTCTGCGAGTGCTTTTTGGTACCTGTAGGTGACCTCTGCCTGCTTTGGCACTAGGTTTGATGTCCAGAGGAACCTGCCTGTGTGAGACAAAAGGCAAAATTCAAGCGCAGTGAAACATTAGAACAGGGAATGGGATCTGGGAGAAATAGCTCTGGCTTCTTTTTGGCCCTCTATTCTGCTCTGGTGAGGCCCCACTTAGAGTACTGTGTCCAGCTTTAGAGTCTTCATCACAGGAAAGCCATGGACCTGTTCAGAGTAAGTCCGGAGGCAGCCACAAAAATGATCAGAGGGCTAGAAGCCCTCTGCCATGAGGATAGTTTGGTAGTTGAGGCTGCTCATCCTGGAATAGAGAAGACTCTGCAAAGACAGCCTTCTAGTACACAAAGAGAGCCTATAAGAGAGATGGGGACAGTCTTTCTAGCAGGGCCTGTTGTGTCAGGACAATGAGTGATAGTTTTAAACTAAAAGAGGAGAAATTTAGACTAGACCTAAGAAAGACATTTTTTTACAGTGAGGGTGGTAAAACACTGGCTCAGGTTGCCCAGGGAGATGGTAGAAGCCTCATCCATGAAAACATTCCAGGTCAGGTTGGATGAGGCTCTGAGCAACTGGATCTAGTTGAAGATGTCCTGGCTCACTGTGGGGAGGTTGTATGAGATGACCATTACAGGTCCCTTCCACTGCAAGCCATTTGGTGACCTTATGAGTCTATAATTTGTTCCCTGATGCTATTTCATTGGTTTCTGTTTTCTTGTTTCTCATTTCAGGCAAGAAAGTGATGGTATTAAATGGTGGTTACAGAGGAAATGAAGGCATCTTGGAATCTATCAATGAGAAGAAGTTTTCAGCAACCATAACCATCGACTCTGTAAGTATCAAGCACTGCAGGATCTTTTATGTGGACTGATTTTCACTGATACTTTGGAGAACTTTCACAAAGACAGATGGTGTCATTAATCATACAGATGGGATTTAGGGTGAGCAAACTATGTGGTCACCCCACCCTATTCCCAACCAGCAAGAACACAGCCACATATTCCCCATTGCTGACTAAGGCTCTGCTGTCTGCCTTTAAAAAGATGCCAGGATGCTGAATTTAGCAAGTTTTGAACTTGAAAGGGACCTGTAAAATATTTTGTGTGTTTGTTTTGAAGGTGGCTGTTGTTGTGCTGTTTTGTGTGGAAGGTAAAAACGTGAAGTATGCAAGGAGGTGAATTTTCTCCTGCCTAGCGGAACATGAGGCTTTATGTGCTTATTTGTTGTCTTGTTCATGGTTTATGATTCTGGTTGGGTTTTTGTTTTGGGGCTTGTTTGTTTTTTTTATGTGTTATTTTTCTTTGAGCTAAAACCAGGCCGTGTGGTCATGTCTGTGTTGTTTGCTGCTGCTTTGTTCTCTGCAAAACCAATCTTTAAACTCATTGATACAGCAGAGGGGATGCTGGCTCAAAGTCAGATTTCTTAAACATAGCTTGCAGAAGAGAAGCTCAATTAGGATCTTATTCAAAGAAGGGCTGCAGAAACTCAGCCCATGTTGGATTCTGGAGAATTTGCTTGAGAATTGGCAGATGTCAGGAGGAGTTTTGTTTGAAGCTAAGGAGCTAACATTGTTCTTGGAAAGCAAGCATGTCTTTCCTCTAGTTCTGGTCATTGTAGGTGTTAAGATTTCCCCTTCCTGCAAGAACTCTTGAGTCTATAAATTAAAAATGGGTGAAGCTACTCCTGGAAAGCAGTGATATCTGTGAGAATTTTCTTATTGATTGTAGAGTGATCAGAACTATTATATATAAGAAATTTGTGTTCAAAACTGAGTCTTTTACTGCTTCTCAGTTCACAGTGAATTCACTCAAACCATCCATTTATGTTTGACCCCTTATTGCAAGGACTTTAACACAAAAAACATTAAAGGGAAAAGATTTCTTTGACAGTGTTGGGGCACTGTCATAGCTGGAAAATAGTGAAACAGAAAATACTGTGTTGTGAGCAACTCCCAAACCTGCAGTTTTTGGGATGCATTCTGCTGTGCATCCCCTGTACAGCTCCATGTGTGGCTTTTAGACAGAGGACTTGAAGAGAAAAGCAGTTGTGTTTTCAATGTGTCCAGCACTGGGTAAAAGTGCAATTGCCTGCCATTTCCAGTGCAGTTCACTTTGGCTATGCTTCATGAAAGGTGTCCAAGCGTGGTGAGATTTCATACAGCCTCCTCAGGTACTGTACTTTGAGCACTCAATTAAGAATTCAACAAACAAACACGTTTATATTTTGATCTTCTTCTACCAGGGGCCTTTAAAAGGACGCCGAGTTGAAGATATCCAGTATGAAGACATTTCCAAACTTGCCTAAGGCACTGATTGTGGATCAGAGAAGATTTTGGTTACCAAAACACCTTGCTGGCATCTTGCAAGCAGACACACGACTCTACCATGTCAGAGTTTTAATTGTGTGTGTGTGTGTGTATGTGTATTTATAATGTATATAGAGATTAACCACAGGCAAACTAAGTTTATTTAAAAATCACTGTGGATTTGTTACATAAAATGTCTGTGGAAATTTTATTCATGGAGATACTTCATCTGATTATGTATCAAAGTCATGTTATAATATTTGGTTCAGCTGCCTTTAGTGAAACACAGAGGATAGCTGCAAACGAGCATTTTACTTACTGAAGTAAGTCCCTAAGAGAGAGAATTACCTACAAAGAGCTGCTTCAGGCAGGCAGTCTGTGCTGGAGCCAGTGGAGTCTAAACAACATACTTCTCAATCTGCAGCCAAATTTGAGTTCTGGCTGCAAGAACAAGGGAATGGATTAAGAGAATAGCAGGGAGGTAACTGTGCTGCAAGGGTTTATCCTCTGGGATGCTGTGGGGTTGGTCTCATTTGTAAGTGCTGTCACCAACTTGGTTTTGGTTAGCACACTGGCAATAGCAGAATGCAGGTCATCATTCCTCAGCACCATCTTATTTGTCAGGGTTCATTATAGTACTAATATACAATTTGTATTCACAAATACAAGACTCCAGGACTTGAGGTGTTTTTAGGGTGTCAGCCATGGCATGTGCAGGTACAAGTTGGCTGTTTTGCTTTTCCAGAGCCTGTTCCTTTTTTGCTCTGTCACACAAGTAACATTGCTCACATGCAGTCATGTAGCATTGCTCTTCTGTGTTCTAAAGTGTCATATTTTGTACAGTGTTTAATTTTACAGCAGTTTAGCAATAAACCTGAAGCTTTCTTAGGTTGTTGTCTTTCTTCTCAGGCTTGATGGGGCTCAGAGCAACCTGATCTACTTGGGGATGTCCCTGCTTGCTGCAGGGGAGTTAGACTAGATGATCTTTAAAGGTTCTTTTCAACCCAAACTGGTCTATAATTTGATGATTCTCATTCTGTAATTTGATGATTCTGTGATTCTCATCCTTTTAAACACGTGGGATGTCTTTTGGATCATATCCACCAGAGCACAGGGAGGTTCACAGCTGCTGTGCTGCCTCATCTGTGTAAAGAAACCATGAAAGTTGTCCCAGGCAAAGAACAAACCATCACCTGATGGTCCAGTCTGCATCTGGCTAGGTTGTGTGTCTCTGGAGAAAAGGAAACCAGTAGCCTGCATAAGAGAAGATCTCAGCTGAAAGTTGAAGAGGGCAGGATGCTGTTGAGATTTGCACAGCAATTACATTGCAGTTTAAAAATTCAAGGCTGCTAGAAGCAAAAGTTAGTGGTCCTTGTCCCTTTGCTTGCCTTAGAGGGTCCTTGTCTTGGTTATTTATGGTTTCCAGGGGACCCCTGCAGGAAAACTGAAAGACTGCAGAAGTTTAGTGAACTCTCCGTATTTCATCAGCCTGGGATAACCTCCCAGTGGACATCAAACGGCTTTCTGGCCATCCCAGATGTAAATGGAAGGCAATGATGCAGTAACTAACAATGAAAAGTTCCAAGGAAGGGAACTGGAGGCAGAATACACTTGTCAGTAAATCCAGGGTCTTTGTGCAACCTAGGTTGTGTAAACAGCTCTGCCCTCTCACAAAGAACAGGTACTGAGTGAGAAGAGGAATGTAGGAAAGACATGAGCAGGAGTGAAAGAAGAGAACAGCTTCTTGTATCACTGGAGACAATTACATCTAATATTCTGGAGCCTGAAAAATTAGAGTGGATGTAATAAGTAACAAATTTGTGGAGAAGACCAGAGAATGATTATTCACTGTGTGTATTCACCCACAAGCTAGAAAACAGTCCGTGGGGCTACTGGATTGAGGGATTTAAAGACCCACTCTGCAGATTTTTTTCTCCCCTAGCAGAGCCTTGTTAAACTGGGGAATTCAGTGCTGCATTATGTTGTGGAGGCCAAAGCTAATCAATGAGTCCAATGAAGCAGTGAGTGGTTTGTAGGGAAGTTGCTTTGTGTTTCTGAGCAGTAATTTGAGCAAACACTTTAAAACAGATTGATTCTCTCAATTCCAACATCGTGGCTGCAGGGAAGATCATGTACCAACCTTTAGTTCATAAATGAAAGGAGATTGACGTTTAGAATGGCAAGTAGCTTACTTGAGCCCCCTTCCTAGATCAAGACTGCTGAAAAGAGCTAACATTTTGCTGGAAAGCAGAGTTTTAAATCACAGAGTGGTAGGGATTAGAAGGATCCTCTGGAGATCATCTAGTCTGACCACTCTGCTAAAGCAGGGTCACAGGCTCATATTGGGTGGCTTTTGAACCTCTGGAGAGGAGACTCCACAACTTCCGTGAACAGCTTCTTCTGGTGCTCTGTCACCCTCACAGGAAAGAAGCTTTTCTTCATGTCCAGAAGGAACCTGTCTTCTAGTTTGTGCCTCTTACCCCTTGTCCTGTCAGTGGGCACCACTGAGGAGAGTCTGGCCCTGTCCTCTTAATCTCTGCCGTTTGAATACTGGTAATGCTGCCCAGGGAGGTGATGGAGTCACCATCCGTGGAGGTGTTCAAGAAAAGCCTGGATGAGGCACTTAGTGCCATGGTCCAGTTGATTGGATAGGGCTGAGGGATAGGTTGGACTGGATGATCTCGGAGGTCTCTTCCAACCTGGTTGATTCTATGATAAGATCCCTCTTAAATCTTGTCTTCTCCAAGCTAAACAGTGTCAGGTGTCTCAGCCTCTGCTGCTAAGAGACATATTTGTTTCACAACTGATCTCATTAATTGCTGAACACTCCTGAAGTGTGTGGCATCTTTTGGGAGCTAATCTCTGGAAGTGAAGTTTTTCCTAATGGTGATCTCTGTACAATCTGAATCCTTCTGGATTTCTGAGGTTTGTATCTGTGTGTGAAAATCCACCGTGGTATTGACACCTTTCCAAAAATCAGGCTGGAGGCTGTCTCAGATTCAGGTAGTTAATTTTCTTGCCATATGGCAGTATCAGCTATTTCACTCCTAATTAATTTATCTGTAAAAACCAGGGGTCTCTTCAAGAGATCTTCTGTTGCAGAGCCCATGTTCATCTTCTGTTAAATTTCTTTCTAGAGAATTACAGAACTGCTGAGGCTGGAAGAGACCTTTGAGATCATCAAGTCCAACTGCTTGCCTAGAGCTCACAATTCCACCACTACTGCTACTACTACTAAACACATCTTTAAATACCTCTAGGGATAGTGACTCCACCACCTCCCTGGACACCTCCTCCTTCTAATGCTTTATAATCCTTTCTATGAACAAACTTTTCTTTATATCCAACCTGAACCTCCCTTGACAGAAGTTGATACCATTTCCCCTTGTCCTGTCACTTGCTGCATGTCAGAGAAGACCAACTCTCACCTCAGTCCAGCCTCTTTTCAGGTTGTTGCAGAAATTATCAAGGTCTCACTTGAGCCTCCTTTTCTCCAGGCTAAACAAACCCTGTTCATAGAAGCACAGAATCAACCAGGTTGGAAGAGACCTCCAAGATCATCCAGGCCAACCTAGCACCCAGTCCTGTCCAATCAAGTAGACCATGGCACTAAGTGCCTCATCCAGGCTTTTCTTGAATACTTCCAGGCACAGTGACTCCACCACCTCCCTGGGCAGCCCATTCCAATGCAAATCACTCTCTGGGAAGAGCTTCCTCCTAATATCCAGCCTATACCTCCCCTGGCACAGCTTGAGACTGTGTCCCCTTGTTCTGTTGCTGGTTGCCTGGCAGAAGAGACCAACCCTGAGCCATTCTTCATGAGACCTGTATTCAAGGCACTTCACCAGCTTAGTTGCCCTTCTTTGGACACTCTCCAGCATCTCAATATCCTTCTTTTAGTGAAAGGCCTCAAAACTGACCCCATTATACAAGGTGTGGCCTCACCAGTGACTTTATGCATACCCTCATTTGTGCCCAGGCCTGCAGTGTGTGATCTTACATCTTCCCCACAGTCTGAAAGAAAAGCAAAGATCTAAGTATTAAACGTGGGTGTGCTGCCCACGCTGCAGGAGTCATTGCAAGTCTGCTATGAAGTGCACAAGACAAAAGAGCTGACATTTCTAATGGATTTCACATAACACCATTTCAATCAGACACAGGAAGTGCAAGATACCTGCTGCAGACCAGCATGTCATTTTATTACAGATTTCATTCAACAGAAAGCAGTTCCCTAAGAACATTGTTTTGGCCAGAAAGGGAACATTGTTTTGAAACCACTGGTCCTTCATAGGCAAATGATGATAGGTCACCTTCAGCTCACTTGGCTTGATAACCTGGCAGACACACTTTGGAAGAGTTGTTTGGGCATGAAGGAGTAGATAGTTTTTTTTCCTTTATGGTTTGTTGTTTTGGGGGGGATTTTTTGGGGTCATAAACATGTTGGAGCAATCAGGGTTTCTTCAGAAAGCTGTAGAGGTGGGGGACAAGGTAATCTTTGTAGTGGCCATCTATGAAACCTTTCCCACTGTTGTGCACAAACCAGCACTGCACATCAGTCCCGAGCACACGCTCCGTCCTGTAGTCCTTCTGCAATCCCCTGTGAGGAAAAGGCCACCCAAAATGAAGGTCACAGCAAGAAACCCATAATCATAGAATGATTTGGGTTGGAAGGCACCTTAAAGATCATCCAGTTCCAGGCTTATTGTGATGAGTGGGAGCACCTTCCAGCCGACCAGGCTGTTCAAAGCCCCATCCAACCTGACCTTGAACACTTTCAGGGATGGGGAATCCACAGCCTCTCTGGACAACCTGTTTCAGTGTCTCACCACCCTCATACTTTTTTTTCCTAATCCAAATCTGTCCTCTTTTAGTTTAAAGCCATCACCCTTTGGCCTATCACTACAGTCTCCAATAAAGCATCCCTCCCCATCTTTCCTATAGGCCCCCTCTAATACTGAAAGGCTGCTACAGGGTCTCCCAGAACCTCCTTTTCTCCGGGCTGATGAACCTCAGTTCTCTGAACCTGCTGGTCACACATCTTCTGATGCAGCCCAGGATATGATCTTACTCATTCACAGTGTTGCTCTGCAGAGCTGTAAGGACAGAACTGTCCATCCACAAACAAGAACACCCAACTTGTCCCTGGTGTTTTGCCAATAGCTAAAACCAGATTACTGATAGCAGGCAAATAGAAATTTCTCTGCCTAAGATCCTTGAGAGTTAATAAGCTCAGTCACTGACATCATAGAAAAGAGCAATAAAGTTAATTGTTCTTACTTGGTAACAGTAAGTTTGTTGCCTTTCACTTCCATAGTGGCTTGTGGTTTCTCTGGAACTTGCCCAGGTCTTTGGTGGTGGATATACACTTCTGGTTCAGATGCAAACTGACCTGATCAAAGAGAGGTTTAAAGCTCTTTGGATGTCCTAACCTTTGAGGTTCTCCTGTAAGCTGCTGCTGGGCACTTTTGGAAACAAAATCAAACTAGCTACAACAGGCAAACCCCTCCTTCATAGATCACAGGGCACTGTGTCTCCAGCTCTATCAGCTCACCGACACTGGGAGAGTAAAAAGCTCTGCTCTTGAGCCAGCAAACTTCTTCTAAGCAAGTAGGCTGGAGCTGCAAAGAGTATTTGGGAAAACAACCTCTGCTGCTCAGGATTCCCACATCTTAAAAGGAGCCTTGGGTGGGTCCTGGGCTGGGAGGGCTGATTTTCCCTTGCCTTTGTTTTATACCATCACCAGAAAAGCACCAGAAGTCTTCTCAGAAAGAAGGTTTGAAGGGTTCATTTCAGTCTTTCTAGCTTCAACCCACAGCAGATTAGCCCTGTCACAGTATCACCAAATCTAGTGAGGCCTCTCCCCATTTAGGATGAGGAATAATCTCCTGATTCTTGATGTTCTACAGCATCCTTGGGGCTTCCAGGACATGACAAGCATCTCCCCTATTTTCTATTTGAATAATTTTCACGCTTTCCCCACCAGGACACAGGCACCAAAGAATTCACTCAACATTCTAACAAAACCCCTTCCCAAAGCTCCACCATTGCCACCATCCAACCCACAGCCCTTACCTATCAGCCCGTGGACTTCAGGAGAGAACTGGTTCTCGGGGGGAATGTAGATTCCCAGGAAGTCAACATTAACTGGGTGACCCTTCCACACACGGTGCAGCACAACCATGAAGGACATCTGCTCACCCACAGCGATAGTAACATTGTTTTCCTTCTTCAGAGATATCAGAAGCCTAGCAGAGAGGAACCAAAGGAAGGGCTCAGTTCAACCACCCACACAAACTCAAGCACTTTGATATTCTCTCAGGCTTCCAAAACAATTGGATGGGGCTGGCAAAAATGACAGAGGATCCATCAGAAACCCACAGCTCTGGGAGTGGTAACCAGAGGTCTGGCAGGACAGTGCCTAATAGGACAGACACTTCAGTCATGTTCAGGTAACCAAATCTCACCCTACAAATTTAAGCTCTTGCTGCAATGAATGGAGATTTTAGAAATGATTCTGTTGCATAAACAGGCATCTGGTGCTGTGGGCTGTTCACCATGGCTGCTAGCTATTTATCTGCATGTGATGGTCTCCTGGATGTTGAGAGTCATGTCTGTTATGCCAGGAACCCTGAAGGTATCACAGTATCACCAAGGTTGGAAGAGACCTCACAGATCTCAACATTAGGTGCTTGTGTTTAGGCAATTAAATCCTGGTTTTAGCTAATGAAGTCACAGAATCACAGAATCAGGCAGGGTTGGAAGGGACCACAAGGATCGTCTAGTTCCAACTCCCTTGCCATGGCCACAGACACCCTACCCTAGACCAGGTTGGCCAGAGCCTCAGCCAGCCTGTCCTTAAACACTCCCAGGGATGGGGCCTCACCACTCTCATGGTGAAGAACAGTCTGAATCTCCCTACCTCCAGCTTTGCTCCATTCCCCCAGTCCTGTCACTACCTGATAGCCTAAAAAGCAGTAAGAAGAAGAATTCCACTCTTATGTCTGGTCAGCTGAATTGTTCTCTTAACCCTACTGACTAATTTCATTAGCTGTGAGAGCTCAGAGATGTAGCTGAGATTCATGTGCCTATATATAGGTTTCCTGCAACCTGGATCCTACCCATAGCTGGGTCAGTCCAATGTTGTATTGCAAATGGTTTCCATAGAGCAGGCAAGAAATGCTCAGCAACTTACTGTTTCCGAATGATGTGGCCCGTGTCAGCCCACTTCAGCGTGATGCTGTAGGATCCATCTTTCAGTGTTATAGTTTCTGTGGTAATCTCCACCTTCAGGCCTTTGTTTTTGAAATAAAACCCAATTTTGCCAAAATATGTGTTGAGTTTCTTATTCTCAGCTTTCTTGCTCCCAACGAGCTGCCCATTAACCACAACTCCTGTGAAGAGCAGAGAAGCAGATGTTACCCACATCTTGGAGCATCATAGAATCAGTCAGGGTTGGAAGGGACCACAAGGAGCATCTATTTCCAACCCTCCTGACATGCCCAGGGACACCCTACCCTAGAGCAAGCTGGCCAAAGACTCATCCAGCCTGGCCTTAAACACCTCCAGGGATGAGGCCTCAATCACCATCCTGGGCAACCCATTCCAGCCTCTCACCACTCTTATGCTGAACAACTTCCTCCTCATGTCCACTATTAACCTCCCCACTTCCAGCTTTGCTCCATTCCCCCCAGTCCTCTCACTCCCTGAGAGCCTAAAAAGTCCCTCCCCATCTTCTTTGCAGGCCTCCTTCAGATACTGGAAGGCCACAAGAAGGTCACCTGAGAGGCTCCTCTTCTGCAGACTGAACAGCCTCAACTCTTTCAGTCTGTCCTCCTAGCAGAGGTGCTCCAGCCCTCTGAGCATCCTCGTGGCCCTTCTCTGGACACCACTTAAAGACTTGGGAGTTATGACCTCAGTAAGGAGTACTATGGGACTAGCAGCAGCAGGGACTCCTTTTTTTCCTCATTTTGCCACCCAAGAGTAGATAATAAGTTTTTTTTAACTGTCTCTGGATGCTACTGTTCACCCCTCAGCATACTGATCTGGTGGGAACCGACACTGGATGTTGCTGCCAGCGTGAGCTGCTTCATAAGCCATTTGGTCCCTTGCTCTTTGTGAAAGGCATGAGGTGGATAGGTGGAAGAGGGGTGGTACCACAAGTACAAGCCAGATCAACCTCAGCTACAAATGCTCACAGCTTCTCACATACATCCCAGAAGTTAAAGAGATGCTGCTAGGTAAATCCCTATGAGAAGAGTCTGATTCATTCTGATTCCTTTGAGAGCACAGCTGCAGAGTTTTTCTGCCTGTCACCAGGGATGCCTCCAGTTTCAATTATCTTTGGTTTATCTTCCACTTTCTTCTTTGAAAGTACAAATAAGAGAGGGGAATTTTCATGTATCATTAATATTTACTCACCAGTCTTTGTCCATCCTCACAGTGCAAGTTTTGACTCCTGCTCTGAATTTCACCTCATGCTGTTTGTTTCTGCTGCCTCTTGTCCTTCAGCTATGTGTAGAACGGTTTGGGTTGCAAGAGACCTTTAAAGCTCAACTAACCCAATCCCTCTGCAGGTAGCAGGAACATCTTCAATTAGATCAGATTGCTCAGAGCCCCATCCAACCTGATCTATAATGTTTCCACAGATGGGGCATTTACCACCTCTCTGGACAACCTGTGCTGTGTTTCACCAACCTCAGCATGACAAAAGACATTTTCCTTCTCTCCAGTCTTAACCTCCCTTCTAGTTTAAAACCATCAACTCTTGTCCTGTCACAATAGATCCTACTAAAAAGTCTGTTCCCATCTTTCTTACAGGTTCCCTTTAAGTAACAAAAAGCTGCAGTGAGGTCTCCCTGTAGCCTTCTGTTCCACACGATGAACAACCTTAACCCTCGCATTCTTTCCTATCAGGAGAGATGTTGCTATAATAATTTTTGTGGCCCTGTTCTGGACCTGCTCCAACATGTTAATTTCTTGGAGATGTGTCAGGCTCCATCTTTACCTTCTGCTGATTGTAGGCAGCAATAAGATCCACCACAAATGTTCTTAAGGTTGACCAAACACAGGTCTCTCAGCTTTTTCTTTCATATCCTGTGCTCCAGTTCCACCTTGGTAGCCACCACTGAATTTCTTGCCTCAAACCTCAAACTGGACACAGTACTCCAGATATAGAAGGAACTAAGCACTTATCTCAATGTTCTTCCTGTAAGAGATTTCCCTTCTCTGCCTAAGCACCTTTAGGACCTGAGAGAAGAAAAGTTTGCTGTACAATAAACTGCTTTATTCCCTTACCAGTGCCAGGATCAGAAACCAAGTTGAGGATCTTTCCAGGATCTGAATTGATATTGAAGCAGATGTTCCTTTGGCTCTTGGGCAGGTGTATGATGAAATGTGGGTCATTGTCAACTGGAACACAGAAAAGAAACAATTGTGAGAAGCAGGTGCTACAGGTGCCACAGGCTCAGCCTGCAGTTCCAGCAGCTGAGCTTTATTCTTTGCCATGGAAGCTAGCCTCCAGATAAGACCAAGGACCCATCTGGCCACCACACAGAGAGGAACAGATCTTTGAGGCCTAGATCTGGAAAAGGACCCAAGGCATGGAAAGCTGGACATGGGTGACACCTCTGTTCATAACTAATATCCAGCCTGGCTATTGCCTGTTTGTGGAAGTGACAGACTCCCAAGGCATCACTTTCCCAGATACTCTGCAAGTTCACATCACCACACTGATGTTGGGGAAAGATGAATCCTGCCTAACAATTCTGCTAAGGAATAAAATCTGGGACTTGTTCTCACTGTGTTTAACACCCTGCTGAGATCTGACCTTTTTGAAAGTCATATGTTCCTTAAGATTTAGAATCATAGAATCAACCAGGTTGGAAGAGACCTCCAAGATCATCCAGTCCAACCTACCACCCTAGAGCATGGCACTAAGTGCCTCAGCCAGGCTTTCCTTGAACATCTCAGGGATGGTGACTCTGTCACCTCCCTGGGCAGCCCATTCCAATGTCAATCACTCTCTCTGCCAACAACTTCCTCCTAACATCCAGCCTAGACCTCCCCTGGCACAACCTGAGACTGTGTCCCCTTGTTCTGTTGCTGGTTGCCTGGCAGAAGAGACCAGCCCCCACGTGGCTACAGCATCCATGTTGTGGACAGCAATGAGGTCAGCCCTGAGCCTCCTCCAGGCTAAACACCCCCAGCTCCCTCAACCTCTCCTCACTGTGTTCCAGGCCTCTCGCCAGCTTTGTCATCCTTCTCTGGACACGTTCTAGTATCTCATCTCAACATCTCTCTTGAGGAGGCTGAAGAGAGACCTCATCACTGTCTATAGCTACCTGAAAGGATGTTATAGAGAGGTTGGTGCTGCTCTCTTCTCACAGGTATATAGTGATAGAAGACGAGGAAATGGCCTCAAGCTGCAACTGGGTAGAGTTAGACTGGACATTAGGATTTTTTTTTTCACAAAAAGAGCAGTCAGGCATTGGGATTGGACTGCCCAGGGAGGTGGTGGAGTCACTGATCCTGAATGTGTTTAAAAGTTGTTTGGCTGTGGTGGCTGGGGATATGCTTTAGGGTGAAGCTTGTAGAGTAGGGCCATTGGTTGGACTTGGTGATACTGAGGGTCTTTTCCAACCAGAGTGTTTCTGTGAAATGGTGCTGTAGGTACCTTCCAACGTGGGGAAGGAGGCTTTGAATGTATCACATCTTTTGCATGTCTTGAGTCTCTGGAATATAGCCCTTAGTAATTTTCCCTTATTATCAAGTGCTTGATCTTCCTCAGTTTTATGCCAATGCATGTTCTGACCAACATTTCCAGGACCAACAAAGAATTGCCAGTGCAAAATACATGTGTAAGGTGGACGGGTAACTTCACAGGATCATAGGATAGTAGGGGTTGGAAGGGACTCAAGGAGATCATCGAGTCCAGGGCAGGACCACACAATCTAGCACAGCCTTTGCCTTGCTCCCCTTCTTTTCCAAGAAGTTTCTTAAATAGCCAAAGTCTTAGATTCACCCTTGAGCTATTCTGAGAAGGAGTTTGATAGCTCTTTGTTTGATAGCTACATAAATACACACGCCCACAGACAGGCAGACTCCCAGAGTTATTGCAGTTCTACCACTTTTATAGGTGATGGTTCTCACAGCTGGTTTGTTTAAGTAGACACTAAACTGTGGCAAAGGCCTGAGCATTAACTGGATCCATCAGTCATCAGAGCAGTCAGAGATTTTTATCTACCACAGAGCATTCATCTGTCATTTGCACTGGCAGGAACTTTACATTAGCTTTGCCTCTGCAGAGAAGCTGAACATAAACTCAGCCTCAGGGAAACACACAGCTGAAGACAGACTCACTGGGATCCTGTTAGAATCATAGAACGTTTATCATTGGAAAGGAACTTCCAAGGTCATCTAGTCCAACACCCCTGAAGTGAGCAGGTACATCCTCAACTAGATCACTATCTACATTTAGCTTGTTTCTGGGGCTACATTACAGTAGTTGCCCTATCACCATAGAATCACAGAATCAGCCAGAGTTGGAAGGAACCACAAGGATCATCTAGTTCAAACTCCCCCCTGCCATGGGCAGTGACACCCTACCCTAGATCAGGCTGGCCACAGACTCATCCAGCCTGGTCTTAAACACCTCCAGCCATGGGGCCTCAACCACCTCTCTGGGCAACCCATTCCAGCCTCTCACCACTCTCATGCTGAACAACTTGCTGAAATGGCAACAGACTTTTTAGCAGGGCCTCTTATGACAAAGCAGGGGGTGATGTTTTTAAACTGAAAAAGAGGACATTTAGGGGGCAGAGGGGTTGGAACTAGATGCTCTTTGTGGTCCCTTCCAACCCTGACTGATTCTATGACTCTTTGATTTTTCTTATAGACCCTCTTTGGCATCTTGTCACAGAAGCTGAAATTCCCAAAGTGCCCAACAGCTTGGGCTTTACCACCTCATTAGGTATCACAGTATTATCAGGGTTGGAAGAGACCTCACAGATCATCAAGTCCAACCCTTTACCACAGAGCTCAAGGCTAGACCATGGCACCAAGTGCCACGTCCAACCTTGCCTTGAACAGCTCCAGGGACGGCGACTCCACCACCTCCCCGGGCAGCCCATTCCAGTGTCCAATGACTCTCTCAGTGAAGAACTTTCTCCTCACCTCCAGCCTAAATCTCCCCTGGCGCAGCCTGAGGCTGTGTCCTCTTGTTCTGGTGCTGGCCACCTGAGAGAAGAGAGCAACCTCCTCCTGGCCACAACCACCCCTCAGGTAGCTGTAGACAGCAATAAGGTGATGAGTGCTGCTGTCTGGTGTTTCTTTGTAAAGAGATACTGCAGTTTTTACCTCTGTTAATGCTCAGAGAAGACACAGGAGGACTCCTTTGCTCAGGCATATAGCTGACTGGTACAGCTGTGACATTGGCCCAGGCTGGGATACCTTTGTTGTTATTAGGTGCATTTGGAGTTAATCCCAGAGTACCTGTTAAATGACAGTCAGAATTAGGTTTTAATTAGTGCTGGCATATTTAATGGTGTCATTTTGAAAGCAGTGCAGCAGATCAGAGCCTGATGTCTTTATACCAACATAGAGCAGTCACAGCACCATTTCAGAAAGACAGATTTGTATAATGAAGCTAGGATGGATTCTCTCCAACATCTCCACCAGGGCAGTTGGTGATGAAATTTGGAGCCAGGCATTTAAACTGTTATCCCTGTGAACAGGCCCCTACTTTAGGAAAGCCCCCAGTGCACGGGCTTAGGTGTTTTGCTGAATTTGACAGATTTTGTACATTGTGAAAGCTTTGCTGACTCTTTCCATATGCCCTAGGATGACTCATATGGATAAAGGTTGCAGATTAGTGAAAATATTTAATAGAACAGTCCTTAATATGCTCCCTTCTGCTAGAGATCTCTCTGCCATGACAAAGGCAAGAGAAAGAAGTGTGTCCTAAAGTAAAGATCTGTGCTAGTTTGAGCCTAGCTAGAATGTATTGCTGAGAAGAATTAGATGATAGGCTGTGAAAAGGAAACAATGGTGAAGTCTACTGCACTCATAGGCTTGTTGGGATGGATAAGAACAAGAACACAAACATAGATAACAGAGTCACTCTCTGGCCTTTGGGTTGAACTTCTCTCTCTCTCTCTAACCTAACCTGCCATCTGTCTTCTAACGTCCCCTGGTCGACCGTCAAAACTACCTTCAACATAAGGCAAGATCATGGGTAGGGTAGAGGGATAGGGGAAGGTGGAAGGGTGGATGAGAGCCCCTCCTGGGGACTCAGGTTTCTGGGAGGGGAGTTGTGTTTCTGTATTACCTTTTAACCTTGTCTATTTCTGTCCATAGCTGTATATAGATAGTAAATATCTGCTTGTATCTTGTGCTAAGCTGTAAAGATAAACCTTTGTTCTAATTTCCAGAGCCACTGAGTCTAGTCTGGGTGATTTTCCAAAGTGTGGAGGGGATGGGTAACACCCAAACACAGCTGAGAAGGCAACTGGAGCTAAGAAGATGTTCAACCTGTGACATTGTAGGCTTATTGGAAGCTTCATCATTGCAGTGTTTGCATATTCATTCAGTCCTTACTGAAGCCAATGGCTCCAAAGAACACTTGTGTTAACAGGATGCTCTCAGATTGCTTAAAGGTTTGGTCAGCTTTCACTGAAAATACAGGTTACCCTGCAAGCACAAACACCTGGAGGGAACAATGAACAGAGCTGTTCTTCCAACAAAGCAAAACAAGGCCAAAATGAGAGACAGAGCAATGGATGGAAACACTGACCTGAGCAGCAGCCCTTTCTGGGGTCTTTGGGCTGGTCTGCCAGCATTATCTCATCCTTTTCTGCATTTTCTATCAGCATGGCTGTGAAAGGGGTAACAATATGATGGTCAAGAGACATCTGTAGGATGGATTTAGTGATGTTCTTCTTCAAAGCTGCTGTGGGGGCTGTGTTTCTGGGTGGTAAATGAAACAGAAGACACAGTTAGCAGCTCCATAGGGCAGCTGTCATCACAATACCACCAAAGAGTGATCAGAGCCAAAGTGGTTGGTGTCTTAAGAAGGAAAGGCTAACAGCCTGTGGGAATGTACTCTCCATAAGACAGACTATTTTTGGCTTTTGTGGACTCTGATCTGGACTCAAAGAAACTCAGTCCATCTCCTGTTTTGGGAAGAGACATCTTTCTTCTGCAGAGGGGATTCATCCTGAACCACTCCATAGCTTTTACTTGTGCTCCATAAAGGACATTTCTCATTCATTTCATTTAGCCCCACAGCTAGGACTGCTTGACTCCTATTGCTTTAATTAACTGCTTCCAAACTGTTTTCATTGATATCTGTCAGTGCTAAAAATAGAAAAAATATGCTGAAGAGAACACCTACCTTTATTTCTATTTGTTTATCATTTGAAACCCTGAGGGCAGCCTCATGGCTGTTGTCTCGGAATCACAGAATCAACCAGGTTGGAAGAGAGCTCCAAGATCATGCAGTCCAACCTAGCACCCAGCCCTAGACAATCAACTAGACCATGGCACTAAGTGCCTCAGCCAGGCTTTGCTTGAACATCTCAGGGATGGTGACTCCACCACCTCCCTAGGCAGCCTATTCCAATACCAATCACTCTCTCTGTGAAGAACTTCGTCCTAACATCCAGCCTATACCTCCTCTGGCACAACTTGAGACTGTGTCCCCTTGTTCTGTTGCTGCTTGCCTGCCAGAAGAGACCAACCCCCACCTGGCTACAGCCTCCCTTGAGGTAGTCACAGACAGCAATGAGGTCACCCCTGAGCCTCCTCTTCTGCAGGCTAAACAACCCCAGCTTCCTCAGCCTCTCCACACAGACCTGTGCTCCAGGCCTCTCACCAGCTTCATTGCCTTTCTCTGGACATGTTCCAGTATCTCATCTCAACATCCATCTTGAACTGAGGAGCCCTGAACTGGATACAGTACTCAGAGTGTGTCCTAACCAGTGTTGAGTACAAGGAAAGAATAACCTCCGTTGTCCTACTGGCCATATGGAAAAAAACAGGTTGCTTTCTAGTATCTTCCTTCCCCTTCCAGATCACATTTCTCCTCACCTTTCTGCCAGCATCTGGTTGACAGTCAGATAGGCCCACAGCTTTTTAGTGAACTCAGGATCTGCATATCTGTCTTTCTTCATGAAGCCATCTAGTTCTTCAACATCTCGCAGGGTTTCCAATACAAGCTCTGCATTTGCCTATGCAGTCATCAAGAGATAATGATAATGGAGGATGAGCCAGGAGAAGGGGCTGGTTTTACTTCTCTTCTAAGCATGGTTGCCACTAAGCCTTTCTGTCCATGGTCACTTCTAGCTTAGAAAGTCCCAGCACTGTTGGCCTAACTACCATGGGGAGGAGAGCAGTAGCAAGGTCTTCTGAAGGTGCAGGGTACAGGTAGTGGCTGTGTCTGTACTTGAAGCTAGTGTGAAACAATGTTTCACTATCCTCATGGTCCCACTGAGAACCCAAGCGGATAAAATACTTAGCTGGCAACAACCTCCAGCAAGGAAATTGCACTCACAAATGAATGAACCAGCCCAAACCCCAGGAACATGTATCCCAGGGACACCTTCACTCACTGCTGTCGCTGTGACAATGCTTTCCAAGTGCTGCAGGTTTTCTGTGTCAACCTTCCCAGCCACTACTATCTCTGAGCCACCAAAGTAGTTGTGGAAGCTGCTCTGTGTGACATCTGACACTGATTCTTGTGGGTAGTTGAACTGAATCTTCTTCAAGAGTGGAGTGGAGACTTGGTTGTAGAAATTCTGAGATGGAAGGAGAGAGAGAAGTGAGTCTGTTGTACGTGAATCAAACCTACCTACATGTGCCACTCTCACTGACAAAACAGTAGATGACAAAGCCTGGAATCCTAATGGAGAAGTGAGATTTTCCTTGTTCCAGATAATGCAGACTTCTTTATACTAAGACCTTAGTACACTTGTAAAGGGATACAGCAAGAAGACCTTGATCAAGTCCTGTAGAAGTCAATGGCTGGCCTCTGGCTGTCAGCACCCATCCTTTGAGTACACTCATGGGCTGTGCTCTTCCTAGATCCAAAGGCTTGAGCATAAGTGTATATGAGCCTAAATTAGTTATCAAGTTGGTCAGCTCTTGGCTACTGTGTCAGACACACAGCTGCTTCTCACCCACTTTGTGGCAAAACTTTGACCTTACCTCACTTGTATTTGTTTTTGCCCTTTTCTGACCTTGTACCTGGCTCATGAGAACTGGGATGTGTGCACAGCTGAGCTTGACATAAGAGACCAGAGAGAGAAAACAAGTACCCATAAGGTGCTGTGGATCGTACTGAGGGGATGCACTCTTGCAGGTGCTCTGCTTCGCCAAACACCATGCAGTATGTCCTGGCATATCTCTGTGTGTCCTATCACACCAGTGTTAGGAAAGAGTAAGTGTGAGAAGTCTGCATAGGGGATCATGGAATCATAAAGCATTTTGGGTTGGAAAGGACCCTCAGAAGTCATAGAATCAACCAGGTTGGAAGAGACCTCCAAGATCATCCAGTCCAACCTAGCACCCAGCCCTATCCAGTCAACTAGACCATGGCACTAAGTGCCTCATCCAGTCTTCATCTAGTCCAACCTCCCTGCAGTGAGCAAGGACATCTTCAGTAGATCAGGTTGGTCATACCACCAAGCAAACTGACCTTGAATGTTTCCAGGGATGAAGCTTTTACCACCTCTCTGCACAATCTCTATCAGGGTCTCATCACCCTCATTGTGAAAAAATTCTTCCTTAGATCTAGTCTAAACTTCCCCTTTTTTAGTTCAAAACTATCACCCTTGTCTTGTTGCTGTAATGTCTGTCCCCATCTTTCTTCTAGACCCCTTTTAAGTAATGAAAGGCCAAAATAAGGTCTCTCTGGAGCTTTCTCTTCTCCAGGCTGAACTGCTGATTTATTGCAGCAAATAGAAACAGAACTAGGATGCAAGAGTTTGTTCATCATCAATTGCTGCTCAAAGATTTGGACACAGAATCTCCTAGAATTCTACTTTTCTTTGCCCTGGCAAAGTCTGGATTATTATTTAGTATTTGTATCTAAGTAGGCCTCTTGTTAGTGCTAAAAAGGTAAAATCCAGGCCTTAGTTTTAATTCAGAAAATCTTCTTTCAAGGTTAGGACTGTTTCACAAAAGATTAATTCTGCACAGAGCAGTAAAGTATGTATGATATACACTACAAAAACTGTAAATAGGAGCACTTAATCTGGTATGTTTCTTATCTTGAAAGACTCTTCAGAAGAAACAACATTTTTTGTGAACCCTGCGCTATCAACCTAGAGTACCTCTCTTCTTGATAGTGGAATTGCTCAGCCCCACAGCTGTAAACAGAACTGGAGATTTTCAGAGGCCATGGGCCAAACACACACCTTCATTTGGGCAGAGGTTTCCTGGTTTCCAAAAATCCTCTGGGCCATGCCACGATTGTCACTCGCGATTCTCTGCAGGAAATCGTAATCGACATCAAACCCAATTCCAAGGCAGAAGAGAGAGAATTCATCCTTTATGCTCTGCTTCACGTTCTTCTGGATTGCTGTCAGCTTTACCTCACCTTGGAGATACAAAAACAGTGACATCTATCTGAGCAACAGAGGAAGTCTCTGTCAGGACAAGCACATTCATGCTCTTCCAATGTCTTCGATTCTCTCTCAATGCAAGAGAAATCTAGACAACCAGCTCAGATGCCAAATCTCCATTTTGCACTGCCTACAGGGACATCCAACTTCAACTGGATGGATCTGCTAGTTTGAAGCTAGCTGGAATGTTTTGGTGAGAAGAATTAGATGATAGGCCATGAAAAGGAAACAGCAGTGATGTCTACTTCACTCACAGACTTGCTGAGATGTATAAAAACAAGAACATAGATAACCAAATTGCTGTGTGTCTCTGGCTGCCTGCACTTTTCTCCCTAACCTGCTGCCTAACTAATCCTTCTGCTTTCTAACCCCCCTGACTGATTCTCCAAACTCACCTTGAACGTAAGGTAAAGTCTGGATAAGGTAGAGGGGTGGAAGGGTGGTTGGGAGCCCCTCCTGGGAACTCTGATTTCTGGAAGGGCTGTTGTGTTTCTGTATTACCTTTTTAACTTGTCTATTTCTGTCTATAGCTGTATATATATTGTAAATATCTGCTTGTATATTGTGCTGAGTTGTAAATAAAAAGCTTCATTCTAATTTCCATCTCAGCCAAGTCTAGTCTGGGTGATTTCCTGAGACTAGGGGGGCAGGTAACACCCAAACTGACACAATGTCAATTAGCAATTTTTTTCCACTGTAGATGATTCCTTTGAACTGTTTAAAATCCTTTTTATCTGACACATATTCTTAGTGCATCCAGGGCTCTTATTAACTTCCTGGGGAGATTGTAATTGTAACACATATAGACTTCTCTTGGAATTGGGCCTTCAAGCTCTTTGCAGGCTAAGACATCCCCAAAAAAGTCTTTACTATGTTCTTGTGCTTAAGGTGTTCTCTGCTACCATTGGGACTGACTTTCCTTTGAGATTTATTTTTATTGGTGGTCTCTTCTGGGTTGGTGTCTTGCAGTAAGAGATTGCTTTTTACCTGTGCCAAACCCAATCCAAATTAATTGGTGTCCTACTTTATTTTCCTAATTTTGGTGTTACACTTGGGATTGCATAGCTACATGTGGACTAAGGTCACTGAAAGAGGAAATGTTTTTCTAAGGTTGTTATGATTCCCTCTCCTACAGGACTTGTGCACCTCTTTAACTTTAAAGATTTAACTTGAGCAGGATAATCTGCTCATCATTTGAAAGCTTCCTACACGGCACCTACAGGGCTTAGCAAAAGAGGAGCCCAGGTGTGGGAAGAAAAGTGAACAGAATTTTTTTTACCTTACTTTCAAAGGGTCTATGTGTTGCATGCCTTTCTCAGGCTGATCCCTTTGGTCTTTCTTCTTGCCTAAAGCAGGTTCCTTACCTACTGTTGGGTCTCCATCAGACACAAATACGATCATAGAGACCGAGTTAGGATCCAACATGCCTAAGTTTTGGGCTTCGTTCAGGATGAATGTGGCTCTGAGAAGAGCTTCGTTGATATTTGTGCCTGTCAAAGACACAATAAAGAAAGCAAATTTGATTCCTGTTGAGTCTCTGTAGAATCCAGATCAGTTCTGAGATACTACTGGAATTACAGTACATCTGCTTGCATTCTGTTTCCCTCATCCCGGGTTATTATCTTCATGTGGCCCTCCCATCCTCCCTCACTAAAACCATTTGGACCATTGGGGGTGTTGAGAACTACTTCTTGTGGGGAGCTGCAGCAGGTTGGCAGGCAGGTGACTGTATGAGAACATGAAGAAGTTTTATTTTCTGGAATTGCCTGTCCTTGGACATTTGGGCTAGGAAAGAAGAGGTGTGTGTTTACTAGTCTAAATGTTTGGCTCGTGGTGCAGAAGAAACAGAGTAAGAAGTTGGTATGAGAGGAACAGGAGCAGTCAGGAAATAAGTATTTTCTTGGACAAGAAAGGGAAAAAAATGTTTGGTCCGGAGACAGGATAATAAAATGCTGCATTGCAAACTGTTGCTGTTGGATGGGAGCAGGTCTCTCAGCTTATCTGTCAATTCTTTTATAGTAGCAAAATTTGGCTTTTGAGGCACTCAGACCCAATATGATTTCACAATCCAGAACATTGATAATCTTGGATAAGTCTCTAACATCATGTTGATTCCTCTTTATAAGTGATTCCTCTTTACATGATTAGTTAAGCCTTCTGTAAATAAAGGTGCTACAGCACCAGAAGACTCGGATGATGGGGAAAGCATCTACAAACTATCAGTGTGCAAATAACTGAAGAGCTGAATTAGAAAACAGGACTTCAGAGAGCAACAGACTGAAATGACTGTGAGCCCTTTCTGTACAAATAGCTCAGAAACAAACATTTGAAGCACACAAAGTGCTGTAAAGCTGAAAAAGACAACTGTTCTTGTTTATCAGACAGGGAGTGAAGGCAGAAAAGGGATAAAGAATTTTGCCTAAGGTGGCACTGAGTAGGTCATAGGATCACAGAATGCATCAGGTTGGAAGTGACTCTTGAAATTCAAATTGTCCAAGACTCCTGAAGTGAGAGGGATATCTTTGAGTGGATCAGATTGCTCAGAGAGCCCTCATTTGACCTTCAATGTCTCCAGGTATGGGGACTCCACCATCCCTCTATGCAACTTGCTCCAGTATCCCACCACCCTTATTGCAATGGTGATCATAATGTAGTCTATAATCTACAGCTAGGGGAGACTCTGTTTATTACCTGCTCGACAATGAAATTAGACAGCCTTGGTCTTTCATGGATATTTGGGATCTGTGAGGCTGCAGGGCCTATAGATTGAAGGCATCTGTTTTATAGCCTATGTTCTATCTGTTGCATGTTATTCATTAGAAGAGAATCCATTCCATCTCCTAACACAATAAAATAGAATCCTTGCTCTCCTTTAGCCCTAAAGCATGCTTTTCCCATCTTGGGAGTCAATATTTTTTGTTAGGAATACCCTGCCAATGTGAAGGGTGTCTGAAGTACCCATTCCTGTGGTATCTCACTTCCCTGAGCACCTTGCAATCAAAACCTCATACCCCCATTGGGATGGATTGCCTGGATGTACTTCTTAGCATCTTCAACCTGCGCCGGGGTGGCTGAGACTAGATTATCTCTCCAGCATCGGACATTGTGGTTGAAGTCGATAAGAGAGAACTGATCAGCAGCACGGAGCTCGCTCAGTATTGCCTTCATGGCCTCAATGGTCTGAGAAGAAGAAAAGATGAGTTTATGCTTCCTTTTGCTGAGAACATCTTCTCAACTTGTGACTAGGGGCAAACAGATGCCTCTGATGAATAACTACACTATCACTGCAATCCAAAATAGCAACTGCTAAACAAATTGCTCCTTTTGGGCACTTCTTGAAAGTTGAACTTTTCACCAATGAAACGGAAAAGATGAAATCAGCAAGAATGAACCCATGTGACTCAACTCATCCTTACTTAACTCCTGTTAACACAGAGTGACCTGAGAGAGAAGCAGTTTGTGAGACATTGTGGTTTAGGAGAGAGGAATTACTTACAGCAGTGCAGGAGATGTAGGACTGTCATTTCAGGCTGGGCAATATCACTTTGAAGGTAGATGATTTGTGCAAGTGACAATTAGCTTGCATTCCAGTTTTGCAACACTCAATTAATAGAATCATAGAATGTTTTGAATTGGAAGAGGCCTTTAAAGGTCATCTAGTTCAACACTATTGCAGTAAGTAGGGCATCGGGTCACTTAGAGCCTCTGCAATCTGACCTGAAAGGTCAGGTGATGGGGGCATCTACCACCTCTCTAAGCAACCTGTGCCAGTCCATCACTCTCATTGTTCCTGCTCATTGCAGGGTAGTGGGACAAGATGAGCTTTGAGGATCCATTCCAAACTGATGCATCCTATGATTCCATGGCTGTAAAAAATTCTTTCTTACATCAAGTCTGAATCTCCCCTCTTTTAGTTTAAAATCCTCATTCCTTGTCTTGTTGTGACAGGTCCTGCTAAAAGATCTCTCCCCATCTTTCTTACAAGACACCTCTATGTACTGATGGGCCAGAATAAGCTCTCCCTGGAGCTTTCTGTTTTCCAAGCTGAACAACCCCAACTGTCTCAGCCTATCCTCAGAGCAGAAGACTTCAAGTCCTTGGACAATTTTTCGTAGCCACACTCTGGACATGTGCTCCAGAGTCACCAGCATACATCTTTCCTGTGCTGAGGACACAGGAGCTGGACACAGAACTGCAGGTGGGGTCTCACCAGAGTGGAGTACAGGTGTAGAATGCCCTCCCTTGACTTGCAGGCCAGGCTTTTCCCAAATAAGAAATCTGATAAGCCTTACTATTGCACTGTAAAGCAAATTCAAAATATCCAGATCGTTCACAGAATCAACCAGGTTGGAAGAGACCTCCAACATCATCCAGTCCAACCGAGCACCCTGCCCTATCCAGTCAACTAGACCATGGCACTAAGTGCCTCATCCAGGCTTTTCTTCAACACCTCCAGGGATGGTGACTCCACCACCTCCCTGGGCAGCCCATTCCAATGCCAATCACTCTCTCTGGCAATAACTTCCGCCTAACATCCAGCCTAGACCTCCCCCAGCACAACCTGAGATTGTGTCCCCTTCTGTTGCTGCTTGCCTGGCAGAAGAGACCAACTCCCACCTGGATACAGCCTCCCTTCAGGTAGTTGTAAAAAGTAATGAGGTAATGAGGTCACCCCTGAGCCTCCTCTTCCACAGGCTGCACATCCCCAGCTACCTCAGCCTCTCCTCACAGGGTTGTGCTCCAGGCCTCTCACCAGCTTTGTCACCCATCTTTGGACACGTTCCAGCATCTCAAAGTCTCTCTTGAATTGAGGAGCCCAGAACTAGACATAGTGCTCAAGGTGTGGCCTCATCAGTGTTGAGTACAGGGGCAGAATAACCTCCCTTGTCCTACTGGCCACACTGTTCCTGATCCAGGCCAGGATGCCATTGGCTCTCTTGGCCACCTGGGCACACTGCTGGCTCATCTTCAGCCTACTATCTACCAGTACCCCCAGGTCCCTTTCTGCCTGGCTGCTCTCCATCTGCTTTGTTTCCAGCCTGTAGCGCTACTTGGCTTGAGTAGTCTTAAAAAGCCCTCAGTGACACATGATCTCCAATTTCTTGAACACACCACACAGCATTTTGAAGTTTCCCTAATATATAATAGAGATCTTTTCTCCTGCAAATCCATCTGATTCCATCTTATTCTATCCTGGTGGTCATGAATGTCAGTTAATAAGTTTCCTTTTTAGAACAGTTCTTTGCATATTTGGAGGTTGCTTATGCCTCTCCAAATATTTTCTTCTGCAGACTACAATATCTAATTTTTTTTTTCACCCCATGGGTTATGTTGTCTAAACAATTTCTACTGCTCTTCAGTGGGCTGCCAACAACTTTTCCCCAACTTTCTGAAAGCAGGGATTTATTATCCCCACTGAGACTTTCCCAGGATTCAATAGAGGAGATGAGAGAAAATGGAGATCAGAGCCTTTGCAAAACCTGTTGTGATTTGTCAATTAAAGTTTTAAATTATAGTCACCATCCATGTTCTGATGGCATCACCTCTCCCTTACAACACGGAAAGAGCATTACAAATAAAGAGTAAGATCAGAAAATCTTTGATTCACCAAATATTCCTCTAACTTCAATGAGACTGCTGATGGAGTAAAGTGTAAAGATCTAGGCTTGTCATTTGGAGTGTCAGTCTGCTGCAGATTTGGCACATAGTAATAGTTGGCAGGAGATTCATTTTGCAATAGAGGTCAAAAGCACTTACTTGTTTCATTTTCAGTCCCCACATCGAGCCACTGACATCTATAACAAATAAAATGTTTTTGGGCAGAGGATCAAGATTTTCTGGAGCAAAGAAGTGAATAAAATAGCCATTAAAGATCTGCAAAAGAAATGAAAAACACAATCACAGTAGGGTGAGCTGTAGTGAAGATGTGAAAAAACTAAAGACAGCAACAGAGCAGAAGAAGTTCTTCTTTATGGGCCAGTTTTAACTCTTGGTCCTGCACATCTCTACCCCTTTACACCATATATACTCCACAGTCTTTACTTTTTATCAGGGAAAGCAGAGCCTGGCTCTCAGACAGCTACCATAGACTAAGCATAAGGAGGAATGAAGAATATTTTAAAAAGACCTGCTCTGCCTGCAATAATTCAACCCCATAACTCTGCTTCATGTTAACATAAAAATAGTGATGTTCTGGTTGTCTCCTTCTGATGTATTGGTACAACATCCAATCACTCTGTCCTCTGATGCCACACTAAATCTCCAGAGTGCTGCAAGGTATGAAAGACATTGTATTTTGGACAAGACAGGATTTTACTCCTGACTATATGTAAGACAATGTCTTAGTCATAAATTAAGTAAATCCATTCTGCCCACTTAAAATCTCTCTGTTCTTTCGATTGGATACAGAGCTTTTTCCCCATGCTTACGCTCCTGAAAGGTGAAGTTTATTTAGCACAGTTTGCTTAATGACAACAATTCTTGCATTCATCAATCTCTTGCCCCGGTTAAACAGCAACCTTTACCTCCAATTCTCCACCAGTGGTTTCTCTGTTCACGTCATATTGCACCACAAAATTTCCATCTACTGCTGTAGAGGAGCACTTGGGGCATTTTCGTTGTTGAGTCATCGTTGGCTTGAAAGAAACATGAGCCTTGAAAAGAGAAGTGAGCATCAGTTAATCAGATACGCTGAGTACAGGGGAAGAATAAACTCTCTTGTCCTACTGGCCACACTGTTCCTGATCCAGGCCAGGATGCCATTGGCTCTTTTGACCACCTGGGCACACTCTCCAGCCACTCTGTACCCAGCCTGTAGCACTGCTTGGGGTTGTTGCGGCCAAAGTGTAGGACCCTGCACTTGGCCTCATTAAATCTCATCCCATGGGCCAGGCTGGATGGGTGGGCAGAGGCAAGGTCCCTCTGCAGGGCTCTCCTACCCTCCAACAGATTGACACCTACTCCTGCCTTGGTGTCATGCACAAACTTACCGATGATGGATTCAATCCCCTCATCCAGATCATCAGTAAAGACATTGAACAGGACTGGGCCCAGCACTGATCACTTCATCATCACTTGCCTTTTTCACATTCACAGCAATCTCTGCTAATTGCTGTTTTAGTGTTTCAAATTAAGAGCTTTGTACAAAGATGGACTGCCAACACACTGTCTGAGCTGTGTCACTGTAGTAGGTGAGCACTTTGTCCACGCATTTTGGTATCAATAATGAAGACACTATAGTCTTTCTGGGCATGTTTTTGCATGCTTCCAGCAAGTATAAGTATACTGCCATGCCTGCATGGGACCAAGTGTAAAAACTGAAGCTTTCATGCTATTTCCACTCTGTTACCTTTTTCTCCCCCTTGGAGATGGTGGTGATTCCATCAAAGTGATCTCCAAGTGAATTAGGAACGTGCACATAGCGAAGTCCTTGTGGCTCAATAATGCGAACATCCACCTAAAGGCAGAAAGGGAGGATGTTTAGTATGGTGCAGTGCCATGTTGGACCAGGATCTTATGAATCCTCCACAGGAGAACTTTCCCTAGGGGCTGGGTTGCCCTTCAGAATGCTCCATCAGAGCTAGTCTCATTTGCATGGGGATTTGTGCAATGTTGAAAACAGACCATGGTGGAAAAAAACCCAAAACAACCAAACAGAATGTGGTGGAAATGATCATTCTTCCTCTCTCTTCTACCTTCTGGGGATCATGGTAGGATTGGAGTCAAGAGTGATACCATCATTTGAGTTGAAAGCAGCATTACGTGACTCTGCCTCACCATTGTGTTGCATTAGGAGGCCTAAAGGGACACCTGATGACAGCATAGAGAGCAGCCTTTTGTTTGGATTTATAAAACAAAGGATTTATGCTGTCAGCTTGAGATAAGGCCTTTTTCTGGTTATGCCTCCCAATATTTAGTAAGGCAGCCTGGGGCAGGACATGGTGTCCTTTCCAGTAGTGCTAACTCAGGCCTTTGCAGAGCTTGAAGTATACAACAGCCTGCCTCAAGGAGCTGTGGGCAGCAAACTTGCATATACAGCTTGTGCTGAAGTCATGGATACCTGAAGAAGACATTTATGAAACAGGAATATAGTTATGGCCAGATAGAAACATCCAGCTAGCTCCATATCTTGTGTCTATGGACAGATGACAGAGGACATCTTTGGATGAGCATAAGAAAGAGAGTAAGAATAAGACAAATCCTCTTCTGGCAAATGTTGTGGAGGGATTGTCATTTAGAGAACATCTGTTCTTGTAGGACACTATCTCCTGAAGTTGGGGTTATTTTAGAAAGCACTGTTTCTGTTTCATATACATAGCCAACACTGGTTATTTTCTTTTAATCAAGGCAAGTTTACACAAGGATATATATAGGACAAAGCTTGTTTGCCCAAATAGTTCTGACACAAGTCAGTCATGATTCAGGAGATGCTCAACTGCCTTAGTATGAGAAGAGGTGGGACAAAGTTATTCCTCACTCCTGTATCTACATAACCCTTGGTTTGAAGCGTTTTATGCTGATCTACACAATGACTTTGAGGCTATTTGTATCAGGATCACATGAAAGGAAGGAGCTGTAGAGGAAGCGTCCTGTTGTGGGTCTTGTAGGAACCTTGTCTGGTTTCTCCATGAGGATTCACCTGTGGGATGCTGTCTACACACACCAGCTTTGCTTTACCTCCAGGTGTTTTGCCAAGCGTCCTGGCTTCACAGAAATGAGGTGCTCATAGGAGCTTAGTTTCCTTCGAATCATTTCATGGTAGTGAAGTTCAAACTGAATCCTCATCCCTGGGGGCACATTCACTTCTGTTTTGAAGTTTTCCATGTCCAAAGCATTGCTCCTGAAAAGTCAGCTATGGGGTTATTTTGAGAATATACAAGGAAAAAAAAAAGGGGGGGGTGAGGGGTGGTCTTTGCAATTTGTTTTAAAGTTATGCGTTTGGTGGGTCTGATTCTATCCATGGCCTGCATCACAGAACTGCAGTTGTCTGTTAGCAGAGTGTGTTAGAATCATAGAATCCACCAGGTTGGAAGAGACCTCCAAGATCACCCAGTCCAACCTATCCCCCAGCCCTATCCAGTCAACTAGACCATGGCACTAAGTGCCTTATCCAGTCCCTTCTTGAACACCTCCAGGAACAGTGACTCCACCACCTCCCTGGGCAGTCCATTCCAGTGGCAAATCACCCTCTCTGGGAAGAACTTCCTCCTAACATCCAGCCTATGCTTTCAGCTTGTTTTATCAAGCTGAAAGCAGAAACACAATTAAGGCCTTGACAATCAAATATCAGAGCTGCTGTCGGCAAACAACCCACTTTTCTTCCTAGGCACACCTCCTCATCTATCTCCTCCTGGGATGGGTCACCTCAGTTCTCCTGTGAATACTTAGGCCATACTCATATGCTAAAATCTTGGTACCTTACTATTCCAGCAGCTTTGCCTTTGGCTTTTGCTTGAGAGTACATTTTCCTGGCTTCAGACTTCTCCCGAATTTGGCTGGTAAATGTTATCCCATTGATATCCCTAGGAGAGAGAAGCCCAGTCAGTTCATAAAGGAAACAGCTTTCACAACCAGGGACTGTTTCTTCACTTTAGAAAAACATCACTGAAGTCTAAGCTGATGGGAAATGAAATAAAGATGTTATTTAACCTGAAAGTAAAGAAGTCTGCTTTCCACTAGATCTGCATCTTTTACCCCTACCTGCATTTTTATTCCAAACAACCAACATTCTCGTATTCTGAGGAGGATTTGGTCTCCACTTTCTTCACACTTTCCCTATTTGTTGGGAAGGGCAGGCAGTTGCTGATGTTATGGCTGTTTTGGAACATGGATCAGGACATGTATTATAGGCTGCAAGCTGCTTGCTGCATCCCTGAATGAATATCAAGCCAGACTAGTTTCTCTCTGCCTAGTGAGAGCTCTAATTAGGGTCTCTCTCTGTCCTTTGATCTGGTGGCAACCTGCACAAGACAGGTAGGAGCTTAGTCTATCTGAGGCTTCTGTCTTTTTGTCAGATTGTGTTGATGTTGGCCAATGGCCAAATTGGAGAGGAAGAGATGGACAGACAGTGTGATGACACAAGCCTTTTTTCCATGAGGAAGCCTGCTAAAATTACATTCAAGCTGGAAAACAATGAGGTGTTCTACTTTTATAGATGCTTCCCTCTCACCACATTCTGCCACCACACTGAACACTGCCAGGGTGCAAGGATGATATCTGCCCACTACTTACATGGTAAAGTTGTCAATAAAAGCTCCTTTGGGAACCTGCACATCAAACACTATGTGTTGGGGCCGATTTGCATTATTCACCATTTTGGCTTGGATCATTGTGTTGGCCAACCGGGATGTTATAGTGGATTGAACTTTGTAGCTGTAGAGACCTATCTTGTCATCATCCTCCACCTGTAATTGATAAAATTACTCTATAAATTAAGGTCACAGCTAGAAAATGTGCAATATCAATCCCTTTTGTAGTCTCAGTGCCTCTTTTTCAACTGCTCTTCATAGAATCAAGCAGGTTGGAAGAGACCTCCAAGATCATCCAGTCCAACCTAGCACCCAGCCCTATCCAGTCAACTAGACTGTGGCACTAAGTGTCTCATCTAGTCTTTTCTACAACATTTCCTGACCAGTGTTGAGTACAGGGGAAGAATAATCTCCCTTGTCCTACTGGCCACACTGTTCCTGATACAGGCCAGGTTGCCATTGGCTCTCTTGGCCACCTGGGCACACTGCTGGCTCATCTTCAGCTACTATCTTCCAGTACTTCCAGGTTCCTTTCTGCCTGGCTGCTTTCCACCCACTCTGTCCCCAGCCTGTAGCACTGCTTGGGGTTGTTGTGGCCAAAGTGTAGGACCCTGCACTTGGCCTTGTTAAATCTCATCCCATTGGCCTCTGCCCATCCATCCAGCCTGGCAAGGTCCCTCTGCAGGGCTCTCTTATCCTCCAACAGATGCACCCACACCTGCTCCTAGCTTGGTGTCATCTGCAAACTTACTGATGCTGGATTCAATCCCCTCATCCAGATCATCAATGAAGATATTGAACAGGACTGGGCCCAGCACTGATCCTTGGGGAACACCACTAGCGACTGGCTGCCAACTGGATGTGGCACCATTCACCACCACTCTCTTGGCCCGGCCTTCCAGCTAGTTCTTGACCCATATCACAGTGAAGATTCCTTACAGTATGGCAGCTGTGTGGAATATAATCTCAAGTTCAGGACAACTCTATATTTTACCTGGCAATTTTGGCAGGGTATTGATGCCAATATAGCTCATTATAACACTTTAACTGAAGGTGGGAATTTACTAAGCTGCAATGTTTTCCTTTCTTTTGAGCACACAACCAGTCCTTGGAATGACTTTGTTGGTGCAATCCAAAATAGAAGGAAGGTACACAGTCCTCCTCAACCCCATAAACTGAGGGAAGAGATTACATTTTCAATAAAAACCTAAATAAAGAAGACCTTAAGCATTGCTTTGGATCCAAATTTGTAAATGGTTAAAGTATAGCAGTGAGAGGAGGGTATGAAACTGGTATATTAAGACATTGGCTTTGTCTAGTCACTTGTGATGCTTATTTCTTCATATTTACCACACTCTTCCCCCTCCAAGAGCTGCTGTATAAACTGTGCTGTGCAAACAGTGCTCTGTTTAAAGAAAATGGGTCAAAACCCAACCACCATAAAAACAAGGAACTGAACAAACGAAAGGATTGATTTAAAAGCAATGGTTAACTAGAAAATCACTTGGTTCAGTATTATTTTCCACAGAGGAAGGAAAAAAAACTCACCAGGTCTCCAACATATCCCCAGTCGGATGTGCTTCGCTGGAAAAGAGAAACAAGGATATTTCAGCAAAGCTAAAAACACAGATTGTGGCTGTTTACAGATAAGGATCAGAGAGTAGTAACATCCAAGAGCTGCTTTACAAGATGATGAGACATAGTTTGAGTTCTTAGGCATAATGTGCATATTCCTTTTGTCTTATGTATTTATCCACGAGAGGTTGGAGCACATGATCTCCCAGTTGTGGCTCAGAGGCTATCAGAAACAGAAGGACAGCTCTCTTCCTCTGTTTTTCATTTCTTACAGAAAACATTCTCTTCTAGAACATAAAAACATTCTTCCTGAAAGCAAAACATGTTGGCAAAAAGACATGCTCAGAAACCCTAGGTTTTAGCAGAAAAATCATCCCTTTGCTTTTTCTGGGAAAACCTCAAACCCTGGATCTTTTTCATTCTTTTACACTTACTTTTGAGTTTTTTTCATTTACACTGTAGAATTTGTGTGTATTATTGCCCCACATGCAAATGCATGTGTGAAAAAAACCTCTGTTGTGTAATGGATATTACATTTCCACATACAAGTAAAGTCAGTTATGTGCATGCACTGCTTATGGGAGCTGAAATTGCTCATAAACTATCTAAAATGAGGTTGTAGTGAGGCTGGAGCTGGTCTCTTCTCCTGAATTACTAATGATAGGACCTCAAGTTGCATCAGGGGAGGTTTAGGTTGGATGTTGGGAGGAAGTTCTTTACTGAGCGGGTGGTCAGGCACCGGAACAGGCTGCCCAGGGAGGTGGAGTCACCATCCCTGGAGGTGACTAAAAGGAGAGTGGATGTGGTACTTGAAGCTATGGTCTAGTGATGAAGGATGCTGGGATGAAGGTTGGACTGGATGATCCTGGTGCTCCTTTCCAACCATAGAAATTCATAGTGATTAGATGTTGTGCTGAGGGACTTGGTTTAGTCAAGGACTTGTCAGTGTGAAACTAATGCTTGGACTCGATGAGCTTGGAGGTCTTTTCCAATCTAAGAAATGCTGTGATTGTGTAAATTGTTGTTTTCCACCCCCATCTTATGAATAGTTCTATTTGGAAATTTCTATGAAGTAGTGGTGACATCTTGTGGCCATTTGAATCCGTTTCTTTAATTCCCTATATTCCTTGGCTCATCTAGTTCAAGGGGGAGAATTGACTGTTTAATGCAGGTATCTGCTTTGGCGTTATCATCAGAGCTAGGTAAGCTCAACTTTTCACAGTCAAAGGAGAGATGCCTTTCATCTGAAAATAGATCCCCTGATTTGGTTGAATGACTCCTGTCCTAAAGGGAATTGACTAAATAGAATTGTCCTAAATGGAATTGACTCAAGTTGTGCCAGGGGAGGTATAAGCTCGATGTTAGAAGGAAGGTCTTCAGAGAGATTGATTTGCCATTGGAATGGGCTGCCCAGGGAGGTGGTGGAGTCACCGTCCCTGAAGGTGTTGAAGAAAAGCCTGGATGTGGCAATTAATGCCATAGTCTAGTTGATTGGACAGGGCTGGGTGACAGGTTGGAGTGGATGATCTTGGAGGTCTCTTCCAACCTAGCTGATTCTATGAGTCTATGATTGGAGCAGTGAGTACCCAGTGCCACTGGCAGTGTCCAAGAGTACCACCCTGATGTTCATATTGGTTTCCAGGGGTTCACAAGGCTGCTGTAAGAGCCTCACACCCAGTAAGATGTCTTGGACTCTGCTAGATGCACACCTATAGGCAACTGAGCTTACTGGACTCAACTCCACTGCTAATGGGCAGAAACTTATGAAGACTAGTTCAGATCACAGAATCATGAAATGGCTTGGTTTGGAAGAAATCTTTAAGGTCATCTAGTTCCAATGCCCCTGCCATGGGCAGGGACATCTTCAGCTAGATGAAGCTGCTGAAAGCCACATCCATCCTGGCCTTGAGCATTTCCAGGAATGGAGTATCCACAACCTCTTCAGGCAACCTGTTCCAGCACCTCACCACTGATGACTAAACAAAAAAAATGTACCAAAACATCTCATCTCAGGTTTCAGTAGCACATGAATCCAAGAGGATCCAAAGCCACAGAAGATGCTCATGAAAACTGTGTTAGTCATGTGGTGCATACAAGGCTTGCTCCATAGTTATTGAGGTCACATGAAGCTAATTGATGTACTGCTACTAGGAAAATCTTGGGTTGCAAAAGAGATGATACATGTCCTAGCAAGAGTGTGTTACTGAAATTAATCCTTCAGAGCCACAGAGAGACAGACACTGCAGGATTTCTTCCTGCCTGACAATCAATGTGGGTTTTTGTTTACTATCTGTACAGGCTCAGACTAGGATTTCAGGATCTGAACGTTTACAGCTCTCCAGAGACCCTCTGCAAAGCTTAGTGGACAGATCCTTCTTCATTCCATCCTGACTCCCCACAAACATCACTGTGCTGTGAACTGGATCCTTTACATCTGATAAAGGACCAAACCACAAAGAATGAGTCTTGTCCCCACACATATGCTTAGCATCACCAGCATGAACACAAATTAAGAGTGAACCATCTTCAAATGAGATTTAGTTTTTAAAAGATGAAGACTAAGACCTTAGTACAGAGCAGATATTTTTTTCTTGTGGTATTTTTCTTGCTCTCTGCAGACATTAAGATTCCTGATTCACTTTACAAATGGTGCTCAAAGCTTTCAGGCTGCCCAGGTTTTCTCCCTGTGTTTTTATAAGTGTGGAGGAGAAGGGAGAAGTCCTGATGTCAACATGAGTGTATCGTATATGCACGCAGTGACTCACACCATTGTTAGAGGTCAGGCATGGAGTGGGCTAAGCACCCTCCTAGGATCTCAAAGATTGCAGAGGGCAACCATGCCAACAGGTCAGAGGGAGAGAGTTGTAGACAGCTATACTTCAGGTTTGAGCACTGGTGTGGTTATTGAGAACATGGGGTTTGTAGCAACTCCTGTGGCACATGAGACTTGTGGCATTTCTGCCGTGAGAGCTGGTGGTTGATCCTTGCCTTTAAACCATATCCAGATCTGGTGATAGCTGCACTGCATAGAAAAAGAATCTTGTGCAACATCTAATGTGTGCAGATTGTTAATTAGGGTGGAGATCACATATGCCTCAGGAACTGTTTTAAGGATCTGGTCTTGACAGATGCTGGGCTCTACCTTCAGGTACTGAGACTCATCCTCTCCCAACATCTGGACAAGCTATGGATTTTTAGCTCTCCATAATGACCTTTGTTCAAATCACTGTACATGAATGTTGTAGCTCTTATGCAGTCTTATAAAGAAAAATATTGAGTACTTCAAGCTAACTTATCACAGAAACACAGAATCAGTCAGGGTGGGAAAGGACCACAAGGATCATCTAGTTCCACCTCCCTTGTCATGGGCAGGGACACCCTACTTTAGATCAGGCTGGCCAGAGCCTCCTCCAGCCTGGCCTTAAACGCTTGTCTTGACTCCTCTTGTCCTGTCCATGGAGGAGGAAGACACAGTGTCTAAGGGAGGAATGCCTTATTCATTACAAGAGATTGCAGGTTTTACATCATCTGTGGGATGCCTACCTTGCCTTTGATTTCAAGTTTCATTTCACAGGCTACTTCTGAGGTGTGACTTAATAAAACAAGGAAAGCAGATTCAGAGATGTTATACTTATTTCAAAACAAATTACTCTTCACTGGGGCACAAAAAAAGACTGAAAAACAGCCCTGGTATGTCCTTCAGTTGTTTTGGGTGCTGTTTCCTCATAGATTCACTTGTTTTCATGAAAGTAACTTTCCTAACCAGTTTTTAACACAGTGAGTTTCATTGTAGCCACTTAGACTTCTTACACTCAAGTGTAAGAAGATCAACTTCAAACCTGTGCCTTGGAAGAATTTTTCTTCACACTGCTGCAGATGGATACTGGTCTCTCTGGCTGCATTTACACCCTGGGAGCTTGAGTGTTCTCCAGCCAGCTCATTCCACCCTTTCTTTCCCTCACTATTTCCTTTCTGTACTGGTTCTCAAGGAAACCAGGTAAGCAGAGCAGTAAGGAAAAAGCTGGTTCTGGACAGCCAGAGATCAGGACCAGGACTGGGGCACATGCTACAGGACATCTCACCTCACAGTCTAGACAGAAGCTCCATTATCTATCTCCAAAACAGAGATAAGATCTGTGTACCATTATATAGAGGTTCACAAGGTTGCCTGCATTCCAGCCCATGGGGCTCTCTGCTTCTGTGGTCACAAGGACCATCCACATACCTGAGACAAAATACTTTTGGAATTACTCAGGAATCCAGAAAAAAAAGTATCAGACCTAGAAAACAGTTATTTCTACTTAGAGCTAATCAGTAGGCTCTGCTGAGGAGCAATGTTGTCCTGTTGTCAGTGGGCTAGTGATCTTCCTGCAGAAAAACCTAGTACTAAAACAATAACTTGAAAGACAGCCTTCCTTTAGTGGTCCATAGTCAGTGACTTCATGCCTGCTGTTGGCCAAGAGCTACTGTCTCAAGATATTTCACCTACTTCAGTTTATCACCTTTATTAATATTTTAGTGTGGCTCAACTAACATAAAAGTACTTCATCCTATAGCTGAGATCTTTGTTCTGCTGGTTTGCAAACACTCATTTGGTAGGTAAAGGGTGGGAGATAATATATGGGAATACAAGGAATAACTGGTATAATTAAACCATTAGTAGAGTTGTAAAACACTAAATAGAATCATACAATCATAGATGAGGCACCGTCCCTGTAAGTATTCAAGCAAAGCCTGGCTGAGGCACTTAGTGCCATGGTCTAGTTGATTGGACAGGGCTGGGTGCTAGGTTGGACTGGATGATCCTGGAGGTCTCTTCCAACCTGGTTGATTCTAAGATTCTAAGTTGGAAGAGATCTCCAGCACCTCCAGGGATGACAACTCCACCACCTCCCTGGGCAGCGCATTCCAATACCAATCACTCTCTCTGGCAACAACTTCCTCCTAACATCCAGCCTATGCCTCCCCTGGCACAACTCTGAGGGATCTAAAAGAAATGTAAATGTGATGCTTAAAGATACAGCTTAGTGGTGGACTTGACAGTGCCGAGTTAAATGTTGGACCTTCAAGTTCTTTTCCAACCTAAAGAATTCTGTGATTTCATAATTTCTTTCATGCAGTGTAATAAAATTGATACCTTCAAACAACTGATTTCATGATGATACTGTTAATTGATACTGTGTAAAATACAGGAAAACTCCTACAATGCTTTTCTGAGTGTTCCTGTTTCAGAAGCCAACAGACCTGCAAACCAACAGCATGCCAGGAATAAGTTTTCCTTCCTGGTCTCAGACTTCACCAGTTCATTGCCTGTGTGATGCTTTGCTGCACTGTTTTGAGCTGAGTTAAATATGAATGAATGGACTGAAAGGTGTCAGCTAACACTGTCAGGATCTGAAGCCCTTTCTCATGGGAAAGCCTCATCAGTATCACAGGGATTTTTTCCCATACATGAAGTTAGACAACCAAGTATCTCCATTGTTTGGCATCTATGTTATGGCACTTAGGAGAGCGGAACTGGAACAAATCCTTGCTGTGCCAGGTACTGTGTTAAGGCTGAAAACCTCAATGCGTGTAAGGATCATAGAATCATTATAGAATTAACCAGGTTGGAAGAGACCTCCAAGATCATCCAGGCCAACCTAGCACCCAGCCCTAGACAATCAACTAGACCATGGCACTAAGTGCCTCAGCCAGGCTTTTCTTCAACACCACCAGGGACAGCAACTCCACCACCTCCCTGGGCAGCCCATTCCAATGCCAATCACTCTCTCTGTCAACAACTTCCTCCTAACACCCAGCCTAGACCTCCCCTGGCACAACATGAGACTGCGCCCCCTTCTTCTATTGCTGGTTGCCTGGAAGAAGAGACCAACCCCACACCTGGCTACAACCTCTCTTCAGGTACTTGTAGCCAGCAATGAGCTCTGCCCCGAGTCTCCTCTTCTCCAGGCAGCATATCCCCAGCTCCCTCAGCCTCTCCTCACAGGGCTGTGTTCCAGGCCTCTTACCAGCTTTGTCACCCTTCCCTGGACACATTCCAGTATCTCAACATCTTTCTTGAATCGAGGAGCCCACAACTGGACACAGCACTCAAGGTGTGGCCTGACCAGTGCTGAGTACTGGAGAAGAATAACCTCCTTTTCCGACTTGCCACACTGTTCCTGATACAGGCCAGGATGCCATTGGCTCTTTAGGGATCTGCTGGTCTTACCTGCTTGCACAGTCACAACCCTTGACAAGGAGCAAGCTGCCTGGAGAGAGAGCTCCTTCCTCCCCCCCCCCCCCCCCCCCCCCTCCCCACTTTTTAAATGCATTTTTGGGTACTGTACCTGGTACCTGCCATTTCTTGTCTTAGAGCTTGTAGGCAATCCATCAATTTCTAGGTCAACCAGGTCTTGCACATCCTAGAGGAGAAACAAAGTAAGAAAAGGTTGGGTACTGCTGTCTTGCTGTTTGGTTTGTTGTTTGATTTGTTGTTGGTTAGCACTCTTATAGAGTTCGAAGGGGAATTTACCTCCTCTTGGAGAAAATGAGGAGCAGAGGCACAAACCATCTCAAATAAAAATGCTGCATCTTCACACCGTCAATTTTCCTCTGTGGCCAGCTAGCTCTATATACTCTTACAAGATCATGACCCTTACCACCAGTTTACAACCTTTCCTTCTGAAACAAGGAGTAATATTTAACACACTGAAATGACCATAAAGAGCAAGAGGCAGATTATCATCAGGATGGGTTTAAACCATGGTAACTACAGCTCTACAGACAGTGATCTCACTTAAGCCAGCAATTCAGAGAACCTCAGCTCAAACCAGTAAAAATTATACCAGGTTTCTACTAATACACTTGAGAACTAAGCTTGCCTCATTGGCAGCAAAGGAATATCAAGTCTTTTTCACATACAAAGCTGCTTTGATACAATTAGAAGCATGTTTCTTACAACACAGAAATACTCTGACTTAAATTTTGTCCAAAGTTCAATTTATGGCAATAAAGGTGCTAAGTGCATGAGCTGCTTCCCAGCTTATATGGAGTAGCTTGGGTTGGAAGGAACTTCCAAAGCTCATCCACTTCAACCATGCACAAAGAAGCTACACAAAATGAACTTATATTGGTTAAGCACATTGATACTGCATCTCTGCTTCGAAAGGAAATGACAAACTCAGTATAAAGATCTATGTAACGAAATGAGCTGCAAGAAGAAAGAACAGGAGGCTATCCCTGTTCACTAATTCCTTTTCTTCATTTTGCAAAGGAAAAGGAAACTTCATGTCATCCCTGCTTATTACAGAGAAATACTGCAGTATCTAAGTGTGGAAATCATAGAATCAACCAGGTTGGAAGAGACCTTCAAGATCATCCAGTCCAACCTAGCACCCAGCCCTGTCCAATCAACTAGACTATGGCACTAAATGCCTTGTTCAGCCTTTTCTTGAACACCTTTGGGGACTGTGACTCCACCACCTCCCTGGGCAGCCCATTTCAATGGCAAATCACTCTCTGAGAAGAACTTCCTCCTAACATCCAGCCTATACCCAAATCTAAGTTCACCTTACATTTGGATTCAGCTTCAGAGTCAGAGCTAAAACTATACTTTATTTAATCACTGTATTATCCTAAAAATAACCAGATCTTCTGCAAACTATCTCATCCCTCTACTGAGGAATGTACAGTCAATGGAATCTTAACACTATGCTTGAATTCTTCTTAATGAAACCCTGAATTCATATGAACATTTGCTGAAGTTCATAGTGGTCCATATGAGAGACCCAAAAAACACCAAATAATCATAGAAAGATTTATGTTGGAAGAGATATCAAAGATCATCTAGTCCCAACCCCTCACCATAGGCAGCAACACCTCCTACTAGAACAGTTCACTGTTTGTGTTTATTCCAGGCAAAAAGGATATAAAATACACTAAAGGTCTGAACATAGAAGCTCACTTGAATGTTTAAAGGTTAAACGAGAAAAGGCAAAGCTGGGTTAAAAGTATGAATCCTAATGGAAAAGAAACTTGGAATTACATCCATACTATCCCAAGTTAAATAATATTAAGGAACCAACATTATAAATGACAGGTGAAAAACAGTAATCAGAACAATCTTATTTTCAGCTAAAGGCAGAAGAGATACAAGCAGAGCTATGAAGAAATGACCCAGTACTGCTCCCAACAAAACCAGGAGCAGCTTTGATACTGAAATCGGCAAAGAAGGGAGACCTGGACCCTGCCTTGAAATACTCACATCTGGGATTTCATCGATAACAAGATCAAAGCTTCCTACTCCAGAAATGAGGAACAACACCAGGAAGCAGGTCAGATGCTTCATTTTCTTCCTGCTTGTCTCCTGAGAACAGCCCACATAGGTACTAGAGACAAAATCTTCCCTTGTCTGAGACAAGTTCAAGGAAACAGCTCAGGTTTATGCTGTATTTTGAACAAAGTTTTGAAATGCTGACTTTGTTTAGGCCATAGGTAAATATTTGCTTTGCAACGTAAGTCTGAGCTGTGGTGCCTGAGCAAGGGTTATCCAAATAGTGTCTTCGCTTGCCTCTGCCCTTGATAACAGCTCAAGCTTGGATAGGCTCTCTGCTTGCTTTTGTAGCTTCCCGTGATGTTTGACTAATTTCCTGCTAGGCACAGACCTTGGAGTATCCAAAACTACAAAAGATCAAAGCAAGAACTCACTCCTAGTATGTTTGTTTATAGTAAATGAGGTGAAGACTAGCTCTCAGAGGGATGGAGGCAGCAACACTGTTTCCAGGGGCACTGCTATCCAGCCATCTCACAGGGGTTGGTAGACACCTTTTGTTTGGATCCTGACCCACACGAATTGCCCTTTCTCAAGCTGGCTGAGAAGGGATCACAGCTCATGGTGAGAATTCTCATTTTTCAGTTAGTTGTGTAAAAACATCTGATGACATTTTCAGACACATGTTGTACAGCAGCTTTTGAAACTGTTTTGATCTCCCTGCCTTGTTGGATACTACGAAAGAGAAGACAACATAAGTTAGCAAAGAAGAAATAAAGGGAAAAGCAGGGTTTTGACAAAAGGAGACAGTGTCCCTTTCACTCCTTCAGGAAGAAAAAAAAATTGCAGATGTGTGAGCAACCTGAAGGGAAAAGAGTAAATTATGTGAACCCAGGGACAAAAGACCAAACAAGATTTGATTTGATTCATACCCATTCAATTCCATTCCACTCCAATTATATTGCCTTGTCACACCCTATTCCATGCTACAACATAGAATAGAGTGAGTTCACAGAATCATAGAGTCAACCCGGTTGGAAGAGACTTCCAACATCATCCAGTCCAACCTGGCACCCAGCCCTAGACAATCAACTAGACCATGGCACTAAGTGCCTCAGCCAAGCTTTTCTTCAACACCTCCAGGGAAGGCGACTCCACCACCTCCCTGGGCAGCCCATTCCAATGCCGATCACTCCGTCTGTGAAGAACTTCCTCCTAACATTCAGCCTAGACCTCTCCCAGCACAACTTGAGATTGTGTCCTCTTGTTGTTTCTGGTTGCCTGGCAGAAGAGACTGACTCCTACCTGGCTACAACCTCCCTTCAGGTAGTTGTAGACAGCAATGAGGTCACCTCTGAGCCTCCTCTTCTCCAGGCTGCACACCCCCAGCTCCCTCAGCCTCTCCTCACAGAGCTGTGCTCCAGGCCCCTCACCAACTTTGTCGCCCTTCTCTGGACACATTCCAGCACCTCAACATCTCTCTTGAACTGAGGAGCCCAGAACTGGACAGAATATGTCTGTCTCGAAGAGTTCTGCCTTTGTTTGGTCCAGTTTATGCCATACACAATATCGGGAGTCCAGTCACAGAGCTCAGAGAAGGACATGACTTCTGGGGAGATCTATGCTTTAACAAAAGACTCCTTCATCCTGGAGTAAGCTGCTCTGCATTTATTACCATTGTAGGCTATTTCAGCAAAAAGGTACCCCAGCATTACTATCCCAGTCATGCTGCTTCAAACAGGAGACTGGCTCACAGCTCTGTGCAACATAAAGCATCCAGGCTAGCTTTAAATCATGTAGTGAAGGGACTCACAAGCTAACCATATACATTGGACTCTGTGTACTCAGCCTCTTAGGTGGATTTTGCTCAGTGCTATGTGCTTGTAGTCCAAGAAGCACTTAAATCAGCTATAGCTCCATGGGTGGGGTCAGAGCTATGGCTATGACAGGGCTTATCTGGGACAGCAGGAGATGCAGACATGGGGCACTCATTCTCTCCTGTGGATGGTATCTACTATATTTACTATGAACTCAGCATTTTCTGTTCAAGCTGAGTTCTGGCTACACACATTCCCCTAGCTCAGAGTAACCAGTTCTTTCTCCCCAGAAATGTAAAGTTTAAGGTATCTGAGACTCTAGATCGTGAAGCGGTCACTGCTTCTCTGAACACAGGAAAATGTCTATTTAGAAAATAATTTCCTTTAAAAATTCATTTTGTAACTCCTCAAGCCAGCGCTTTTATAAAAAACAGCCAGGTTGGGAAACCATTGCGACCACTAGATGGCACGAACTGCTCAGCTATGTCGTGCAAAAGAGCTTAAAGAGGGTGAAAGTTCGCAGGGGAAAATACACGGGAGGAACAGGGGCTGAGGAAGATCATCCAGTCCACCCTAGCACCCAGCCCTAGACAATCAACTAGACCATGGCACTAAGTGCCTCAGCCAGGCTTTGCTTCAACACCTCCAGGGATGGTGCCTCCACCACCTCCCTGGGCAGCCCATTCCAATGCCAATCACTCTCTCTGGGAAGAGCTTCCTAACGTCCAGCCTATACTTCCCTTGGCACAACTTGAGACTGTGTCCCCTTGTTCTATTGCTGGTTTCTTGGCAGAAGAGACCAACCCCCACCTGGCTACAGCCTCCCTTCAGGTAGTTGTAGATAGCAACGAGGTCAGCCCTGAGCCTCCTCTTCTCCAGGCTGCACACCCCCAGCTCCCTCAGCCTCTCCTCACAGAGCTGTGTCACCCTTCTCTGGACACGTTCCAGTATCTCAACATCTCCCTTGAATTGAGGAGCCCAGAACTGGACACAGGACTCAGATTCTATTATGCAGTTGGTAAAACTATTTTGCAGAATGGATATATATGTACACACAGTCAACTTAAATGATTTAGGATAAGTTTTTAGAGAACATTGCTAACTAGAGAGTCTTGCAGCACAAACTGTGCTTAAAGGTTAAGCATAAACGTCCACAAACTTGAGTAAAGAGAGACTGGCTACTCACTGGTTAAGAGTCTCTCTAACTAGAGAGTCTTGCAGCACAAACTGCTGCTTGAAGGTTAAGCATAAACGTTCACAAACTCGAGTAAAGAGAGACTGGCTACTCACTGGTTAAGAGTCTCTCTAACTAGAGTCTTGCAGCACAAACTGCTGCTTGAAGGTTAAGCATAAAGGTCCACAAACTTGAGTAAAGAGAGACTGGCTACTCACTGGTTAAGAGTCTCTCTAACTAGAGAGTCTTGCAGCACAAACTGCTGCTTGAAGGTTAAGCATAAACGTTCACAAACTCGAGTAAAGAGAGACTGGCTACTCACTGGTTAAGAGTCTCTCTAACTAGAGTCTTGCAGCACAAACTGCTGCTTGAAGGTTAAGCATAAACGTTCACAAACTCGAGTAAAGAGAGACTGGCTACTCACTGGTTAAGAGTCTCTCTAACTAGAGTCTTGCAGCACAAACTGCTGCTTAAAGGTTAAGCATAAAGGTCCACAAACTTGAGTAAAGAGAGTCAGGTTACTCACTGGTTAAGAGTCTCTCTAACTAGTCTTGCAGCACAAACTGCTGCTTGAAGGTTAAGCATAAAGGTCCACAAACTTGAGTAAAGAGAGTCAGATTACTCACTGGTTCAGAGTCTCTCTAACTAGAGTCTTGCAACACAAACTGCTGCTTGAAGGTTGAGCATAAACGTTCACAAACTTGAGTGAAGAGAGTCAGGTTACTCACCGGTTAAGGGTCTCGATATTTGCCCTCCAAAAGTATAAACGGGAGAACAGACAGCTGTGGATTTCATGTGGCGATGATGCGATGGGGGATTGCGGCTCGCTCAGTCCAGATCGAGCACGCCGCCTGAGAAGGCCCACGGACACGAGAGAGGTCTTCCGCGGCTCTCAGGAAGTCATCGGGTGGGCAGCAGCCACCTGGACAAAACAGGGTCCAGGTTTGCAGGCTGGACAAAACAGGGTCCAGGTTTGCAGGCTGGAGCAGTCCGATTGAGTGCTGTGTACAGCAAGGAGTCTGCCCTCGGGCTGGGCACGGCGGGTTGGAGCGCCGGGCCGGCAGGTCCCGATGTCGAAACTCGTTGCTGGGTCGTTACCTATATCAGGGCTCGATCAGGCAGGGTCAGAGCTGCCGGTCACAGGCAAGTCCCCAGTTTCGCGCCATGCGAGTGTGGTGGCACACGGAGACATGCAAAGCAAACAGCGAACAAAACAAAAGCAGCAGCAGCAAACAAGCAGTTTGCTGGGGTTTTAAGCGCTTCGATGAGCACCTGTGACCAATAGCAACAGGTAAAACCAGCCCTAGAACCAATCCTGAGCTCTTTCTCCAACAAAGGCAGATGCGCAGGCCTAGGATCGTGACCTGTGTTTATCACAGAACAAAGCGAGCTGCAAAACAAGGCCCAATATGGGGTCTGTGGTAGACTGAGAGGCGCCAAAGCTTTTGTCTGCTTTCCCGCTTCTTGCACCCGAGAAGAAGCAGCGGGGAGCGGGGGCAAGGTGGGTATTCGGACAGGTGCTTAGGGCGTGTGATGGAGATGTGTTCTCGGCATAATTTGGACCTTCCACCACAGCAGGAACCTCCCAGATAGTGTCAGAGCCGCCTACCACCCACCAGGCTCGACCCAAATGTTTCAAGGAAGCATCATTAGCTTAAGAAAATACTTAGTGTAGTTCCTTGAGCTTCACTGAAATAATTAACTGCACCTCTGGACACTGACCTGTGTCTGTGTAACCTTTTGAGACTCTTGTCAATTTCTTGGTCAAATTGCTGGCTTTGAATGCCAGAAAATTCGACTTTGTTAGTGCTTTGGGTAGATTTGGCTCCTGATTCAGGTACTTGCAGTTGGGTGTTTAATGTACTTCCCTCTGATGAGATGGGAATCTGGTGTTCCATTCTTCCACCTAAAGGATCAGAGCACTGGAAACCTTTATGAATTCATGAAGCCATGAACAATTTTACAACCAAATGTAGCTCTGATATTGATCTCTCATCTGCAGTCCCTCTGCTTTTGAGCTAATATTTTATTCAGCATCAACACTTCCTACAGGGTTTAAGTGGTATGGTGAAAATGAGGAAGACTACTCATGAGCCTTGCAATGAAAAAACAGAGAGATGCAGATGTGTGAAGGCAGAGCACCACCAAGGAGTGTATGTTTGCTTGTCAACACACAGATTCTTGATACAACATGATCTGTTCCATGCAAAACGTGTGTGGAAGCTCAGCTGTCAGATCATGCCTGCCTCCATTGTTTCTGCTCATGCTGGCCACAGGCACGCCAGGCAATTCAATTTGCTGAGTTCCCACCCAGAGAACGGCTGCTCCTCTTGCTAAATCAGCAAAAGTCATCACCAAACATGTCTAATCTGAACACACCTGAGTAACTGCTTATCTTGCTCTCCAATGGCATACCCCTAGCAGTGCCTGAAAATAGGAAATCATATTGCAAGGAGAAGGAAGAGGAGATAATGTGAACAATTAAGACCCCAGGCTTAATGTTCACTCACCACACCTAACTGCACCTGAACTATGTTCAAAAACACCTTGATCTTACTTAGCTACGTGCTGTGTCCTTATATTCCCTTGCTGAGGAAAGTGTGAGCAGAAGTGTTTGGTCCTAACCACATTGAGAGGGGTAGCGTTTTCCCCAGCTCATTCTCTCATGTCTGGTGCTTATGCTGAACCTGTTTTAGGTTCCTGCTTTGTTGTTAGCATCCTCCTTCTGCTAGCTGTGCTTAGGATCAACATTATTGGAGTATCTTTCCCTCGTCTCACTGTTTTCATAGAATCAACCAGGTTGGAAAAGACCTCCAAGATCATCCATTCCAACCTAGCACCCAGCCCTAGCCAATCAACCAAACCTTGTCACTAAGTGCCTCATCCAGGCTTTTCTTCAACACCTCCAGGGACGGCAACTCCACCACCTCCCTGGGCAGCCCATTCCAATGTCAATTGTTCTCACTGGGAAGAACTTCCTCCTAACATCCAGCCTAGCTAGACCTCCCCCAGCACAACTTGAGACTGTGTCCTCTTGTTCTGTTTCTGGTTGCCTGGCAGAAGAGATCAACCGCCACCTGGCTACAGCCTCCCTTCAGGTAGTCGTAGACAGCAATGAGGTCATCCATGAGCCTCCTCTTCTCCAGGCTGAAGAACTCCACCTCCCTCAGCCTCTCCTCACAGGGCTGTGTTCTAGGATTTGCTCTGGCCCTCATCATCTCACCTGTGCAAAGCAAGAAGCAGAGTGGTTGGAGAAACAAATTGAATACTTCTCAGGGGGCAAAGACTGATAACCAATGATTTCTGAATGTTCTTCCATACATCTTCTGACTGTCCAGTGCTTATTTCAAACTTACAAACATTTCTCTTTCCTGCCCAGGAACAACCATTATCTCTAGAGTTAACAGGCTAGTTCTGATTTGTTTTACAAGGTGCATTGGTCTCCTCTAGATTTTCCAAAGCAGTAGAAAAATCATCCCATGTGTATTGTTTTAAATGGGCATTTATTGCATTTCCAAGTATATGCTGCAAATCTTTTATTACTCTTTGTTCCCTGATGAGTAAAATAGGGGCTGGGCAGGATGAGGAGCGGTCCACACTAACGTGGAGGTTGCACAGGAGGCTGCAGCCCTACTTCTCATTCTGCTCCAGTGCACTTTTGTGTCTGAGATAAATAAAACATGAAGAAGCTGAAATAAACTGGACCCTGATGAAAAATACCTAGATTTTTTTTTGTGTGCCCTTTAGCTCTCAGCCTCAACCATTGCTTTGAAATCTTTCTTGATTCCTAGCTGAGCCATTGAAGCATTTTCCATTTTCCTTTGAAATGGTGAGGAGATGAAGATAATTCCTTTACTATCTTCTGACTGGGGTCAGATCAGCAAAGCAACCATTTGGGATGTTTCTGAGGCTCTAAAGCATTCTGCTTCAGCTTCCCTCTCATCTTTCTTCCACCATCTTCTCACCTCCAGCCACATAAGCCCTGTGCCATTCCCTGTAGTACTGCTCAGTTTTGCAGTTCCATCTGGCACATGGTCACTGCAGAGAGGGTCTGGCCAGGTATCTGATTCTTCCCCTCTTGCTGGCAAGGTCAGAAATGGCCCATGTGTGAACATGGTGCAGACTCACGCCATCAGTTTGCTAAAGAGGAGTTCCAAAGGTGCTGACCTTGTTATCCCTTTTCTTTACTCTAGCTCCCCTCATCCCTTCTGAATGGGGAGAAAGCACCTTCCTGCCCCTTTGTTACATGTGCTAGATTTGGAGGACATAATGCTTCCAGGATACATACTCTTAGTGCACATATGCATTCATGTGGATTCACCATGTGCCCGTCCAGAAAAAGAACTCCAGCCACCCAAGTATGTGTTTGTACATCTTAGCAAGGCTGCAGAAACATTGAGCCACTCACTGGACTGTCACTGCCAAGGACTGGAGACAAAGCAAATTGTCTTCAGTCTCTTATGACCCAAACCTAGAAAGTGAAATAGAAAGCAGTGGTTTGAATCCTGACAGGTTTGTATGTGCAGCATCTAGCACCTGCAAAAAACACTCACATGAAAAATGAAAAGAGGAGATTTGAGTCTGCTGGATTTAAGAAGTTACTGCCGGTGCAGAAAAATGAAGTCGTAAATGCATCTCATTTAAGGTTAGGTGAGAGCTGTAGATGCAAGTTCCTAAATGCCTGCGGATGAGATGTACTTGATCCATGCCAGCTGGCACAGCCATGCCTAGAGGAACATTCCTGGCAGCTGAGCCATGGGGAGCTAGCCTGCCTAGCCAGTGTCCGCCTTCACCCTAGAGTGGTTTAGGGAGGAGAGGGGTCTGCCTCTGGGACATGGAGGAAAGAGAAGGATGCTTACCCCAGCTGTGCCCAGCTGAAAAGAGTCCAGATGCTAAGAGAAAGGGGTGAAAGTACATGTCTTGGCTGTCTTCGCCACTGGGGAGGCACCTGGTCCCCGGCAGGGTGCCAAGGTGAGGGTGTGGAGGGAACCCTGCCCTGCTCCGTGATGGTGGGCCCTGGGGCAGCTTTCATGAGCAAACCAGGGCTCTCCAGATACGGTAGCAGGAGAAGCTATCCCTTCAGAGAGGGTGAAACCAGAGGTTTTACTCCAGAGATTTTACCCCTCCTGGGTAAAACCCAGCCTTGAAGTGTGTCCTTGGATTGTGCTCCCTAAGGTGGTGGGCAGGAGGGTGCTTTTTAGTATGGACTGAGGTGTAAGCTGTCCAGGCTGACCCCATGAGGTGACATCCCAGCAGCTCAACGCATCCTTCAATCTCCCACTGGCATTGTGCAGCCCTCGGGTGGGCAGCATGTGCCTGCGGCCATCTTAGACCCTGCCTCAGCGCCTGGCCAGGTGGAGGAAATGTCTCCTCAGCTTTCTTTCCCATGGGTGAAGGCCAGCACGGGGCTGGGGTTCTGCTGGTGCCATAGCAATGGACAACAGCCCCTCAGGGACCGCCAGTGGCACCCATCTCTGCTGCGTGAGGCGAGATGCGAGCCGAGGGCAGTGTTGACAGGGGCATGGTGGTGGCTCGTGTCCAGCGGTCTACAGGACCCCCAGCTGAAGGGAGCAGCTGCGGGATGGAAACCCTGCAAGGATCCCCGCAGCCTGGACAGCACGGGAAGCCTCCCTGCATGGAAAAGGGGCTGGTCCTGAGCCGGGAAGGAGGAGAAGAGGGTGGGTCGTCTCCTGTCAGCTTCTTCGCAGCTCGTCCAGCAGCGCAGGCAGCAGCAGCAGACAGCCGAGCTTTCCTCTTACCTGTGGGGCAGGGACCCCGGCCCCGCCGTCATGATCCTTTGGCTGTGGCTTTGCTTGGGCTTCTCCACCTCGGCGGGGCAGCCCGACTCCGAGCTGATGGCGAGGTACCTGGAAGAGAAGCTGTTGGCAGACTACAGCATCATGGAGCAAGTAAGTTTTCATGGGAGCATCTGGTGGTCTTGGCTGGCTTGTCCCGTCTTTAACCGTCGCTACGGACAAGCAGGGCAGTCTGCTAAAGCCGCCTTTATTGCACCTGTGCTTGCAACGTGCCCACGGCTGCAGCAGGAGCTCAGCTCCCGGGGAGGCTCCAACGAGTAAGGCTGTTGTTTGAGGTGCTAATCCAGGAGAGCACCGGCAGCCTCCTGTGGTTAGTGCTGCTGCCAGGGGATGGGTTCAAAGCTGACACCCCCATCGCTGTGCTAATGAGGCGTTTCGCAGGGACAAGGGAGTTAACACAGTGTCCTGGCCCCTCGCCAGGCTGAATAATTCAGAGTATTTCGAGCTCAGAGGAAAGTTTTTCTGCCTATGGTCTCTGTCTTACTGTGCCTGATTTTTAACTCATGTTGGATGAAATGAGCTACATGAGCTTCAGCTTCTAGAATGCTTCTTGATCAGGAGAGGGAAAAAAAGAGTATTGTGCAAATGAGGGCACATGTGTTATTGTCTGGCTCAGATTTGCTGGGGAAATCGGGCTGAAAGGGCAGTGAACTTTTTGCAAGTTATCAACAGAGTCTGGGTGATGTTTTAGGAGGCTGTAGTTTAAAAGGCTGAGATTCAGATCTGTGCTCTCATCCTTCAGGTCCATACAGGTACTATGTGTGACTCTGGATCACTAAAGCCATCAAACAGTTATCTGAATTTGGTCATATCTGAGAGCCTCTGTGGTATTTGAGACATCTGTCTGAGACTGGTGCATACAATGCAGCACTTATGGAAGACCTGTGCCTTGCTGGAGGCCAGGTGAGATACCCTAGCATGTCTAAAATGTTAGAGAATGCCTATATTTGACATCTTCTACCACACAGCAAGTGGGTAGATTGAGATTCTTCATATGTACCTGTCTCAGGGCTGGTCATTCAGTCACTCATCACATCTAGAACGGGAAGAATCTCTCTCCAGAAGTACCAATGTCTCTCCCTTCTGAGAGTCTCAGCAACTTTGTGGTCAGTCTTTATTCCTTGTTGAGAGATTCAGCTACAAGAAATCACTGTCTTTCAGACCCATCTGTCCAAATGATGTATAAATAGAGATGGTGTCCTAGTCCCCTGGGACAGCCAAATCTAGAAGAAGTAAGTCTTCACTGAACACATAAGTCAGGTTAAGGGCAGAGAGGTATTTCCCTCAATCACAATACTACCCTAAAAAAAAACATCTTTAAAAGATTCAGGAGAGTGTGGTATCTGCAGTGACTGTGGGTTACTTGTTGACTTATCCAGTGACTGACCACTCTTCTAAGGCAGTTGACAAGGCTGCTGGTTATTACTGTTCCACTACAGGAACAGGTAGTTCTTCTGTATAGCTCTCCAGAGACAGCTGGGTTGCTACAGCCCAAGTTATTCTCTGTACACCATGCGAAAACATGGCAACAGGTGTGGGGTCAGTACTATCAATTACCAGGCTTTAATGAGTGTTTTGGAAGAGTTTAAAGATAAAGTTTGATGGTAACCTGGAAATTGTTCCATTAGATTGTGATAGAGAAGCTGACTGACTGAAAACATTTTGGTGTCATAAAACCCAGAGCAATTTTTTGACAGTTGTCATGAAGCTCTAGCAAACAGAATACTGTTATTTGATGATTTTTAGCTATTCACCAGTGTCTACTCATTATCCTCAAGACTTTGGAGAGTAGCTTTTGGAAAAAACAAAACAAAACAACCAAGCCATACAAACCCTTCTTATGCAGATAAGCAAGAAAATAAAATAAGTACTTGGTGGGGAAAGACAAAACCAGTAGCCACATTTCCAACTTCACCAAGTAGTCAGTAAAAACCATTGTGACCATTCCAAGTGGCATGACAGGCAGATTTGTTTCAAAAAGTAATACTATAGTAAAAATGGTACTTGTGCTAGCTTGAAGCTAGCTGGAATGTTTTAGTGAGAAGAATTAGATGATAGGCTGTGAAAAGGAAATAATGGTGATGTCTACTTCACTCACAGGCTTGCTGAGATGTATAAGAACAAGAACATAAACATAGATAACAGAGTCTCCGTCTCTGGGGCTGCATGAACTTCTCTCTCTAACTTAACTTGCTGCCTGACTAATCTGCTTCCTCCCCGCCCTGGCCGACCCTCCAACCCACCTTGAGCGTAAGGCAAAGTCTGAAGTAAGGTGGAGGAGTGGGGAGAAGGTGGAAGGGTAGTTGGGAGCCCCTCCTGGTGAGGGATAGGGCTGGGGGATAGGTTGGACTGGATGATCTTGGAGGTCTCTTCCAAACTGGTTGATTCTATGATTCTATGACTCAGGTTTCTGGGAGAGCTGTTGTGCTTCTGTATTACTTTTTAACTTGTCTATTTCTGTCTATAGCTGTAAATATTGTAAATATCTGGTTGTGTGTTGTGCTAAGCTGTAAATACAGCTTCATTCTTCGATTTCCAGATCAACTGAGTTTAGTCTGGGTGATTTTCTTAAGTGTAGGGGGATGGGTAACATCCAAACCATCACAGTACTGTGGAGGACTGATCCCTAATCCGCACCTCTGCTCCAAGCAGGACCAGCTTCACAGACGTTTATCTGGCTTGTTCTGCGTGATCTACAATAATGGAGACTCTGAAACCTTTCACAGTAGGGCCTCTCTTCTCTTTCCTCTCCCCTCAGAATCTCAGAACAGAGCAGTTTTCCCTTGGTTCTAATTTTACAAGATGTTGGATAAAATATTGCAGAAGCAATTAATTAAGATTCTAGTAGAGAAGACTTTAATTTCTCCACTGGGCCTTCTTGAGCTTGTCAATGCATGATATAAACAGACATCAAATCATCTCTTTGGCAAGGACTGTTGTTATTCCAGTGTAAATCAACAGAAAGGGCAAATCAGGTAAAAAACTATGACTGCATTCCTCTCCTCTCTGGAGTTTCACCGACATTTTGAGAAGTTGCTTGGCTTGACAAGAGATTTCTATTTTCTGTTTTGGGGAGGGATTTGATTTGGGGAAGTTGCTATGCTGAGACTTACAGCATGTGCAGGGAAGAAGTTGGAGGAGCTGTGAAGGGTGATGCAATGAGTGTGATTGCTTTGTCACACGTGAAGCACACTTTGCTTCGTAATGAAAACTGTGACTCTGTTTTTATGTCTTTATTCCCTTTTTGCACACAAATAATGTTTCTGCTCAATAAATCCACAGTATCTGTGCAGAGTTCTTAGGCAACAGATCTGCTGTTGAGTAAATATCAGTGAATCTGAAGATAGAACATCACTTCAAACACGTCCTTGCTTGAAACAGGTCCACACATGCAGCAGAATGAGGATTTGCTTGTGAAGCCCCACCGCATAGGTGCTGAGTGTTAAGGTGGTCACCATGGAGGCTTGAAGCAGCATCACTGTGCTGATCTGAGGACAGCCTGAGGTGACTGAACTTGTCATGCCCTCAGCCCTCTGTCTGCTCAGTGTCTGTAACCTTCAATGAGTGCTGAGTGCTCTTGCATGGATGAAGACCACACCTGGGCTGGAGAATGGGCTTTGTCTGTTACTTACCCAGGGATGTAGATAGGCCCTGTGTGACATTTGGTGAGATTTGTGGACCATTTAGCAGCCCTTCTTGTCATATGCTGTAAAACACAAAGGTAATCAGAGGGCTGGAGCCCCTCTCATGAAAACAAGATGAAGTTGTTCAGCCTGGAGAAGAGAAGGCTTCAGGGAAACCTTACTGTGACTTTTCAATAAAGGCAGTGTATAAGAAAAACAGACAGTCTTTTCAGCAGGGTCTGTTGCAACAGGATAAGGGTTAATGGTTTTGAACTAAAAGAGGAGAGATGTAGACTAGATCTAAGGAAGATTTTTTTGTTTTATTTTACATCGAGGGTGGTGAAACACTGGCACAGTTTTTCCAGAAATGTGGTAGGTAGCCCATCCCTGGAAACATTGCAGGTCAGTTTTGTGATTCTGAGCAACCAGATCTAATTGAAGATGTCCCTGTTGACTGCAGGTGGGTTGGCCTAGATGACCTTTGAATGTTCCTTCCAACACAAGACATTCTATGATCCTACCATACAGTGAGGCAAAGATGGTGACAGAGAACCTTTGTGTGACTTTACAGGAAGTTGTAATATACTTCCAATGCTGAGAGACAGCACTTACAGCTTGGGCTAAAGACTAAGGTTCCTGTCTTCACAAAGAGGGTCTCTGGGCAAATAACATTTCAAAAACATTAACAGAACTAGGGGACACAGTCTCAAGTTGTGCCAGGGGAGGTCTAGGCTGGATGTTAGGAGGAAGTTCTTGCCAGAGAGAGTGATTTGCCATTGGAATGGGCTGCCCAGGGAGGTGGTGGAATCACCATCCCTGGAAGTGTTGAAGAAAAGCCTGGCTGAGGCACTTAGTGCCATGGTCTAGTTGATTGTCTAGGGCTGGGTGCTAGGTTGGACTGGATGGTGTTGGAAGTCTCTTCCAACCTGGTTGATTCTATGATTCTATGAAAACACACAGCATCTCCTTGCTTGTGGGAGCTGCATTCCACTGCTGAGCTTTGATCAATGGATCTGTTAATATAGAAGAAACATAGGTTTTTATTTTAACCAGAGGAACATTTGAACCTGGCCATGGGTGACCAGGCACATAAACCCATGTCTGGATTTAAACAAGAGCCATGTCTCCTGTAACCCCACTAACTCCTTTAACTCTTTGCAGGTTGCACGCCGTGTTCCAAGGCAGGCCAAATTTTTGCAGAGGCTGGTATGTATCACACTTGTCTTTATTTTACCTCAGGGAAACAACACTTGATTTATGCATATGTGTGTGTGTGTGTGCGTCTCTGCACAGAAATTAACTGTATCAGTGGGTGATGGCAGAGTGAGATTCTAGGTAAAAAAAACAAACCCACAACTACAACTTAATTTTGATAATTTTGATCTGCACAACAGATACTGCTGCTTCTTTTACTTTTATGATGAAGCTGGTGGGAGGCCTGGAACACAAGCGCTATGAGGAGAGCCTGAGGGAGCTGGGGGTGTTTAGCCTGGAGAAGATGAGGCTCAGGGCTGACCTCATTGCTGTCTACAACTACCTGAAGGGAGGCTGTAGCCAGGTGGGGATTGGTCTCTTCTGCCAGACAACCAGCAACAGAACAAGGGGACACAGTCTCAAGTTATGCCAGGAGAGGTCTAGGCTGGATGTTAGGAGGAAGTTGTTGGCGGAGAGAGTGATTGGCATTGGAATGGGCTGCCCAGGGAGGTGGTGGAGTCACCATCCCTGGAGGTGTTGAAGCAAAGCCTGGCTGAGGCACTTAGTGCCATGGTCTAGTTGATTGTGTAGGGCTGGTTGGACTGAATGATCTTGGAGGACTTTTCTAGCCTGGTTGATTCTATGATTCTGTCATTCCCAAAGCATCTTCTCAATCTTGGAGTTGGAGAAATTGCACCCAATGTTACAAATCCTAATGGAAGCCTGATGAAATCTCTTTGCATTTGAAGAGAAAGGGAGAGTTTGTTTGGAATTTGAAGGTCTCTGTTGTTCTCTGTCTGAAATTAGCTGATGAAGGGAAGAAAACATGAAAATCAATGTCCTTCTTTCTGCACAGGAACCTCAGCTTTACACGTACAGCAAATCTGTGAGATCTGGCAGCGTTGCTGTGCTGAGAGCTGCATGGCTTAGATCAAATATTTGGCTAAGGTGGCAGCCAGTAAAATTAATGTTCAAGGCCAGTTATTTCTCTGGCTTTTCTGAGGGATGGGAGCTTCCCTCTTGAGAACTGGAGGAACTCATTTCACACAGTGAGCAGCCATTACATGTTAATAGCTTCTGGTCCCTTTGATCTTTGACAGATTTGAATTGGCAGCCTAGAGGAGAGCAACTCTCAGTTTTATTACCAGTTTATTACTTCTCATCTGAGATACGGTCAATTTGTTTTGATGAAAGCAACTGATAAAGATAAAAACACAGAGTGTATTTAATTTATCTTCAGCTCTCTTCCACCTTTCCAAACATTTGATGTAAACAAGCATCAAACAATTGATTTGGCAGTTTCAGCTCCCAGTTCATCATAATGAATCAGGACACCTTCACAGAGCATGCAGCCAACCTGCCTGACAGCAGTGTGCTAATCTGCCACCGTGGCATTCCCTAGCTTTGTTTTTAATAGGGGTAATAAATCACAGCAATAATAATATGAAACAAATGCTTTGGTTTTCATGTGTGTGTGAGTGTGGGGGGTGGTTTTTTTGGTTGTTGTTTGTTTAGTTTTGCTGGTTCTTCCTCCTTCCCCTCCCCCTTATGCTGCCTCTCACCTTCTGAAGGCCTTAATAAAAAGTGGCAAAAACAAACAGGCATTTGCGCAGCTGTTAAGTCAAAGCATCAGGCACAGATGGATTGTGCAAGAGCTCCAGGGAATGCACAGGAATTGTGAACTGGAACTTGGGCTGCTCGCCAAGCCTGACCTAGCAACCTGTTTGGAAACTGCTTCTGCCTGCATCATTTGTATTTTTTGTACACAGGGAATGGCAGATCCCTTCCAGGGATGGGAAGATGAATCAATTCCTTCATCCTTAATTGCCTGTGATGCTTTTATTCAGTGTTTGCTTTCTCCAACAGCAACTGCTAACCATCAGGAAGAGGGAGAGCTGTTGAATACCTTTATAAATTTATGTGTGAGGATGTCAGAGCTGGAGCTGGATAGAGAGATATGACAGGAATCACTTGAAGCTAGCAAATAGTAGAGTCAGCAACAACCCCAAAGCAATATGATTCTTTTTATGTAAGAGATCAGTAAGCTGTGAAAGTTCTTACTACAAGATGCTGTGGATGCTAAAAAATTTATAATGTGTTCAAAAAGTAGCTGTGTGAAGTGATAGAAGAAAAATCCATGGAGTTCTACTAAGCACAAAAATACCATCCTTGGCTTAAGAGTTCTTTCAGCCACAAATTACTGAAAACAGAGAGAATATTTCCTGAGAGATATATCCTGATCTAGAGTAAGGTGTCCCTGCCCATGGCAGGGGGGTTGGAACTAGATGATCCTTGTGGTCCCTTCCAACCCTTGCTGATTCTATGATTCTATGATTTCAGGGTAGGATCAGTGCAGGTTGGACTCTTCCTAAGCACATGGTATTGGTCTCTACAAGTGATAGGCTACAAGGGTTAAAATTGCTTTTGCTGTCGCCCAATACAACCATTCTAATGCTCTTGTCATAACAAGTCCTGTGTCATATTCTAAAGTTTCTTACTCCATGGTGTTAGTCTCAGTGTCAGATCTGTCACTGCAGAACCACTTGTATCTCAAGTAAAAGACAGAGGGCCTGATTATCTTTTGCTGCTGGGCTGTCAAGTAACCTTGAATCCTGAGTTTATGATGAAATGTAAAAAACATGGGAGTCGATGCAGAAGATCTGGAACCAAAGAATTTTCTGTAGTTTCAGATTCTTTCTTTAACTTTTGTAATTAAATCCTCAGGACTGGATGATCTTGGAGGTTTCTTCCAACCTGGTTGATTCTATGGTTCTATATATCTTGACACAAACAATTAGTGATACAGAAGACTTAATGAATCATTAGCTCATTATATTTGGAAATGTTCCTCCAACCACTGCTTGCAATCAAAACTCCCCAACCTCTCCAACTTCAGGATAATATTAGTGGCCTAGGAAGTGGTCATCAGAGCTGACCAGGTGTGTTCTAGTCTATATCAATCACATGGAGCCATCTGAAATCTATGACATGAATCATACCCTGGAAATGCTAATGCCTTGCCATTGTGTTCCCTGTTAGCTGAGCCTGTGTGGGATGTACATGAACACAGAGCACATCACATTCTCCAGCTGTTAAAAGTATTTATCATGATTAGGTTAATTTGAGACACATTTCCAACCCTCAGAAGTGTAGGCAGGAGGAGCTTTATTCCAAACCTACTGACAGTTTTGCGTTTGTTTTCAGTGGATCTTCATTCTGCTGTCTGCCTGTGTCCAGTGTCTTGGTTAGATGGATGCTCACTTATTACTGCTTCTGATGCCATCAGCTACTGCAGAAATGTTCCTGTTTGATATTTGCTCCTGAAAACATGTGCTGCTTTTGTTAAGCAATCTGTTAAAACTATTCTTATTCAGAATGAAAAAAATCCTGGAAGTGCAACAGAAGATCATGTTCTTGTCTTTACAGGTCTAATGGGACTGGGGCTGTTAATCAGCCTCAGTAAGAAGAGTCTCAGCATATTTGCATTAGTGAGGTTGCTCTGTATTTGCAGTGCATCTCACTCATTACTTCCTTCTGATTTTGAGGATTTGATCTTTAAGGCAACGTACCAATGTTTTTTTTTCACGTGGGCCGCTCATAGTTAAATGCCCTGAAGTCTTCCAAGAAGAAAACTGTTGAGCTCCATGGAGATGTTGCTGTCAAAAGACACATTAGACTGGAGAAACGTTCCAACTTAGGACTTGTACACAAAACCCCATTGCCAAGAAGCAGAAATTGGCTTTCAGCTTCCATTGCTATATCATGTGTCATTCATTGCAGTTTCTGCTGCTTCTCTGTTGGAAAGAATCCAATGTGGGCTAAAAGGCTTAAAATATTTCACTTGAGACGTCACAGTGTCAGTGTTTCCTATTAAATGTTTTCCATCCATTGCCTGAGACCTTCAAGATGGATTCTTAGCAGAGAAATACTCAACTGACTTCATTGACAGCATTTTTTCTGCTGACATAACATATGAATCTGATTATATGAATTTGAAGATGCTGCTTCATGCAGCAGTAATTTCAGACTTTCAGGGAGTCTTACATGTGCTCTTGTGCACAGCCCATGAGGCAGTTCCACTGGCATCAATTCTGGACCTGATAGGGACATAATTTCAGGTTTCTTTTCCTAAGTTATAGTCTTAATACTGATCTCACACCACCAGGGTTGAAGGGTGCAATTTAGGATATGGGTGGATTTTGTCAGTGTGCTTCACAACATAAAGGCTGACATAATCAGCTCTCATCCTTCCTCATCAATGGATGTTTATAATATATATAATAGAAAAAAATATAAAATCTTATTAATATCTAAAGGACAGAAGTCAAGAGGATGGGGAGAGACTATTTTCAGTGGTGCTTAGCCATGGAAAAAGAAGTAACAGACACAGACTGGAAAAACTTCTGTACTTGGAGGATGACAAAACACTGGAACAGGCTTCTCAGAGAGGCTGTGGAGTCTTCTTTTTCTTTGGAGCTATTCAAACCCCACCTAGACATGATCCTGCACAATCTGTTCTGGGTGAACCTCATTTAGCAGAGTGGTTGCAGTAGATAATCTCCAGAGTTCCCTTCCAGTCTCTATAGCTCTGATACTGCTGGACCAAATGCTAACTGTTGAAAATGACCATGGCCTTTGCTCTTATGTGTGAACAAAGGCAGTCCTTCATCTCTGGTTTACCATTTGTAGCTTACCTGAAATTTTGAGGGCAAGTCCACCTTGACTGCTGCTGACTGTATTTTTACAGGGGAGTCTAATACTCATGGGGTGTTGATTTAGTTGAGCATATTAAGTATTAAAGCCACTGAAGCACTGGTGGGGGAGTGTGGTGGAAATTAATAGTATATTTTGAATTATGAATATTAATTTTTATGATTACTTTTTATGATTCCCTGAGATTCTTTGATTTTTTGGTCGACAGGAAGTGGCTGCACAAAGGGTATTTATGATCATGGAATTAAACAGTTTAAACAATCAGAACTTGGAAAAATAGGAACACAAACCAAAGAAAATTCTAACTATGCTTATGGAGCCTTAGCATTAACTCCAGCAGATGTACTCATGATGCTTTGGTCCCTGAGTAGGCTTCCTGTACAAAGAGTCTTCCAAAACCCACAATAATGATCCTGGGGTAAAATACAAAATATTTCAGGCAGAACTGTGTTGCTGCTGCTGAGTTAGTGCAAGCTGCATACACATGGCCATGTGATTCCCAGTTAATGAGCCATGAATGAGGTGCAGGTCCCAGTGGAGGGTCAGTGCAGAAAGGCAGTTTCTAAATCACCCCCTATTAAATACATCATTTTGAAAATGAATCATAGAGTCATAGAATCAACCAGGTTGGAAGAGACTTCCAACATCATCCAGTCCAACCTAGCACCCAGCCCTATCCAGTCATCTAGACCATGGCACTAAGTGCCTCATCCAGTCTTTTCCAGGGGTGGCAACTCCACCAAATCCCTGGGCAGCCCATTCCAATGCCAATCACTCTCTCTGGGAAGAACTTCTTCCTAACATCCAGCCTATACTTCCCCCAGCACAACTTGAGACTGTGTCCCCTTGTTCTATTTGCCATTAGGCACTGGCATCATTGTTCTGGCTGATGAATTCAAAGCTTTGTGCCTCCTGTGACCACACAGGCACTTTGAGGGCAGCACAAGACACCTGTCATGTGGTGCTAAGCCCCGAGCCCTCAAGGCTTTGCTGGAGCCAAACCCTTCGTTGTTTGCTCATTCTACTCCACTTCTTGGACCCGCAACAGGAGGAGGAGAGCAAGGCTTAAACTGGCCTGGCAGGATTTATGCCCTACCAGGACAGGGAGTTATCTATGTGTCAGTGTTAATAGGTAACCTTTTGATACCTACAGGAAACTAGGCCTCGGATGTCTGAATTCTCTGTGAAATCCACGATCATTTCTCGGTACGCTTTCACCACGGTGTCATGCACAATGGTCAACAGTGGGTCAGAGGCACGTGAAGCTGTGTTTGAGATGCAGATTCCAGCTGCAGCCTTCATCTCCAACTTTACCATGTAAGTAAGTAATGCTGACAATGGTTCTGCCATCCCTCTGTTCGTTCTCGGAGATCTCAAGCACTGGCACTTGTGCAGTAGGGCTGTTTGAAGACCTTTTTGCTTTTCCTTGGGAAAAATAAAATCACACACATGCTATACTCTACCAAAACCAGATCATGGCCTCAAAGCACAGAGCAAGTCCTTGGTTGATAGGCTGCTAAGATTCAAGCCCTCAAAGTACATTGGGAAGAAATTATTCTATGTCTCATTTTAGTGTCTTTTAACAACTTCCTTCTTCTCCCATCTTTAATTTGGACCAGAAAATCTTTCCTAGTCCTCAGAAACCTTTCCAATTAAAGTTTCAACAGCACTGGCATGTGATAGTTATCTTGCCAGCTGGCCATAGTGCATAAAAAGCCCCTTGTTCCAGATACTGAAAATGGAGGAGGAGAGTCAGCTCCAACTAGCAGATAGGTTGACTGCAAATGACAGAATAAGTTGAGGGTAACCAAGCTCATACTGAAACGATCTGCAAAGGAATAAATTAAGCTCTTGGTTTCAAAACCATGTTTGCTTCAATCATGCTTAGACCCACCCTATGGGCAGATATTGCAGACACAACTTTGAAGCTGACCATAGGAAAGAGAGGACCAGTACTTTTATGAGAATTCCCATTTGGACTGAATAAGAGGAAAAATGTCTTTTGCTATTGGCCAGACAAAGTATATATTAAGAGATGTTTCTTCATGGAATCCATAGCCCTAAACTCATTCCTAGGGAGAAGCATTTAACTTAAGGAGGCAACTAATGAAAGCAGTCATTTTGAATATTGCTGTGTATACTGGCACAGATGGTGGATCCAAAACCAAACACAAAAAGGTGCTTGTTGGGATTCTTGACAATTGATTTATTTTCTGATTTGCATACTTATACTTTGAAGATTGCCTGCTGGACTGGCATTTTAGAAAGGTAAACTCCTGGACTAAAAGCATGCTCTGCTGGTATAAACATCTAGGGAACTTTTATCTCAGTGACTTGAGCGGACTCTAGAAGAGGTACCAGAACCACACTTATCCTGTCTGTGGATGCAGAGTGATCATGCTGACGTCTCTGGTCTCTCCAGGAGCATTGGCAACAAGACTTACTATGGAGAGGTCACAGGGAAAGACAAGAAAAATAGCAGTGATGACCAAGCAAGGCCCAAGAAACCTCCTAGCCCCACAGATGGAAGGTAAGTGTTGTGTATTTTGCTGTGTTCTCAGACGTGACTACCACCTGTCATTGTTAGACCTCTAGTATGACCCAGAGATGTCATTCCAACTATCCTAAAGGCTGACATGAAAACAATCCTTCTCTATCTCTGCTCCATGTTATACTTGTCATATTCCTCTCCATAAGAACTCATCTCATCTTTTAAGGCTTTTCCTACAGTGGACACCTCCTAGGTGCCCAATGATTTGTGAAGCATCACAGTGTTTTCTTTCTTGATGATTTCACATACTCAGTGTCAGGAAATACTTTCACGGAACCAGCAAAAGTCAGATTTGTTATTCACTGTGTGTGATGTGGATGGGGTATGAAGGTATCTTTGGATTTTTCTTCCAGGGAGAATGGCTATGAGACATTCAAAGCCTCTGTCTTCATTCCTCGCAAGATGCAGGCCAAGTTCCTACTGCATTATGAAGAGCTGCTGCAACGGCGACTGGGAAAATATGAGTACACAGTCAGCATTCGGCCCCAGCAGCTGGTGGGGAGGCTACGAGTGGAGGTGAACATCCTGGAGAACTCAGGCATAGTTTCACTAGAAGTGCCTCCCCTTCGAAACAGCAAGCATAAAGGCAATGGAAAAGTTGAAGGTAAGGAGAGGTTTTGTAGCCCGTGGTGCTGTTATTCATTGGACTTTAATCACTTCTCAAGAGCTGGGCTTACAGTTCAATATCTTTATTGATTATCTGGATGAGGGGATTGAGTCCAGCATCAGTAAGTTGGCTGATGACACCAAGCTAGGAGCAGGTGTCGATCTGTTGGAGGGTAGGAGAACCCTGCTAAGGGACATTGACAGGCTGTATGGGTGGACAGAGACCAATGGGATGAGATTTAAGAAGGCCAAGTGCAGGGTTCTACACTTTGGCTACAACAACCTCATGCAGCGCTACAGGCTGGAGAAAGAGTGGCTGGAGAGCAGCCAGAAAGAAAGGGACCTGGGGGTGCTGGTAGATAGTAGCTGAAGATGAGTCAGCAGTGTGCCCAGGTGGCCAAGAGAGGCAATGGCATCCTGGCCTGTATCAGGAACAGTGTGACCAGTAGGACAAGGGAGGTTATTCTTCCCCTGTACTCAGCACTGGTCAGGCCACACCTTGAGTGTTGTGTCCAGTTGTGGGCTCCTCAGTTCAAGAGAGGCTGGATGTTAGGAGGAAGTTCTTCCGTTCTGGACAGAGAGAGTGATTGGCATTGGAATGGGCTGCCCAGGGAGGTGGTGGAGTCACTGTCCCTGGAGGTGTTGAAGCAAAGCCTGGATGAGGCACTTAGTGCCATGGTCTAGTTGATCGTCTAAGGCTGGGTGCTAGGTTGGACTGGATGATCTTGAAGGTCTCTTCCAACATGGTTGATTCTATGATTTTAAGGCAGTCTTGGAGTTTCATTCACCTTCCCCCTGCTCTAAATATGGCATTAAATGAAACCCCCTAAATTGTACTGTCTACAGTCAAGACTATATTAGAAACTAGAGGACTTATTTCATGAAGGCATCAATTAAAACAAACGCTGGCAATTCATTAGGCATAAATTACTCTGGGAAATTCCACCTATGACTTTATTTAGAAAGACAGATTTTTTAATTTTCCTTCTCAGCTGTTGCTTCACTTAATGTATGACAGATACATTCCTCACCAGAGGTGACTGTATTTGGTGAGAAGCAAGTCTCTAAGCATTGCAGGCCACCAGCAATTCCTATTTATATATCTCTCATTCACTGGCAGGGCAATCTTCAGGTTCATGAAAGCTGGTATAATGGCTGCAACATGAAAGGCCACGTTGGATGAGCCTTTGAGGTGTCCCTGTCTGTTGCAGAGGGTTGGAACTAGATGATCATTGTGATGGTTTGGGTATTGCTCGGTCCCCCACACTTAAGAAAATCACCCAGACTAGACTCAGCTGCTCTGGAAATTGATTGAATGAAACTGTATTTACAGCTTAGCACAATATACAAGCAGATATTTACAATATTTACAGCTATAGACAGCTGCAAACAAAAATATACAAGTTAAAAAGTAATACAGAAGCACAACAGCCCTCCCAGAAACCTGAGTCCCCAGGAGGGGCTCTCAACCACCCTTCCACCTTTCTCCCACCCCTCTACCTTACCCCAGACTTTGCCTTACATTCAAGGTGAGTTTGGAGGGTCAGCAAGGGGTGTTAGGAAGCAGATGGATTAGTCAGACAGCAAGTTAGGTTAGAGAGATATTCATGCAGCCCCAGAGCCCAGAGAGAGACTCTGTTATCTATATTTATGTTCTTGTTCTTATACATCTCAGCAAGCCCATGAGTGAAGTAGACATCACCATTGTTTCCTTTTCACAGCCTATCATCTAATTCTTCTCACCAAAACAGTCTAGCTAGCTTCAAACTAGCACAATCATGGAATGGTTTGGGCTATAAGGGACCTCTAATGACTAATCCCCTCCCAGTGCAGCCAGTAAGGACATCTGCAAAGTAGAGCAGGTTGCTCTGAGCCCCATCCAACTTGACCTTTAATATTTCCAGGAACGGGGCATCTGCCACCTTTCTGGGCAGCCTTGGCCAGTGTCTCACCACCCTCACTGTAAGTGATCTTGAAGGTTCCTTCCAACCCAAGCCATTCTATGAAAGGGATTTTGGATTTATGAACTCTGTGGGGTTCACTGGTGGGAATTTAGCCTTATCACAAATGGTTTTTCTTCTGTTTTCTGTACATGACTGTGTCCATGTGGTATCTGTGCATAACTGTGTGAGAACTTTGAAGCTTCATGAGTATAGGGCTGATCCTCTGCCACGAAATGGCAATTATTATTTTTGTTGTTTCTGTTGTGGGTTTTTTTGAGCTTTCAACTGAGCCTTCAGGTCTTGTGCTTAGCATTTGAGCAGGCTCTTCCCTGGCTCCGCATCTCTTGGGAACTGTTTATTTTAAGTGAATTGTTTTTTCCATTCATCCATGCCAAGGCAGATAGGAAATCCTGCATTTTAGAACATGGGAAATTCCAAGAGGAAGACCCATGTTTTGCCAAAGAACTAAGTGCAGTCTGAGTATCTTCACTTACCCCAACTATGCCCATTATTCAGACAGTGTAAAGGTAATTTTTCTAGTGTAAACTAACAGTGAGTAGCACAGAATATAGTGATGGCTGCATGTTGATAAAAAGCCCTCACTCAAAGAAGAGTGTGAGTTTGATCTGGAAGCAAGATGTAAAGCCCTGTGGGACTTGATCCTCTGTTACTCTGGGTGACATGATGCCAACAGAGTCAGTGCAGCTGGTCATGTCTGCCAAGTAAAGACCCTAAAGCACATTAACATGAAGTCAAACTGATTGCTCATTGTGATCCTACTGATTTAATCCAAATCAAGCCTCTCAGTCACTTGGACTAGCTTCAGGTCAATCTTCATACAGCTAATTACTTTCTCTGCTGTACACCCACACACTGTGTGCTAAATGTGCCCTGCCCTTCATCATGAACGTCAGGAAGCCTTTTTTACCTATGAGAGAGTATCATACTGCATTGTGGCATACAGTTACCTGCAAAACATCTGGCATTGATCAAAGTAAGAGACAGACCAAGCAGAACAGACTCCTGGTAGGTCTAGTGCAGTATGGAAATTCCTGTATGTAAATGACACACAGGGAAGGCTCTCATAACTTGCTCTCCAAGCACTGATCATTCTTGGCATTGTGCTTCAGATTCCAAACAGCTCATATAAAAATGGGCTTAAGCTCTAGGATTCCGTAATCCTCCCTAGACAGTAAAATGCATGTAAAATAGGTATCCCATTGCAGCATGGGTAATGTAACCAAAAGCTCAGGTTCCCTGTGTTGCCCTATACAGTTGGTGAAAACTTGGTGGAATCACTGCTGTGGAAGTCATTGAAATATCAAACACACTTTCAGGGTCCGTGGTTTGTGATTCTGCCAGGTCAAGACTTCTTTGGTACTTAGGTGAATGCTACTCAGATGAGTGTATAGTGTTGATGGATTCAGGAGGTTTGCTGAGCTTCCTTCTGATCTAAAGCAAGGTGAAGAGATTAGGACACTACCAGCAGCCAGATTGAAAGAGAAGAAAAAGAATTGCCAGAGGATCTCAGAAGACTCTAAGATAGGTCTTGGAGAAGGACTGTTTGTTTTGGATAGGGAGGATTTATTGCTTATGATCTCTTCTGGCCAACAAGATCAATCACACTGAGAGCAGACCACAGGAACTTCCTGCCTTCCTAAACACAAATGGAAACCACAAGAAAACTCTTAGGCAGGGCAAAGCCAAGGCAAGGAGCATTTGACATGGAAATCCATTGTGCTTCAGTCAGCTGTCCTCTCTCAAGCTTGATCTAAAAAGCAAAACATCTGTCTCAGTAGGTTCTCTCTGCAGTGCCATCTTGCTCAGATGACACCCAAAGACTAGAGAGATCTGTACGAGAAGTGAGACCTCCAGGGAAGGCTATGGGAGTTTAAAGTGAAAGACACATCAGTTGTGTGCTAGGTCAGAGTGGCTGCTTGGCAGACAGGCTGCAAACTGGGAGTGTCTGATCTCTTGGTTTCTCGTCTCCTGGTCCCTTGTTCTCTTTGGTCTCTTGGTAGCAATCTAGGAAGTAGGTGGCCAGTAAAGGATGCCAGACCAGACATTGCCATACTGTGTTCTCTGTGGTGCCTTAAATGACTTTAAAAAACCCAAATCAAGTTTTAAAGGCTTCTAAGGACTCAAATAACTTAAACAAAATGACCAAATAAGGAATGGAGGCTTGCACTTTGGGAAATGGTGCTGCCTGTCTAGTTTGAACTCTCTTCCCCAGCTTTCTGTGTCTGCAAAGATGTCCATAATATCTCACAGTTAATGACAAAAGGTGAGATTTTGATATGTATTAATAAATTACCTAGGGAGTATTGGGTGAAAATTGTAGTGTGACATGAAGTTAAATGATAGTCTGAGTAATGTGTCTAAAACACCACCAACCTGAAACCATTGTCGAGGCTGAGATGTAGCTTCACAAGTAATTTAGACACTTTTGCCTCTGACTGACCTGAATCAGAAACTGCCTTCTTTTTCTGAGTATTGGTGCTGAAGGTCCAGTGATGGAGTGGCAAATAAAAACAACTAGAAATCAATTGTGTTTGGCTTTGGAGTCTTCCCCAGCTCCAGACAATGAGAACCAGCAGTGATTGAAGTTCATAAATGCTATTAATAAAACTAAGTTTAAACATTAAAACAGTAATATAACAAAATTATAACAATAAAATTAGAACACAAAAGGTGGAGGAATGGATGATCTGCCTTTATTTCATGGACCAGTCATCTTACATTTCTAGTGCTTTCTGCATGCTGTCCATATAGTCAGTGCACCATGCAGGAGCCATAGTAGAACAACCAATATCTCTATTTAGTGGTTATTCATGATTTGCACTTTTGACTGCAGCCAAACTGCTGTTGTCCATACAGTCCATGATGAACAGAAGAGATGAAAGTTAATGGCCTATAGACAGAAGATGTCCTTTGATGAGGAAGAGTGAAGGACATGTTTTTTTCCTTCCCCCCCATTTATAAAATGATGCATAAATCACAGTAATAGAAGCAGTTAAGCCTGGTTTTGGTTGCAGGGGACCAAGATTCAAAGACTGGATTTGGTTCCACAAGCTTGCAATGATTTATGAAAAGTCAAGCTGTGCTTTGTTACAGACAGAGGCTCTTGGAACGTCCTCCCTACATCCTCTCTGAATATGAAGCAGAGTCACTGTGATGACAGGGATTTCCAGGATATTTTCTTTGTCAGTGACTCCTGTGCACACAGTTCCATATGGGACTTATATTTTTCCCAAAGGAAGACATTAGGCATGCGAGTTTTGGAAAGTGACCTTTTGGCATGTGCAGGTGATGTCTTCTTTCACATACAACCCCCCAAACAGGAGACACTGATATCAGTGGTGCTAACCACTGAATGGAGTAATTTTCTACATCAGAATAGAGTCATTGAATTGTTTTGGTTGGAAGAAGTCAGCTGTTAACTCAACACTGCAAATTCCACCACTAAGTCATGTCCCTAAGCACCACATCTACACATCTTTTAGATACCTCTAGGGATGATGATTCAACCACTTCCCTAGGCAGCCTGTTCCAGGTCTTGACAAGCCTTTTGGTAAAGAAACTTTTCCTAATGTCCTAATGAGCCACCTTGCCTGGCTCAATTTGAGACTGTTTCCTCTTGTACTATCACTTGTTATTCAGGAGAAGAGATCAACATCCACCTCACTCCAAACTCCCTTCAGGTAGTTGTAGAGAGCATAAAGCTTCCCTGAGTCTTCTTTTCTCACGGCTAAACAAACTTGGTTCCCACAGCTGCTCCTCATAACTCTTGTGCTTTAGACCTTTCACCAGCTTAGTTGCCCTTCTTTGGATGTACTTCAGGACCTCAGTATTCTTCTTGTAGTGAGAGGCCGAAACTGAGCCCAGTATTTGAGGTGTGGCCTCACCAGTGTTGAGTACAGGAGGACAATCACTTCCCTCCTCCTGGTGGCCACACAGTGTCCTTCGTTACACCCTCAAAGATGATTGCCCTCATTCTTTTCTTCCAGTGCAGCAGTATGAGCACTAGTTATGGATTTGTGTAGGCAGGCACTAAGCTGCTTGGGAATGATGATTTCTCTTCAAAGTCATAGCTTTCAGAAAGGTTTTGATTTCTTATCACAGTTGTATAGAGATTTCCTTCTGTTAGTGGAAGAATGAAACTTTGCTCCCTGCCTCTGTCAGTGTCCAAAATAGTTTAACTGTTCATTGTGTGAGGACTACAGTTTCATTTGAAAAGAAAACCAAGCTTTTTTTTTCTGCTCTGTTTACTTCTTCATCTGAATTTGGCAGTGAGTTTATCTAAAGGCCCTATTAACTACCTCAGTGTGAGCACAGACCAGTTGAAGTCATTGGAGCTCATCCATGCTCTGTACTCTGCAATCACTCATAGAATTTCCTCTCTCAGCCACTTGATTGAGAAGAACTGGGCCAACAGAGTAATTGAGGTCCAAATATCAAGTGCTGCCTAAAAAAGAAACCTGGGAGAAGACACAGGAACTGTATTCAAATAGATAAAGAGCTGCCACAAGGAAGAAAAGAGTACTGTGCTTTCTGGGTCAATAATAGAAAGAACAGGAAGTCATGGTCTTATAAACCAGGAAGGAAAAAAAGTGTATATTAGACACTGAAAATGTCTAATAGTGAGCAAGTGAAGCTCTGGAAAAGACTGGCAAGGGCAGGTACCGAGTTTCCATTACTGGATGTCTGGAGTGTTTCTAGGTCATGTCATAAACTGAGTAGGAAGGGATTTGGTCTGGAAACAAGCAACATACTAGATAATCTGTCTTGCAGACCTGATGTCTATTATTCCAGAGGGGGAAAAAAAGAAAGTTATTTTGGGACTTCTGTTAGATTATTCTTTGTTTTCAATCTCTGTCCTGGAGATAGGAGATGAGTGGCTATGGAGAAGATCATAGAATCATAGAATCAACTGGGTTGAAAGAGAGCTCCAACATCATCCAGTCCAACCTAGCACCCAGCCCTATCCAGTCAACTAGACCATGGCACTAAGTGCCTCAGCCAGGCTTTGCTTGAACACTTCCAGAGACAGTGACCCCACCACCTCCCTGGGCAGCCCATTCCAATGCCAATCACTCTCTCAGCCAACAACTTCCTCCTAACATCCAGCCTAGACCTCCCCTGCCACAACTTGAGACTGTGTCCCCTTGTTCTGTTGCTGGTTGCCTGGCAGCAGAACCCAACCCCACCTGGCTACAGTCTCCCTTCAGGTAGTTGTAGACAGCAATGAGGTCCCCCCTGAGCCTTCTATTCTGCAGGCTGCACACCCCCAGCTCCCTCAGCCTCTCCTCACAGGGCTGTGTTCCAGACTTCTCACCAACTTTGTTGCACTGCTCTGGACACGTTCCAGTATCTCAACATCTTTCTTGAATTAAGGAGCCCAGAACTGGACACAGCACTCAAGATGGCAGGACTCCCCCAGCCATTCACTGTCAATACCTATGTGAGGCAGCCCTTGGGAACTTCTCCAAGAGTTTCTAAAGAATCATAGAATGGTAGTGAATGGAAGGGACCCTTGGAGATTATCTAGTCAAACCTCTCTGCTAATGAAGGTACACCAATTTCAGGTTGTTTATGTTACAGAGGATGACAATTCTTACCTCCACAGCACTTTACAGAACACTTTTAACAAGTGGGGAAACTTGGGTGTGAAGTGTTTGCCTATCTCAGCTAACTTCAGATAGTCAGAAACCATAGAAATACTAGGACTGGAACTCATGCTTTTGTGGTGAACAGTGTATTGTGCTCACCCATCGACATCCTTGTGGCAGAGAAACACAGAAGGGAAGTCTCAAGACCACAGCCACAGATGTATATGTGCACTAAGTATATGGTGAGAGCTTCTACTTCCAGTGTGGGGCTGACTTTCACCAACCCTAATGTGATGTGGTCAGGCAGTCTAAGTGACAACACTTGCTTTTCAGCAGCTGAGGAGAAGTAATCTGAAGCCCTCAAATAGAACAGAATCCTTGAGCATTTTCCAGGAGTTCTGAGCATTTTCCACACACTGATAATTAGATGTGATCTTGGAAGTGATAAAAGACAGATGGAAAATCCAGGAGGGGCAATACAAGTAAATCTGACATAGTGTATATTAGAAACATCTTACATCTGTTGATGCATCAGATCAGGAGGCAGCTATAAGAGTAAAACCAAATCAAGATGGAGATAAAAATCTTACAAACCTTTTCATTTATGGATTTTCTTTGCCAGGGGAAATCTGAAAAGCACACAGATTTTAGAAGAAATGTCAAAGCTCTGGGTAACCATTTTGTAAGCCCCTTTTAAAGCTGACAGCAATGTCTTTAAGTGATTTCAGTGTATTGGCCAGAGCCTCTCTTTCTGCTTCTGTCAGAATATGTGGGTTGGAACTGGAATAGTCAGAGAAGCCACAAAGCACAGTCAGTTCTTCACTGAAACTGAATAGTATCTATCATTCAAACTCCTTTGGTCAAGACTTGCTGATGAGTTTATTTCACATTCCAGGTCCTCCAACTAAATATATATTTTTGGTGTAGAAATTTGACTGGTGAGGAAATGTTTCCCTGCCTTGTCTTGAGCCTTGTCTGTTCAAATAGACTCACAGAACAGCTATAAATGTAAAGGCAAATAGCCAAAGCCACCTCTGGAGAGGTGGGCACAAGACAACCTCATGAGGTTCAACAAGACCAAGTGCAAGGTCCTGCCTCTGGGTCAAGGCAATCCTAAGTACAAATCCAGGGTGGGTAGTGAGTGGCTGGAGAGCAGCCCTGATGAGAGGGACCTGGAGGTGCTGGTGGATGAGAAGCTCAACATGAGCCAGCAGTGTGCACTTGCAGCCTGAAGGGCCAACTGCATCAGGAGAAGTGTGGCCAGCAGGGCAAGGGAAGTCATTCTCTCCCTCTACTCTGCTCTGGATGTGAGATGCCCTCTGAAAGGCACATCTTTCTTCACTGACCCTGGAATGGCTGTAGAAGGTTAGGGTGAGGGATGCATCCCAGGGATCTCAGGGATGCAGTTTGCATGACTGCAGCAGTAAGCATTGAATTTTGTGTCAGTAAGACTGAAACTCCAGCAACTACACTGATAACCCTTTGCTGAACATAAAGGCAGCTATGCTGATTTGTTCTAACATACACTTGTCAGACCAAGAGATCAAACAGTGAGATCAGTACAGTACATCTGAATAAACCACCACAAGAACTCTTTAGAATCAGTAAGGAGAGATGGAGTCATAGAACACACTGGGCTGGAAGGGACCTTTAAAAGTCATCTAATCCAACACACCCTGCAGTCAGCAGGGACATCTCCAACTGGATCAGGCTTCTCAGAGTCCCATCAAGCAACTTGAATATCTTCAGGAATGGGACCTCCACAACATCCCAGGGCAACTTATTCCAGTGTTCTACCACCCTGATAATAAAGAAATTCTTCCTAATGTCTAGTCTAAACCTGTCCTCTATTTAAAACCATTGCTCTTTGTCCTAGAGCTACATACCCTTGGACACAGTCCCTCCCCAGCTTCTGGCCCTGTTCAGATACTGGGAGGCTGCTACAAGGTCTCTCTGGTCAGCCTCTTCTCCAGGCTGAACAACCCCAACTCTCTCAGCCTATCATCTCAGGAGAGGTGCTCCAGTCTTCTGATAATTTCTGTGGGCTCCTCTGGTACTTCTCCATCAGGTGTCTGTGCTTCTTATGTTAAGGACCCAGAGCCGGACAGAGTACTACAGGTAAGGTCTTACCAGGGCAGAGCAGAGTGGCAGAATCACCTCTCCATCTGCTGGCCACGCTACTTTTGATGCAGCCCAGATAGTGATTTGCCTTCTGCAGTATGATTCATTTAATCCTAGAGGAAATGCTTCAACAGTTCAAATGAATCATACTTGAACTGACTGGTGGGATCTGAGGTATAGGGTCTGCATTCTAAATGTCTAGAGTTGGCTGGCATGAATATTGCAGACATGTCTGAAATTGTGTGTTCACTATAGACAGCAAGTAATTAAGTCATATGAAGCGTATCTGGCCTTTGAGTTCTCTGACCTCCAAACAGAAGCAAGCACAGAAAATTTGCCCATTTCTATCCCTGATGACATTGCAGTGTTGGTTTCAGTTCAGAATTAGAGGGGGGGATGTTCTTAAGCTGTTAAGTTTTCACTGGTGAGCTGACCCTTTCATCTCAGTACGCAGCTATGCTAGTTGACATGACTCCATGGTTGTGCTGTGTGTGCTCTGCTTAGACATCTGTAAGGCGATGGGACAAACTTGTGCTACTGTGGTTTTATCTCAACAGGTGATGTCTCTCCTCCTCCTTCTACTGTAATTGGACATACCAAAACCTTAGCTAAAGTTACCTTCAATCCCAGCGTTGTCGAGCAAACCAGGATTGCCCGAAATGGCATTTTGGGAGACTTCATAATTAGATATGATGTCAACAGGGAACTGAGTATTGGGGATGTTCAGGTACCGTATACACGACTCCTTTTCTGTTTTCTTAACTATGGCTGAGATGACTCAGTTGTCTTGCATGCTCCAAATGTCCCAGAATGTGTTTTCCAAGTGAAGACTACTTTTCTATCTTGTAAGAACTATCCAGAATAAAACCAGTCAGTTGGCAGGCCCAAGATTGCCTTAAAAACTACTGATATCTGCTTTGCTGAATTTCTTTTTTGTATCTCCTTTTCCTTTCTTCAATATACAGATGTATATGTCTGGATACAAGGCCAGTTGTAGTTCTGATCCCTGTGTACATTTACTATAACTTTACTGCATTTAGAAAGAAACCCCAGAGTCCACCATGGAAAGAGATATGAAGATCTTCAGTAGGTTTCTCCAGTCTGGATAAACAGAGGACCAGGACTGAGGGAGATACAAAGGAGCACTCATATGCTCCAATATAGGCACAGACATAGCAAGCAGGATCAGCTGTGCCCAACCAAATATCCCATAATGATGTGTGAGCAGCCTTTGATTCCTCACTTCATTGTTCTTCCACAGATCCTTAATGGGTATTTCGTGCACTACTTCGCCCCTACAGATCTTCCTCCCTTGCCAAAGAATGTTGTATTTGTGCTTGACATCAGTGCTTCCATGGTGGGAACAAAACTGAAACAGGTGAGGCCTTTGCACTTATGATTGACTGGCTGGATTTAAGATTGCAAAGAGTTTGGTCCAGATTTCATCTCTCTGCTAACACTTTACTATCTGCTTTCATTTGTGATCATAAATCTTAATTTAGAAGCTATGTCCACTATTAAATGAAATCATCTCCACTGTGAGCTAAAGTGAAGTATGGCTTTTATGGTTCCTAATTATGTTCCCCAGTGATAGAGGTAGCAGACAGAGTGTTAACAAACATATCTAGTACTGTGCTGAACACGGCCTTAAATGAAGATGTCTTTGAATCTTTACTAATTCCTGTGGACACAGCCTGGGTCTCAGCTTTCTGTTATCTTTCTGCTGAGAAAATGCCTGCCTTGCCTCACCAAATACACAGGACAAACAGAGCCAGTTCTGCATGGTGAAAGCAGTCAGCCAGCAAAACAGGGCTGAACCAGGGAGATTAAGACTCAGAAGGGTTTTGGAGCTAGTGTGAGTGGGGCAAGTAGCTCCTTGGGTCAGCAGATTAACCTTGTACTGTGAAGCTTTTATTCTCCTCCTGAGTGAATTAGTGTTTTTTTCTATCATAGACATACTAGAAACAACAGTCAGTGATTAACCCTTCAAGGTCTGCTTCATAGGCTAGTTGGCTCCTCCTGCTGCACATACATGAATCTGAGGCTAATTTGCTACAAATGGGTGCCTCTTGTGCCCAGAGTGATGCCAAGTCTTTAGTCAGAACCTTTGTCAAAGGTAAACTCAGTTTTTTGTCCTGTTATCTACTTCCTTTGGGAAGTCTACTTCCTTCAGTTAGACATTGGAATAATATGCCAAGGAAAGTAGTGAGTTCCCCTGCATGGGACAGTTTTAAGACTCATCCTGACAGAGTTCTGGGCCATCTCGTTTAAAATATATTGTTGCCTAGAAAGGTTGGACCAGAGGATCCTTGAGGTACCTTCCAACCTGACATTCTGTGACTCTAGGACTAGGGGGAATGGAGCAAAGCTGGAGATGGGTAGATTCAGAGTGGATGTGAGGAGGAAGCTGTTCAGCATGAGAGTGGTGAGAGGCTGGAATGGATTGCCCAGAGAGGTGGTTGAGGCCCCATCCATGGAGGTGTTTAAGGCCAGGCTGGCTGAGGCTGTGACCAGCCTGATCTAGGGTAGGATGTCCCTGCCCATGGCAGGGGTGTCTGGAACTAGATGATTTTTGTGGTCCCTTCCAATACTGACTGATTCTATGATTCTATGAGGTACTCCTTTCTTGGAGAGCCATTCTTATAGTAAGGAGGAGTACTATGTGCAGGAAGAACTTATTTTTCTCTACTTCCAACTACTCCAGAGAAAAGAACTTCATGGAATAATGACCTAAGTCATATAAAATTTCCACACAGATCAGTCAAGAAAAGACTAAAGTCTAGGACTGGCTGAATAATATGGCTCTTTCGGTACACTAAGAAAGTATGATCAATTACAGCCATGGCCCACGTCTCCTCAGTGGCCTTTTTACCCACTTGTTTTTGGTATTAAAATGTTTGTTAAATTACAAATCTGTCTTCTGATGGCAGGATACATCTGAGCAGAGGAAATGCCTCCTTGTTCTCTTTTTCCCTGGACTCTTGCAGCTGTGGTGATCTATGGCGGTGTGTGAGGGGCTATGATTCCCCAGGGGAAAGCCTTTCCTCATTTCTCTCCACTGAGTCACAAGCAAGATCAGCTGAAAATATGTTCAGCACTGGTAAAGAGAGCTCTTGCAGGTCAGCTGTGGTAACTATGACAAAGGACAGTTTTCGGGGTTGTGTAAGCAAGGATGAGAGACATCAGCTGTGCGTCCTTTTCTAGAGTAACACAAGGAAATTTAGTACTCTTCTACTAACTGCTTTCATGATATTAATGTCAAAATGACTCAGGGTCAGGATTTCATGCACCCTGCAGTTCCCACAATCTAATTGTGAGTCATTTCTTCTTTTCCTCTCCCAAGGTTTTCATGTTCCTACATGATTTTCTGCTTTTTAGTACCATCCCTTTCTTCTTAAGATACATTCAAAACAACAAGATGTCTAGACCCAGCTGCAAAGACACAGAGTGAGACCTATTGATCAGCTTCATTCAAATCACTAAGACCCTTGAGACATTCCCTTCACTTCATAGAGACACATATGAGAGGCACACACAGAGACACTTACAGGATGGCCCAGGGATCAGGCCCACCAGCATGGGTTTAGGAAGGGCAGGTCCTGCCTGACCAACCTGATCTCCTTTTGCAATCAGGTAACCTGCCTGGTGAATGTGGGGCAGGCTGTGGACTTCAGCAAAGCCTTTGACATTGTCTGCCACAACAGGCTCCTGGCAAAGCTGGCATCCTGTGGCTTGGGCAGATTCACTCTGATATGGGTCAAGAACTGTCTGGATGGCAGAACCCAGAGAGTGCAGGTGAAGGTTGCCACATCCAGTTGGCAGCTGTCACTAGTGGTGTTCCACAGGGATCAGTGCTGGGCCCAGTCCTGTTCAATATCTTTATTGATTATCTGGATGAGGGGATTGAGTACAGCATCAGTAAGTTTGCTGATGACACCAAGCTAGGAGCAGGTGTGGATCTGTTGGAGGGTAGGAGAGCCCTGCCGAGGGACCTTGCCAGGTTGGATGGGTGGGCAGAGGCCAATGGGATGCGATTTAAGAAAGCCAAGTGCAGGGATTTGTACTTTGGCCACAACAATGCCAAGCAGCACTACAGGCTGGAGAGAGAGTGGCTGGAGAGCAGCCAGGAAGAAAGGGACCTGGGTGTGCTGATAGATAGTAGCTGAAGATGAGTCAGCAGTGTGCCCAGGTGGCCAAGGGAGCCAATGGCATCCTGGCCTGGATCAGGAACAGTGTGACCAGTAGGACAAGGGAGGTTATTCTTCCCCTGTACTCAGCACTGGTCAGGCCACACCTTGAGTGCTGTGTCCAGTTGTGGGCTCCTCAGTTCAAGAGAGATGTTGAGGTGCTGGAAGGTGTCCAGAGAAGGTCAACAAAGCTGGTAAGAGCCCTGGAGCACAGCCCCGTGAGGAGAGGCTGAGGGAGCTGGGGTTGTTTAGCCTGGAGAAGAGGAGGCTCAGGGGTGACCTCATTGTTGTCTACAAGTACCTGAAAGGAGGCTGTATCCATGTGGGGATTCATCTATTCTGCTAGGCAACCACCAACAGAACAAGGGGACACAATCTCAAGTTGTGCCTGGAAGAGGTCTAGGCTGGATGTTAGGTGTAAGTTGTTGGCAGAGAGTGATTGGCATTGGAATGGGCTGCTCAGGGAGGTGGTGGAGGCACCATCCCTGGAGGTGATTGAGAAAAAGCCTGGCTGAGGAACTTAGTGCCATGGTCTGGTTGATTGGATAGGGCTGAGTGCTAGGTTGGCCTGGGTGATCTTGGAGGTCTCTTCCAACCTGGCTGATTCTGTGAATCTATTCCATGATCTTTGTGGAGAAGATTGACTGCTGTGCTTATCCCTCCTGCAGTTGCCATAGCCTCTGGGCTCTAGTAATGTCTAGCAGACTCAGCTGTGTTACAGCTGTCCACCTCCACTGGAGATCTGGGCCTTTGCACTTTTTACCTCCTAACACTCAGGGAGAGAAGGGTAAGGAACAGAAAACTCTAGCATAATCATGAAAAAATGCCTGTGTGTTCAAGACTTAGCATGTCATTACTGCCATTCCATTGACAAGGGTAATACTGGGGGTTTGTCTTTATGAACTTTGATCCTTCATTTGCAAAGAGGTGATAAGCTCTGTGTGGAAAAGCTGCCTTTTCCAGGAGCTAGAAGAGCCTGGAGAGCAGGTTGTATCTCCAAGGTTTACTGGGAATCAAAATCATTTGCCCTTTTTGCTGTCTGACCTGGTTTACATGGTATACCTTTGGCCAGGTAGAGGGAGTTCAAACTGATTTACATCAGTAAAATAACTAGGAGAAGGAAGGATCATTTATAGGTTCACTATCTTGTGGCTGGCATGATTACACCCAGCTCCACTAAACATACTGAAAAATTACCTTTATTAGTCTGTAACCCTGTGTTACAGGAAAAGAAGTATGTTCCAAGCTATGAATGTGTCCACAAGAGGCTGGATCTGCAGATATTTTGCAGACGTGCAGTAGAACATAGTTGTTTCAACTACAGATTCATTTCACATTACCTCTCCCACGGGCAATAAATGCCCACACACTCAGTTAAATAGTTTGCTACACAAGCCTGGCAACTTGTCAATGGTAGTGTGCCAGACTGTAATTTTCTTTGAGGTTAATTGCATTAGGAGGAACTCAGCTGAAGCTGAGACCTACTGCATACTTGCAAGCATTTTATTTGCCTGTATCCATCCAAGGGACACTGTTGATCTGTGACCCAAAGTGCCTGAACAATTCTGAGGGCCTGAGTGCCTTCTATATACATAGAATCACAGTAGTTGAGATTGAAAGAGCCTCAATACACAGACTCCCTCTGAGTAGTTTCAGGGTGGTGAGAGAGAGCAAACATATACCTGAACACTGAATATTCTCACTCCACTGACTTCTGCTGGTTGCTGCAGAGCTGCCTGTGAGCTTGTTGACCACTAGTCTAAATAATGGCTGCTGCCTAGGAGAGCTACCTTAAATCACTGGGGGACTTTGGAAAAAATGCTAATTCTAATTACAGCCTTTAATGAGTTTAAAGCCACTGTGAAGAGGAAAGATTTGTCAGGTTTTCCATTTCTGCTGGAAAACAACAGCTTGAGTGAACAAAGAACCAGCTTCAGGCAGCTGCCTCCTACTTTGGAATATACAAGAACAATGTCATCTTGGTCCTCTCTGTAGATGTGAATATGGAATATAAAAACTACTGCAGTAAATAAGACATCAGATCCATACAGACTTTGATTGTCCAGCTTCCAAGTAAGATGCAAATACTCATCATGCATCAAAATAATCTGCCTTCCCCAAACACTAAAACATAATTAAATAGTCACCAGATAACTCCATAGTGAAATATATTTCTCCAAAACATCTGCTTTCCTCTCTGTAGAGCAGAGAAGATTTGGGCAAAGATTTGGCCTGTGCTTATGTCTGAGGCAGTGGCTTGGGCTGGAAGTGGACAAGAGGATGTACAGGATCAACTGGGGATCCTGGAGCTGGAAATGCTGAGGGGATTTGGAAATATGGAAAATAAAAAGAGGAGGGCTGTGAGAGCCTTGTGGCAGACTCTCAGGTGGGAAAAGAGGGAAGTTTGTTTTGGAAAATAATTTGGTGCTCTTAGCACTACCCCTGAGCAAAGGTGCTGCATCTTTGCAATCCTCATCGTCATCCATCACTCACTGGAGATGAAAATGGGGAATTCATGTCTAAATGTAAAAGGTATTGCAGTTCAAGGGAAAAGGTCCAGGGCTATGCAAAGAGGTGCTAAGTAATCACAGCTTCTGTGGAGTGATAACAGATACTTTATCTCTGTGGAAATACAGAATTCCTTTTCATGGAGGAATAAAACCTCCACTCTGAGTAGGAGTGGTGCAGTCTGTCCCCTGTGAAAGATCACAGATCTTCTCCCCATGGAGAGGAAACATCTTTCCATGGAGGAGCAACACACTTCTCTTAGCAGGGTACATGCACTGGTAGGATGTCCTGAGAAGAGGCTAGAAAACTTCAAACCTGCCAGGCTTTTGACAGCTGAGGCACACTGTGAGTGAGAGGGTACATGATGAAGAACTCAGGATAAGCAACATAAAAGCATAATGACCTGTGTCTCAGTGAAGCTGTGCAGCATAGGAGCTTATGGTTGCTGGAATCACGGGGATGTGCTGTGGACAACCTTTTAGGCATGTCAGCTCTTCCCTGCCCTGTGCCAGCTGCTGATCTGTTTGAACTGTTTGAACAGTTTTCATGTGCTGGGTCTGAACTAGCTCTGTCTTCTGAGGATGGCCATTTGGGGAGATGTCTAACTCTGAATTGAGGACATGGGGCATTTTCCCCTTGTAGTTGACTTTTTTTGCTTCTGGCTTCATGGAATTTGCTTGTCATGCTGACAGGGTGGGGGTTTGAGCGTCTGACTGGCGTGTTATAGGATGTGATGCCACTTAAAATGAACTAAGCACCAGACAAGAATGTGGCCTTCGTGCATTGCTGTGCCAGTTTGGCTGTCTGCCTGGTTAACTTCACTGGAAACAGTGAGGCTATTTCAGCATGGCACTGTGGGGCAGCCTTTACACTTTGACTTATTGTACAGAAGTGTTTCCTGCTCCAGATCTAATTCATAGAGAGCTGCTGATAGATGCTCAGAGTAATGATGCTTGGTGCTGATAAGACTTTGCCTCCTTAAATCTTTGGCATTTATTTGTATCTTCAGCACTGCAATAAGATTGCAAAGGCTGAGCATCTACCCTGACCTCTGGGATCATGAAACACTGTGAAACTCCAGTTCCTGAGACACCAGATGATCTTGCAGTTTTTCATTGATTTATCCTCACCATGCTGTTGGATGCTAGAGAAGTGAGTTACCCCAGTTAATCATAGAATCAGTCAGGGATGGAAGGCACCACAAGGATCATCTACTTCCAACCCCCCTGCCATGGCCACGGACACCCTACCCTACATCAGCCTGGCCACAGCCTCAGCCAGCCTGACCTTAAATGATTCCAGGGATGGGGCCTCAACCACCTCTCTGGGCAACCCATTCCAGCCTCTCACCACCCTCATGATGAACAACTTATCCTCACATCCAGCCTGAACCTACCCACTTCCAGCTTCGCTCCATTCCCTCTAGTCCTGTCACTACCTGCTGGCTCATCCACCAGCACTCTCAATTCCCTCTCCTTAGGGCTGCTCTCCATCCAGTCACTGCCCAGGCTGTATTTGTGCTTGGGTAGCCTCGACCCAGATGCAGGACCCTGCACTTAGTCTTGTTGAACTTCGTGAGGTTAATGGTTAAACTTTTCCACATTCTTGAAGACAGTTTTATTTTTCACTGAGCAGAAATCCAGTGCTTAAATGCTCTGGGTTTGTGTGATGCTAAGTGATTTATTCCATGTCAAGTGGAAAATCTCTTTCATAGGAGACAATAAAAACAGTTGCTCTAAGTGCTGAAGTATTTCTTTTGCAGATGGAGAAACTACAAAGCAACTTTTTCTCAGGCCATACAGGGAATCAATAGTGTTCAAGTTGCTAGCAAGGGATCTGTGATGTTCAGGCACAAGAGACTGGACCACAGACTGGAGACAGACCTTCATTGTCCAGAGCTCTACAACCAAACTCCCTCCAGTGTAAAACAAAATGCTTGTTGTCCAGAACTGTGAAGGAGTTTTCCTTGGTTACATGATCAGTGTCTATCAGGGAAAAGAACAAAGATACATTGACAGGGAAAGAGTTAGCTGCAGTCCCTGAACTGCATGATGCTCCCTGCAGAGGAAGAAAGGGAAGATTGTCCTCCTCAAAAGAGGCATGAAAAAAGGATGCACTTCTGGGTTAAGCCTGGTTTTTGGTACAAAAGTCCCTGTTGCTGGCATGTGGTCTGCAGTATGTGGGCAGAAAGGAAATGGGGACACAGAGGAAAGCAGAACTTATAGGACATGGCTTTGGACCTCAACAGGAATGACACTGCCCAAACCTTTGCCTTCTCTGTGCCTCAGCTCCTCCCTATAATGTGCCAACGGTGCTCACACTGCCTTTTCCATGGCTGCTGGGTTTCAAACCAGCTCTATGGTAGCACTTCATCTGATCTTGACAGTGCCACTTAAGGTGTGGCTTTGATGCCAGCCTTCCCTTAAGTATTAATCCCTTTGAGAGTCTATGTGCAGATTTAACCAGGTATAGCTGTTGTAGGCTGGAAAACTCACATTTGTTTTTTTTAACTAGCTGACTTTTCAAGTTTGCAAAGTGAAAGATGTGAACTAAAGCATAGAGGATACTAAGGGGGAGAGAGTAGCTCTTTTTTTGTCGTTTAGGGTTTGTTGTAAGTTTTTTTTGGTATGTGTGTTGGTTTTGGGTGGTGGTGTTTGTTTAGGTTTTCTTTGGGGGGTGGAGGGTTGGTATCTTGTTTGGTTTGGGGTTTTTGTTACATTTTGGCTTTTTCTTGTGTTTCCTTCCAGTGTTTTGCCAAACAACATATTTACTTGTACTCCTCTCCTTGTCACTGTAGGAGGTCTAGTTTCTGAGTCCTTCTCTGCACTGTTGCACTCTAGGACAAGTTACTGAACAGAGATATGGGGTCATAATTCCCTTTGAGCTTATGCTTTATGTCTTCATCTTCTTTCTTGTCAAATATGGTCTTTCATGTGGGATCTGGAAAAACAAAGTAAAGTTTCTTAGAAGTTGTGACATGTTTCAGTATGTGGTTGCATGTGGTCCCAAGTCCACATGTGGTTCCAAGTCCCCCTGAGGAGAGGGACCTGGAGGTGCTGGTGGACAAGAAGCTCAGAATGAGCCAGCAGTGTGCACTTGCAGCCCAGAGGGCCAACCACATCCTAGGCTACATGAGGAGAAGTGTGGCCAGCAGGTCAAGGGAGGTGATTCTCCCCCTTTACTGTGCTCTGGTGAGACCCCACCTGGAGTACTGCATCCAGTTCTGGAGCCCCCATTACAAGAAGGGTGTGGAGATGCTGGAGTGTGTCCAGAGAAGAGCCATGAGGATGATCAGAGGGCTGGAGCAGCTCTGCTATGAGGACAGACTGAAAGAGTTGGAGCTGTCCAGTCTGGAGCAGAGGAGGCTGTGAAGTGACTTCATTGTGGCCTTCCAGTATCTGAAGGGGGCCTACAAAAAAGCTGAGGAGGGATTTTTTAGGCTGTCAGGGAGTGAGAGGACTAGGGGGAATGGAGCAAAGCTGGAGTTGGGGAGATTCAGCCTGGACCTGAGGAGGAAGTTGTTCATCATGAGAGTGGTGAGAGGCTGGAATGGGTTGCCCAGAGAGGTGGTTGAGGCCCCATCCCTGCAGGTGTTTAAGGCCAGGCTGGCTGAGGCTGTGGCCAGGCTGATGTAGGGTAGTGTGTCCGTGGCCATGGCAGGGGGGTTGGAAGTAGATGATCCTTGTGATCCGTTCCAGCCCTGACTGATTCTGTTCTGCTGTCTGCAGACACTGATCTTGTGCATCTCTTTCAGCTTATGTGTAGTGCCTTCCAAAGGCTTTGGCTTTGAATGCTTTCCTCTCTGCTAGCCATGCTCTTTAGACTGAATGAATCTCAAGCCTGTGCTGTTCTCTGGTGCTGGCTGAAGCTGGAAAGAGACTGTGTCACTGGTGTCAATGTCTCACAGCCCAGCCGCTGTGAGGGCAGATGGCAGCTGTGTTTGGGTGCAGCTGAGGACTGCCAGATGACCTCAGAGCACCGGTGGTGTGGGTGCTGGGCAAGCTCTCTGCCTCTGCAGAGACCTGCTATCCATATAGAAATGCATTCAGCATGAACTGAGAGGCTTTTAAATCTTTTTTTATGGTCTGGCATAAAGCTTGCAGAGAGCATGTGGGCCTAGGATGAAGCACTCACAAGTGCTCCTAGGCAATGGAAACTGTGAATATGTGGGCTTGGGACATGCATTATAATGAGGTGTTTGAATTTTTCTCTTGCTTCATAGCAAGGCCAATGTTTGGCAATGCCACAGCATCTAACAACCACACATTGTCTCCCTTTGAACTGCAGAGTTTTCAGGGTAGCGAGGCTTTGCTCTCACCCTGCTCCTCAAACAACCAAGAGACTGTGGGAGAAATGTCACTGGGACTCAAATTCTTCCTAATAGGTATCCAGATGGTTTGACATCGTTCCAGATGTCTCTGAGGCAACTCTTTGACCAAAGAAAATGCTGAAGGATCTCAGCTTTCCCTTGAGAGTATCTTTTCTCATGATTTGCTCCACCAGTGTTTAAGTAAAGTGATGTCTGTTGTAGCTAGATCCAGGATCCAAGTACAGAGGTGATAATTCCCAGCCAAAGTGAAATAGAGCTGAGAAAGTTCACAGAATCACAGAATGTTAGGGGCTGGAAGTGACCTTGGAAGGTCATCCCTGCCAGAGCAGGATTACCTATACCAGATCACACAGGAACACATCAGGAGGATCTTGAATATCTCCAGAGAGGGAGACTCCACAACCCCCCTAGGCAGCCTGTTCCAGTCTTCTGTCACCCTCACAGTGAAATTTTTTTCCTCCTGTTTACATGAAACTTCCTATGCCTCAGCTTCCATCCATTGCTGCTTGTCCTGTCATTGGGCATCACCCAGCAGAGCCTGGCTCCAGCCTCCTGGCACTCACTCCTTACATATTTATAAACATTAATGAGGTCACCCTGCAGGCTCCTCCTCTCCAAACTAAGGAGCCCCAGCTCCCTCAGACTCTCCTCATAAGGAAAATGTTCCTCTTCCTTAATAGTTTTTGTGGCTCTGTGCTGGACTCTCTCAAGCAGTTCCCTGAGATCCCTCTTGAACTGAGTGGAGCAGAACTGGACACAATATTTGAGATGTGTCCTCACCTAGGCTGAGTAGAGGGGGAGGTGGACTCTCTGGACCTACTCACCACAGCCTTCCTAATCCACCCCAAAATGACATTTGCCTTCTTGGCCACAAAAGCACATTGCTGGCTCGTGGTCAACCTTCCATCCAATAGGACCCTCAGGTCCTTTTCCCTTTTGCTCGTCTCCAGCAGGTCAGTCCACAGTTTTGAGTTGTGCTGGGGCAGGTCTAGGGTGGATGTTAGGAGGAAGTTGTTGGCAGAGAGAGTGATTGGCATTGGAATGGGCTGCCCAGGGAGGTGGTGGAGTCACCGTGGCTGGAGGTGTTCAAGCAAAGCCTGGCTGAGGCACTTAGTGCCATGGTCTAGTTGATTGGATAGGGCTGGGAGCTAGGTTGGACTGAATAACCTTGGAGGTCTCTTCCAACCTGTTTGATTCCATGATTCTATACTGATACATAGAGTTGGAGTTCTCCTCTTCCTACTATTGCTTGGGATCATACAGCCCCAAATCATCTCAGCTGTGATATATGGCTCTTAGCAAGCAAGAACCAGAATTACAGCAGTTATATTGCATGTCCAAGTATAGATGCAGTGAAGACCAGAGTGGTGCCTGGGAGCTGTGACCTTGTAAACTTGAGAAGACACTGCAGATTGATTGTTGAGACAGTGCAAGGAAATCTTCAGCTTTCCTGAGGCATAGATAAAAACTGTGACAGTTGTCTGGCAGCCATGATCATCCAACTTGTCCTATGCTGTAGACAGTGACTCTTCTCCAGATTTGGGGAATGATATTTTGTAATCCTGGAGGTGACCATTTCAAGCCCTAGGTTGGAGCTGTGCCGACAGCTCCTTCACCAGCACAGCTTCTGGACTCAAAGGTGCTGCAGTGGCAATTCAGCCTCCACATTTCAGATCAATTTCACCCCTGCTAATCTGGGGGAAATGGAGGAATTTTCCTTCACTGAGCTATTGTTATCTTTTGGATTATGATGTAAAATTTGCTTCTGACAGCTACAAACTATTCCCAGAATGCATAAAAGGATTTTAGTTTTTTTTTCCCCCTCAGCAATTCTGTATTATTGCTTTCTGATATCCTCTCCTTTAATCCTTGTTCCATCCTCCACACAAAAATGCATCCACCCAGGCAAGCATGCTGGAATCATAGAATCAAATAGGTTGGAAGAGACCTCCAAGATCATCCAGGCCAACCTAGCACCCAGCCCTATCCAGTCAACTAGACCATGGCACTAAGTGCCTCAGCCAGGCTTTGCTTGAACACCTCCAGGGACGGTGACTCCATCACCTCCCTGGGCAGCCCATTCCAATGGGAAATCACTCTCTCTGGGAAGAACTTCCTCCTAACATCCAGCCTATCCAGAGATGTTGCACCTTACAGCACCTGGCACAAGGGTGATGGACCATTAAGCTGGTTTTCCTCAGTGTAAGTGATTTAGATTTGTGCCCAGCTTATCCACAAAGCGAACCAGTGTTATATGCACAGTTGTGGAAGAATGACCTTGCTACTCACCAGAGAAGAAGTGGTTAATACTCTGTTCCACAGAGAGTCCCTTTAGCACGAGTTTCAGTGCAATGAGTCACTGGAACCAGGCGGGAGTGGATGTGCAAAGACTCCATCTTCATCAGCGAGCAGCTTGGGAACCCTCAGTTCCTGGCTTCTCCGAGCAACAAAAAATTCCAGCTGTGGCTTTACAAAGCTAGAATGAGAAGCCTGCTTCCCTGTCTTGTCCAGAGCTCCTGGTAGGCACCCTCTGAAAGAAGAGCCCTGCAGATCCTGTGTGGGGTTTAGTGCACCCATAACTCTGTTCATAGATGCATTCCAAAGGATCTCAAGCAGTGCACTTTTACCAAGATATTCTTACTTAAAGTTGCTTTTGCTTGCCAGCCCTTGAATCATATCCAGCCCTCCAAAGGCAAGTCATGTCTCTCTCATAGCCTACTTATGGGTGAGGAATATTGGTAGCAAAGCATGTGTTGCTGTCTTGTGAGGACTGCAGTCTTCAAGATAAACCTGAAGGTTCTTATGGGCTGGAAGGGGAAATGGAAACACATTCATATGAGCCAAGCATTTGGGAGCACTCAGGGAAAGGTGGAGAGCCAGTTCAGCTCCTTTTGGCTTCGCTAAGCACTATAATATCCAGGACTGGGAAGGATAAGGTCTTGAGGTGAGTCCTGTCTTCTCTTGTCTTGAGCTACTCAGCCTTTTGAAGGCAATACTGGGAGACAGTCACTTCTAGACAATCAGAGAATCAACCAGACCTCCAAGATCATCCAGTCCAACCTATCACCCAGCCCTACCCAATCAACTAGACCATGGCACTGAGTGCTTCAGCCAGTCTTTTCTTGAATACTTCCAGGGATGGCAACTCCACCACCTCCCTGAGCAAATGACTCAGCCCATGGTAGAACCCATGTGAAACAGATGGGATGGATTATGCTCTGGAGGTGTCTTCCTCTGTCTAGAAGGATCAGATGCAATGCCCAGCTTTTTGATGACTGAGTTGGGAAAGCTGAATCTCACCCTTCATTTTTGCTGGAGGTGAGGTAAAAGCTACAAAAGAATGACCCATATGGCTTCCTCTCTCTTTGCTTTGGAGCAAACCCATGTGCACACACGAACACTTGTGCATGTGTTTGTGTGTATATATATTACATAAATTAAAAGGGTTTTAAAATTGAATTTGCAGAGGCAAGCACATGTAGAGATACCAGAATCCAGACTCCCTGTCCATGCTTGTTAAATGATGACAGAACATTTTCCTGGGGAAAAAAATACTACACTGTGACAAAAATGAGACAAAAAGGAAAGAGTGTTTGAAAGAAGGGAAGTGAAAGTGTTGGTTCCAGCCCCACCTTTGGCCCTTGTATGAGGGTGTGGAGAAGTGCTGTGTTTTCTAGGAAAGTCTGCTTCACTTTCCTCCTGACTTCTTTTGTAGTTCTAGCTTGGATGCTGTGTACATCAAACTGCACTGTTGCTCTGCATTGTTTCACCTTTTTTCTTTTCTCCTTTTCTCCTTTTCTTTTGGCTAAGCACAGGCAAGAATGTCAAAAAGAATTCCTGAGCACAGGGGAGGTGAGATACAGTCTCTGCAAGAAGGCCAGAGCAGAATTGTTTTTCCTGTTGCCTTGTTCTCAGAAACAACAGAGCTGTTTGGGCCAAATATATCCCTCTGAGAAAAGTGTAGTTTGATAGAACTGGGAAAAAAAATAAGTAAAAAAACCAAAAGCCAAACTGAAAAGAGGAGTTTTGTAATGGAAAAGGTCAAGAGATGTTAATTACAATCAGGGCTTGCGACTGACTATGCAAAATTAATAATCTCTATTAATTTTGATATCCAGGTGATAGTTGTTAATAACTATGAAATCTGTTTAACATTAAACTTGCCAGAAAACTTATTCACAGGTTCAAAAATGCAGGGGTTGGAAATTTATACATGCAGGGATCAGGCAAAACTGGATCACTTTATTTCTTAAAGTGGCAAACACAAATATTATACTGGAAGAGGCTTTTAAATATTTACTCACAAAGTATAAATCAGAGTACCTGAAGCAGGTAGAGCTCCGTCTTGTTGGCTGCTGAGACTTGATTCTTCCCAGACTTCTGGGGAAAGGAGGCAGACCATCTCTGACCTTGTCTCCTGGCTCCTCTGGATGATCTGTGTATCTCCAGGACTTCTAGTCTTAGCAGGAGACTTTCAGGTGCAGGCAGGATGTCTTGCGTGTGCAGTCTCAGCACGGTGTCACAATGTCCTGGTAAGCTCTCCAGGCAAATTCAGGATGCAAAATGAGGCAGCAGCAGCACCCTGTGCTACCTGCTTATCCCTTTTATCAATATCCAGCCCAAGACTAATAGGGCATTGGACATAGATTAGCCAAGCAGAATGGCTCTTTGCCAGGCTTCACCATATTAGGTGAAGCCAGGGCTTTTGCCCTCTCCTCCCACGCTTGCTTCCCCCAGCACAGGAGGAGGGAGGGCAGGGGAACATGTCTGGGCAAGCCAATGTGGATAAGCCCACGTTTGCCCCATCAAGCCTACCACCACAGGGCTATATTATGTATAATGAGATTTGGGAAGTTCTCCTCCAAATCATTCCTTCTAGGAACCTCTGTTTCTCTTCCTTTTCTACCCCGTAGTGAATGTGGCATGTAGGGACCTGTTGTGGTCTGTTTCTTGCTTTAATATCCTGCCCTGAGCTTACTTCAGAAAAAGTTGACATGAGGGCCCAATCATGCTCATATAAGATAGAAGATTCTCCATTTTTGCTTTCTGCTTACTTTGATCCCATTTTTGAGGAACAAATGCATGGGCCACTCTTTGTGGTGGAATGAATTGCAGAGTCCTTTTCTTCACTGTGTGATTGCTACTTTCCCTTCTATGCATGCATGAGAGATGATTTGGCCTACTGGAATTACAGCTGGAAACACCAGGTTTTGGGAGGCTCTCTATTTGTGGCATAGACATCATTACTGAAGTAGTCCGTGCCTTGATTTCCACTTCTGCAAAATGTGGCTGTGAATGAGGAATTCTCTGAAGGGTGATGTCATGTATCTTTTGATACACTTCTACTGTTGTAAAAGAGGAGATAAGACAGCATAAACCCCTTTCTCTCTTTCAGATAACTGTTATTTAGCTCATCTTAGCAAGTTATTTATGGACTGTTAGGCTGGGAAGAACGTCTTTGTGTCTGGGTCTGGCATTCATCTTTCTGGAGGCTGATTTGGTGTATATAATGATGTAAACCTAGTGGGATTCTTCCCTTCTCTTTGAAAAAGCCTCTTCCAACACCATTTGGTTTAGTATTTTTGCCTATGGAGCACTTGGCAAATGCCTGGTGTTGAGACATGGAGCAATGTTCCAGCTAAACAAATGGTGAGATGAATCCTGTGATCCTTGCAGAGGACAGAATCAGTCAAGGAGGGATTCCAGACCTGGCTCCAAAATACTTGAAGCTATGGGAAATATTCCCCTTAAGTTCAGCTGGTCTGGAAGCCAAGTCACCAGCTGGGATGATTACAGATTCCACTGTGGTGGGTAATTTGTTTGCAGTTGCATCATTGCATCATCAGCTTCAGTGGAGAATACAAAACGATATTGATGACACAGCTTGTTCAGTCTTTTGAGTTCCTTCTTAAACAGTCTTTACATAGAAAGATGAGGCCTAGAAATATATTATTTCTTGCACTATTGATTATCTTTCCCATTTTGTCTGGTCAAGCCCTTCACATACATCCCTGATAGACATGAGAGAAACCTTTAAATGCTGATGAGTCCACCATAGGTCCCATAAAGCTTTCCTCGGAATTTGAAAGGCTTAAGGGTGGCCAAAAAAGGGCAGAGCAGAAAAGTTGCTGATCCCTCTACTTGCAGATATTGCCTCATATTCCTCTCATGTGTTTTGCATCCAAATCTAGGTTACATTTGCACAGGCAGAGGCTGCTCTGGGGCATCTTCTCTGAGCTGGTCTAAGCAGAAGTTTGTCTCCATGTGAATGCAGCTGCATGACTGTTAAATTACAGCTGGTCACACTGGGGAGAACTGGACACATCTGCACTTCTTCTCTTGGCTTATCTTCAGTGGTTTCTCTCCCATTACTGAGGAACCTTAACATCTCTTGTTGTGAACTTGTCTTGATACCAACTTTCCTCACTTTGGTTGCTCCTCTGTACAATGGATGACAAGCAACAGAGTGATATAATGTTGGTGTGCTGCTGGAAAAACAACTTGCTTGGGCAGAACTGACAAGCAAGAAGGCTCTGCAATGACTACTAAAGACTTCTTTTTATATCTTATATATTTAAACATATTAGATTAAACATTTCTGGATTGCTGGAACTATTCATTGGATTCTGTATACGTCAGTAAGTGTCCTGAACAAGCTTGATCTGGACAAGCTGAAGAAGTGGCCATGAGGTTCAACAAGGCCAAGTGCAAGATCCTGCACCTGAGTAGGGATAATCTTCAGTACCATCATAGGCTGGGGTATGATGTGATTTCAAGCAGCCTGGTGGAGAAGGACTTGGAGATACTGGTAGAGGAAAAGCTGGACATGAGCTGGCAGCAAGGCAAATCACATTCTGGGCTGAACATGACCGGCAGATTGAGAGAGGTGATTCTGCTGCCCTGCTCTGGTGAGACCACACCTAGAGTACTGCATCTAGCTGTGGAGTCCTCAGCACAAGACAGACATGAACCTTTTGGAGCAGGTCCAGAAGAGTCCACAAAACACATAAAAGGGCTGGAACTACTCTGCTGTGAGGACAGGCTGAGAGAGTTGGGCTCATTCAGCCTGGAGAAGAGAAGGCTCCAGGGAAACTTTCTTGTCACCTTTCAGTACTTAAAGGGAGCCTATAAGAAAGATGGGACCAGTCTTTTTAGCAGGGCCTGTTGTGACAGGACAAGGGGTGATGGATCAAAACAAAAAGGGAAGATTCATCCTGCACATAAGGAAAAAGTATTTAACAGTGAAGGTGGTGAAACACTGGCATAGGTTGCACAGACAGGTGGTAAGAGCCCCATGCCTAGAAACATTCAAGGTGAGATTGGATGGGGCTCTGAGCAACCTGATCTAGTTGAAGATGTCCCTGCAGACTGCAGGTGGGTTGGACTAGATGACCTTTCAAGGTCCCTTCTAACCCAAACCATTTTATGATTCTCTGATTCTGTCCTCCTGTGAACAAAGCCCAGGCAGCCTTGAGATAGTTAGAGGTGTTTCAACCTCTGTGTAACCATTTTAACTACACTTTTGGCTTACTGGAAGGTTTTAGAAGAACTCCACAAGGCTTTTGGTATTAATTGAAATTATTCAGTAATTCTTTAGTTCAGATCATGGTTCTCCCAGTCACTGGGAGCTGTTATCCTAATTGTCATGCATGATTTTTAGGGTTAGTTAGGTCTAACATGCCTCACAGCTTTGCAAAGGCTTTTTGGCAAGAGATGTTTCATCTTATATATGTAGGACACCTACTACCACAGAGATCAGGGCTTCACACAGGGAAGGAAATTCCAATTTTCTTCATAAGCTAAGCTGTCAGTGTAGAAATATGTATAATCATAGAATGACTTAGGTCAGAGATCAGCTATTCCAACCACCCTGCCATGGGGAGGGATGTCTCTCAGCTAGACTTGGTTGCCCAAGGCCTCATCCAGTTTGGTCTTAACCACCTCCAGGGAGGGGTCACCCACAACCATTCTGCACAACTTATTCCACCCTCTTACTGAAGAACTTCTTCCTAAGATCCAGTCTAAACCTACTCTCCTTCAGCTTAAACCCCTTCCCTCTTGTCACATTGTTAGACACCTCTCAAGGTTTTCTGTAGACTCCCTTGAAGTATTGGAAGGAAGCTGTAAGGTGCCTCCAGAGTTCTTTTCTTCTCCAGGCTGAACAACCCCAACTCCCTCAGCCTATCTGCATAGCAGAGGTGCTCCAGCCCTTTGATAATCCTTGTGGTTCTTCTGTGGATTTACTCCAACAGTTCCATGTCCTTTGTGATGGGAACACCAGAACTGGACATAGCATTCAAGATTAGTATTCAAGATTCATTCATTAAGAATGAAATTATTGCCTACTAAAACAGTGACAGTTTTGCCTACTGGTTTCTTTTTCTCTTCTCTTTCTAGACCAAAGAAGCTCTCTTCACCATTCTCCAGGACCTAAGACCTGAAGACCATTTCAATATCATTGGCTTTTCCAACCGAATCAAGGTCTGGCAGAAGGATCACCTGGTGCCTGTCACTCCAAATAACATAAGAGATGCCAAAAAGTACATCCACAACATGTCACCTACTGGAGGTATGGTCAGTAATTATCAGCAGCCTCAATTTTGCTATCAAATTAATTACACTAGAATGGAGAATGGTGAGTGTGGTCCTGCAGCATGCAGAAATATAAAGGCATTGGGATTTGGGTTTGGGGACAAAGGGGCCTGATTTAATTGGGGCAATTAATGAGGCAGGAAATATAAAATATGTAGTTAATTTTATTTCTGGAAAGCCTCACCCACAACTGTATACTAATTAGTTACATTTGGGTTCTACTTCACTCAGGAAAATCTTCCCAAGAATGCTTATGGGCAATTCATTCATTTAGGAGAATCGGAAAATCTGGAAAAGTTTAGCCACAAAATGGCTTTGCCTCACTTACAAACAGGCAGCCTGGAGCCCTAGAGAAAGTCTGTGCTGTGGAGTAGAAATTTCAAGGTAGTCCCTGGCTTCTTTGTGGCAGTGTTGGAACTGCTCAGCCATTGAGAGGCTTCTAGATCTTCCCAGGGTGCTGGGAAAGAGGCAGACCATCTCTGTCCTGATCCTGGTTCCTCTTGGCATGGAAGTTTGTGGAGGTGCAGGCAGGATCTTTTGCAGATGTGCAGAGAGCACATGTTGGTGGTACTTCTTGCCATGTTGTGAGGCACTTAAGTGCCTTCTCCAGGGAAACCTGAGGCACTTAAGTTTCCAGGTGGTTCAAGCCCAAATCATCAGGGCTAAGCTGGTCTGAAGCATGAGGCAGAGCAGAACATGTGGTCCAAGAGCAGCAAGGCAGAGGCAGCAAGCAAGGCAGCATGCACTGAGACAGAGCAGTGAGGCAGAAGCGGCACAACTGCTTGCAACTTAGCTCTATATTATTTGCCTGAGTGCAAAGGCTCCTTTGGCTGCAGAGCTTCACCAATCAGAATGGCATTCGTAAAACTGACCATATTAGGTGGACCCAGGGCTTGCTCACTTTCATTTGGGTAAGACACCAACAAGTACCTAAACATCTGTGGGTGTTTAGGTCCCCACTTTGGGAGGGGACATAATGGCCCAAGTCTCCCATTTTCCCTCTGCTGTTGCTTCCCCCATCAGCAGAAGGGTGGGGCAAGCCAGGACATCTGATAGGCCTATTAGCCTTCCAGAACAGGGCCCCTTTGTCACCTACACTCAGGTTTATATGACACAAGGATATGTGTCCTTTATCAGCATACATGATGGGAAGATATCTGCAGATCCAGTTGTGTGACCTGATAGACTTAATCCAAATTTGCCTCATTCTCTTATTTATCTTGTGAGACCTTCAGAGTGGCAAAATTGCCAAGGTTATTTCTTGAGGACACATGTGAAAATACCATATCCTGCTGAAAGACACACAGGGCCAGTACTCGTGCAGTGCTTGAAAGCCTGTGTGCAACAGACACATGGTTTTGTCTGGGTCTGAGTTCCACAGACAGACTAATCTAGTGCTGGTTGTGGGATTGCCTTCTTCAAGAGCTGGTTTCACACCTCAGCCAGAGTGACATATAAGAATTTATCTTCTTTTCACTTGTTCCTTGTTGCCAGGAGAGAAAAGGAGGGAGGAGGAGATTCTATAACAGTGGCAGAGTGCAGGCATGATTTTGAGTTTGGTTTGGTTGTCTCCTATGAGGCTCTGGACACTAACATTAAGGAAAAAAAAACCACAGTGAGGATTGTAAACATACTTTGGCAAGAGTGCCCATCCTAGCTGAGCACTCCCCAGGAAAGCAGAGACCTGCAGAATGACCTATGCAAGCAGTCACAGCTGGTAGAAAGTCAAACATGGTTGACCCTGAGCAGTGGCCACTCCTAACAAAGGAAACCCTCTGATGGAAAACCACAGCAAACAGGATGGTTTGCTGTACTGTTTGCATTCTGAGAGGAAGAGTTTAGGAAGTGGTCAAGAGACCTGCCCAGTTAAACAATTACCAACAGTGGGACTAAACTCAGAGTACAAAGCTTTTAGCTTCTGGAATTCCAAAAGAGTTGTGCAGGAACCAGCTGATTTTGCTCATGAACCTGCCAGAGAATAAAAGCAGAAGGAAATGATTAACAGAGGTTCAACAGGAAGGTGCAGTGAGTGATTCTCTACTGCAGGATAGTGGTACTTTAGTTCTGGCTCACTGCATTTTAGAATCAGTCAGGGTTGGAAAGGACCACAAGGATCATGTAGTTCCAATCCCCCTGCCATGGCCACGGACATCCTACACTAGGTCAGCCTGGTCACAGCCTCATCCAGACTGGCCTTAAACATCTCCATGTGTGGGGTCTCAACCATCTCCCTGGGCAACCCATTCCAGGCTCTCACCACTCTCATGCTGAACAACTTCCTCCTCACATCCACTCTGAATTTCCCCACCTCCAGCTTTGCTCCATTCCCCCTAGTCTTGTCACTCTCTGATAGCCTAAAAGGTTCCTCCCCAGGTTTTTGTAGGCCTCCTTCAGACACTGGGAGGCCACAAGAAGGTCACTTCAAAGCCTCCTCTTTTTCAGACTGAAGAGCCCCAATTCCTTCAGTCTGTCCTCGTGTCTGGGTTTGTAATGACACTATTTGCTCCAGGAGATTGTTCTTTGCTTTTAGGGAAAAAAATCTTGATGAAATTTTGAATCTGGTTGGAAATAGTATCTAGGTGCAGGGCTGTGGTATGAAACCATGTTGCAAAAAACACTTTCTAGATTTTGAGGAGTTTTCAGTAGTCTCAGCATCTTTCCAGTTTGTTGCAGTCACTGGTGCTGCTCACACTAAGTTTCTAGGTACATGGTCAGACCTGCTAGCACATCCTTTCTACTAACCTCCCTAGATCTCCCTTTCTGGACATCCAGGAGTTTGTTATGCATGGTTCTCTAACTCATTTTGCCTGCTTTTCTCTGAGAGCTGTTTTTAACCCAGACATACTAATCTTACAAAGGCTTGACAATCTGTTCCACTTTGCTTTGACTAGCACCAAAAAACACGTGGAGCAAGGAGACACTTGTACTCATTTGCCTACTTATTATTTTCTGAACATGCAGTAGGTTTGAATCCTTTTTCATGGTCATTCTTCTAAAGTGCATCTCTTCCCTCATTTATTTTCTGTTTTGTACTTTTTTTCACTTCAGGCAGCTTTATTCTTCATGATTTAGTTGTTCTGTGAAAACACACTCCTTGGCTAACAAAGCCATTTCTCTTCCCTTTAAAGTTTGTTAGCCCTCTGGGGTTTGAAGAACAAACCCAACCACTTGTTTTCCCATTTGAAGGCTTTTTTCCTCTCTTCAAATCTTATGCCCTCCAGACAGAATGAGTAGAACTTGTTTTCCCAGATCAGGTGCCATCTGGGAGAGTCCCTAATTAAGTTTAACTGTTGTGGTGTTGGATTTTACTTCCTTTAATAGGGGCAGGATATGGTGTGTGCTGTGACTCTGCTCACCACTGCACATTGAGTTGTTCAAGGGTACTGCAATTACACATAATAAACTGATTTATAGCTCAGTTCATAGACCTATAAACACCTATCCCAAAATGATGCTGAGTAACAGAGCTGATCTGAGTTAAAGGGCTAGAGCAACCTCATGTAGAGAAAAGGAACATCCTGACAAACAGATATGTTGTCATTGTACTGAAGGGAGCTTAGGGAGATCACCTGTGGTCTCTTAGAAGGAGAAATGAGTTAATCTTTTGGTACCTTCTCAGGGACTAACATTAATGATGCTCTCCAAACTGGTGCAAAGCTGCTAAATGATTACATTGCTCAGAATGACATTGATGCCAGGAGTGTCTCTCTGATCATCTTCCTCACGGATGGGAGGCCCACTGTTGGGGAAACACAGTCGTCCAGAATCCTCAGCAACACCAAGGATGCCATCCATGATAAATTCTGCCTCTTCACCATTGGCATCGGCAATGATGTGGACCACAAGCTGCTGGAGAGGATGGCACTGGAAAACTGTGGCATGACAAGACATTTCCAGGAGGATGAGGATGCAGCTAGCCAACTCAAAGGGTTTGTTTGCTTTTCTTGGGCTTATATATACTTTTAGTCATCTGGGTCAAGGTTTTGGATGGGAATTTCTCTCAAGCTGAACTCTGGTTGAGAAATACAAAGTATGTTCAGATACTGAGGATACTGTCCCAAAGTTGTCTCCTTCCTAACAGACCACCTGAGCTGTCCTTGAGTTTGCCAGCCCCTCAGGATGAGGCATCTCTTATGAGGACACACTGAAAGAGTTGGGGCTGTTCAGTGTGGAGCAGAGGAGGCTGTAAGGTGACCTTATTGTGGCCTCCCAGTTTCTGAAGGGGGCCTACAAAAAAGCTGGGGAGGGACTTTTTAGGCTATCAGGTAGTGACAGGACTAGGGGGAATGGAGCAAAGTTGCAGGTGGGGAGATTCAGAGTAGACATGAGTGCCACCTCTTCACAGGTGAATGGAAGGAGGAAATAACGAATTGCTTGGTTCAGATTGACGGCATAAATATCATGGAGGGGCTCAGGAATGGAGATCCCCATTTGGGACAGAAAATTATATCTTTATGTTTTGAAAAAGATAACCTCATGGCCAAGATCCAAAATATTTGAAAAACATGCAAGGGTCATTCCTGGATGATCATATTAGTTGCTTTACTCTCTCTCATTCTAACAAGTTTCCTGTAATCCTCATTATTTAGTAGGACTAGAGAGGAACAGTAAAAAGGTACCTGAACCATAGCTCTGCCTGAAATACCAGGCAGTGTGTCAGGCAGAAATGTTTGGCTTTCACTCACAAGACACTAGTGTTTTGGATCTCAAAATCCAAAAAGACAGTCAGTGAGTAAAGACCTCTCACCTAGCTAGTGTCTAAATCATCTGGAGCAATGAAACCTCCTTCCACTAGAGCTTTTCTTTTTCTGGTGGTTATGCATGGACAAGAGTGTCTTCCTTTTAAACTGGACCTTATAGACCCATATTTCACTCCAGATATGTCATTTTCTTCTCAGGACATGCATTTTGGGTAGCAAGTAGCATTAACTGGCCAATGAGGGATGCACTGATTGTTTGGGAAACACTACCAATGTTTGTATCTCTATCTGATAAAGAGTTTAGTTTATCTAACTCAGTGATGGCAAACTCATTTGGCATCTGGTGGCAAATATATATGGAAATCATAGAATCATAGAATCAAACAGATTGGAAGAGATCTCCAAAATCATCCAGTTCAACCTAGCACCCAGCCCTAGACAATCAACTAGACCATGGCACTAAGTGCCTCAGCCAGGCTTTTCATGAACACTTTCAGGGACAGTGACTCCACCACCTCCCTGGGCAGCCCATTCCAATGCCAATCACTCTCTCTGCCAACAACTTCCTCCTAACATACATCCTAGACCTCCACTGGCACAACCTGAGACTGCGTCCTCTTCTTCTATTGCTGGTTGCCTGGCAGAAGAGACCAACCCCCACCTGGTTACAGCCTCCCTTCAGGTAGTCATAGACAGCAAAGAGGTCACCCCTGAGCCTCCTCTTCTCCAGGCTAGTCACTTGCTGGAAAGGCACAATCCCTTGCCAGAGGCTAATTGAAATCACTGTTGGAAGGAAGATCTGTGTGAGTGGCAAAGTAATTTCTGATTTTTTTTCAGTGACCAGTAGGTTATATATTTACCCTGACATTTGCTTGTATTGTAAGACAGGTTGTATCTGTCTGCCTATTTGTGTGGAGTTATTTCACAGCATTTCTCGGGTTGAATTCACTTGTGATTTAAAATACATCGAGGTCATTGCATCAAAGACACTGAATGCTCAGAGAGGCTTTAGAATAAAGCCAATCACTTCAGGGTTTGGGTTTCCTTGGAGAGAGAATAACACAGAAAGTGTGACTCTAGCTTCCAGACACTCTGTTTAAGCAGATGTGAAAAATAGGTGGCAGCCTGAACCAAAAAAGGGTTGAGGCCAGTTCTTTGTTTATTTATCAAATTAAACTTGCCAAAGTATGAAGAGCCTGGCATTTGAATGGGTAATATGGCATTCTTGGAGCAGCCTGGGAAGATCCATCAAAAGCACATCACTGGAGGAAAAACAGTACTGCAAACTTATGCCTTGAGCACTTGTAAAGGCTTTTCTGGCTTGTCCAGTGCAGTTTCCTCAGGAGTACTGCAGGTCATATTAATAAAGCCTTACAGGGTTAAAGTCTCTAGTTCATGGGAGAACTGGGGCTGTTTAGTCTGGAGAAGAGAAGACTGAGAGGAGCTCTGATCAATGTATACAAATATCTGAGGGGTGGGTGTCCAGTGGATGGGGTCAATCTCTTTTTGCTGCTCAGCAGCAATAAGACAAGGAGCAACAGCTACAAATCTGAACATAGGAGGTTTCATCTGAACATGAGGAGAAAATTCTTACAGTGAGGGTGACAGAGCACTGGAACAGGCTGCCCAGAGAGGTTGTGGAGTCTCCTCTGGAGACTTTCAAAACCTGTCTGGGTGCTATTCCTAAGCAAACTATCCTCGGGGATCCTGCCTTGGCAGGGAGGTTGGACTCGATTTCTGAAGGTCCCTTCCAACCCCTAAAGTTCTGTGACTCTGTGAAGTCATTGCTTGCTCCAATAAAGTCAGCAACAAGGTAGAAGGGAGTTCTCTTCTGCCAGTCTTGTATTCAGCGATTAGTAATCCTCCATTCCTTGGAAATAGACTCATTTATGGTAGCATAGTAAGCTTGCTTCTTGATTTGCTTTCTCCTCTGACCATCAGAAAACCATATTCCTGTCTGTTGCATGTTGACCATCTCAAACTGTATTATTTAGGGTTCTTGCACTGATGCAGAAGCTTCAATTCAGATACTCTCTGGCTTTGGAGAGCCCAGCATCTTGATCTTACAGTTTCTGTCTCTGGAATATCATGCATAATGCCACTAGAAAGCTCTGGATAATGGCTTCTCTTCAAAGTGCATTCTGAAATAATTGAGGTGCTTTCTGTGAGCCCGAGAAGCCAAGAAATTAATTTTTATGGACACTTTAGCAAAGTTAAGGGGTCACAAATGCCATACCTCCTTGCATAGTGGAAGGTAGGTGACTGCCAGACCCATGCTGGGATGCTTCTGAATATAATCTAGAGTTTAGATGCTTGAAAAACACTGAAAACAAAAATGAGGCAGAGAATCATTCTGGTTGAAAGGGAACTCTGGTGGTCATGTAATTAAGGCTTCTGCTCAAAGAAGAGCTGACTTCAAAAACACATGAGGTTTCTCAAGGTTGCCTGCACTTGAGCTTTAGAAATCTCTGAAGGCAGTGACTCCCTCATCTCTGTAGGCCCAGTTGTAGTGGAGGTAGTAGTTCAGTCTGGGGTCTGGTAGCTCTAATTGCTCCTGAATGTCTTAAGGATCCATATTGGATAGTCTAACTGGATCCTTGGCCATGTGTAAGTGCAAGAGTGTGTTCACAAACTTGGATGAACAGTGGTAATGGTGAGCAATGTTTTTGTTCAAGGTTCTATGATGAAATAGGAACACCTCTTCTCTCTGACATTCGTGTTGATTACTCTGAAGACAATGTGGAACAAGTCACTCAGAACTTCTTCCCCAACTACTTCAATGGCTCTGAAATTATAATAGCTGGCAAACTCATCAACCACACCTCAGATAGTCTTCATGTGGAGGTGACTGCTAGCAACTCCAAGAAATACATCCTCCTGAAAAAAGATGTGGCTATTGACCTGCTGAGCAGGAATGACATCAGAGGAGTTCCTGGCCTGGAAGATGGTAGAGGTGATAACAATTACATCGAGAGGGCATGGAGTTATCTCACCATCAAGGAACTGCTTAATTCCAGGTTGAAGAGTGATGACAATCAGGAAAAAGACTATTTGATGGAGAAAGCTAAGTCAATGGCCCTGGCCTATAATTTTGTTACTCCCTTCACTGTTCTGAAGATGAAAGAGGTTGGGCTCCATTCAGAACCATCTCAAGAGGAATTTATCAGCCCTTCTACTGATGGCATTGGTGAGAAGTTGCAGAGCTTGCAGGGACACAAGGCACCACCAGGTATGAGGGAAAAACAGCCACGTGGCAGTAAAAAAATCTCTTTACATAGGTCATTTCTCATGGCTGACTTTGGCAACAGGGATGATATAGCCAATGAGCTGAGGGGTTATAAACAGAAAACTGAGATTTTTATATTGGTGTTATTGATTCTGGGCTGGATGACCTTGAGCAAACCTTTTAGGCACTTGACTCACTCCCTGGAAGTACTTACTGCTCTGCAGAAACTATTAAAATGTTGTTTGGGTTTTTTTTTGATTCTAAATGAACTCTAAAGTAGCTGCAGGAAGATGTCTTATATTATTCAGTGAGATTATTTTGGGAAAATCATTATATCAGGTCTTTTTCTCCTGCTTAATAAATAATTGTAACTATCTTCCTTCCCTGCTTCTAGGTATACGTCAAAAGCAAGATAAACAAAGAATTAAAGTCTCCAAAACTTCAGGTTGGTGCCCATTTCCATGCCTCTAATAATCCAAAATAATAATGGAATGCTGGATTTATTTAACAATGGATTTATGGAAACCTTAGTTGCATGCCACTGTGGTATAGCCAACCTGATGGATTAGCCCAAACCCTACTTACTTGAGTACTGTGTCCAGTTCTGGGCTCCTCAGTTCAAGAGAGATGTTGAGATACAGGAATGTGTCCAGAGAAGGGCGACAAAGCTGGTGAGGGGCCTGGAACACAGCCCTGTGAGGAACTGGGGGTGTGCAGCCTGGAGAAGAGGAGGCTGAGGGGGTGACCTCATTGCTGTCTACAACTACCTGAAGGGAGGCTGTAGCCAGGTGGGGTTGGTCTCTTCTGCTAGGCAACCAACAATGGAACAAGGGGACACAGGTTCAAATTGCGCCGAGGGAGGTCTAGGCTGGATGTTAGGTGGAAGTTGTGGCCAGAGAGAGTGATTGGCATTGGAATGGGCTGCCCAGAGAGGTGGTGGAGTTGCTGTCCCTGGAGGTGTTGAAGAAAAGTCTGGATGAGGCTCTTAGTGCCATGGACCAGTTGATTGTCTAGGGCTGGGTGCTAGGTTGGACTGGATGATCTTGGAGGTCTCTTCCAACCTGGTTGATTCTATGATTCTATGCTCTTGTCTGATTGGATATTGAGGGCCAGGAAGGTTCAGTGTGGTGTTTGCCCATGCAGCAGGCCTTGGTTAGAGGACACATTTCTGTGTGCTGTGGGAGAATGTAGGTTTCCAACAGAGTGTAGGGAAGAAAAGTATAAAACACTTTCATGACAATTCCCATAAATTACTGAAATGATATCCTGAGATGAAAAATATCCTGACTTTCACCTGTAGTGTTTTGGGATGTTAATGAAAACTCAACCTCTTCTGTGAGAAATCTATAACAAAAAAAAACCCCTAAAACAAACCCATCCTTTGTGAAAAACAAAACAAACCTTGGCATTTCCTGGCAAACTCCATTCCACCTCCTAAAAACAATAAAGTGGGAAGTCTTGGGGAAAAAAAACAGGGACAAACAGACTTTGAAAAGCAGTTTTGTTACATTCTTGGACACTGCAATGTTGTATAAGTCTCTCACACTTGTCTCTTTCCATGTCTTCTCAGCGGATGGAGACCCTCACTTTGTCATTGATTTTCCCTCCAGCAAGCTCTCAGTTTGCTTCAATATTGATGGAGAACCAGGGGACATTCTCCGACTGGTTTCTGATCATAAGGAATCTGGTAAGCAGCCAGGCAAAGCAGATGATTGTAGAGGGAAGTTGCATTGCAAGGATAAGTTTTTAGCAACAAGAGGAAGCACCAAAGTGCTTCATAGGCAAGAAACTGACCTGAAATTGCAAAGAAACTCACTCTTCTGGCCTGTCAATGGAAAATTGATGCATACTAATTTTCTGTCTCTAATTGCCTGGATTGCAAGGGGAGGTGAACCTGGTTCAGGTTTTCATTGAATGGAATCAAGGGAGTAATAATTGCATGTTGACAGTCAAGAGACCCACTTGAGTGTGTGAGGACAACACAGCATCCCTTTGATCCAGCTGTATTAGAGAGCTCAGTTCCTGATCATTACATCCAATATGGTCTGGGGATTGGATTTAATCAGTCCTACTTCATTTCAGGACAAAGCAAAGCATCCAAACCAAGCACTGAGACTATTTCAGTGACAAAACTGCCAAAATAGTTACCAAGCCTTGAGAAAAACCCACATAATTCTGCTTTGCCCAATCCAGTCTGATCCTGAGGGGCTCAAACTGTAGTCTGATCTGATCTGGAATTCTAAGCAGGGCAGCTAATAATCTGCTTACACCCTGAGCAGGGAAACAGTGGAAAGAAGGGATATCAAAACCAGAGACAATGCACAGGCTTGTTTTACAAAGAAGATAAACAAACTCACAATAAAATGATAAGAACTCTGTTCTGTGTGGCAGTGGTCTGCCCCCCATCTTTCTGTGTTCATGCCTGACTCGGTGAATCCAGCTTCTGGCAAACTTTCCCTCAAACCTCTTTCACAAAGTATCTTTGTGCTGTTGCATGAATGGTTCTGTGGCTCAGCTGCAGAATGCATTTGAGGAAAACAGACTCTGCAGCACTTGCAAGTTGAGCCTATGAATAGAGAGATGAGAGATCTCCTTGAGAATGAAGTATGGAGATATTTCACAGAATCATAGAATCAGTCAGGGTTGGAAGGCACCACAAGGATCATCTAATTCCAACCCCCCTGCCATGGACAGGGACACTCTACCCTAGAGCAGGCTGGCCACAGCCTCATCCAGCCTGGCCTTAAACACCTCCAGGCATGGGCCCTCAACCACCTCCCTGGGCAACCCATTCCAGGCTCTCACCACTCTCTCACAGTGAAGAGCTTCCTCCTCCAGTTCTGGAGCCAACCTGATCTAGGGCAGGGTGTCCCTGTCCATGGCAGAGGGGTTGGAACTAGATGATCCTTGTGGTCCCTTCCAACCCTGACTGATTCTATGAAATAGTACATGAGTTTCTTATACTGCCACCCAGAGATGTTCAGCACTTCAGATTGCTAGAAGTTAGGCTATTTCCCCCCCAGGTCCTTCTCAGTCTTCAGGGTTTTGGCCAAGGTAGTAACTCTTACTCTGTGGTTTCTCAGGCTAATTTTGTTCTTAGGGGTCAAGTGGACAGGAACAACAAATCACAATTGTCTACTACTGTGATGGCTTGGGTGTTACCTGCCCCCCCACTCCTCCCCACTTTGGAAATCACCCAGACTAGACTCAGCCAGCTCTGGAAATTTGAATGAAGCTTATATTTACAGCTTAGCTCAATATACAAGCAGAGATTTACAGTATATACAGTTATAGACAGAAATAGACAAGGTAAAAGGTAATACAGAAACACAGCAGCCCTCCCAGAAACCTGAGTCCCCAGGAGGGGCTCCCAACCACCCTTCCACCTTCTCCCACCCCTGAACCTTATCCCAGACATTGCCTTGTGCCCCAAGGAAGAAAGGAGGGTCGGCCAGGGGGTTGGGAAGCAAGTGGATTAATCAGAGAGATGGAGGGTGAGGTCAGAGAGAAATGCAGCCCAGAGCTCAGGTGGAGACCAACTCCCTCATCTATGTTTGGATTCTTGTTCTTATACATGTCAGCAAGCCTATGAGTGAAGTAGACATCACCCTTGTTTATCTTTCACAGCCTGTGATCTAATCCTTCTCACCAAAACATTCTAGTTAGCTTCAAACTAGCGCAACTACACTCAGATGCTTTGAGACCACAGCATTCAGGCACATCAGGGTCCTCTTCTTAGAAGTTTAGTCCCTGTGCCAGATGAGGAACAGCAAGGTCTGCTGGGAGCTCTTCTTAGTCCTCCCAAGCCTGGTGTGTTTGCCCAGGTTTGAGTTATGTGTCAATAAATAGGTGATCTAGGTAAATCACACCAAGGCTAATCAGGCTACCACACTCAGGGTGATGAATATTTGTCTTACATTGCACATGATTGTTTTAATCATGAGAAAGTCTAAGAGTGGACAGACCTTAGGAAGTGGTTTTGCTGAGGAGCAACTGATCCTATCCTGTGTCACTGTGTGCACAATGCTAAGACTACCTGTTTCCAGGGAAGGCAAGTGTTTCTGGGCCTGAGTCATTTGTAGGAGATAGTTTTATAACAAGCTGGTTATACTCTTTTGACTACTGATAGGTGAAATAATCGAGCATGATGTGATGAATCTCCATGTCCTGACTTGCAAGGCTTGCATCTTTGAGCCAACAGACATATTCTTGTTTCCAGTTTTCATATATTGATCATTTTCCTGCAAGGTGTAACTGTGAATGGGCAGTTAATTGGAGCTCCTGCACCACCCAATGGCCACAAGAAACATCGGACTTACTTCAGCACCATCACTATCCTCAGCAATAAGCCAGAAAGATCCTACCTAGAGATCACACCCAAAAGAATCATCCTGGATGATGGGGAAAGACTCCTTCTGTCCTGCGGTCGGAGCGCTGCTGTGCGAAGCAGCAGCCTCGAGGTGTCCATCTCTGCCAATGCCAACGTCACAGTGACAATAAGAGACACGATCAGCTTTGTCATCCTCATCCACCATTACAAGAAGCCAGCCCCATATCAGAGGAATCACCTGGGGTTCTACATCTCCAACAGTAAAGGCCTCTCATCTGACTCCCATGGACTACTGGGTAGGTAACAAGCTGCAATGGTTTGGGTGTTCCCCGCCCCCCCACACTTTAGAAGTCACCCAGACTAGACTCAGCCAGCTCTGGGAATATAAATGAAGCTATTTATTTACAGCTTAGCACAATATACAAGCAGATATTTACAGTATATACAGTTATAGACAGAAATAGACAAGGTAAAAGGTAATACAGACACACAACTCCCCTCCCAGAAACCTGAGTCCCCAGAAGGGGCTCTCAACCACCCCTGCACCTTCCCCCTGCCCCTCTCAACCTTACCCCAGTCCTAAAGAAGAATAGAGGTTCAGCCAAGAGGTTATGAAGCAAAGGTGGGTTAGTCCAAATGGAAGGTGAGGTTAGGGAGATGCAGCTCAGCCAGAAGCCCAAGGCAGAGAGTGACAAAATGGCAAGAGTGTTATCCAATGTTTTCCTTTCTTCTTCAGCAAGACTCTGAGGGGAGTAGACATCACCATTGTTTTCCTTTCACAGCCTATGATCTAGTTCTTCTCACCAAAACATTCTACCCTGCTTCAAACTAGCACACAAGCCATCAGGTAAATCAGACAAAAATGATCCTTCCACACAGTGTCAGAGTCAGAGACAGAGACAGGAGGTAGTGGAGAGGTGGGGTTTAAGTTCTCAAGTGAGACTTTTACATCCCTCTCAAGTTCTGTGAGGATTTGGGAGTTACCTACCCTCCCACTCTTATGAAATCACTCAGACTAGACTCATCCATCAGGAAGTTAAGGAATGAAGCTGTGTTCCAGGCCCCTCACCAGCATCATCATGACTCCTCAAAACATAACTTATTAACAAAACCCCCTAAACTCAGCCAACTTAACTTACAAAGAGGCACAAAGCAGCCAGTCATGGGCTCCGTTTTGTTTTGCCTTGCAGGTCAGTTCTTGAACCACGAAGTTAAACTTCTTCAGGAATCCCTAAACACAAGTCATCTGCAGGTTGGTCAGAACCAAACAGAAGCATTAAATCCAAAGCCTACAAACACCCTGAGTGTGAAGGGCCGGCTTGTTCCTGTGGTGTGGAAGCAGAGGAGGATCTACAATGGCCAGAAGGAGGTTGACTGCTGGTTTGCCAAAAACAATGCAGACAAACTCATCGATGGAAACTATAAAGACTATTTGGCTTCTCATCCTTTTGACACAGGGACCAGCTTTGGGACAGTTAACAGCCTTTAAGGCTGCATTACAGCAGCATGTGACAGTGGTTCCTTTCTGAAGCCTCTAGAGCTAGGCAACTTCTGAATACTTCTGAAGCCTCTAGAGCTTAGGCAACTTCTGAATAGTTCTATATTTTTTGGTGCCAAAGAAATCAAGGCTTTCTGCCCTTGGAAATCATCTGTCTCTCTTCCATGCTGGATGAATACTGGTCATCACATTCCTGGAGAAAAGGAGCTTGGGGAGGGAAGGATTGAGGACATGTTTAATGTGCTCTTCCAGCAGGAAGGGAAGGAGAAATGGGCTAGCAGTAACATCAAATGGGGCAGAGAGATGCTGGCTTTCAAAATAAAGCTATGCAGGACTCTGTGCAATAGCTCCAGGGGCTGGGGAGTCACCCAGGGAAAGGCACAGCTCATACAGTACAGTGCCTAGCTAGAGAGACAGCCTTGGGAGAGATGCCTTGCCAAGAAATGACTTGGAACACTTGCTTCAGCCATGGTTCCTGGGGAAGGAAGAGAGAAAAGTGGGTAGATATTCATCTTCAGTGACTCATTAGCATGAAAGAAGTAACAAATCAAAACCTTGAGACAAAATGCCACACAAGAGGGGATTGCTCTCTTGGTTGTTGAGCTGGGATCTGGATTTGCAACTAAATACAATGTTCCCTAAATCACTATGGACCCTTAAAACAGAGGTGAGCACCTGCATGTGGTTTATTGCTCTTGCTGTGCATAGGCTGCATCTCTGGTCTTGAGCAGCAAGAGGAGTGGTACAGGCTCCCCTTCCATGAAGCACTACATTTAAGTAACATTGCAGGTTTAGTGACTTGAGTCTTGACTCCATCTAAGAAAAACAAATTCCCACTGTGAGCTTCCAACAGATCTGTCATCTCCTTCAGCAGAGCATAACTTCTGCTTAGCAGAGATCTGATTCTCCACATGGTGGTGATGAACCAGCACCCTTAATGACTTCTATGACCCTGCAAAACAGCATCTTGACTTTAGACCAGACATTTCTGGCTGCATTTCTAATCAAGGAGAAGTCTTTCTTTAGTCCAAATTCTCAAAATTTTTTTCATCCCACTTTCCCCTGGCTCCTTCTCTCCCCTTACACTGCAGGAATTCGTACAGAGCAGGAATTTGGCAGCAGGAGGTCACAGAAGGGCTCGCCAGCAACCCCCACTGCAGGTGGTGCTGCTCTGCAAAGAAACCTCTGCAAGGCTGTGGGCTGTTTCAAAGTGAGGCGTCACTGACTAACGCTATAGATCAGTCACAAGGGAGTTTGCTCAGTAGTGAACCTGGCCAAAGAGGACTGCAACAAAGACAATGGCAAGGCCAAGTTGAGCTCATGTATACACTGCCTTTCCAGAACTGGAAGGAGGGTGGGTGTGGAAGCATCTCCAGGAGCTAAATGATATCCATCTGTTAGGACAAAACAGAGTTGCCAGAGACCTACAGAAATCACGACTGATTTTTCTCATATTTAAATAAATTGTATTGTTGCTGTAGGAGATGAAGCTGCTGGGCTGGGGTGGTGGTTTTCCAGTTGCTTGATCATCTGGCTAGTACTGCTCACACTGTGGTAGCAGAGCAGGTAACAAGCATCCTTGCTTATTCACACCTGTGTACTCTGGAGAGGTCAACAGCCAAAAGCAACCAGCTAGATTTAATTGCACTCTGGAAGAGCCATGAAGAGAGCTAAGATAGTGTGAAACTCATGGCAAAGCTCACACTTCAAAATGGAAACAACTGCTTTGGGCCCAGCAAGGGCTCTCCTGCAAGGGAGAATGAAAGGCAACACATTCAGCAGTCCTGAGCATGCAATAACCAGAAAGGTTAATGCTCTGAAGCACGGTCATGGCCCAGAAGTTAGATGAGAAAAAGTATCTGGGAAGTTAACTTCTCCACTCAAGAAAGGAATGGAAAGATCTCAGCCCATTTAGGAATAACCTGCCCTTTCAGGAGCAGAGCATGGCAGTGAACTCCTAGACAGTCCAGAGCTTGGCAAGTGTCTTCTTCATATTACCCTTACTAAAAAAGATTTTGAAATCTTCACTCTTCTCCCACATTTTGCTGTTCAAGTGCATTGTAGGGGGAGCAAATGGCTTCAGCTCTCATCTCTCCTGTATATGGATATGTGCACATATATATATATATGTGCACACATGCACATTGCTGATGGTTCAGGTGCACCATCAGTTCTCTTCCTCTAGCCAAGGAAATGCATTTCTTTCAGGGCCTGAAAAGAATAATGATCAAGTCCAACTTCCAAGCCATATAAAGCACCTGGAGCAACATACCCAACCTCTTATTAAAGCTCCAGTTACCCATTTCACAATAAATATCTTACAGTGAACACTGTGGTGAAGCTTTCATTTGGTGAAGATAAAATGAGCTTCAAAGTGAAGGTTATGTATGTTTCGTGCTGCTGGACAAGCTTTTGTTACCAGATGAGTTAAAATGTTTACAAAACATTGGGAACCAAAGTAATTTCAGAAGGGAACTGATGGTCAGTGATGTACTTCAAGCCTCTATATACCTGGCAGGAACCAAGAAGTGTGTTTGGTGAACAGACCCTAGGATTCTAACTGCCACATTACATTGAGAACTTAACCCCATAGAGAAAACTGAGTCAGCCTTTAAATAACAGACATTGGAAACCAGAGTTTGTGTCTCTGTTGCCCCAAAAGCAGTTATTGCCTTTGCCCTTGCTGTAAACATCAGCTTTCCCTCATCTATAAAGAGGACATTACAACACTTTGCCCTCAGAAGGAGAATGCATCCAGGTTTGGCCCTCATATCCCTTTGCTATAGCAGACAGACCCCAGGAAGAGAACTGAGACAACTGCACGCACAGGCACATGTTTGGTTTCATCTCCAAGAGTCACAAAGCACTTTGGTTTGCAGTGATTCCCTTACATATCGCAAGCTGTTCAAACAGCTTGGGAATGAGGGCTGAGTGCAATGGACATAATGTACATGACTGTTTCAGACAAGGGCTACTGAATCATAGAATCAACTAGATTGGAAGAGACCTCCAAGATCATCCAGTCCAACCTAGCACCCAGCTCTGTCCAACCAACTCGACCATGGCACTAAATGCCTTATCCAGGCTTTTTTTTTAACACCTCCAGGGATGGCGACTCCACCACCTCCCTGGGCAGCCCATTCCAATGGCAAATCACTCTCTTTGAGAAGAACTTAGGACATGCTTGAGAGGGACAACCTTCCCCACACCTATTTTGAGTCTTCTCAGCCAGTCTCAACTCAGGACTAAGGATCATGTCACTTATCTTTCAACTTAGGAGAAAGACATTGCTGTGGCTAAATCTGCAGTCTTTGCATACTGCAGCACTGCACTGAGCAAACCACAAAATACCAGTACACTTCAGAACAGGGAGTAAATTTCTAACAGGGAAGCTGTTTTAATCTATTTTCAGTCAAGACCTTAAACAACACAGGAGTTTCTCTAGCCCTTACCACCGGAGCTCCACCAGGTGAGTAAAAGTTGTATTGTGAAAGTGATTTCAGTGAGCAATGTAAATGATCTATTCAGAGAGCTGTGTGACGTGTTCTAAAACCCATTTGATGTGCCAGCACAAGCAGGATTTTAACCCTTCATTAAGAAATAACAATAGAATTAATTTCCAGAACTACAGTATAAGACTGCAGAGCTGTTAAGTGTAGCCAAGTGTGTCTGGCTCACTAAGACACACGGAGAACTTTGATTGGTATCTAATGCTTCTACAGTACTTTGAAGTTGGAAAAATACCCCAGCAACAGAAAACTTCACATGCTCTCAGCTCAGCTTTTAAGTAGTCTAAAGCTGTTTATGATAGAAAATCCAAATCCTTTATTTTTTCACTCTTTAAGATGTGTTTTCTTCAGAAAAATACAAGGGAGGGGAACAAAAAAGACAGAGAACTCGTGCCCAACCTCTGGAGACTGTCGTGCAATAGGCAGCCTGTCTATGGCTTGAGCAGGTCAATCTTTTCTCTTCATTGGATCCTGGATCAGGCCCTGCTCTGAGGTCTATCCATCATTTGAACTCTGTACAGATCTCCTCCCAGCTGTGTATCTGCACCCAGACTGGGAGTTCCTGCTGCAGCTGCTCTGTGCTCACTTCCCAGAAGAGCTGGGAAGTGTTTTGCATTGTTGTGTGTTTCTAGACGAACACACAAGATGTTAAAAAGACAGCAAGGGCAAAGTCCTGCACCTCACACTTTGGGCTTTAAGTGGTAGATGTGGGGTGACCCAGGGGTCTTGTACTGCAGCAACCCTAGCTGAGGCTATTGCCTTATTCTCAGAAGATCATGACTGGTTAAGAAAGCTTCAGCTGACCTTTCAAAGGTAGGTTTTTAGTCAGGTCTGTAGAGATTTTTATATATTTATTTTAAACTATGTAAAAGGAAAACATCCAACTTCTGCTTCCCAGTAAACGCTCACTGTAAGATGGCAACTGAGACAAACCTCCAAAGTCTGTTCCAGTCTGGAGCCCAGCACAGGCTGATACAGCATCATAAGGTGTTTGCTGTGACGTAGCTCATACAACCCACCTGTAGAAACTAAGCACTGTGGTTTAGCTTTCCTATGGGGTGATAGCCCTGCTGCAGAAAGAACTTTCCTGGGAACTCACCAGGAAAGATTTCAACATCAGGCTGAGGGACCTGGGGCTTTTTAGTCTGGAGAAGAGAAAACTTAGAGGGAATTGGGTAAATGTTTATAAGTATCTGAGGGCTGGCCAGGAGCAGGGGACAGGCTTTGCTCACTTGCTCCCTGAGATAGAACAAGGAGCAATGGGTGTAAATTGCAGCAAAAGAGATTCTACCTCAACACAAAGAGGAACTTCTTGTCTGTAAGGGTCACAGGCTTCCCAGAGAGGTTGTGGGGTCTCCTTCTCTGGAGACTTTCAAGGCCTGTCTGGATGTGTTCCTCTATGATCTGTGTTAGATAGTATTGTCCTGCTCTGGCAGGGGGGTTGGACTCGATGATCTCTTAAGGTCCCTTCCAACCCCTAACATCCCGTGGTCCTGTGAGCATCTCATTCCTCCCCTTTACAGTGTTAGGGTCTCCCAAAATATTAGGCACATGAAGTCATTTCACTTATGAATCAGTTCTAGACCAAATATTTATTGCATTCATTATAAAACAGTAAAAAACATCAAAGACAACCTTCCCAATGAAAGATATTTAAATACACATTGCAAAACAATTCTTCTGAGTATTCTGGATGGAGAAGTGTCACATCTCAGGTGGTACAGGATAGATTTTTTTTTCTATTAAAAAACCCAGACCAAAACAGATATTCCTTTGATTTCAGCCCCTAACCCTGACAAAAAGTTACACCCAGCTGTCCAGCCAGGGGAAGTACCCATCCACACCCCAACATCAACATGCCTGCATGTGTAAGGTTAGGGTCAGACAGATAAAGCAGATACTGCTCAAGCCTGTACAGGATGCACAGACACCATCCCAAAAGAGAGACAACTAGATGAGACAGGCAAAAAAGATCTCTGCAGATCCATGGGGACCAGTTTGCATTCCCTAGTCTGCCCTTCCTTGGCCAGCTCAAGAACCACAGTGCTGCTTCCATTTGCTCCACCTCCTTTGTTGCAGTGTTGTCAGATGACCACTTGATAGCTGGGCTGCTTCATCTTCTGGCTTGTTCTCAAGGGTCCTGAAACATCCTGGTCGCTTTCAGACTGTTCAGAATCCCCATCTGGAGAGATTAATGCCTAGAAAGGAGAACAGACACATGCAGATGGAGTGAAAAGTTCTCAGCTCTTCTTGATAATTCTCGCAGAAGAGGTCAAGCAGCCCTACAGGGCTCTGGTGCAAGGTGTAATTCTCTCTGGCAAGTGCAAAAGGTCTCCTTGGCCATCTCTCCAACAACAGCAGACACCATGATGATCTGATGTTCCAGCCACCCCTCCCTCCCCTTGAGAGAGGAACAGGAAGCTAAAAGCTTTGCTCACCATGGGACAGGACACACACATAAACATGCATGTTCAGGCCAGGCTGCAGCCTCAGTAGAGATGTATAAAAACTAGGTCACACATCTTTAACATCTGTACCAAATTTGGACCTTTTCCCAATTCCCCAGCTACTTGCCATCTCCAGAGCTCAGCCAGGAGAGCAAGCAGAGCTACAGCATTAGCTTGACCTTGGGCCATTGGGCTCAGGAATAGTGTCCTAACCTGGTAGCATTCTACCTGACAAAGCAGCTCCTGGCTTGATTGTGTGAGCTGAAATAGAGTACTGACCATTCACCAGTACCTTTCCAGATGAGAAAGCCCATGGCTTTGCTACATGATCAAAAGGACACCCATTGTCACCAGGAACACCTCTGTTCTCAGTAGCTAGTTTCAGACTTGAAGCTATCAACAGGCTACTTTGAGCTAACTGGCTTCCACCAGCCTGGAGCATTTGCACAGTGCAGACAGATCCATGTGTAGGGTATCCCCTGGCCACATCAGCTGGAAAAGGAAAAAGGTCACATTTCACCCAGGCTGTGGCTGCACTGACTGCAGAAGAGCTGAAACCCAATGCTGGCCAGTCAGCAGGCTGCGTGGATGAGCATGGCTAACAGGTGCAGCTTGACAGATTGTTTCCCAGTCCTGTACTACTCCTCCTTCATACTTGAAAAAGACATCTTTGGGCAAGAGAAGCCCTGCTTTCATTACCACTGATAGTAGCTAGCTCTAAGTGCAGCTGTAGTGCAGGCAACCCTTGTGCTTATCTTGCATCATGCCCATAATTTGGGAACTCAGTCAAGTCATGGGATTTCTGGTTAACACTAGTCAAGACATCAGAAGTGTGGCCAGGTCCTTGGCACCTCAGCATCTAACTCTACAGAGAGGCAGAAGCCTAGCACCACAAGGGCCTCCAGTGATATTCTCCTAGATGAGCATTGCTGAGAGTCTTTTCCTCTTCTTTCACTTGTATGTCACAGAACCTGAACAGTTCATGGCTACTGCAGGGACAAGGTGCAAGTACCACAACCACCCCCATAAGCATAGTTTCCTCCTCCAAGGCAGTGTAAACAACCTACTAAAGCTTATCTGCCCCCACTTGGAACTAACCTGTGCCTGACCCAGAGCAACCTTTCATCTGAAAGACACAAGCCAAAGGATGGAGCCACACATGTTCACCCAGACAATGTCACCAACAGTTTGGGCAGTGCCAGAGCTTGGGCAAAACCAGGAGTATGAAACAATTGGTCTCATCTATAGCTATCTCAGTGCACAATTGTGAATGAATGTGCCCTCCACTTTGTTAGGACTCAGGCAGCACGACAGGGTCAGTCACCACAGCAACAATATGACTAAACAGGAAAAACAAACCACAATGACTCAGTGACTTCAAAGGAGCAGAAGAGCCGCAGGGGAAGACTTCCTCCCCACCCTCATGCACACTCCAGCCCTTCCATCCGATGTTATCTTCACAGCAGCATGTTAGACACTTTAAGGACAGGAGTAAATCAGATTAAGCTCTCATGTACCCCCAACATAGGTTAAGGAATATTTTTTGGTTCAACACTCACTGGGAAGTCTGCTCTTTTTCTGTGACGATTTCCTCTGTTTATCATTAATATTGTGATACTGCTGAACCTGGAAAACTGGTGGCTAGGTAGTCACATGCAGCACTATGCACTCACTGAATCCTGACAGGCTGCAGCAGGCTAATTTGGGGAGGGGGAGCTAAGGAACTGGTAGTTTCATCTGCAAACTAAAATCCCTTTGCAGCCAAGCACAACTGAGTAGGAACCAAGTGTTATGCATCCAAGCCTATTTAGGCTGCCATCTGCCCACCACACAACTGCTCAAGCCAACAACTCCCCCAGTAACCTTTCCACAGCTCCTCAGGAAGCTCCATTACAAGACAGTACCAAACCCTTAGATATGATTTTTAAACCCAACTCCAGTATGGGAGTTTTCAGCACGACTTGGACAAGGCACCTCTCCTGCAGATGCATCCAGGTCAAGATCACAGCAGGTCAGTGGCACAGCTGGAAAGGGATGGTAATTTCCCATTCCCAGGACAATGTGCTACTGTCTCACTCAGCAGTGCTCAAATACTTCATGCATTCCTTCCTGCACAAGGAGGCCAGCAATTTGCTAAACAACGTGGGTCATGCTACCAGCACAGGGCTGCCCATGTGCTCTGCTAACGCCTCCTGTTCAGGGGAGAAGGCTGACTGCTGGTTTGGTACTTCAAGCAGATCCAAGCCATCTCAGGGGCAGAGAAAGATTGCACACACAGATGAGAGCAATGACAGGTTGTAAACCAAAGCAGCTCTGGGACTCTCTCTCTGCTAGCAATGGAAATGTTTGCCTAAAGCTCCACCAGCTTGTTGCAGAGGTAGAAACCATCCCACTGTCCTCCTGCACCTGAACTTCAATGAGTTCCTCTGAATCAGTAGGGCTGACAGGTGGGAGTCTCCTACCAGAGACATCTCTATTACCCATTTTTATTGTAGCTTAGTTCACCTTGAGCTATTTAAAAATAAGCTGAGTTAAGCAACCAGCAAGTCAAACTCACTCTTGGAATAGTCTTCAATACTTGAATGCCAGTACCTATGTTGTTTGTTTTTCATAGGATCACAGAGTCATAGAATCAATCAGATCACCCAGTTCCAACCTCCCTGCCATGGGCTGGGACACCCTACCTTAGATCAGGATGGCCAGAGCCTCAGCCAGCCTGGCCTTAAACACCTCCAGGGATGAGGCCTCAACCACCTCCCTTGGCAACCCCTTCCAGGCTCTCTCCACTCTCATGGTGAAGAACTTTTTATCAGCACCTTCAGTATAGGGATTCACCAAGTCACATCTTCCATGAAGGGAACTGGGACAGGTGCTGAAATCTGTGCTGACCAAAGGCATCTAGCATATACACAATATACATCATTACTCCATATACTACATTAGCTTCTCTCCTATCTTAAACTAGCCTCTAATTTTTCACAAGTATCCCTGTTGTTAGACTGAGTTTTGCTTTAAGGTTCATCTTTGAAACCTAAACCTCCAGAAAAGGAGCAGAAACTCCAACACTACTCTTGGGAAAAGAAAAGTTAAAAAATAACCCAAACCAAAATATTATTAAACCAGAGCTGTTTTCTTGAGCAGAAGAAACAAAGAAATCAGTGATAAGATCTATAGTTTATTGGCTTTTGCAAGGGAAAAGAAACTCAGGTCAAGGACAGGACATACAAATCAGAAATACAGGGCCATGCAGATAAACACACTTCTCCAACCTCAGCAGCACTAGATTCAAACTGGTGCTCTTGGGAGATCTCTTTCCATCCCATGAGAAGGCTAAACTGCCCCCCAACTGTATAAAGATTTATCAAGTCTGAGACAACAGAAAGCTTTAAGACTGATTTGGAAGGAGTGGTGAAATTCTTCCAGCCATAAGAGTTGAAGCTGTTCAGTATGGAGAAAAGGCAGTTCCACAAAGACCTCACAGCAGCCTCCAGTACCTGAAGGGGGACTGCAGGAAAGCTGGGAAAGGACTTTTTACAAGAGCTTGTAGTGATAAGATGAGGGAATGGATTAAAGCTTGAAGAAGGTAGATTTCAACTGGATATTAGACAAATTCATACCTGCGAACAGGTTGCACAAGGAGGTTATGGATGCCCCTTCCCTGGAGATGTTCAAGGCCAGGTAGGATGAGGCTCTGAGCAATCTGTTCTAGTGGAGGCTGCCCGTGCCAATGACAGGGACGTTGCAATTAGCTGATCTTTAAGGTCCCTCCCAACCCAAACCATTCTATGATTCTATAAGTAACAGTGAATTTGTTCCTTTCAGAGTGAAAACATTCAGCAGCTGCTCCAGAAGCCCACTGTAACAGTTGTGGCTCACCAGAAGAGCTTTAAAGCTCACAAGAGCCTGACATTTTTTTTTGGTCTACATTGCAGCCCATGGAGTCCTGGAGTGACACCAGTGGCAGGAGTGCTGGTTGTTGGGTTCCTTCTTGCTACGCAGCTGGTCTACCAAGCCAGGGACAAAGCTACATTTCCCTGCTATTTGTATAGAAAGTACCAACTGTGGATTTTTAACAGGTTAACTCCAGGCTGCCCCCTTCTATTCTCCTTTTCTTTTCTAAATACAAACTGCTACTTCCAGTGAAAATAATGACACTCTCTATGGGTGAGATAGGCAGAAGTTTGAAATTCAAGAAGGCAGCATGATGGGGAGCTGTTGGCGCCTGCTGCTAGACAGCCCTGATGAACCCTGATAAACTGCAGGACACATTAGCCTCAGCCAGCTCTGCCCTGTGCAGAGATCCTTCTCAGCCTCCCTCCCTCTCCATGGGGCAGCAGAGAGGGAAGAAATTCCCTTACTTGAACAGGCTGTTGGCAGCAGTGACCTCAGCAAATCCTCATTTTCTGCTTTCAAGCCTGAATTCCAACCAATCCAGCTGCAAAGCCCAGTTAAGCCAACATAATCTTTAATTCATAGGCTAAAAAGTTGACACGTGAAGAGGGAACCTATGGCTGTGCCTCAAGATCCAGTGCCAAGAAACACTTGGAGAAGCAGGTCAGGTTACCCCTTTGCTGTATTTCTTCATTACCTGCCTTCTCTACCCAAACCATTCATTAGGCCAGAGATGCAGAAACATATCTGAAGAGGAAGGAAACAGTCCCTGTAGATTGCTCCAGGTACAAACCAGTGCCCTTGGCAGCTCCACCAGACTGATGGATCAGAGGGTTTCAAGACAGACAGATGATAGGCACATTGAAGGCCTCAGCAAACGCTTGTCTGTGAAACAGAATCAGGTACTTGGAAAATGGAAGAAGCTTTTGACAACAGGAGAACTGTGAGAATCCATTTTCTACCACTTGAAATGACCTGTCTAGTTGACCTATCAAAAGACTTTGTCCTAACTTCTGGAGAATAACAGACACCTTCCCTTTAGATTAGTCAAATCTGAGCTAGAAGCCACAAAATTCTTGCCCTATCTTCAGTGCAGCAAGGCAGAGGATCAGTTTCTTTTCCATGATAAACCTTCTGTAATACCATCTGTGTATCCACAGCAGCAAACCAGCTAGAACAAGTGCTCCAGATGTAGGTTTGTAAGGCTGGAAAGGAGACTGACAGCTCAACTAGAGATGCCATCTTCTTACCCTCATTTCTGAACTGTTTTAATTTTAACCATTCTCAACCTTTCAGGAACACACCAGCATATCCAGTCAGTAAAGCAGACCTTCTCTGTTACTTTCACATTTGCATCCAACCTAACACTCTCAACAAAGTACCATTCCCGAATGTCTCTCAGCACTAAGAAAATGGGACTGTGTCATAACCAGGTCAATGCTCATGCCCAGAACTAATCCACCTTCATGTCCCAGGTATGGATTCTTAGCTTCAGTGCCCAGCTATCAAGGCACAGTGGCACTGCCCAGCTCAGGCCTCTTTCCAAAACAATGGAAGATTTCTTGAGGATGCCCTCTCTGCACAAACCACTCAGGACACTCCCTGGGGCGGATTCTGTGTGTTCCTAGTGACCTCGCCGAGCTACAACTGTTTATCTGGAGGCTGGGCCAGGAAGAGTGATTCACTAGTCTCAACAGCTGTTCACATCTGCCTGCCCATCCTGCCAGAGAGGGCGCTTCCAGCACTGCATCCCCATGAGCAGTGACTGCTTCTTTGCACCCCTGAGCTGTGGAAGCCATAGCTGCTGTGCAGACTGCCAAGCACACTGTTAAACACCATTACCTCTATGTGTGCTGCAGTGTCACCAGTAGTTGGGTGTCCCACTCACCAGCAAAAGAGCAGTTACTCTTTCATACAGAGCTCTCAGAAAGCAGGAGGTTTTTTTCCTGTTTATCCTAAACTTCTCAGCAGAAGCTACTCCAGGAGCCAGCCTGTGACTGCCAGAAGCTATCTTATTCCAGCAAGTCTTGCCAGTGAACTGCAGGATATCTGCAGTCGTACACAGAGCACTTTGAAATGGTCTGGGTGCTAGCGGAAGGAAGGGAATTCAACCCAGAAACTCAGGTTGTGGTCTCTGCCCAAAAGCAGATGAGAAGCACAGATACCACCTGCCCAGAAAATCACCTATCATTAAGAACAATAAAGTCTTCTGGGCCTGAAGTGCTTCCTCCTCCCTGAAAATGTTAAGTGCCAAGTTCTGACTACATAAAAACACAGCTTCCTACAGTTAGGAGACCTTCATCTGGTTGAAAAAACACCAAAACATTACAAAACCAGGATTCTTGGCTAGACCTCATCCTCTAAAGAGGATGCTACTAATTACAATGGAGAAACTAAGCTCTTCTAAGCCAAGATTAATTACAATTAAAAATGGGAAAGTTGAAAGAAATTGTGCAGAAGTGCCCACCAGCTTCAGCCAGCCACTCCTGTGAGCCCACACAGATTAGCCTTGAAGTTAGCTCACCCCTCACAAGATACTGTTGCCATAGGATCACTTTGTAGGCTGTAACATTGCTCTTTGTTAGACGGGGCCAGACCATCCCAGAAAACACCCCTCTGTTGACCTCAGCTGCAAGATCACTTAGCAGGATCATTGAGCACACGTGTAAAGCATCACCCCAGGCACCGGCAGTGTGCTGGTGTGTTACAGCAGTGCAACAGAGCACAAAAGCCTTGCTAAAACCTTGCAGCTTGCTCTCAAACACAGGACATCCTGGGTCTTACCTCCGTTTCCTCAGTCATCTTAGCCTGAGGAGTTTTGATGGATCCATTGATTCTCAGGGTGTCCTTCTGCTTGTATTTCCTCATGATCAAGCTGTCCACGATCCAGAACATAATGGCCTTGGGGAGAAAAGTTACATAAACTGACTACAGAGACCAAAATACAAAGTCAATCGACCACAGCTATTTCTTCTCCTTTTGGTTTCTCCAGATGTCTAGCCTTGATCAACCTAATTTAGTATCTAAATAACTCTGCAACACATGTGTCCATGGGGGATGGATGAATCCAATTTCTGAGATCCCTTCTCACATAAATCCTACTGATTCCAAAGAGATGCAGCCCTCAGCTAACGAGTGCTGGCTCTCTTCAGAGTCAGCCACCAGGCAGCTTGGATGAGTGGGAATTAGGAACAGAAACTATGGCAGGGCACTAGTGACTGGTTTGTGTATTCATGACAACAAATGTATTTGTTTCCACTCCTCCCCAGCATGTCCCTGACACTTCAATTACTCTGCCCCAAGCCAGTGCCTCTACATACACCTCATTTGATGGACACACCATAATTCACAGACCACCCCGCCCTGTGCTTGCAGAGGCATCACTTACATTGACTATAAAAGGCATGACAAACGTGACCAGGATGAGCTTCAGCTTGCTGTTTGGTACATAACCCAGGAGAATCTGCTGAAGCTGCAGGAGAAAGCATTTAAAGGCATCATTTGAACATCTGTTTTATGATATTTGCTGCAGACCAGTTGCCTTCTTACACCAGCAGCCTAACTAGAGCTCTGCAGCCATTGTTTTTAGCCCAGTTCCTAGAAGGATTACATGGGCTACTTTAGCTCAGCTGCCAAAACCACAGGATTTTGTACAATCAGGAAATAAGTACTCTTGGTCTTTCTGTTTAATCACCTGTGACAACTGGTGGGACTTGCCTTGGCTCCTTGGAGCCTGGCTGCAAAAGGAGGACACCAGCCACACATGAAGAGGAATCCAGCAACACCTCTGGATCTAGCAGTGTGTGCTGCTGAACATATTCATGTCCAAGCCTCTTCTGCCAGGCAAGCAGCAACAGAACAAGGGGACACAGTCTCAAGTTGTGCTGGGGAAAGTATAGGCTGGATGTTAGGAGGAAGTTCTTCACAGAGAGAGTGATTGACATTGGACTGGGCTGCCCAGGGAGGCGGTGGAGTCACCATCCCTGGAGGTCTTCAAGAAGAGACTGGATGAGGCACTTAGTGCCATGGTCTAGTTGACTGGCTAGGGCTGGGTGATAGGTTGGACTGGATGATCTTGGAGGTCTCTTCCAACCTGGTTGATTCTATGATTCTAAGTCAGAAGCGTAGGCTACTGGGTTAAGATGAGAAACCTTTAACAGGAACAGATAATTGCTCCTCAATTGCTGTTAGTGAATCCTCAGTCAAGTCACATCAGCCTGTGAGGTACTAGACTCTAGTGTAAATGCACTCAATACTGGGAGATACTTATCAACACCCAGAAGTGCTTTTTTATACTCATCACACCTTATTGCTACTAAGTACATGGCCACAACCACCACAAGATTACAGCTTATTTTTCAGAAGAGAAACTCATAATTAATACAATCATTACTGCATGAGCTACCATACTGAAGGAGTTGTGTGGGGAAGGGCAGCATACTACTGAGACAACTCTTTCCAAACCAAACTCTAAAAGCCCCTCTAGTTTAGTCATGGGATCACAAAACATCAGACTTAGTATCATGGAATCAATCAGGTTGGAAGAGATCACCGAGATCATCCAGTCCAACCTAGCACCCAGCCCTAGCTAATCAACTAGACCATAGCACTAAATGCCTCATCCAGTCTTGTCTTGAACAACTCCAGGACGTGGCAAGATAATTTAAAAATCATTGCATGATAAAATGTTTTGAACTGAAAAGCAACTCTAAAGGCCATCTAGTCCAAGTAAGCAGGGACTTCAACAAGATCACATTGCTCAGAGCCTTACCCAAGCCAACCTTGAATGTTTCCAGGGATGGCACACAATTCTGGCTGAACTGTAAGCAGCTTAAGCTGCCAGCCAAGCCCATTTCATCCTTCCAAGGATGGAAAAGAAAATGTAAAGAAGCATCTTATCCACTAGATTTTGACTAGCAAGAGAATGGACCAAGACCCAAACTGTTATGAAAGTCACATTTCTCCAAGCTTAAGTAATAGCTAATGATTACAGATAGATAGAATCACAGAATCATAGAATCAACCAGGTTGGAAGAGACCTCCAAGATCATCCAGTCCAACCTAGCACCCAGCCCTAGCCAGTCAACTAGACCATTAGAGAGTCAACTACCAAGGCAAAGAAACAAGCCACAACAACTGTGGCTTGAAATACACAGCTCAGGAGCTTACCTTTCTCCAACCAGGGATAAACAGGACAAAGGTAATCACAGTCTTCTCAAAAGCCACTATCAGCAAGTAGAGGATACATTGGCCAACCCAGGCAGCAGCTTGTGGAGGATCTCCTGGGAAAATAGCACATTGAATTTGAGACAGCACAGGAGGTGGTAGCCTTGCAGAAAAGTTCTCATGCTTGATACCTGAGCTGATTAGAGGCACATGGAAGTGGTTCCATACTGAAAGATTTGCAAAGGGACAAATACTCAAACCCAAACTTAAAGTCAGTTGAGAGAATTTCTGTCTGTAGTTGTAGGAACATGTGCTAGGGATAGCAATGTCTTGGGTCCTTCCTTGGTCTACAAATCATTGGTCTCTTAAAGACCAAAACATACTAACATGTAGGCTCAAATTCATTTTTTAAACCAGAAAAAGTCAAAGTGATTTGTATCAGAGAGAATTTAGCTGAGGGACCTGGACAGGCTGGATAGGTGGGCAGAGGCCAGTGGGATGACATTTAACAAGGTCAATTGCAGGGTTATGCACTTTGGCCACAACAACCCCAAGCAGTGCTACAGGCTGGGGACTCAGTGGCTGGAAAGCAGCCAGGAAGAAAGGGACCTGGGGGTACTCATAGATAGTAGGCTGAAGCTGAGCCAGCAGTGTGCCCAGGTGGCCAAGAGAGCCAATGGCATCCTGGCCTGCACCAGGAACAGTGTGGCCAGGAGGACAAGGGAGGTTATTCTTCCCCTGTACTCAACACTGGTCAGGCCACACCTTGAGTACTGTGTCCAGTTCTGGGCTCCTCAATTCAAGAGAGATGTTGAGGTGCTGGAACATGTCCAGAGAAGGGCGAGGAAGCTGGTGAGGGGCCTGGAACACAAACCCTATGAGGAGAGGCTGAGGGAGCTGGGGTTATTCAGCCTGGAGAAGAGGAGGCTCAGGGGTGACCTCATTCCTGTCTACAACTACGTGAAGGGAGGCTGTAGCCAGGTGGGGATTGGTCTCTTCTCCCAGGCAAGCAGCAACAGAACAAGGGGACACAGTCTCAAGCTGTGCTGGGGAAAGTATAGGCTGGATGTTAGGAGGAAGTTCTTCACAGAGGAGTGATTGGCATTGGACTGGGCTGCCCAGGGAGGTGGTGGAGTCACCATCCTTGGAGGTGTTCAAGAAAAGACTGGCTGAGGCACTCAGTGCCATGGTCTACTTGACTGGCTAGCGCTGGGTGCTAGGTTGGACTGGAGGTCTCTTCCAACCTCGTTGATTCTACGATTCTTTACTAGGTGCAGTTCATTTTACATCATTCCAAACTGATATAAAAAAAAAATAAGCACAGAAAAGGAAAACCAACCAACCAAAAAGAAACCCCACTTCCATTTGTGGAGGCTCCCTGTATCAGGGCATCTATTTGTCCTTCACACTGAAGCTGCAATTTTGGGCTATAAGCAAAAGACTTCTCCTTCACAAGATACTACATACACCATAGCCACCATCAGACTTTTGTTTCAGAAGCCAGTTCTCTTTTCTACTGTGTTTAGCAGTGAATCAGAAGTGGAGATGGCAATTATCAAGACCTCTGGCTAATTTGAATGGCAAACAAAGTAATTTAGTCATGACTCTAAAAAGCTCTCCCTACTTTCCAGACAATAATGCTACCTGTATTCATCTTTCTCCTGCCCTGCTCTCTATTCCACCAATCTACCTCTGAAATTCACCACCAAAAAATCTTGTCTTGCATCTTTCTCCCCAACTGCCGGTCCTTTCCAGATCATCTGCTTTGTTGGAGCAAGTCCTACAAGTGCAAGGCAGCTTCTGTCAAGACACTGTTGTGGCTCTGCCTGAAGATCTGAAATGCCCTGTTTATCCAGTAACCCCAGCACTTACAGACACTCCTAAGCTCTTACAAGCTGCAGCCCAACAGCATCAAGTATCTAGTGGAAAAGTTATTCCTGGTAAGTGTAAGATGACTAGACCAACTTTCATGAATCTTAGTTTGGATAACAAATATTTTCTCCTCTATCTGGAGGACAAGATACACAGAGGCTCAGAGAGGCATCTTTTCCTGTTCTTCAGCCACCTCTAGGCATTTCCAGTATCCACCCCATAGTATTGAGCTACTTTGAGATAGATGGAGCCAGAGAGATGAGGGGATGAAGTCCTGCTTGTAAGAGTGCAGATATATACCCTTTCTTCAAAGTACAAACCACTAAAATCTTCCTTAGGAGAACATGCAGCGATCAGAAACTTCAGCATCCCACTCAGACAGTTCTATTGGAAAGGGCTGCCCAGGGAGGTGGAGGAGGCACCATCCCTGGAGGTGTTGAAGCAAAGCCTGGCTGAGGCACTTAGTGCCATGGTCTGGTTGACTGGCTAGGGCTGGGTTGGACTGAATGATCTTGGAGGTCTCTTCCAACATGGTTGATTCTATGATTCCTTACAAGCATACATTGCTTGGGGCATCATTAGTTTTGTTTGCCCCTGGTCTGGGACCCTCTTTGTCAAAGTACCAGAGACACAGTTTATTTTTACCTTGGCACACTTGTCCAGTGGATAGTAGCCTTGTAGGAGTAGCTCACAAACTCCTGTCCAGTTTGACCAGAATGATAGATCCTCTCTGAATGAAAGATAATTCTAATTACTGTCCTCAAGGCAGGACACTGATGGACTGACTCTCTTCTATACAAGGACCTGACAGTATCCAGCACACTCCTCTATAAAAATCTATAATCAGTCATTAAAGACATCAACTGCAATTTGCATCCCATCAAGCTCAAACTCTCTGGTCACCAATTTCAAGGCAAGAAGCAGAAGCACTCAGTCTCAAATAGCATATTTAATTTGATTTTGCTGATGAAGTGAATTGTCTGGTTACGTGATACTTGCCATCTGAGCAAGAGGCAGGAGCTCCATTGCTCCAAGTTTTAGAGTAACTCACTCAAAAAGAATCAATGCTAATTAAATATGAATGCTTCCAGTGGGGTGCTCACTGAGTAATAAGTAAAAAGCATATTTGCATTGTTAACAATGATAATGGTACTGTATCTATTACATGTGCTTACTTCAGCCCTTGCTAAGCACCCTGCCAGCTGGTTATCGTCTTCCCAAGCTCATCAGAATATCTCAGGTCTGCAAAACTGAGCTACTGTATCTGGCTTAGGAAAGCTGCAGCATTTCCTCTTGTCATTTGAATGTAAAGATAACTCCTGGCAACACTTGTTTCCAACATAACAGAGATGGAATTTGGAGCCGAGTCTGTGCAAGAGAACCCAATCTACCATCAGATGTCAGTGCTCAATATGCTGTTGGATGGCAGAGAACTGGTAGCTCTGCCGCAGTTTTTTCAGCACAACACAGTTGAGATGTGGCAGAGGAGAACATCAGTTGTTTACAAAAGCACATTTATCTAAGCCACTTCACAAGCCTCCAGCCACAGAGACCAGCAGCATGTAACAGCATTTTAGTAAGAGCTGGTATCCACCCAAGCCCAGCTCCACTGGCATCTGCTTCCCACCAAGGGCAAAGCAGACTTGTGTGTGTATTTGTCATTTGTTAGCAACCTGCCAAAACATTTGCCTCGCTGCAAAGCTACAGCTAAGTAGAAGCATGCAGTTAGTGTCTCCATGCCAGTCCTCACAGTGATCACCTTGCATCCCAGCCTGTTTTAACTGATCAAGCCATGATCAAGAAGGAAGTAAATGAGGAGAGAAAGAAGGGACTGCTGAGAGGCTGCTCAGCTGGGAGGACAGCAGGCAGAGAGTGCCAGACCAGCAGGCAGTCACACAGAAGGAGGGAGCCAAGAAGGTCATGTGTGAGTGCAACCAGCAGAGCCCGTAGAGGATTTCAGAAAGTGTACGTCTCTGCTCTCTGGCAGGCAACAGCTTAATGGGTGGTCTGCAGAGGAGACAGAAGCAGTGTGACATGCAGCTGGCAGTTTGAGAGGCTTTGATCCTCCCGAAGCATGGGCAGCCTCTCCTGACAGAGTTGTGTCTGTGTTTGACACAGCTTAGGCATAGCAAGGCTTTTAGCCCCATGCTCCAAGACTGACTGATCCTCCTACAACCCCCCCAGTTTACTGTCACCCATCAGAGCTTCATGTACAAACAGGAAAACAAACACATCCATCATGTCCTTCCTGCATTTGAACTCTTTGCCTTTTGCTCTGTGTTGTCAGCTGTGCTCCAACCCCTGTGGGGACACAGGACTAGCAGCCAAAGCACCCTTTGCAAGTCAGCTCTTCTGCACTGCGGTCACGACAGCTCTTGCAGAACACTTCCTTCTGTCTTCTCATCTTGCCCAGGAAGCAACAGGAAGTTTGAGATCTCTCCCAAGCACCTGCTCCTGCACATCCTTTTGGGGATATGTGATCACTTCAATTCACCAAGCAGCTATTGTCCTCAGTCTTATACACCATTCACCTGGCAGCCTTAAACCTCAGCAAGTCACTTTTGCAAGCAGGTTTTGGCTAACCAAGCAGATACACAGACATTAGAAAACACAACCTGCTTCTTAACCCACCCTAGGCATGGACTTGCCCATGTCTCCAGGATTAACAACTCCCTCACTCAGGAGTTTCCCTTTGCTTTCAGTTCACAAAAAGAAGACAAAGTGCTTTGGACTTTGCTTGAGGCTTGACAGCTGTTGAAAAAGAAAAGCCTTTTATCCCCTTATTAGAGAAGAGTTTTCAAATGGGCAAGATCCTACCTAGGGAACCCCACCTCTGAGACCAGAGTTCTCCCTGTAAGGCCAGTTTCACAGACTAAGTGTACAGGGCATGTGCAAGTGGTACAGCAAGCTTGCAACAAGCAGGATAGACCTGCTATCACCAAGCAGGACAGACCTACAACCCTCTTCCACCCACAACATTCCACTTTGTCAAAGGTGTTTCCACCACAGCACAGCACTTCATGTTTCTCATTTTGGTCTTTCCTGTGTCACCTACACAAGACACTGTGAATCTCTTTCACAGTTAGAGGGACATCAGCACTTCTTGTATCTGGAAGGTTTTGGAAAGAGACTCACCAACCTGCAGAGAGGCTACATTTGGCCACTTGCTCTATCACCTTAAGCAGCTCAAAGTTGCTATTGTTTTGCAACTTCTTCCTTTCTGAGCTTTATTTTCAGACTATGAGATGAAATGTTTCTCTACAGGAATCCACTCTGGAACACAGAATTAAAATGAACTTATTTTCCCATCCCTGACAGTAAGATCAGAGAGCATCTCCACAGTTAATTTTATTGTATCTTGATCTCTGAAGGACAGGAGATTTCAAAGTACCAGACTGACTAAGGACAAAGATGACAATGAAACACTGGGTTGCAAGGATGACTTCAGCTCATTTCTTCTTCAACAAGGAGCTCAACTGGGTGCTTCCTACCTTAGCAGGTTTGGCATTATTCAAGGATCATTGATGCACCACAGAGTGGACATCACTCAAATATAATTCATCAAACTGACTAATGCCAGTAATATATGATGACTTTTACATTGGTATTCTTCCATATAAGAGGAAGCCTTTGGTGTGGCCCCTGGACAAGTCCATAAGACAAACCAGTTATATCTTCTCCTTCAATGGTTAGGAAGCAAGGCTAGAAAACTTGAGCTGATTCCAGCTAACCATGCACCTCATTTAAGTGCTGGATTCCCTCATGAAGATGATCAGAGGTATCCTTAGATGCAACTTAATGTCTTCAAAGAATCAAGTGGCATGCAGAGATGCTCTGCACCATGGATGGGAAAAGATTCTCCATATATGAGGTGCTTCCATCACAAAAATCTCAGTGCAATCTTACAAGACTGTTTCTGCCACATAAGAATGTCAATCAGCAAAACCCAATCTGCTACATGGGGGTTTAAAACCACCCCCAAACCCAAACAACAACCCCCTACCCCAGATGTCCTCCTCTTTGCTTTCAGAGCTTCCCTTTCCTTGTAAAGGTGGGGAACTGATCCAAAGCAGCCTTCCAGCCTCCACACCACATCTGTTAGGAAATTATACATATTATGCTTCTTTGAATACTTCCAGCTCTTGTCCCCAGTCTTAGTTGGAAGGTAACACAGGACATCTCTGCTCTGCACATCAGCTCTACTACCAACCTCTCCTTTTATCATAATATGAACACCCTTTCCTCAAACCTTCTTACAGCATCTCCCACCTATAAAACCAACATCTTCCTTTACCTTTAAGGATTCACACATTGCATTCAGACTGCTCTCCATCAACAGAACAGCTGCTGCTCCCCACCATCAGCCAAACCTCCTTAGGACAAGTGGTGCCTGCAGCAACCCCACACAAACATAGAACTCACATATTCCATTGGTGCGTAGGAGCCCAACTGCTCACACAGCAAAAGTAGCACTGCTGTGGAAGTATTTGAGTTGTTACCACACAACAGGATTAGTTTTAATCCAGGCCAAGCTGTCAGGGTAGTCCACATGTTACTGCCAGACAGCTCTATTTACAGCCTTTTGGGGACTGGGTATGCAGGTAGGAAAAAGCTTAACCACACTCAAAGCAGAGGATGTGGGAGAGTCAAGCAAAAGTAAATACTGGAAAGCATTGAACAGTGTACTGGGAGGCATGATAGGGAAAAAAACAAACCCACAACAATAAAAGACTCTCCAGAGATACTAAAATGGTGCCTCAAAACCAAAGGATCTAATTATCAGTTTCAAGTACAGAGAAGGGTCTTCAAAAACTACATGGATGTGGCAGTTCAAGGCATGGTCTAACAGCCATGGTGGTGTTAGGGTGATGGTTGGACTTAATCTTAGAAGTTTTTTCCAACTGAAACAATTCTATGAAATAGCAGTAAAGCATTTGAATTGCAGAGAAGTGCTCACTTGGAGGGCAAGAACAAGTTCCTATGAGGAGAGGTTGAGGGAGCTGGGCCTGTTTAGCCTGGAGAAGAGGAGGCTCAGGGGTGATCTTATTACTGTCTACAACTACCTGAAGGGGCATTGTAGACAGGTGGGGGGTGGCCTCTTCTCCCAGGCAACCAGCAATAGAACAAGGGGACACAGTCTCAAGTTGTGCCAGGGTAGGTATAGGCTGGATATTAGGAAGAAGTTCTTCACAGAGAGAGTGATTGGCATTGGAATGGGCTGCCCAGGGAAGTGGTGGAGACACCGTCCCTGGGGGTCTTCAAGCAAAGCCTGGCTGAGGCACTTAGTGCCATGGTCTAGTTGATTGGATAGGGCTGGGTGCTAGGTTGGACTGGATGATCTTGGAGGTCTGTTCCAACCTGGTTGATTCTATGATTCTCAAGAGATTAGGACCCAATGCATCAGAGCTGCCAAACGGGTTCAGAGGACATCCCAGACTCTCTCTGGCATGAACTGATTCCGACGTAAGAATAAGTGCGCAGCTAGAATCAGTCCCCAGCGTGCAGTATCACACCACATCCTGAGCCTTTGACTCCTGGAGGTGCACTGCTGCTACCAGACAGACTCAGGAGGCTCAAAGGCTTGCAGCCTTGCTCAGAGCAAAAATCCTGACCACACAACCATTAGAAGATGATCCTCAGTTCACTCCTTGATTTTCCCCTCCCTGATTTATGGGTAGAAAGACCAAGTGTGCTAAGGACAGGACAGCCCCTCAGGTTAGAGCTATTTTTAGCAGTGTTTCCTCAAGTGCTCGCAGCCAGCTCCCTTGGCTACTTCAGGATGTGGGAATATTTGTTATGGAAAATTTGTACATCATCACAACAGAGCCAAAAGCAGCCTACACAGGCCCTCAGTTAAACTCAGCAGCTGGCACAGAGCACATTCTTCTAACTAAATTTGACCGTCAGAGTTTAACAGACCACTAAGGAGACATTAAATGCCTCCAAGCAACATGCCTTTCCATTTCCAGCCAGAGAATAAGCACAAAACATCAAGCTTAGATTAGGCAAGGACTGCAACCACAGTCACGAGTCAGAATCTGGAGTATCCTCTTTTCCCCGTCCTCATTTCTTCATGCTCCTCTTCAGCATTTTAGTCATACATCGCAGTGACTGCCTCTTAATGAAAATTCACAGTGCTTGCTCACCCAAAAGAAGCACTCCAGTATTTCTGAGCTTCAGAGTTATTGGACACAATGACAATGTCAGGGCACTACAGCCATTCAGAAGGTTCCCTCTAGGAACCTGCCTATTACCATGGAAATGGAGGAGAGAGAAGAGGGCTGGAACAGTTTGGAGGTGAGGCACTCAAAGCTAAAACAGGTTCCATTTATGTGCTGTGACTCCAGAGAGCATATCCCCTTCTCAGTCTGTGTAGTCCCAGCAGCACCTCTAAGACCTTGAGTATCCACATCTTGAGTCCTCTGAAGCTTAAACTCTGCTTTCTTTTCCTCCCTGCAGAAGTTCCCTTCAAGGAAAACACCTAAATATATGGCCTGCTGCTACCCTGATAGCACAACAGTGCAGTTTATTAGGTTTGAGCATCTGTAAGGCAAGCATCATTCTCCAAAGCTTCTTTGAACTGAGATGGAGAATAAACCTCTCTAATCTTTGATCTTAGGAACCAAGCAATTTCAGACGATATAACACAGAATCATAGAATCACTCAGGGTTGGAAGGGACCACAAGGATCATCTAGTTCCAACCCCCCTGCCATGGATAGGGACACCCTACCCTAAATCAGGCTGGCCAGAGCCAAGCAGCCTATTAAACTCCATTTTCCTGTGCTCAGAGGCAGCCCAAAGAGTAATCAAGAGTTACTGGGCAAAGATGAAGGAATATGAGCATACAGGAGGCTTTGACTCTCCACTAGCTAAAAAACCCAGGTCATTCCTGGCTGCAGTGATCTTTGGCTAGGGCTCAGGGACAAGAGAAGCTGATGTCAGAATGACTGTCTCCTTGTTTTTGGAAATACACAAGTAATGAAGTTTTCTAAGCAGTTCTGCATAGCTGAATGCTTAAAATAGCAGTGCAGATGTAAATGCTTCCCTTTCCCTTTTTTGCTCCTCCATTAATGCAGCTATTGCAGTCACACAGGGAGAAATGCCCAAGGCTTTGGAGGCAGGCTAACAACAGCAGAGCTGAGGGGACTCCTGGAGCCCAAAGTGAAGGGCAGCTGCAGTTAGAGGAATACAACCAAGAACTGCAGGCTCAGAAACAAAACAGCTGAAACATCTTTTTTTTTAAACCTGAAGACCAGGCAGGTAGATGGGCACTGGCTGTACTGGATAAAGACACAATTGTCCTTTCCCAGTGGCTGACACAATGGCACTCATCGCTGTCTGTAACATGGATTTGGTGCTTCCCTAGCAGTCTGCCTTTTTCCTCCTGCAGGGCTGCAAGATGCTTTTGCTTCTCAGGAGAACTGAGGAAAACATCAAGTCTGGTACAGCAATTAGACCAGAAAAATCAATCATATTTTTGGAGCTTGCATCAAACTGTACAAAGTTTACTAGCATCTTCCAAGCCATTTTGGAAGCTACTTAATGTCTGAGATGAGGACAGTAATATTTTCCTTCTGTAACCTTACAGCAGGACTGCACTGGACACGCCACTTGGCTCCTACCTAACTTTTCCATACTCTGGCCAGAGACCTGCACCAAGACGAGACACTTAATCCCTAGTTCAAGAGCTAAATTCAAGCAACAGCAGAAACTCCATTTTTATTAATGAAAGCAAGATTTCCTCAGAGGAGTGATCTCTTTCTCTAATATAAGGCAGTCCTCATGAGGGGGCCAGCTGCAACTCAACGGAAGTTCATTACTACTCTGCCAGGTCAATATACTTCAGTATTTCCTTGCTTCTGCTCAACTGCAGACGTGGCATGGGAAGCTGAAACTGTGCTCTGGGGTGCCCCTGGGAAGACTGTGGTTAGGCTTCAAGTCCTTGCTGCTCAGAATGGGAAAAATGCTACTCCCTGAACCAAGAGTATCTGGATTCCTATGCTGTCTCATCTGAATGACTTTATCACTCTATACCTTGCTCAATAGCTCTTTGAAATAGAATCAACCAGGTTGGAAGAGACAGAGACACTAGAGGAGAAAAAAACCAACAAGCCACCAAAATATGACCCATCTACACACGCTGAACATGAGCCTGACTAAGAGCTCACACGTCAGTGGGGTCACCACAACTATCTTAGTTTGGTCCAAGTTTCATCAGGTCAGTTATGGGAACAGTTACTAAAAATACAAAAGAATCAAGTTACCCTCAGGACAGGCTTAATGTTTAAGGTCTTAAAAGGTAGAGATATAACGACTGTGTCCTAAAGGAAGACTGAATTTGTCTTTACATTGGAAGTAATGCAAAATAGGCAAAGGGCTAATGGTTTCCTTCCCAGCAGACAGAGCAGCGCTGCTGGCTCTGTGCTCTTTCTAAAGAGAGGTGCTGCCCTCTGGTGGCGCTTACTGAGAAAGACGTCTCAGAAACGTTGGCTTTCAAAGCAGAACTCAAGAGAGAGGCCAGACTCAGGCATATTTCACATTGTTTAACATCAGCTGGCAACAACAAAACCCCCCAACTAAACAAATCCACAAGTCGTCTGAAAATTCAGTTTTGAGACCGTATTTTGCCCTTCTAATGCCTACTGGTCCTAGATCATGGAATCAATCAGGTTGGAAGAGACCTCCAAGATCATCCAGTCCAACCTAGTACCCAGCCCTAGACAATCAACTAGACCATGGCATCTTTCTTGAATTGAGGAGCCCAAGGAACATGGGTGAGGAGTTGGCAAGGCTCATTGACAGGGCATTAAACTTGATTTGAAGGGTGAAGGGGTTAAAAAATGTCACACTTGCCTGTGGCACAGTGGGGCAGCACGACAGGGGCGGAGGGATGGAGTTCTAGTAAGGGCTCTTAATTTGCTGCCCTGAGGTGAGCCAGGGACAATGTATGAAGATACCCCAAGAGAATCAAAGGGGATTTGCTCAAGAAAGTGACATGGCCAGCTCAGCTGAAGTGCCCCTGTGCAAATGCATGCAATAAACAGAACTGGCCCACCCTTAGAAGTTTTTTAAGCCAGGAAACCTGATCTGGTGGAAAGTATCCCTGCCCATGGCAGGAGGGTTGAAACTAGATGATTCTTGAGGTCCATTCCAACCCTGACAATTCTGTGATACTACAGATAAAGACATATGCAAGACCTCCATGTTTTGAGTAGAAGGCATAGGAAAAAACAATCTGAAAGAATCACAGAACGTTTTGGATTGGAATGGACCTTTAAAGGTCATCTAGTCCAAACACCCTGTACTGAGCAGGGACATATTCAATTACATCAGGCTGTTTGGAGCCCTGTTCAACCTCACCTTGAATGCTTCCAGGGATGGAGCATCCTCTGGGCAACCTGTGCCAGTGTTTCATCACCTTCATTGCATAAAATTCCTTTCTTGGTACAGTCTAAATCTCCCTTTTCATTTTAACCCCATTATGTGTTTTCCTGTCACAACATGCCCTGATAAAGAAATCTGTCCCCATCTTTCTTATAGGTCTTCCTTAAGTACTGAAATACCACAGTAAGGTCTCCCCAGAGCTTTCTCTTCTCCAGGTTGAGCAACACCAGCTTTCTCAGCTTTTCTTCACAGAAGAGGTGTTTCAGTCCTCTGACAATTCTTGTGCTGCCCTCTGGACTTAGTCCAACAGGTCCATGTCTTCCAACACCACACACCCAAATGCCTTAAGATTTTCATATGCATCTCCTGAGGTATGCTCTTGTGATGGTTTGGGTATCACCTGCCCCTCCACACATGTGAAAATCACCCAGACTAGACTGAGCCACTCTGGCAATCGAATGAAAGTTTTATATTTACAGCTCAGCACAATATACAAGCAGATATTTGCAATATCTATGTATACATATATGCACACAAGTTTAAAAGTAACACAGAAACACCACAGCCCTCCCAGAAACCTGAGTCCCCAGGAGGGGCTCCCAACCACCCTTCCCACCTTCCTCCCACCCCTCTACCTTACCCCAGACTTTGCCTTATGTTCAAAGGTGAGTTTGCAGGGTTGGCCAGGGGGAGTTAGGAAGCAGAGGATTAGTCAGGCAAGTCAGAGAGATAAGTGCAGTCCAAAAAGCCCAGAGAGAGACTCCTTTATCTATGTTTGTGTTCTTGTTATACATCTCAGCAAGCCTATGAGAGAAGTAGATATCACTCTTGTTTCCTTTTCAGAGCCTATAACCCAATTCTTCTCACCAAAATAACCCAGTTAGGCTCAAACTAGCACAACTCTGCCCAGGGAAGCATTCAACCTTTCACCACCAGCCTGCTACGCTCAGGGGTTTGGCAAGGCAGCAGAGTTACCTGCAAACGTAATCACAACCCAGCATTTAACATGTCCATCGCTACCACACTCTGAGCAACTTGCAGAAGGGATAAGAGGAGGAGGTTGCTTCTACATTTTATGTTCAAACTGTGGTTTCTGCCATTTTCTTCTCCCCACACATAGCTGGGAACAAACCACCTACCTTTGTGTGGAGCAGTTGACACCTACCATATTCTCCAAAGAGCAGGTACTTGTACTTCTTGCGCTGTGCAATTCGGGAGACGACTTTGACGCCAAGCCAGATCAGCAGCATCCCCAGCGTGGTATCAAGGATGAAGTTAAGGAGGTAGCTAAGAGTAGAGGAAATTGCAGGTCTCAGTTATGTTCTGAGGTCTCATTCAAAATATCATATTTCAATGTAAGTATCTATAAAAAAAGCCAAAGATTTGAAAAAAAAAAATCCCCTTGAACATTCCAAGTTCACCTCCTTTCTCTTTTATTGGATTTTCCTATAGCTCAGCCAGCAATTTCTCAGTTTAAAAGCCTGTTCTGCAGAGAATTGAACTGGCTCCACCAAGTCTCTGGCATTGTTCACTCATTCATCCAGCATTAAATAATTCCTGGATGAGCCTTGCTTATGAGCTACCCTAAACAAAGAGGCTTTCCATTTGCAGCGCCTTTTCCCATTGGGATGAAATCTCCAGTTTCAGGGAAACAGAACCAAACATTTTTGAAATTTCATCTGAGAAAATGAAGTTTCTTGGACATCACAGCTGCTCTGCAAACTGTGCAGAGAGAAGAGGCAAAAAGTCCATTTTATGGAGCAGCGGCAAAAAGTCCATTTTATGGAGCAGCGGCAAAAGACTCCTACAAGAAGGGATTGACTGAGAGGCAGAAAGTCTTGGGAAAAGTGACAAGCCCTGGCTCATAGAATCAACCAGGTTGGAAGAGACCTCCAAGATCATCCAGTCCAACCTAGCACCCAGCCCTGGATGATCAACTAGACCATGGCACTAAGTGCCTCAGACAGGCTTTGCTTGAACACCTCCAGGGATGGTGCCTCCACCACCTCCCTGGGCAGCCCATTCCAATGCCAATCACTCTCTCTGCCAACAACTTCCTCCTAACATCCAGCCTATACCTCCCACAACTTGAGGCTGTGTCCCCTTGTTCTGTTGCTGGTTGCCTGGGAGAAGAGGCCAGCCCCCACCTGGCTACAATGTCCCTTCAGGTAGTTGTAGACAGCAATGAGGTCAATGGCAGGCTTCCTGGGATCCTCAAAAGCCTTCATTTCAGGGTCCTCACCACACATCCAGAAGCTGAACCAATCCCCACCAGGAGGCTTGGGCTCAGTGGGTTTGCTCTGCAGCTCTGGATGTTTAAGCCTTGCTGGACAGAGTGCCAGGGGAAGGAGACCTGCATGGACCTTCTGGGAATTGCAGGATCCAACCTGTAATCCAAGGCTTAGTATTTTAATGAACTTCAGAATTAAAATAGATACATTAAAAAAAAAAAAATCACTTAGACTACTATTTTTTGGCCAGTTTCCCAGTACTGGACTATTTTTTTGAAGATCAGGTCAGATTTCTGCATCACAAAAATAAATTACCAGGCACATTTCCTTCTCCAGAATATGATACTGCCTCTGAATAAAGACACTGGAAATAACAGTCTGGATTTGATATCCACTTTGAAAACATGGCATTGAGTATTTCTACATCCAAAGGTTTAGGCTAGGTTATTACAATTTCCAGCTGCTGAAGTTAGAACACTCTCACACAAACTTCAAAGCTTTTGACACTGTCTGCCACAAGAAACTCCTGGCCAAGCTGGCAGCTCGTGGCTTGGACAGATTCACTCTGTGCTGGGTTAAGAACTGACTGGAAGGCAAGGCCCAGAGAGTGGTGGTGAATGGTGCCACATCCAGTTGGCAGCTGTCACTAGTTGTGTTCCCCAAGGATCAGTGCTGGGCCCAGTCCTGTTCAGCATCTTTGTTGATGATCTGGACAAGGGGATTGAGTACAGCATCAGTAAGTTTGCAGATGACACCAAGCTAGGAGCAGGTGTTGATTTGTTGGAAGGTAGGAGAGCCCTGCAGAGGGACCTGGACAGGCTGGATGGGTGGGCAGAGGCCAATGGGATGAGATTTAATAAGGCGAAGTGCAGGGATTTGCACTTCAGCCACAACAACCCCAAGCAGTGCTACAGGCTGGAGAGAGAGTGGCTGGAGAGCAGCCAGGAAGAAAGGGACCTGGGTGTGCTGATAGATAGTAGCTGAAGATGAGCCAGCAGTGTGCCCAGGTGGCCAAGAGAGCCAATGGCATCCTGGCCTGGATCAGGAACAGTGTGGCCAGTAGGACAAGGGAGGTTATTCTTCCCCTGTACTCAGCACTGGTCAGGCCACACCTTGAGTACTGTGTTCAGTTCTGGGCTCCTCAATTCAAGAGAGATGTTGAGGTGCTGGAACATGTCCAGAGAAGGGCGAGGAAGCTGATGAGGGGCCTGGAGCACAAACTCTGAGGAAAGGCTGATGGAGCTGGGGGTGTTTAGCCTGGAGAAGAGAGGGGGCTCAGGGATGACCTCATTGCTGTCTACAACGTCCTGAAGGGAGATTGTAGCCAGGTGGGGTTGGTCTCTTCTGTCAGGAAACCAGCAACAGAACAAGGGGACACAGTCTGAAGTTGTGCTAGGGGAGGTCTAGGCTGGATGTTAGGAGGAAGTTGTTGGCAGAGGGAGTGATTGGCATTGGAATGGGCTGCCCAGAGAGGTGGTGGAGTCACCATCCCTGGAGATGTTCATGAAAAGCCTGGCTGAGGCACTTAGTGCCATGGTCTAGTTGTTTGGATAGGGCTGGGTGCTAGGTTGGACTGGATGATCTTGGACGTCTCTTCCAACCCAGTTGATTCTATGATTCTATGTGTAGATGTGGTGCTGAGCTACATGGCTTAGAGGTGGACTTGGCAGTGGCAGGATAACAGTAGGTCTTTTTCAACTTACAGAACTGCAGAATTGTTTAGAAGCTAATTCTGAAAATAGATTTGTAGTTGTGAAGCAGCTGATCTAAATTAAAGGTAGCATTTGTACATTTTCTAAGTCCAAAGTCTGGCTTAGAAAGCCCTCAAGCATGACTGTGGTAACACCTGAGGTAGGCACAACTGAATATCAGAAAAAAATAACCCATCAGCTCCTTGCTTTGGACAAAAGCCTTCACCTATACACTTAGAAAAGCATTCTCAAAACTGCTGTGAGAACAGCCAAACTGCAAAATCTGGTTTGCCAACAAATGGCCACCTTTAACAGCTCCAAGTGTGTGGGGCACCACTGTGTTATTTACTGTGGCTTTGTGTCACTATTTCTAGGTGCTTTTAAATCAGCAGCAAAGCATGGCTGCATTACTTCACCTCCACCAGACTGCAGAGGCAGAAGACAACCCAGCCCCTGAAAATAAGCTCAGTATGGTTTATCCCCATGTAGTACTCAAATGGATGTTTCCACCATGCATGACCACTTTCCAGCAGGCTTGCTTGCTCCTTTTACAGATGTAGGACGTAAATGCAAGCATGTTTTGTACTTACAGAAAGCAAGGATCCTCCTCTGTGCGACTTGACAGAAAGACATTGTAAAAGTGGATGAAGAGGGCACCCACAGCTTGCTTGGAGGTGTCATAAAACCTGGAGGAAAAGGCAAAAACATTCAGTTGTATCCTGGAGCAGCAGCAGCACAGCAGTCACCCAAGCAAAAGGCTTGCATGGGTCTGCTTCCCTCCAAGATACACTCCTGATGCTGAAGAATTTGTCAAAAGGAAGCAGTTTGGTCAACTCCAAATACTGACTCAGCACATAGTGACTTAGCCTCACAGATCTAGAACCAGGTTCTACCCTGCAGCAAAGGGCAGCTCACTCTCCAGAACTCAGCCTTAGTTTCTCCAACCATCAACAGGTGCCAGGAAGGTGTTCACCTACTTACAATTCTTGCATCCATTCACAGGCAACTGAGTTCCCAAGTTAGAGAAAGCCAAACTGAGGAGACTGGCAGGTTTTTCATCGCTAATGTTGCCTGACCATACACTGATCCCAACCACATGCCAACCTCTTGGCAGCACATAAATCCCACAAAACAGAAATGCTTTGTAGAGGTGTCCAAAGGTGACAGTAATAACCAGCTGCCTTCCATCAACACACAGGCAAATATGTTGCATGGTCTACACTTGGGCTGGGTCAGAGGATAAAGTGATTAACCCAATTGAAAAATAAACAAAACTTGAGCTTGGGAGACAGCCCACATGTAGGTGGGAAGGGACCATAACCTCTTGGTTCGGTCACTGAAGTAAAACCAAGCTTTTCAGGAGCAGCTTGGCAGGGAATTTCACTTCTAGGGAACACCAGCTACTCTGTGGAGGTTTCCTTGGGAAGCAGCAGCAGAAAATTTTACTTAATGACTAAATACCATGCAGGATTTTCAGAAAGCTTGCAAAACTGTCAGCACAAGGGGAAATAACTTCATATATACATGACCTTTTCAAGTTCCAAAGGGAAAAAAGAAACAAAACCAAGACTCTCACCATATCTTCCAAGGACGCCTCTGTTCCTTTGGTTCACTAAATCGTTTCACTGCAATGAAAATCAGAGAGGTTACATTAACCAGCAGAATTGAACCCATAGATGTGCACACACTGTGCCAATCTTCAATGCAAATAGAGTAAAAATAAGCAGAAACCCACAAAACCTGGAAAATACTCAGCATTTGCTGGTCTAAAGCTGAGCTAAGCCAAAGGACCTGGATCCGAACTAACCAGATGTGCTAGTTTGAAGCAGGCTAGAATGTTTTGGTGAGAAGAACTAGATTACAGGCTGTGGAAAGAAAACAATGTTGATGTCTACTTCGCTCACAGGCTTGCTGAGATGTATAGGAACAGGAAATGAAACCATTAGATAACCACTCTCACTTGGGCTGCTGGCTGAGCTGCATCTCTCTAACCTCACCCTCCATTTTTGGACTAATCCACTTTGCTTCCTAACTCCTCTGGCCGAACCTCCATTCTTCCTTGGGACTGGGGTAAGGTTGAGAGGGGTAGGGGGAAGGTGAAGGGGTGGTTGAGAGCCCCTCCTGGGGACTCAGGTTTCTGGGAGGGCTGTTGTGTTTCTGTATTACCTTTTACCTTGTCTATTTCTGTCCATAAAACTGTCTATACTGCAAATATCTGCTTGTATATTGTGCTAGCTGTAAATATAAGCTTCATTCATATTTCCAGAGCTGGTTCAGTCTAGTCTGGGTGATTTCCAAAGTGGGAGGGCAGGGAACACCCAAACCATCACACCAGAGACAATGCATGAACCCATAGGTCGTGGCAATGAACACAGAGGTGCATCTGGCATCCTTCAGCAGTGTCACTTTTATGCCATGGGGAGTGACCTAAGGGAAGCTGGAGAGGATTCATCATTCTCTATCAGCCATAGCAATTCTTCCAGGCAAACTGAAATTACAGCAGCAACAGAGAAATGATGTATCTCAAGAGCCTGTTAAGCTTTTGAGTCGTAGGAGTGCAATAAAGCCATCTCCTCTTTGAAGCCAAGAGGACATGAAGACCTCTGAGGAAGCAGGACCCAACAGACATCTCCAGCATAAAGGTACAAGTTCCAACTCCCAAACCCCTGCAAGCTTCAAACTAGTATTTAAATATTACTCCATTATACAATGTTTTCCAATGCCTGCTGGCTACCACTGTGAAGCAGTGGTTCACACATGACTTTGGCATCACCAACCACATGCCCTGAAAATGATAGGAATTCTCCTTTCCTTGAAAACATTCCAGGTCAGGTTAGATGGGGTTCTGTTGAAGGTCCCTGCTCATTGCAGTAGGCTTGGACTAGATGACCTTTAGAAGGTCCCTTCCAGTCCAAACCATTCTATGAGTCCTTAAATGATGTTCCTCTGGCTATAGAGGAGTTTGCTCCTGCAGCCCTTCACATTTGTCCTCCAAGGAGTCCTATGATGTCATCTACTGCAGTTGCTTCTCTGAGCTTTCTCTAGTTATTACTTGGAGACAGTAGCTAGTTTGATTTTTACCAAGTGTTGCTCAAAGGGGAGCCCATGTTAGAAAGCACCACCTGCCAGGCCAACTCTTCTCTGTTTAAACCCACAAGTACCAATGCTCTGGAACAAGCAGACCTGGAAGAGGCTTTCCCATGACATTAGATTTATTAATTAGAGGGAGGGGGGAGAGGGGGAAGTCAAACCAAAACACCTCAAACGAACCAATCACACAAAAACCCAAAACAAAAAGAAAAACACCAAAAATAACCCACAAAACCAGACAAAAAGCCAAAAGGATATTCAGTAGCACCATCCTGCTTTGTGAAAAAGCTGCTGACAGCTACATCTACAGCTAGACACCACCATTAGAGCTGCTAGAGAAGATGCAGGTCCCTGACCTCACCTTGGCTGCTGGAGCCACTCTCCCTCTTCACCACTGCTAACAAGCTCAAGATGGATGGCAAGTTAAACCTTCAGTAATCAAGTCCCAAACACACTGCCAGCCTGAACAGGGTTCAAAGCTGATAAATAATGAGCAGCAGCATTTTTGAGGGAAATGGGAAAACAAAGAGACAAACAAACTTCAAAAAGCATATTTAATGCATCCTCTCTAATCTGTAGAGAAACGTGAGCAGAGCAGTTCTCTGGTAGTACGTCAGAGAGAAAGCAGGAGCCTGAAGGCAGCAGGATGCATGGGTACAAATCAATGTGAAACACAAAGCTCTGCATGAGAAACTGCACTGCAGCAGTCTCCCCTGCAGCTGAGCAGGATGCATCAGGAATGGTGTGGTCAGCAGGAGCAGGGAGGTCATTCTGCCCCTGTACTCTGCACTGCTTAGACCACACCTTGAGTACTGTGTTCAGTTCTGGGCCCCCCAGTTTAGGAGGGACATTGAGATGCTTGAGCGTGTCCAGAGAAGGGCGACGAGGCTGGGGAGAGGCCTTGAGCACAGCCCTATGAGGAGAGGCTGAGGGAGCTGGGATTGGTTAGCCTGGAGAAGAGGAGGCTCAGGGGTGACCTTATTGCTGTCTACAACTACCTGAGGGGTGGTTGTGGCCAGGAGGAGGTTGCTCTCTTCTCTCAGGTGGCCAGCACCAGAACAAGAGGACACAGCCTCAGGCTGCGCCAGGGGAGATTTAGGCTGGAGGTGAGGAGAAAGTTCTTCACTGAGAGAGTCATTGGGCACTGGAATGGGCTGCCCGGGGAGGTGGTGGAGTCGCCGTCCCTGGGGCTGTTCAAGGCAGGATTGGACGTGGCACTTGGTGCCATGGTCTGGCCTTGAGCTCTGTGGTAAAGGGTTGGACTTGATGATCTGTGAGGTCTCTTCCAACCCTGATGATACTGTGTGATACTGTGATAGTGTGATCTCATTTAGACCATGCTTTTGCCCAGAAACGTTGGACCAGAGGATTCTCGAGATCCCTTCCTACCTGGTATTCTATTATTTAAAATAAATACACTTTAAGAGTACAGATCATAAACATTAATCAACAAATCCTTCTGCACATCTGTCCCAGTTTGGGCAATGAGCTTACCTGGTAGTGCAGGACAGAAATGACTCTTACACTGAAGTAAAGCCAAGCTGTTCAGGAGCAGCTTGGCAGGGAATTGCACTGGTGAGAGGCCTGGGACACAAGGCCTGTGAGCTGAGGGAGCTGGGGGTGTTTAGCCTGGAGAAGAGGAGACTCAGGGCTGACCTCATTGCTGTCTACAGCTACCTGAAGGGAGGCTGTAGCCAGGTGGGGTTGGTCTCTTCTCCCAGGCAACCAGCAACAGAACAAGGGGACACCAGCCTCAAGTTGTGGCAGGGGAGGTCTAGGCTGGATGTTAGGAGGAAGTTGTTGGCAGAGAGAGTGATTGGCATTGGAATGGGCTGCCCAGGGAGGTGGTGGAGTCGCCGACCCTGGAGGTGTTCAAGCAAAGCCTGTCTGAGGCACTTAGTGCCATGGTCTAGTTGTTTGGCTAGGGCTGGGTGCTAGGTTGGTCTGGATGACATTGGAGGTCTCTTCCAACCTGGCTGATTCTCTGATTCTTTTCCAGGAGCATGAATGAGGACACTGCACACCGACTGGAAGCTTTAAGGTAAGTTCTACTGACAAGAGCATACAGACACAAGGCAATCAGGTAACCTAGCTACAAAGCCCACTAGGGCCAAGCTGGCCTTCTTAGAACACTCCACTCCTTCCACCTTCAGCTGGCCTGAGGGTAGGCTGGAAGTGCCCTCCCCAGCGGGGGCCTACGAGGCCTCCCCAGCAGCTGCCTCCCTCAGGCCCCACGAGAGAAGGACATGGGCTGTTAGGAGAGAGAAGGGAAGGGAAGACAGGCAGGGGAGAGCAAGCCAGGCACTGCCCTTTAAGCTGTGACACCAGCAGGTGGAACAGAAGAACAATATTACAGCATCTTAGGACGATGAGCAGGTCCATCCCCTGGGATAGGCCTCCAGCCCTACGGTTTTGTTTAAGGGGGACCTAGGATCCCTCAAACTACCACAACATCCCAGCTGTGCCCAGTACCAGACAGGTCACTGCAATGGGCACTGAGGAGCATGCAGACCACAGAAGCCCAAACCAACCACAGGATCACAGAATGCTTTGCACTGGAAGGGACTTCTAAAGGTTAGTTTGCACAGCCTGCCTGCAGTGAGTAGACATCTTCAGCTAGAGAAGACAACAACCCCAAGCAGCGATACAGGCTGCGGACAAAGTGGCCAGGCAGAGAGGGACCTGAGGGCACTGGTAGATAGTAGCTGAAGATGAGCCAGCAGTGTGCCCAGGTGGCCAGGAGAGCCAATGGCATCCTGGCCTGGATCGGGAACAGTGTGGCCAGTAGGACAAGGGAGATTATTCTTCCCCTATGCTCTGGTCAGGCCACACCTTGAGTGCTGTGTCCAGTTCTGGGCCCCTCAATTCAAGAGAGATGTTGAGATACTGGAAGGTGTCCAAAGAAGGGCAATGAAGCTGGTGAGGGGCCTGGAGCACAGCCCTGTGAGGAGAGGCTGAGGGAGCTGGGGGTGTGCAGCCTGGGGAAGAGGAAGCTCAGGGCTGACCTCACTGCTGTCTGCAGCTACCTGAAGGGAGGCTGTAGCCAGGTGGGGTTGGTCTCTTCTGCCAGGCAAGCAGCAACAGAACAAGGGGAAACAGTCTCAGGTTGTGCTGGGGGAGGTTAGGAGGAAGTTCTTCCTGGAAAGAGCAATTGCTATTGGAATGGGCTGCCCAGGGAGGTGGTGGAGTCACCCTCCCTGAAGGTGTTCAAGAAAAGCCTGGCTGAGGCACTTAGTGCCATGGTCTAGTTGATTGTCTAGTGCTGGGTGCCAGGTTGGACTGGATGATCTTGGAGGTCTCTTCCAAGCTGGTTGATTCTATGATTCTAAGTCTGCTAAAAGCCAACCTGACCTTGAATGCTTCCAAGGCCGGGGCTTCTACCACCTCTCTGGACAACCTGTGTCATTGTTTCACCACCCTCATGGTAATAAATCTTTCTTCCTTGAGTTTAAAACCATCATCCCTTAGCCTGTCACAACAGACCCTGCTAAAAAATTGTCCCTGTCTTACCTCTAGGCCTCCTTTAAGTATGGGAAAGCTGCAATAAGGTCTCTCTAGAGCCTTCTCCTCTCTAGGCTGACTACCAACTCTTTAGCCTTTCCTCATAGGAGAGGTGCTCCATTCCTCTGACTACTTTTGCAGATTCCTCTTGACCTGCTCTCTCAGGTCAATGTCTTCATTGTACTGACTCCAGAGGTAGACACAGGACTCTAGCTGAGGTCTTAATAGAACAGAGGGGCAAAATCACCTCATTTGACCTGCTGGCCATGCTGCTTGTGAAGCATCCCAGGATACATCAATCTACCCTATAATCACTAAATCTTGACACTTGGGAGCTCTGTGGTCCACTCTGCTTTAAAAAGCAACCACAAGCCAGAAGAGACAGACACCATCCCTACTTATTGCAGAAGATTCTTCATCTCCCCCAGCCACATATAAGCAGCCATTGTCTTCAAAGTTACAACCAAAGAGGCTTTTTTGACTGCTGACAGTTAGTTCTTGACACATGAGGAGAACTCAGCGATATGACTACAGGAACCTAGTGTGCCACAGATAAAAGTAGGGACATCAGAGCTGCATGCTTCTGCCTGCTCTCCAGTAGGGAAAGCAGATGCACTTTTACAGACTAGTTTCCTTACTGCCTGTGGGAGGAACAGGGCACAAGCAAGACCTCTGGTTCATTTCAGATCTTTAACACTGATGGTAAGGCCAGCACAATTTTAAACAGGAGTTGGTACCCAGCTCTCTTTCCAGATTGGCAGTCCACCTGCTGGTTAGTCTTTCAGTTACTGAAAGTGCAGAGCAGCTATGAGCTTCTGTAGGAGTAAAAACTGCCCTTTCAGAGCCAGAAGCTGATCTAACTCAGGTATACCATGGTAGCTGATCCCATTGACATCCCACAAAATATCCACAGGGATTCTGAATGACTGAGGTTGAAATAAGGCTGTTTCCTCCCCTGTTTGTGCTCCATGGGGAAAACACACAGCCTTTGACAGCACAACTCATACAAGTTCCACATACCAGAAGGCAAAGCCACCTCCAAAAGCTGTTACTAGCAAGCTGAGTAAAGGCTGGGAAGAAGCAGCAAAACTTTAGCTGGATACGGCGGATTTGCAAAGAAGAGCTCTTGGCTGTTCTGCATCTAGAGGGCAATTAACTGGTGAATCCAGTGGCACTTGAGCACTCAGTCTGCCAGCTGGACCCTACTGTCTGCCTCAGTGCCTTCTTGGTCCAGCCTGGAAGGCTGCAGAACTTGTCTGCCAGGCGCTTCAACATTTCAGAAGTACAACTTCATACTTTTACTGGCAAGGGGACAGGTTAATAGCAGACAACCCCTCTAACTCCAAGACATTGGTCAGGCACATGCAGGGGTTTCAGTGCCACTGTCAAAATCACACAACCAATGACCTGATCTGCTATTGTCATTAATGATAAAGCAGCAGTTGCATCAAGTTACACCAGGCATCACTGCAGCTGTTTGTGTCCTGTCTCCATTCATGAAAAATGCCACATGGTTTCCCTTTTCCAGCTGAGTATCCCTGCAGCAACAACTTCCAATGGCACAAACAATTATAATCACTAATGCCCTTCAAAGGGCTACTTGAATTTCACTCACCCACAAGCAAGAGACCTGTGGAGAAACTAAGATGTTTTGAACAGCCAGATGTATTTAAAGCAAACCCAAAAAAAGGTTGCTCAGCTCATGGGGCAAAGAGCATGATGCTGCAGAGAAGCTGTTGTGGGGGTCTGCAGGCCAGCCAGCTGACCACTAGTCCAACCATGACAGCACCAGGGATGATGTTCATTATTTTCTTAATGAGAAGTGACATCTTATGTATCCACAGCCACTCAGGCTACAAATACAGTAATTCAGGCTGATAAGATGACAAGTAAGAGGTAGGAAGTTAATGGTGTGGTGCCTTGTTGAACACAGCTTGTCATGCCTCATTAGATTTAAGAGAGTTATCTGAGACTGTGTAATTATCAGAGACAGTAAAACTGCTGTATTAAAGATAAAAGCTAGTATTATAGAGAAATAATTAACTGCTTAATAGGGCATTTACTGTGCAGAGCTGCAGCAGGCTGTCTCCAAATCAAAGCAGAAACTCAGCCAAGCTCACTGGAGCAGAGTTCTTTGGTAGCTGTGACCCAGAGGTTAGAGGTGATGTAAATCCATATAAAAGCAGCACCAGGTCTTTGAAGCAGCACTGCTGCATTTGTGCTCTGGGGACACTGCAGAGCAACAGGATGAGCAACAACTGCAAAATATCCCTCTCCTCCTCCACATCCAGCAGAGAGCCAAGCTACTGTGCCCACAGCCACAGGCTCAGCTGGATGAAGTAAGAGAAAGGTTGAAACATCCTTTGTTCTTCTCAAAACCATAGCTCCACTCACTGAGGTCAACTCAGTTTTCCACCAGCTCTAGGCATGGGTTTGCTACCATTGCTCACATCTGCACACTCTTGAGGTTTAAGAAAAAAAGTTGTGCATGCTTATGAATGCAGCAAGCAAGAAAGAGATGTGTGATGTTTAAGCTCTAGTAGGTACAGCCAATCAAAAAATTACTTAAGTGCACACAGAACTACACAAGATAGAAGTTCCAACCAAATAGATTAAAAATGAGACTACTGTGTTCTGGCTCAACATCAGAAGAGATGAGGAATTTGTCTTCCTTACAGTGCCACCAGCCATACTGCTGACTATTAACTCTGGTTCTCTTCTCAACTTTGTCCATTTGAAAAGCCACCTGATTTTGGCAAAGAAGTCTCTGGAGTCATTCAAAACTCACCTGGATGCCATCCTGGGTAACCTGCTCTGGCAGGGGATTTAGACTAAGTGATCTTTAGCAATCCCTTATAATAGAATCATAGAATCAACCAGGTTGGAAGAGACCTCCAAGATCATCCACTCCAACCTAGCACCCAGCCCTAGTGCCATGGTCTAGTTGACTGGCTAAGTGCCTCATCCAGGCTTTTCTTCAACACCTCCAGGGATGGCGACTCCACCACCTCCCTGGGCAGCCCATTCCAATGCCAATCACTCTCTCTGTGAAGAACTTCCTCCTAACATCCAGCCTATACTTCCCCTGGCACAACTTGAGACTGTCCCCTTGTTCTGTTGCTGGTTGTCTGGGAGAAGAGACCAACTTCCACCTGGCTACAGGCTCCCTTCATGTAGTTGTAAACAGGAATGAGGTCACCCCTGAGCCTCCTCTTTTCCAGGCTAAACGACCCCAGCTCCCTCAGCCTCTCCTTGTAGAGTTTGTCCCTTCCAATCTCTAATGTTCTGTAAACAGTTTGGAACAATGACACTGGAATAGGCTCACCATGGAGGTAGCTGATTCCCCAGAGGTTTAAAAACTCTATAGGTGTTTAAAAGACTCAGAGATGTGGTGCTAAGGGGCATGGCTTAGCACCAGACATGGTAGAGTTACATAACAGTTGGAATTGGTCTTAAAGTTTTTATCCAACCAAAATGATTCTATGATCCTGATTCAATGTTACTGCACATTTCTACACCTATATGATCCTCTCAAACTGACAGATGTTTACAAGCCCAGTTTGGACTATACCACAGGCCAGGAAAGGACAAGCTCCCCAGATTTCTGGAATAGATTGTTCCTTGCAGACCCATATGCTGGTCACTGCTTTCTAAGTATTTGCAAGTGTGCTATACACCCACATCCTCCTGATCTCATTTGGAGCCTGTTCCCATCACCACTAAGCAAGAAACTGTTCCTAATAACATCTGAAGCAAGTAAAAATTCATGTGAACCTTTTAGTGTGTCCCCCCCCCCAAAAAAAAAATAAGGGGAAGAAGACACCAGTGGAAGTACAGGCAAGCTTTCAGACAAATCTTTGAAGTCCAAAAGCAGTAGTGAACCTCAGAACTCAATGCACATCAGGAAGAACTGCTCCAGGGTGAAGTTAAATTGGTGACACTTAAGGAATCAGCCTCAACTCACATTTCCACTGGCGGTCTAAAGTCTAGATGCTTGCAGCATGTTTAAGGTAAGTCATAGCTAATGTCCACGGGGCTAGGGAGCTGCTCTTTTTACCACAAAGCAGAGCTATTTCAGTTCTGAAGAATTACATTTTGGTACCTCAACTACCTGACAGCACAAAACCACTCAGTGGTGCATACTGCTGATACAGAGACTCCACAGATTGGTAAGAGATGCTAGGTGAAATAAAGCTGAACATCCAATGCTCATGGCTGAAGGTCCCTGTAACAGCATGATGCTACAGCAAGTATCACTTGAAAAAAAAGCCAAGCTGCTAAATCAAGGAAGGTGAAGACTGCTCATCCAGGCTCTTTCAGCAGAACCAACCCCACTCTGAACCTATTTTAATCTGATCCATTTGAATTCCAATAAACAGCAGTGGGTGAATGTCAGCAGTAAAATGGTTCCACTGTAGAAAGGCATTTCTTTCAGATAGGTTTCAAAGACAATCCTGAAGGACAACAAAAGGAAGCCTCACCGTGTCCCAAACCTGAAGCACACAGTCTGCTCCAAGGCTTACAGCCCTGCTGCAGAATGGAAGAAGGGTGCTGTGTGACCATTCAGGCTTTCCACATGGTCCAAAGAATCTGGGAAAGGGTGATTCTAGAAAACTCAGGAGAAATTGGCCAGTCTAACCCATTAAACAGGTATAAAGCATCACTGTGGTGGCAGACTGCTTTCCTGAGATGGTGTCCTTGGAAGTTAGCGCTCTCCCCCTACTTGGCTTCAGTTACTGCAGATCAAAAGACATGAAGTTAAACAAAAGGAAAGGAAGATGTGTGACAATTTGAGAGACATACCCTGCCCATAACTGAGAAGAGCAGGACAGGAAACAAAATACTTCCAAGGCTCTTCCTTTTCAGATGAAGACAACAAAGATCAAACACTCTTGAAATTCCCTGAGGTTCACCAGGCTCGGTAGACACTGGACAGCTGAGTAAGAACCTGAAATCTGGAAGCTGAGTCTTTAGTTCTAGACCTGTAAATAGTCAGAAAACTAGAAAAGAAAAGCTCAGTGACAGCTATGCTCACTTTTCCCAGTGTAGTACAAAGTAGACATTTTTCATGTTTTCTTAATGCAGTAGGAAGGGGATGACAGCTTTGCCTGCCCCAGACACATAGTCCTCTGAAGTTACATGAGTCTGTAACCAACTTAGAACTGTTTAGGTTGGAAAAGACCTTTAAGACCATCAAGTCCAACCAATACCCCAGCACTGCCAGGTGACCACTAAACAATGTCCCTCAGCACCACATCTACACTTTTTTTTTTTTTTTAAACACCTCCAGGGATGGTGACCCCACCACTTTCCTGGGCAAACTGTTCCAAAAGTCTGTCCCAGTCTATGTAGTGGAATACACGTGCCATGGCTTGCCCAGGCATGATCTCATCATCCCCCTTCCCTCTGCTAGGGGTGAGGGGAAAGCAGAGTGCAGAGGAGAAAACAAGACTTGCCCAGACTTGTACTTCCCAAACAAGGAAAAGCAAGCTCCTGACTTGTCATAGAATCAACCGGGTTGGAAAAGACCTCCAAGGTCATCCAGTCCAACCTAACAGCGAGCACCTAGCCAATCAACTAGACCATGGCACTAAGTGCCTCAGCCAGGTTTTGCTTCAACACCTCCAGGGATGGTGACTCCACCACCTCCCTGGGCAGCCCATTCCAATGCAAATCACTCTCTCTGCCAACAACTGCCTCCTAACATCCAGCCTAGACCTCCCTGTTGATCCCTGCCATGTCATGCTCTACTTGCCTGCAATGACTTTCAAAATACCAACAGAATTTCATTCAAGTTTTGGTTACTGTCTGATACTATTTTGTGAGAGAATATTTAAAGACTCTCTGTAAGAAATTCCGTAACTAGATTCTATCATGCCTTTGTAGCAGAAAGGAGTATCCCAAGTCCCATGAGGTATAATTGAAACTAAGAATCTCTTTCCAGTTTTAATGTTTGCATCTGCTAGTTACTCCTTAAAGTGTTCTAGCATTGCCTGTTCCCTGTGTGCATAAATATCCAAATCATGGGGTTTGAACATTGTAAATAAGTTTTCCCTCGAGATCACAGGATGTTAGGGGTTGGAAGGGACCCAAGGAGATCATCCAGTCCAGCCCCCCTGCCAGAGCAGGACAACACTATCTAACACAGGTCACAGAGGAACACATCCAGACAGGCCTTGAAAGTCTTCAGAGAAGGAGACTCCACAGTCTCTCTGGGGAGCCTGTTCCAGTGCTCTGAGACTCTTACAGTAAAGAAGTTCCCCCTTGTGTTGAGGTAGAACCTCTAGTGCTGCAACTTGCTCCCTGTGATAGGACAAGGAGCAATGGGTGTAAGTGAGAAGAACCTGTCCCCCCCTCTCCTGGCCAGCCTTCAGACATTTACCCAAGCCCCTCTAAGCCTTCTCTTCTCCAGACTAAAAAGCCCCAGATCCCTCAGCCTCTCCTCATAAGCCATACCTTCCAGGTCCCTAATCATCCTCATAGCCCTCTGCTGGACCCTCTCCAGCAGATCCCTGTCCCTCTTAAACTGGGGAGCCCAAAACTGAACACAGTATTCAAGATGAGGTCTCACCAGGGTAGAGCAGAGGAGGAGGAGAACCTCCCTTGATCTGCTGGACACACTCCACCTAATACACCCCAGGATCCCATTGGCCTTCTTGGCCACAAGGGCACATTGCTGTGCCATGGGTAACTTGTTATCCAAGATTTAATGTTAATAAACAGTTTTCATAGTTATTAACAATCTTTGTTTGTAAGCAAAATTAACATTGACTGTTAATTCTGCATAATCTGTAATGTTCTGGTTTAAAACAAATTGTCTCTTTATTGCAATCAAAGACTGCAGCAATTGCCCAGTTTCATTATACTGTTCTTTGCCCTACACAAGGTGGAGGACCCCTGCATGCAGCATCCTCCCTGCATCTTTGACCCCATGGTACATTCAGACAGCTCTGCTACAGATGTGTGCATCAGCACAAGTGCCTCTTATTCCTCTTGGACATAAACCTCCCTAATTTAGACAGGATTAGCTGCAGTGGAAATTTGCTGCTGATTAGCAAACGAAATTCTAAGTTGGGTTTCTAAAATATCAAAGTGGGAGACTTACTTCCTGAGGAAAAGCTTAGGTGTGCTTGGCTGAGAGACCATTTCCTTGATATGTTTTACTGCAATCAACTGAAAGATTAAAAAAATGATGTTTGGATGGGAGTATCAACTCAGACAAAGCTTCTAGGACTTGGTTCACAGAAGTCACAAGCCTGACCCCCCAAGATCAGCAACAAGCCCCAGAACATCAACAGGAGAAATGAACCTGACATTAGAAGCACTCAGTAAGCTCTGCAGCATTAATGCACTGGAATTCTGAATGGCTAACTGGAAATAAAGCTGACAATGCCCAGAACTGGTTATGCTGTTACCACCTTTGAAGAGATGGGCAAGCTAAACTGCTGTGGAGCAACATCACACTAGCAAAAGGGTCAGGACTTTATTACTGGCCTTTGCCAGAGCTACTGTACCAGGGAGGAAACAGGAGCTCTTTCCCTGCCCGACATCTGTGTTATTTATAGGCTGTACAGTCTCCAATAATACATTTCAACCTATTTTGAGGGGCACACCCTTTCCCAGGCTTTTCCCAAGCCCCAGACAGGGAAGAAGTCAAAATGCAGGATACAGAGGCCAAACCCCTGGGATCAGCACTATTCATAGCAGCTACTCCAACAGCTCGATCTGAGACACAATGGGAGGAAGCCACAGCCACTGTACAGAAAGCAGCCAACAGAGGAGTAAGGGAAAAAGGAGAGAAGATTCACAGCTTGAAATGAAAATGTACTGAATGAAGCAGCCAAAGCAATATCAATATAAAGTACATAAACTTATACTCAGCCTAGTGAATGCACAGTGGTTGCAATAAAGAGGAAAGTAGTTCTCAGAAGCAGGAAGAGAAGCAGAATCAGGAAAAGACCAAGAGCAGAAGCCCAAGGAGGAAGCTCCCTATTCTCAGCAAACTTCTCCTTTCATTTATTTATTGACCATGTTCATGAAATAAAGCTACACCTCTGAGCCACCTCAGGTCCCCTGCCCTGGACGACTCAAAATCACTAATGAGCTGAAGACTGTGGCTTGCCTGTGATTCTGCACCAGCAAAATCAGGACATCTACCCATCAAGATATCTAGCTACTATTGGGCTACTTCACAGCATCTTTCAGATAAGAAGAGTTTACTCTGGGTTAGACTTGCAAGAGGAGCATGAACAGGCAGTAGGCACTCAGCAAACTGCTACTGAAGCAACGATCCTACACAAAGCCCTGCATGGTGCTGCAGACTGGAGCTTCCAGGCTAGTGCAGGCAGGCTCCACCAAAAACACTTTTGCTTTTTTCCTAACCACATGTTGCAGAATCACTTCAGCAGGGTTCTCCACAGCCCTCGAATTACAGATAATTTCCAGTTTGCTAGCCCATTTCTCAGCTCACCCATTTGGCTATATCAGAAACCAAGAACCTCAATCCTCACTTAGCACACAGCTTCCACTGATCAGTTTAGGTGTTCAAAAGGTGGCACACAAGAAGAGAGCAACATGACCAGCAGCTGAAATTCAAAAGCTTTGTGGAGTTTGATGAAGCACATCAAGCACTGCACAGACCTTCCAGCTTACAACACTGAACACGTGTTTTCAAGCTCAGACAGTTTTCAGATGTAATGAAGCAGAAGAAAAACATTTTGAGAGTCCTGCCATGTGCAGCTTTTTGCTCAAGCCACAAACCTACACATAAACTGACTACTACAGTCTGCAAAATCCTGTGCTTCACACCTCCAGGGGCACAGTTAATTTTTGTGGATTTGTTTTCCCCTAGTGGGAAGAGCACCCACAGTGGTGAAGTTCCTGTTTAAATACACCCGTGTGTGAATAACCAAAATCATGAATCATAGAATGCAGTGGGCTGGAGGGGCCTCTAGAAGTCATCTAGTCCAACTCCACTGCAGTAAGTAGGGGCATTCTCAATCAGATCAGATTTCTTAGAGCCACCAGAAGCCTTACCTTGAATGGCTCCAGGAGGAGGGTCTCCACAACCTCCCTGGACAACCTGTGCCAGTACTCCACCACCCTCATAGTGGAAAAATCTTCATGGAGTCCAATCTAAATCTGTCCTTCTCTAGTTCAAGACCATTGTTCCTTGTTCTAGGTGCTACATGCCTTTGGAAACAGTCCCTCTCCAGCCTTCTTGTAGGTCCCCTTCAGGTGCTGGAAGTCCACTGTAAAGTCACTTAGAGCCTTCTCTTCTGCAGAATTAATGCATTATTGTCTCTGTGCGTTTCTGTTAGAGGAAACAAAGTCATCTGAGCCTCTCCTGGGATGTTTTATTTCAAACCAGTGGAAGTTTGGACAAATCAAGTAACCCGTCACTTTTTCTTGTCTTTTTTGGCATGGACTCACACATCCCTTCACTCCTCAGAGATGTTCAGGGCAAAAGTCAAAACACCACAGAGAAAGCAGTTGGGATAGTTGTGAAGCACAGAAATAGTGGAGAAATTCCAATTATGTATCACACCAGCCCCAATCTTTGCACCAGGGCAGGATGGTTTGAGTTGGAAGTGACCTTTCAGTGATCTAGTTCCACCCCCTCCTGCGCTGAGCAGCGACATCTGCAACTAGATCAGGCTGCTCAGAGCCCTATCCAACCTATCTCTGAATGCTTCCAGGGACAGGGCTTCTTTTACTTCTGGGCAACCTGTGCCAGTGTTTCACCACCTCAGTGTAAAACATTTCTTCCTTAGATCTAGTCTGAATCTGCTGTTAAAGGTTTAAAACTATTAATGCCTAGCATACTAAAAAGTCACAAAAGGTTACTTCAGGTTGATTTGGCTGATGAAGAAGTACCAGTTTCCACCAATCCTTACCAAAGTTTAGACACTTCCATACACTGAGATGCTGTTGTTTATTTTTACTAGCTAATTGCCTACCACCCTGGAGAAAAATGCACTGGCAGGTCAGCTGCTAAGCCCATGGAGACCAGGAAAATATCAGCAATGGAGTGGTACTTCTATTCTTTACCTGCAATTTTCCACATCAAGTGTCACCATTTCTTTTAGTGTCTGTTGGGCAAACTCTTTTTATGTGGTTCTGTCTCAGGCAAAGCTACTGGGACCAGAGTATAACACCACCGCAATGCTCACTAAGAGCAAGTCCTGCCTCTTGGCTCAACATCAGGGTCACTACTACAAACTGCAGACCTTTAGAGTAAGCTCAAGGCAAGACGCATCCAGCAATGATATGCAAAAGGAGATACAAGGACACTGCTGTCATGTTAGGCTGGAACAAGACATTTTCCAAGGTCAAGCCGAAAACCAAGTTTCCCTGTGTGAAAAGGTCTAAGGAGCTCAGCTCAGTTCAGCTCTCCCTGCCTAGCAGTAGGAAAGAGCTAACTTAACTCCAATGCCTGCAGCACAAATGCTGCTGCTAACCTCATTCAGGCTCAGAAGACTAAGAACACAGCTTCAGAAAGAATTTTCTTAGGTGTTCTCCACGCTGTTTGTGGTGGGGTAGGAAACACACATACACCAGCTCCAAGGAAAGCTTCTTCTGATTGGAGAAAAAAAAAAAAAGATTCTTTAAACTCAAAACCTTGCTTATTTTTCACTCCAGCTAATCCACAGGAAAAGCTATGGTTAAAATGCCTGTGCAAGATCTCACTTCATTCCAAAGAGTTTTGCTGGGTGGAAACCTGGACAACTTTTGCTAGACTACAGCATCTTCCTCAAAAAACACCAAAAAGTTTCACATAGCAGCAAGTTCAGGAACCTAACCCCTAAATCATACCCAGCATCTGCAGCTGAGATACCTGCAACATGGCTGCTCCGCTCAGATGAGTGATGACCAAGGCAGAACATTAAGAACTAGGTCAGATGGGATTGCACAATTATCCATGCACTCCTCCATGTCACGACCTCCCTAAGGGAAAGCTCTTACATAGAAAACTGGATTGCCACACACACAGCTGCTAGGCTTCATTGCCTCCCCTTTCAGGTGTTTGCGTTTTGGTTCTTGCAGCCAGTGTTTCCAAAGCCACCACCAGCAGGTTTTTACCAAACAGGACACAGCTGTAACCAGTTACAGCCCTCGATGATGCTGGAAACATTCTTTACTACAACCTTAAAGACCTTGCTGAGAAAGCAAGAGAGGGTTGGTAGGTTCACAGGAACTCTGTCACCAGTAATGCTTATGGTGGAGACAAACCAGACTGAACAGGTTTCCTGACTCCCTACCAAGGCTGAGAATCATTTACTTCTGGGTCCCATTTACATGAAGGATTCATTTCTTGTACTCCACAGCAATGGGATGCATCCACCCCACTCATCCCATCATAGGGAAACAGTATTCCCTCTGTCACCCCAAACCTTTTGTCCTAAGCTGACTTTTTTTTTGGGTAGCATTTGCAATAATCTAGTCTCAAGAAACCTAATGAGTTGATGTAATAAAACTTTAGACCATAAGTGACAGGTCCATTCTACAGACAAGCTGTTTTCTCAACACAAGACACAGAGCATCAATTCAGAGAAGAAAGCAAGACTGAATTTGTCCTCTGTTGAGTTGTCCTACCAGGTTGATACCCTTTCCACAACTCCTAGAGACAGAAATTGAAGGACACAAACTCTTCTAATAGCATACATATTTATCCCTCCTGCAATGGGCCATACTTGGGACCCACTTAGTGCATGTATTCTACTCTGTGAGTACATCCCAGGCACACTCACCAGCAAAACTTGTAGAATACCCCATCATTGATAGTCTGAGTTCCTCTAGATGTTTTCAAGTGCTCTGAGCAATAGCTAGTCAACTTGGAAATCTTAGCTATTTACATTCAGGTGCTCCTATAGCTGAGATGGTACTTTAAAGAAGAAGGAATGTAAAAGGCACTGACTCAGGTTCAGTTATGAACTGAATTTCCACTCCTTGACCTGTAAGACCAAGCAAGGTAGCTTGCAACATCCTACTAAAGCAGAACTCACAGACCTACAAACGACCAACATACACATCCAGGAATATCACAGCACTGAAGGATGGAGTATCCAAAAAGTGCTGATGCTGACTCCAGTGACAGCAGTGTCCCGAGATCTAGATAAGATAATCATCCACGTGGGACTGCCCAACTTCATGGAGGGCTAGGTGAAGATGCAAATCAGTGTTACCAGAAACTTTTGAATCTTCACACACATCGTTAGCAGCTCAAAAGGCTTCTATGCCTCCAGTTGCTGGAACTTCTTCCTCCCCAGGAGGCTGCCAACAGGACTAGTTACCTGAATAGCCAAAAAAAGCCGCTTCAAAGCAAGTTATCATCTAATGTCAAGTTTTGGTAAGCCCATTACAGCCTTCCTGGATTCCAACATTGCATGCAAACAGCCCCAACTGCAGATCGGAGAAAGCCTCCAGCAGAGCATGAGTGAATGGGGCACAGATAAGGAACAGCTGGAGTGAGTTAGGGACCACCAGCCCATCTGCAAGCCTGAGGAGCTGCTGCACTGAAGATCCCAGAGCTGCAAACACATCTACTTTTGGGGTCCCAGCCAGCAGTTTCCTCAGCAGCTTTAGGCATCGAGCAGACTCACAACTAACCACATAGGATCAGCTTTCGGTTTCATTTCACCGGGAGATTGTCAATGTTCGAGGAGGAAGAGCACCACGAGGATAACAAAACATGCTTAGAGCCGATGATTTGCTAACAGGGATTACGCAGCCACTAAAGTATTTTAAGATGATTAACTTTAGTCTTAGATTTTATAGGACACTCCATGGAGTTTAGGGGACAATTAACACCCCTATGCATGCAGCACCAAGGGGAAGTCGCATGAAATCCATCTATTCTCAGTGTATTTGGTGAAATACAAGCTGTGAAGTGCTGGGAAAAGCCATCTGTTATCGTAGGAAAAAAACCTTGGTGCATCTTTCTCTGGCAGCTTGGTGTTACCCACAGCGCTGGAGCCTTTCAAGGGAGTTTGCAGAGGGCAGAGAGAGGTGAGCTGCTGCTCAGAATCTGCTGCTGCTTATCCGACAAAACGTCTAAGCTTTCGTTCATTGTCACCAGAGGCTTTAAAAAAGGCCCACGGATCGAGTCCTAGCATGTTACCCAACTTGCGTTAAACCACTTAAACCTCAAGAGAAAGGAAAGCACACATCGCCCAGAGCAGAAGGCAACTGCAGCGCAGAGCAACAGCCTGGTCTCCTTTGGATACTGCCGTGTCCAGCTTTTCTCGCCGGTCAGCTGCTGCCTCTCACCATCACCCTTCTCAGAAACCAACAAAACATTCTCCCCAGCCCTCAAACGTGACACTGCAAGCCAAGTTAAACAGAACACCACCGCAGCGCCACGTTGTGCCCCACCACTCTAAGTGGGCAGCCTTGTATCTGATGCCCACTCCATTTTCGGTAGCTCCTTCCCAGTACCGGGCTCTAACCAGTAGTTTTCACGCGTCTTTAACATTGTGTTAAGCGACCGAACCACGGCTCCTAGGAGCAGAGCCAGTTTTAACCGACCAGAGCTGCAAGTTCGCGGGGCCTCGCTACTATCCTATTGGGGCTGGAAACAAAAGTTTTAAGAACCAGCATCTGGCACCTGAACTGCCAGGTGGGTAGCGCAGCGGCCACAAAGCATCGCATTTCGCTTTGAAGCCTACAGGTAGAAAACGCATAACTTGGTGCCGCTTAGAAACCATCTAAACCACCCCCACCCCCCACCCTGCGCCGGGGCAGCCCTGGTCAGATCTCTCCGGTGATGGTAAAGGGGGTCCACAGCGGCTTCCCAGGCGGGGCAGGGGGCTGCCAGCCCGGCACCGAGCATCCTCCCCAGTACTCACGCATGAGGGTGCTGCAGACGCAGAGAGCCAGCAGCGCCTGCAGCAGGACCCCGAAACCTCCCAGCAGAGCGCCGCTGTCGCAGCCGTGCGCCGGGAAGGGACCAGCCATAGCCGCTCCGCAGGAGAACAGCGCGGAATGAAACGGCCCCGAGCCGCGCACAAAGGCAGCCCCGGACCGCATCAGCCCCCGCCCCCCGGCCGGCCCCTGCCCGCGGCGGCCACACCCCGGGGCCAGAGGGGCGGGGGTAGGAGCGGCTGGGGGTGGGATGAATTTGAGGTTGAGAGTGGGAATGGAGATAAGGATGAGAACGAAGATAGAAGTAGGAATGAAAATAGTAATGGGCATAAGAATGAGGATGGTGATGGGAATAAGAACAGGGATAAGAATGAGAGTGGTGATAGCGTTAGGAGGGGCAATACAAATACAGGGGGAGTTGGGGACGGATATGAAGATTATGGAGGTGGAGATGGAGATGGGAGTGGGGGTGGAGATGGGGATGAGGACATGAATGGGCATTGGGATGTGGATGAAGATGGAGTTGGGGATGAGGATGGGAACAGAGATGGGAATGCAAATGATCACAGAATCACAAACCCACTTGAACTTTCAGGTTGGGAAAGACCCTCAGGATCGCCAAATCTAACTGATAACCCTACTCTGTGAGGTTCACCCCTAAACCACACCCCCAAGCACCACATCCAAATGACTTTAAACACATCCAGGGTTGACGATTCAACCACCTCCGTGGGCAGTCCGTTCCGATGCCTTAGAAATGGTAATGAGTGGGAATGACTATGAGAATGGGGATAGTGATGGGGTTGGAGATGAGGATGTGGATGGAAGGTCTATGTAAGGACTTGGGTGTCTGGCTGGGGAAGTTGTGGTGAGGTTTGGAGTGCTGGGTTTGAGTAGTCTCAGTGGGGATAGAGGTGCCTGGCTAGGTGGGTCAGAGACCTGTTAGGGTTCAGAATGCTGGGCTGAGGGAATCTGGGAGGTCTTTGGGGTGCTAGTTTTGGGGGTCCAGGCTGGTTCTTGGGTGCCCTGCTGGAGAGGTGCTGACAAGGTTTTCAGTGTTGGGCTTCTGGTGTCACAGTGAGGTTGGAAAGGATGATTGGAGGTCCTGGCAAGGTTTGAGGGTGGACTTGAAGAGGAGTAAGCATGCATCACAAATAGGTTCGGGGTGCCCACCCTCCATGAGGGTAGATAGGGGGCCCAGAGGGCTTGGGATGCTAAACTTCAGGAGTCGTGGTGGAGTCTGGGGTGACAGGCTGGGGTGATTGAGTGGGGTTTAGGGTATTAGGTTGAAGGGTCCTGGCAGGAACTTGGATGATAGGCTGCTAAGGTGGATGGGGATCCTGATGGAAATCGGGGTGATGAGTTGAGGAGTTCCAGCAGGTGTGGGGTGATGGGTTTGGGAGGACCTAATGGGGTTTGGGATTCTGGGTTTCAGGGGTTCTTGCAGGTTTTGATGTGTCAGGATGGGGTGGATGTGTGGCTAGCCCAACAGAGTTTGGGGTCCAGGCTGGAGAGGCTTTCAGGAGGGGAGTGCTGGTAATAGTCTGGGCATGTTGGGAAGGTTTGCCAGGGGAAATGGGGGTGTTGGACTGAGGAAGATAGAACAAGTCCCAGCAGGGCTTGTAAGAAATGGAGGGATAGAGCATGATATTGGCCTAACAGGGCTTTGGGGGTGGTGGAGCATGGGCACAGGAGTAGGGTCAGGAGTGCAGGCACAGAGTGTAGATATGAATTGTCCCAGCAAGGCTTTAGGCATGCTGTGCTGGGGAAGGAGTGGGTTGGTGCTAGTCAGGGATTTGATGGTGCTGGGCTGGGAGATCTCAGCATGACCAGGCCTGGAGCACTTGTCTTTATTAGAGAGACTAAAGGAGATGGAGGTGAGACAGCTTTGGGGACAGCATATTGCAGCCTGCTCATCCTTAGGAGGAGGACTTCAGGAAAACAGAACTGGGTGCTTCACAGTGACACACGGTGTGAGGGCAGGAGCAATGAGAATCAACTGAAACAAAAGAGACTCTGGCTGGATATAAGGCAAAATTTCTTCTCCAGAACAGCAATCACAGAAGCTGCCCAGCAAGGCAGAACAGGGTCTGCCCCTGAAGACTTTCAGAACTGAGCTTCCCAGTCTGATCTCAGAGCTGACTCTGGTTTAAGTTGAAAGTTGGACCAGACATCTCCCCACGTCCTTCCAAACCTGAATTGTCCTATGTTCCTATTCCTGTGGTCCATGGCAAGTTGATCTGAGACATATGAGGGTCTGCTGATGGAGTCAGGATCTCAAGCTGCAACTTCAAGCCTGTTGTTCAGCTACTGTCTGTAATATTGGCCCCATTTCCTTCTAGAGCCTTCTCAGGAGCTAGATTTCATTTTCTCTTTCTTTTCAAAATATTTGAGTCCATCTTTAGGAAGCACTGAGGTGTCACATGCCTGAGTTTTCCCCTCTGACTGTGAGAGGCAGGAGCTTGTGTTTAATTATGGAGCCAAATGCTCTGCAAATTTCACCATATCATATGACTGAGTAATGGCATTAAAACCCGTGGGAAATCTTTTGAGACAGGAAGATCAAGGGAACTGTCCTCTTTCTCAGGTGGGTTTTGTTTGCAATGCAGGAGGGAATTGTGTGACACTAAGGGTTGGGAATCCCCTGTCCTGGTGACATCATCAGTGCCAGACAGTTAGGGCAGAGGCTAGCCTGGGCTTGTCCCTCCTCCAGCTGCCTTTTGCTGCCTGCACTGAATTTTCCCAGCTCTTAACTGAGCTAACACATCCTCTGGTACCAACACGCTGAGACCACATCTGAAATAACCCCTGTCAGAAACAGCTCCTCCTTTTCTTCAAGGTCAAATTGAATTTTGGATTGATGGGTGTTCATTTAGCTCACTAACTTTAATCACAGTTTAATCATGAGTTCAGTAAGCAAGCTGGAAGTTGGATCTCGCTAACTCACTTTCAGTTGATTTTATATGTGTAATTGTTAGTTTCATAAAAAGGCTCATTCCCCTGAGCTGGCAAATCTGATTGTGTTTTGTGATTGGTTGCCTTTATATTACATTCCAAAGCAAATATTAAAGCTGAGACTCTTGTGTAAGCCAGCTGAACACACCGTATTTGGAAGCATCTATTTAAGTAAATACACATCTTAACACAGATTTGCTCAGACTCTAACATCCTGCATTTCCTCAGATTTCCTGGGCTGCTGCTAAAGGACCATTTTCAAGTAGATTGATTCACACAGATTGCATTGGGTTGGAAGGAACCCTCAAAGGTCATCTCATCCAACCCCCTTGCAGTGAGCAGCGACACCTCCTACTATGTTAGGCTGCCCAGGGCTACCTCGAGTCTGATCTTGAATGTCTCCATGGATAGGGCCTCAACTACATCCCTGAGCAGCCTGTTCCAGTGATTTACCACTCTCAGTGTAAAGAACTTCTTCCTTATGTGCAACCTAAATCTACCCTACTGCAATTTAAAGCCATTGCACCTTGTCTTATCACTGCAAGCCCTTTTAATCTGTCCTTCCCCAGATTTCCTGTATGCCACTTCAGAAACTGAAATGTAGCTATAGGGTGAATCATAGAGTCAACCAGGTTGGAAAAGATCTCCAAGGTCATCCAGTTCAACTTAGCACCTAGCCCTGTCCAATCAACCAGATCATGGCACTAATTGCCTCAGCCAGGCTTTGCTTCAACACCTCCAGGGACAGTGACTCCACCACCTCCCTGGGCAGCCCATTCCAATGCCAATCACTCTCTCTGCCAACAACTTCCTCCTAACATCCAGCCTAGGCCTCCCCCAGCACAACTTGAGACTGTGTCCCCTTTGTTCTGTTGCTGGTTGCGTGGCAGAAGAGACCAACCCCACCTGGCTCCAGCCTCCCTTCAGGTAGCTGTAGACAGCAATGAGGTCACTCCTGAGCCTCCTCTTCTGCAGGCTGCACACCCCCAGCTCCCTCAGCCTCTCCTCACAGGGCTGTGCTCCAGGCCCCTCACCAGCTTCATTGCCCTTCTTTGGACACATTCCAGTATCTCAACATCTCTCTTGAATTAGGAGCCCAGAACTGGACACAGCACTCAAGCTGTGGCCTGACCAGTGCTGCGTACAGGGGCAGAATAACCTCCCTTGTCCTGCTGGCCACACTGCTCCTGATCCAGGCCAGGATGCCATTGGCTCTCCTGGCCACCTGGGCACACTGCTGGCTCATCTTCAGCTACTATCTACCAGCAGCCCCAGGTCTCTTTCTTCCTGGCTGCTCTCCAGCCACTCTCTCCAGCCTGTAGTGCTGCTTGGAATCGAGAGTATTCTCTTCTCCAGGCTGAACAGCCCCAATTCCTTCAGACTGTCTTCATAGCAGAGGTGCTCCAACCCTCTGATCATCTTTATGACCCCACTTTGGACCTACTTCAACAGGTCCATGTCTCTCTTGTGCTGGGAGCCCCAGAGCTGGATAGACTATTCCAGGTGAGGTCTACCCAGAATAATTAATTGCTGTATGATAATTTTTCACGTGGGAGTTGCCTCAGGCTCTATTCACCTTGGTACAGCACAACAATTGACAAATGCATGAGAACTAGAAAAAAGAAGACATTTAAAATAGATTGATACTGCTTAAACAAAATTCACTTTTCTGTGAATAACCTGCAGATTATCTGTGAGAGATGACACCCTTGGATTACATAAGTATGCACAAGGGGAAAGTCTTCCAAAGACATTTCTCACAACCTCTTGTGCCTCCTCCCTTCTCTTGTTGACCCAGTTGACAGTGATTTCTCCCTGATGCTGCATTCAGCAGTGAAGAGTTGTGAGAGGCCTTTGTTTCAAGTGCTGATATCTTTATAAGCCAGCACAGTACCATGCACCTGTGAAAACACCCATGTTTTCAGAGGGCAATGAAGAGAAAAGCCCTTGATTCCATTGCATGTTGCAGAAAGAGGTAGATATCCTTTCGTGGCTATTGCTGCTCCACACCCATCTGTGAAACCACAGCTTTGCTTCAAGAGTATGATTTGCACTTCAAAATATTTGGGTTTTCCTGAGTTCATGTAAAAGACCCTTAAGGTATTTGAGGTGCAATCTGGGACCTCTGGCTACTGAATTATCACAGACTCACAAAATGTTTTGGATGTTCAGGGGTGATCTCATTGCTGTCTACAACTGCCTGAAGGGAGGCTGTAGCCAGGTGGGGGTTGGTCTCTTCTGCCAGGCAACCAGCAACAGAACAAGGGAACAGAAGAGTTTCAAGTTGTGCAAGGGGAGGTATAGGTTGGATGTTAGGAGGAAGTTGTTGGCAGAGAGAGTGATTGGCATTGGAATGGGCTGCCCAGGGAGGTGGTGAAGTCACCACCCCTGGAGGTGTTCAAGAAAAGACTGGATGAGGCAGATGTTGAGGTGCTGGAATGTGTCCAGAGAAGGGTGACAAAGCTGGTGAAAGGCCTAGAACACAAACCCTATGAGGAGAGGCTGAGAAAAGCCTGGAAAAGAGAAGACTGAGAGGGGAGGTCAAGAGGAGGAGGTGGTCTCTTCTCAGTGGTGCCCAATGATAGAACAAGGGGCAGCAGATGCAAACTAAAACACAAGAAGTTTCACTTGAATTTAAGGAGGAACTTCTTTCTGTCTTTATTTGGATGGGCAGTGGGAGGCTCTAAAATTACTTTAAAAAGAATTAAAGAAAGACACTCCACACAGGATTGGGTAGAAATGCAGAAGTGTGAAAGATGGAGAAGAGAGGCAAAATGTTTTGCTGAGTTTTAGGCAAGAAGTATGTGGCACTGCTGAAAAACGACCTTTGATGTTACGTGTCCAGTCTCCATGTCTTCATCAAACCACTTCTCTGTCTTCTCAAACCACCACTGAATTTGCAGGTTGTTTTCAGCCATTGTCTGTCTGTGTCCTAATACTGCAAGGCTTCCAGCATTTCCAGGCTGTACTCACACAGAACTGCACTTTGTGTCTGCTGGAGGACACATTAACTGAATCCTATCTCCAACAGAATCAATGATAGTGGAACATCTGTCCTGATCTCTGCTCCTACTGACTCCCACAAATTGAGCCAGTACAAACTAAAATGATGTCTCAAGATTTGATTATCTTCCATGTTGGAAGAGATCTCCAAGATCATGCAGTCCAGCCTATTACCCAGCCCTGTCCAATCAACCAGACCATGGCACTAAGTGCCTCAGCCAGGCTTTTCCTCAACACCTCCAGGGTTGACGACTCCACCACCTCCCTGGGCAGCCCATTCCAGTGAAAAATTATTCTCTCTGGGAAGAACTTCCTCCTAACATCCAGCCTAGACCTCCCCTGGCACAACTTGAGACTGTGTCCCCTTGTTCTGTTGCTGGTTGCCTGGCAGAAGAGACCAACCCCCACCTGGCTACAGCCTCCCTTCAGGTAGTTGTAGACAGGAAGGAGGTCACCCCTGACTCACCAAAACTTGAGTGCTGATTTTTTTGCAACAACACAACATTGTTTTCTTCAACTCTCTTGCCTCATAAGCACTCAAGAGTTCATACCCTCAAAGCCCCCAGTGTGATGATAGGGATGAGGAGGCAGCTGATGCCTGCAGATGGTTGGTGAGATAAGTTGGAGTGGGGCACAGGAAACTACACTTTCCAGGATCACACTCATCTAAATTATTTATTTGACTTCATTTCTGATCTTGATGGAGAAAATGCTCCTGAAAACAAGGTCTCTTGAGGAAACTTCCTTTAACCAACACTTGGAACAGAATTTATTCATGCTGCCAGCAGCAATGATCCCTGCTGATTAAGCAGCAGATAGACCTTATTCTTGCTGAATTACCCATTTTTACAAGGCCTGGCACATTTAACAATCAGTTCTTGCTTACACTCATAAGCAAGAGGCCAACACCAATTTGTGCATCAGCCAAGACTTTCTATTGCAGGTTACTCCAAAGGGTAATTGTCAAGAGAATTCTTTTGTATTTGCAATGAGTGCTTTAGCTGTGTTATTACAAGGTATTCAGTGTCTTGCTCTGAATGAATGGGAACCATTTCACACTTCGCAGGGTCTGTGGTATTGTTGGCATGCTGTGTTTGGCTTGGATCTGAGGCTGTCAGCCATCGTTCACCCAGCTCACCTCTGCCATGCAAGCCAATGGGGCAGATGACAGTGTTTTTCAGGTCTGTGCCAAGCTCTGCTGATAGGCAGAAAGAGGCAGGTCCAAACCTTCCTTTTCCCCTCCCTTCATTCAGAACAGTTGATCTCCTAAGTTCTCCATTAACTGCATTTTCTGGGCTTTGTTTTTTTTAGCCCAGGGTATGTCTCCAGCCTCTCCTTGTGATGCACTGTTATTTATTGGACAGACAAATTGTGTCCTAGTCCTGCCTCCTTGAATCGAACTCCTTGGAGGCACTACTAACAACAGTTTGGCTTATAAACCAATCTCTGGTGGTTATCAAGAGGTGTCATTACAGCACTACCCAGCCAACCCTCTCTGAAGACAGACTCTGAACTTACTTCAGGCAGGGATTGCACTGAGGAAGCAGTGCTTGTCTGTCTGCCTGTATCCACTTCATGAGTACCAAACTCCTCCATACAGTTTTGCTTTCTACATCTCTTCTGTCTCTCTGACAGACCTAAGATTCCCCCAGGGAAAAGGAAACATTTTCACCTGCACAGTCCTGGGTTAGGATGAGTTCTTTCAGATTTTTTGCTGGATGTCACCCCTAGGCAGTCTGTTGATGCAGAAAGATCAGTTAGGAGATGGAGACCTACACAACTGTTTAATATCTGCAAAATGTTTAATATCAACACAATTCATTCTGGATTGGTGAAAAGCTCAACATGAGCCAGCAGCTGCAACAAGAGCAGTGTGGTCAGCAGGGCAAGGGAGGGGATTCTTCCCCTTTACTCTGCTCTCATCAGACCCCACCTGGAGTACTGTGTGCAGTTCTGGAGCCCCAAACACAAGAGGGACATGGAACTGTTAGAACAAGTCCAGAGGAGGCCACGAAGATGCTCAGAGGGCTGCAGCAGCTCTGCTATGAGGACAGGCTACAAGAGCTGGGGCTCTGCAGCCTGGAGAAGAGAAGGCTTCGAGGAGAACTTGTAGTGGCCTTCCAGTATCTGAAGGGGGCTACAGGAAGGCTGTGGAGGGACTATTGACAAGGCCTTGCGATGACAGGACGAGGGGTAATGGGTTTAAACTGGCAGAGGGGGGATTCAAACTAGATGTTAGGAAAGGATTCTTTGCAGTGAGGGTGGTGAGACACTGGCACAGGTTGCCCAGGGAGGTTGTGGCTGCTCCCTCCCTGGAGGTGTCCAAGGTTAGTCTGGATGATGCCTTGAGCAACCTGTTCTAGTGGGAGGTGTCTCTGCCTATGGCAGGGGGTTGGAACTGGATGATCTTTGAGGTCACTTCCAACCTAAACCATTCTATGATTCTATGACTGATTCTATAATTCATGGAGCATGAAACAGAGAGGACCTTGATTATTTTCCCCCAAATTCTATTGCTTGAATTAAAGTACTAATTTACTCAGACCTGCAAATATTCACTGCTTGCAAGCCTTTCTTCCTTTAGCAGTTGAAAACCATGAGTTCCATCAAAAGCCATCCTTGATGTTTTATAAATGTTGTAGCTAAGACATCGTCTTTACTTCCTTTAATGCATTTTTTACAGCTGCACTAAAGATATTCCATTCAGGCTGCAGACACTCATCTTGAAAGAGGCCTCAGTTAGCTCTCCTGGGATGTTTCCAAACCAGCAAATGTTACCTAACCTTAAGCTAATAACCTTCTCGAGGTCTCCACTTCTCATTTACAGTGCAATCTGAGGTGCAGCACTATAGGTTAGGAGCATAATGTAACCTCACAGATACAAAAGTGCTTTCAGAAGAGGATTTGACCCTCCAGCTAAGTCTCACTTTTTTTGTTTTTATTAATGGGGATGCTTTGTTTCAGAAAAAAAAAACATTTGAGTGTGAAAGAAAAGGGATGTTAATGGTGTTGGGATAAGAAATGATACAATGAAAATTGCTATGAATAAGCTCCTTTTAGTATTCAGGAAGAGTCATAGAATCAGAATCAGTCAGGGTTGGAAGGGACTACAGGGATCACCTAGTTCCAACCCCCTGCCATGCCCAGGGACACCCTACCCTAGAGCAGGATGGCCAGAGCCTCAGCCAGCCTGGCCTTAAACACCTCCAGGGATGGGGCCTCAACCACCTCCCTGAGCAACCCATTCCAGCCTCTCACCACTCTCTTGATGAACAACTTCCTCCTCATGTCCACTCTGAACCTACCCACCTCCAGCTTTGCTCCATTCTCTCTAATCCTGTTACTCCCTGAGAGCCTAAAAAGTCCCTCCCCAGCTTTTTGTAGGCCTCCTTCAGATACTGGAAGGCCACAAGAAGGTCACCTGGGAGCCTCCTCTTCTGCAGACTGAACAGCCCCAACTCTTTCAGTCTGTCCCCATAGCAGAGCTGCTGCAGCCCTCTGAGCATCGCAGTGGCCCTTCTCTGGACGCACTCCAGTATGTCCATGTCCCTCTTGTAACAGGAGATCCAGAACTGGATGCAATATTCTAGGTGGGGTCTCACCAGAGAGGAATAGAGGGGGAGAATCTCCTCCCTCGACCATCTGCTCACACTTCTCCTGATGCAGCCCAGGATCTGGTTGGCTCTCTGGGCTTCAAGTGCACACTGCTGGCTCATGTTGAGCTTCTCATCCAGCAGCACCCCCAAGTCCCTCTCCCCAGGGCTGCTCTCCAGCCACTCACTGCCCAGCCTGGATGTGTTCTTTGGATTGCCCTGACTCACATGTAGAATCTTGCCCTTGGTATTATTGAAGCCTGACTTCAACCAAGAAAAGTCAGTTAAATTTATCCCTGTGCTAAACTGCAGTGTTTATTCCCAGGGACTGATAAAAATCAACAACTGTCATAATATTTTCTGTTACTTTCCTAGCTGAGATGAGAAACAAGCAAACCCTTTCTCCAGGATAAAGGTCAAGTGTGGAGAGTGACTACTTCTTGGTAGTCATATGAGAAGCACAAGATAGTCCATAATGATCATACTGGAAATCAAAAGAGGGAGGAATAAAAGTGTTTTATTTCTACTTGTTGTTCTCAGGATTCTACCCAGGAAACCAGACAGCATGAGTCCCAGCCCTGTGCATCATCCAACAAGCAAGTATTAATTTAGTGCTATAGACAGCAAACACTGCATGAGGCAGAAGAACCAATTGGCTCAAGACATTTCTTCCTGGAGGTCTGAGTGTTGAGATCTCTGTTTTGAGTTTGATTCTTGCTTAGTGCCTTTCTCTATCTAAGCAAGTAACAGAACTCAAAAAGAAATAGTAAGGGAGGAATTATTTGTTTCTGTTGCGACAGGCAACCTGTACTCTGGTGGTGGTTAGTAAAACATGTTCCTGCAAAATATGCACTGTATTTAATATGATAACCTTAGTGTCACCCCTCAGCCTCCTCTTCTCCAGGATAAACACCCCCAGCTCCCTCAGCCTCTCCTCGCAGGGCTGTGCTCCAGGCCCCTCACCAGCTTTGTCTCCCTTTTCTGGACATGTTCCAGCATCTCAACATCTCTCTTGAATTGAGGAGCCCAGAACTGGACACAGTACTCAAGGTGTGGCCTGACCAGAGCATAGGGGCAGAATAACCTCCCTTGTCCTACTGGCCACACAGTTCCTGATCCAGGCCAGGATGCCATTGGCTCTCTTGGCCACCTGGGCACACTGCTGGCTCATCTTCAGCTACTATCTACCAGTACCCCCAGGTCCCTTTCTTCCTGGCTGCTCTCCAGCCACTCTGTCCCCAGACTGTAGCACTGCTTGGAGTAGTTGTGGCCAAAGTGTAGAACCCTGCACTTGGCCTTATTAAATCTCATCCTCTGCCTCTGCCCACCCATCCAGCCTGTCCAGGTCCCTCTGCAGGGCTCTCCTACCTTCCAACAGCTCCACAGCTGCTCCTAGCTTGGTGTCATCTGCAAACTTACTGATGCTGGACTTGATCCCCTCGTCCAGATCATCAACAAAGATATTGAACAGGACTGGGCCCAGCACTGATCCTTGGTGCACACCACTGGTGTCAGCTGCCAAGTGGATGTGGCACCATTCACCACCACTCTCTGGGCCCAGCCCTCCAGGCAGTTCCTGACCCGTATCAGAGTGAATCCTTCCAAGCCAAGATGAGGAAGCACAGAAAGTGGAGGTTCTGCAGGCAATAAGAGACTCATATTTGGATCAGCAATGCACAAATGTTCAAGGTAGCACACATCTGACATAGCTTTACCTATGGATAACCATATTAGACTTGGAAGGGGAGAAAGGAGCACTCCCACCATGCTGTCCACCTACCCTGGGTCAGATGAGACCTGAAATGCCTTCTCTTGTACATCTCTCTCTACTGACCATTGATAAAACCTGGGCCCCAACCTTTACTTTAAGTAGCTGCATTTGATTGATTGAATCCTACCCTATTTCTCAAGGAGGCAGTCAAAACAACATAAGGACATCCCTAAAGGGATGTAGATAACAAGATAATGTCTACGTAGAGAAACTTAAACTCTAGGTGTGGAAGTAGCTGAAGAAAGACCAATTTCCCTGTGGAAATAGTATTTTCATCAAGAATGTATTATGAGAAAAACAAAAAAGTTGATTCTGCTGAAAAATTTGATGACAAAGGAGAGTTGAAAAAATGCAATTAAGAGAACAGAGAGCTAAGGCAGGGAGAGTTATAACAGAGAATGATGGTGGTTATAAGCTTAACACATTCACTTGTTGCCCCTAAGGAGGCTGCAGAACCTTCAGTCTGGGTTTTTTTATGTCCAAGACCATTAAGTATTTTTCTCTCACTCAGATCGGGGCGGGGGAGGGAGATTTTTCTGTCAGTTCTAGTCTTTAAGCTGTCCAATGTTAGACCTTAGCCTAAGTTAGCTGTCTGAGCTCCCTGAAGAGCCCACAGAGGAAAACAAAGTTCTCTGAAGAAGATTTGTCTCATCTGCTGTCTGAAACACTGAGATGAATTGCTCTACTGCAGGATGATCTCCCTCTTGTACTGGATCCAGATACCTTGAAGGACTCTTACTGAGAGTTCAGGGCTGGGCTTCTAACTTAAGCTTGTTATCTAGATTGCTCTTTGAGGCAGAATGTAATTCCTTCCACGTGGGACAAATATCATCATCATAGAATCAGCTAGGTTGGAAGAGACCTCCAAGATCATCCAGTCCAACCTATCCCCCAGCCCTATCCAGTCAACTAGACCATGTGTTTGGGATCATTCTCTGGAGATTACTCTTTAACCTTAATGGACATCTAGGCAGCTTGATCAGACAATTCTGCATCAGTGGAAGGCTGCAGTGGTGACTTCAGGATGCAAGTTTGTGTGTTAAATGGTGCTAAACAATCAGGAAGTCTTCACATCACAGAATGTGAAGACAACAATTGCCAAATCTATCTTCACCATTCAGCTTAGAGCAAAGGCATCCAAGCTACCTCAGCTACATGGACCAGTTTTTGCTGTAGCAGAATAAATGCTCTTGTAGGCTCAATTTACCCCATTTCAACAGGAAATTTATTCCAGCAGATATAGATATAGCTGTACATATAGATATATAGCTATAGTTACAGCTATAGATACAGCTATAGATATAGATACAGATATAGATATAGCTTTTGTTTTTGACAGGTCTGCATCAGGGTGCAGCCTTGATGCAAGTGTGAGTCACCTATGAGGTGACATGGAGTGTAGTGGCTCAGGGGTGCAGCCCATGAAAAGGGAGATGTGGCAGCAGAGCCAAGTCTCACAGGGAGATCTGAGTGGCAGAAGTGTCCTCTTTCCTGGGGAAGGCAGCATAACCACCTTCAAGTAAGATGAAAAGTGAGTTTGTCTCTCCAATGCAAGTGATATTTTCTTTTTCCTTTAATAAAGAGCATGCTGTTCACTTGCTGTGTCTATACCAAACTTCACAAGAAAACATCCTGTTTTTCTACAGCAGGATCCTATTGGCTAAAGAAAAAAATCATACCAAAAATCATTTATTTCTTCAAAACCTATGGGAGTGCTTGTCCCTGCTGCTGTTAGTTCTCATCCATCCCTTCTATGGGCCAGCATCCACAAACACTCTTCCAGCAAGAACTTCTCAACAGCACACTGTAAAATTGATTCATTAATCATTTTTGTCTCATTATCTTTCAATTGCTCCAGCTCTTGATGCCACTTAAAGTGGACATTAGCTCTTTGTAACTGGTTTCTGTGTCACTAATGCAATAACAGTCCTTGGAGAGAATGTTTTTACGCCAAGCTTTCATTACATCTGTTTTCATTTAGTCTCACTATACCATGTGTCTTTCTTGTGAACTTCTTACAATGCCTATATATGAGTTTGCTTTACCTGGGGGTAAACTACCATGGTGAGGAGTGAGAACAGAAACATGTTTAGGAGGGACATTGAGATGCTTGAGTGTGTCCAGAGAAGGGCGACGAGGCTGGGGAGAGGCCTTGAGCACAGCCCTACGAGGAGAGGCTGAGGGAGCTGGGATTGGTTAGCCTGGAGAAGAGGAGGCTCAGGGGTGACCTTATTGCTGTCTACAACTACCTGAGGGGTGGTTGTGGCCAGGAGGAGGTTGCTCTCTTCTCTCAGGTGCCCAGCACCAGAACAAGAGGACACAGCCTCAGGCTGTGCCAGGGGAAATTTAGGCTGGAGGTGAGGAGAAAGTTCTTCACTGAGAGAGTCATTGGACACTGGAATGGGCTGCCCGGGGAGGTGGTGGAGTCGCCGTCCCTGGAGCTGTTCAAGGCAGGATTGGACGTGGCACTTGGTGCCATGGTCTGGCCTTGAGCTCTGTGGTAAAGGGTTGGACTTGATGATCTGTGAGGTCTCTTCCAACCTTGGTGATACTGTGATACTGTGATGTTTCTTGGAAAAGCTGGCCCAGGTGCTCTATGGTCTCAATGAGAAGCATTTAGTGATGGGAAGTGGTCTCCTGAGCTCTTTGGAAAGGAAAAGGCTGAAATCACTGAGTGAAACTCCGCTTCTGTGCTCCACTTCAGCATGAAAGCAAAACTGTTTAAGTGCCAGGAGAAGCAAGACTTTTTGTTTATAATCAGCCTTGAAAAAAGGATTTAGGAGCTGAAAGCTTTGTTTTGGGATAGGAAGGAGGATGATTTGAGCTTCTATATGCACTGGTAAGGATTTGAACTTCTATATGCACTGGAAAGGATTACACTGACCCTAAGGATGCTGGGATGAAGGTTGGACTGGATGATCCTGGTGGTCCTTTCCAATCACAGCGATTCATAGTGGTTAGATGTTGTGCTGAGGGATTTGGTTTAGTCAAGGACTTGTCAGTGTGAAACTAATGATTGGACCTGATGATCTTGAAGGGCTTTTCCAATCTGAGAAATTCTGTGATTCTGTGATTGCTTCCATGTTCTCCATCATCTCTGATATGGATAGCTGTTACAAAGCTGCAGGAGTAGGAAACTGTGTCTTAAAGCAGCCCTGTGAACTGCTGTACAACTGTAAAAGTTTCTTAACTCAACAAGCCTTCAGGGACCAGCTACAAAAGGTATTTAACCAGATTAGCATCAAGACTACTCGGTGAGATGAAAACTGGAGAGGCAGAATGGCCTAATGAAGGATCACTGGGCTGTGACCAGTCACCTGGGCAAGTCACCTCCAATGCACAAGTGCTCTCTGTGTTGGAAGATTTCTAAGTTCATGCTTTGCCCTCACAAGGGCCACCTCTCTGAGCATGCACAAGGACAATTTTCCAAGCAGTCCAAAGAAAATGTTGCTCCTCCTCCCACACTGGGTCTGGATTTGCTCTGGCTCCTTTAAAAGTTCTGCCTTTGCCCAACTTTGTGTGCTGTGTTTGATACCTTGCTCCTGGAACTCAGAGCACTCTGAAATTGCTGGAGAAACACCTCTAGAACCCATTCTGCCAGGAGATCTGGTTCCATCCTTGTCTGGAAACTTACTCATAGTGCCTTGGGTTTTTGATCTGAAAGTTCATTTTAAAGTTCATCGTGAGGAAAATAAAATTCCTTTCCCACCTTGGCTCCTCTTGTCACTCAGCAGAGGAGGAAAGTGAGTTCTCTGATCCTGCAAGATCTGGATCTGTCTCTGTGGACACAGGTCTCTACTCCCATCCTACACTGAGCTAGCCACAAGTCACTGTATAAGAACAGAAGGACACAAGAGTTGTGATACTAAAAGTCTCAGCTCTTCCAGTTTCCTGATTTTCTACAATGCTCATGATAAAATATGACAATTTTCCCAAATGATGGACATTTTCAGAGAAATCCAAATTCCTGCCTCTAGGATACTGTCTTGGTTATCCTAGAAGTTCTCAAAGGTATTCTTGGAGTATGTGAGGAGTTACATTAATCTGAAGAAACAATTTGAGATGTATTTATCTCAATCTGAGATCGCAGAATCATAGAATCAGTCAGGGTTGGAAGGGACCACAAGGATCATCTAGTTCCAACCACTCTGCCATGGCCACAGGCACCCTACCCTAGAGCAGGCTGGCCACAGCCTCATCCAGTCTGGCCCTAAATACCTCCATGTGTGGGGCCTCAAGCACCTCCCTGGGCAACCCATTCCAGGCTCTCACCACCCTCATGGTGAAGATCTCCCTCCTCAAGTCCACTCTGAACCTACCTACCTGCAACTTTGCTCCATTCCCCCTAGTCCTATCACTACCTGAGAGCCTAAAAAGTTCCTCCTCAGCCTTTTGGTAGGTCCCCTTCAGATACTGGAAGGCCACAAGAAGGTCACCTGGGAGCCTCCTCTTCTGCAGACTGCACAGCCCCAACTCTTTCAGTCTGTCCTCATAGGAGAGCTGCTCCAGCCCTCCGATCATCCCAGTGGCCCTTCTCTGGACACACTCCAGCAGCTTCACATCTTTCTTGTAATAGGGCTCCAGAATTGGATGCAGTACTCCAGGTGGGGTCTCATCAGAGCAGAGTAGAGGGGGAGAATCACCTCCCTGGCCCTGCTGCCCACACTTCTCCTGATACAGCCCAGGATCTGGTTGGCCCTCTGGGCTGATGCTGAGGTGCTCTTATACTTGGAAGATACCAGGTCAATTCAGACAGTGAAGTCTAGAGAATAGTTTGCCTCACCCCTGTGTTTGGTACCTGCATTTGCTCTGCTTTGTTTTTCTCCAGATCCCTCTGAACAGCTGGTTGCTGGGTCTCTATTAGCTTTGAACTCAGACACCTGGCGTAGGTTTTGGTGATTTGAACAAGAAGTCTTTCTAGTAAATGTGGCAAAGGACATGTCAGAGATCCAACTCTTTCAGGGAAGCATTGGAGGCTAGATAGGAAACCATAAGATAAATCAAATGGTGCTGGACATCTTTTTTTAGGCATTTGAATACATCTCATGACACATAGAAATGCCTACATTGGAGAAAGCTTGGTTTATGTCTGCTAATATGGAGTTGTATCCCAGGCACCTCATCAGGCTAACTGTCCAGACTCTGTTTCCAGTCAATGGAGATGGACAGAAAGTGTAGAATGACTTCTTTACAGCAAACATCTTCCCCTCTCCCACACTGCCTACTTCATCTTGCTCTCCAAAAGATCAGTTTGGGCTGGTCACGCTAAAAGGAAAAGCCTTCTACTCTGGGTATAAATATGTGAAGCTTGTTTACTGCCTATCAGAGAATTACACTTGGAGAAACCTTGTTATAAGGCATCATTACAAACACTGGCAGGATTTGTAGATATACTTCTTGTAAAGCTAAATAGGAGTCAAGAGCACTGGCTGTGAAGTCTGTGTTGTAGTGATGGAGGGAGGTGCAACTCACCCAAACAAACCTTTCAAGCACATCCTTTGACACATCCTAATTATGCCACAGTGACATTACACTTGGCAGTTTAAGAAAGCACTGCCACATGAGCTTTCATCCCTGACATTTCTAACATCTTGCTTTTCAAACAGAAAATGCTTGCTCTGGCCCTGTCTTGTTGGCATCTCTTCCAAAGTTCCCCTTTGCCATGGCTTCTGCTTTGCACTCTTTGTTTATGCCAATGTAATGAGCTGCCTTTTGTGGATCCTGGATAAAAAGGATATTTCATAGGCATCAGCATCATTAATTAGTACTAGAGTGTGAGTGTGACTTGTTTACATGAACACTACTTTACATCCAATGCTTTTCAGCGAGCAGTTCCTCTTGACAGGACTGGGCAGCAGCTTTTTGTTTGTAAGGAGGCCAATTAGAGGACATTGAGATAAGACGTAAGAAGATTTGTCAGAGTAAAACCTCTCATTTTCCAATATGAGGCTGTAGATGCAAACAAGAAAACAGAAGTTGTTTGTGCTGAGCAAATGAAAATATGATTTGCCCTGTGTAAAGAGGCATGTTCCTTTAAACAACATTTTTTTACCAGAGTATTAAACCCTCTTCTTTTTCTTGAAACACCATGTCAGGGAGGTTTTATTACAATTCACAATTATAACTTGAAGTGACCAAGAACTGGGAAAGCAGGAGAATTTTGTCTTGTTAAAACATCACAGCTGTTTGTAGCACACTTTCATTGAATCATAGAATCAGTCAGGGTTGGAAGGGACCACAAGGATTATCTAGTTACAAATCCCCTGCCATGCCCAGGACACCCTACCCTAGATCAGGCTGTCCAGATCCTCATCCAGCCTGGATGTTGAGATACTGGAACATGTCCAACCTATCACTCAGCCCTAGACAATCAACTAGATCATGGCACTAAGTGCTTCATCCAGATTTTTCCTGAACACCTCCAGGGACAGTGACTCCACCACCTCCCTGGGCAGCCCATTCCAATGCCAATCACTCTCTCTGCCAACAACTTCCTCCTAACATCCAGCCTAGACCTTCCCTGGCACAACTGTGTCCCCATTCCAATACCAATCACTCTCTCTGGAAAGAACTTCCTCCTAACATCCATCCTAGACTTCACACAGCACAACTTGAGACTGTGTCCCCTTGTTCTCTTGCTACTTGCCTGGCAGAAGAGACCAAGCCCCACCTGGCTACAGCCTCCCTTTGGCTAGTTGTAAACAGCAACGAGATCACTCCTGAGCCTCCTCTCTTCTCCTCTCTCCTTCTCTCCTCTTCTCTGGACTGAGATATTTAGTCCTGAGCCTATTATGACCTTAAATATGTTACCTATTACCTTTAATGGCATATCGTAGACTCCTCCACTCGTATACATCCTTATTAAACGTACTTAGCAAGCTGGCAGAGAAGAAATAGAAGTGTCAGCTTCTTCAAATTAAAATAAAAAATCAATTATGCTCTCAGGGGCAGATGGAGATTAAGCTGAATACAATGTACATTTACACTGTTGTGGAAGCAGGGGCCTTTATGTGCAATTAGTGACATATCATTCTTAATCTTCCTCCTTGATACAAAAGGAGCCATTACAGGGAGTAAAAGCCACCCACAAGCCCATTTTACAGTCAGCTTCAGAGAGATGCTTCTGAATGCATCATTTGCATCTTTGCTTTGTGAATTAAGAAAAGAAATTACTTATGTACCCCTTTAATGCCTCACTGTTATTTTGGGGTTGGTGGTAAATGTGAGGAAAAGGTAGAGTGTATAATTGCAAGGTTAGCTTTTGTTGCAAGGGGAGATGCTTGCTGCAGAACTGTGAGCACAAAGCGTGCTGTGGATGGGCTTCTGGGCTGTTGTGGAAATGTACTGAGGCATTTCTGCCCATGACTGACTGGCTCACAAATCTGAATCAGTATCAAACATGTGGAAGTATCTGATCTGGCTTTGGAGCTCACTGTGCAAACAGAGCACACAGAAAGCCATAAGGACTTGGTATTTTGCATGTGTTCTGGTTTTTGTGTCAGGATTTTGCAGTGTCTTATATCTGGGTTGGGGCAATCCCAAGCACAAATACAGGCTGGGAAGTGACTGGCTGGAGAGCAGCCCTAAGGAAAGGGACTTGGGCATGCTGGTGGATGAGAAGTTCAACAGGAGCCAGCAGTGTGCACTTGCAGCCCGGAGGGCAAACCAGATCCTGGGCTGTATCAGGAGAAGTGTGGGCAGCAGGGCCAGGGAGGTGATTCTACTCTACTCCAATCTGGTGAGACCCCATCTGGAGTACAGTGTCCAGTTCTGGAGCCCCTGTTACAAGAAGGATGTGGATGTGCTGGAGCATGTCCAGAGAAGGGCCACTGGGATGATCGGAGGGATGGAGCACCTCTCCTACGAGGACAGACTGAAAAGGTTGGGGCTGTTCAGTGTGGAGAACAGAAGGCTCCAAGGTGACCTTCTTGTGGCCTTCCAGGATCTGAAGGGGGCCTACAAAAAAACTGGGGAGGGACTTTTCAGGCTCTCAGGGAGTGACAGAACTAGGGGGAATGGAGCAAAGCTTGAGGTGGGTAGGTTCAGGCTGGATGTGAGGAGGAAGTTCTTCACTTCCAGTGAAGAGAGAGATTAGAGGCTGGAATGAGTTGTCCAGGGAGGTGGCTGAGGCCCCATCCCTGGAGGTGTTTGAGGCCAGGCTGGCTGAGGCTGTGGGCAGCCTGCTTTAGGGTAGGGTGTCTGCGCCCACGCAGAGGGGTTGGAACTGGATGATCCTTGTGGTCCCTTCCAACCCAGACTGATTCTATGATTCTATGCTACGATACTGAATTCACTCAACGTGCAGTGACTGCTCTGATCCCCATCAGAGTGCTGCAACAATGATAAGAAATGCAGATGCCAGGTTCAATTTACATTTTTTTAATAAGAAAAGAGCTCCTGGTCACCCTTGTCAGCCAGAGGTTTTGGTCTTGTTCTGCTATCATGGAGACTCCTGTGTTAAAGGGAGAAATAACCTGTTTAGTATCAGAATTGGGCAGAAACATCTATTAAGTGAAAGCTATAATCACTGAACCACACTGCCCTGAATCTGAGGTTTACATCCATTTCCACTGCTGCAGCCTTTCCCTGGCACTGCAGATCTGTGTGTCAGAGCTCAGCATCTCCTGCCTCTGTTTTCCCAGCTTCCACTCTCAAAACCAGCTGGTAGGGACTAACCAAACCAGGATCTGTCTCCTACCGAGGGAAAGCCTATAAATACTCAAAATAAATGAGGAAGCTGTTAATAGTAGAAAACAGCAAGTTCTTGATATGGGAGTTGATCTCTTCCATAGCGCAGGCATGATCAATAAGTCATAGCTATAAGCCTCAGTATTGAATCTTAGTGCTGTGATTTATTGGATGTAACATATGCTTCCTTTTCATTTACTGCAAAGGTGGAAGAGCTATTGTTTAGCACTGAGATCATGCTTTCTAGGCATTTTTTAAGCTGCAGACACGATGCACTGGCTCAGGCTTTCCAGTTAATATTAAAGCCTGTTGTTGCTCTGCTGAATAGTCATGACCCCCTACACAGTAATTTCCAATCAGATGGCAATAAAAATCAATAAAATTTGGGAAATAAGCTGCACTGGAGACCGCTTTGGACCGTGGGCTTGATGTGTGGTGCTCTACATACTGTGTGCATCACAGGCAGGTGTTTGCAGGGCAGCTACTGCTGAAGGCTGTGGGGATACCTGGCTCTGAAACCTCCCATTTGACAGATGATGATTCTTTTCCCTTGAGGTGCTGCGGGAGAAGAGTACAGAAACAGACAGGATTTTTACCCCTGCAACCACTGCATGCAGGGCTGGTGCTGCCAAGGAAGAGGAGCAAAGCAGTGTGAGGCTACAACCCCGTGCATGTTTAACAAACCCCAAGCCAGTCATCTCATTGCTGATCACAGCATTTAAGAAGCAGAACTTTTACTGTGTAGTCTAACGAGGTAGTTTAAATATTGAATTAACTTCACTTATGCTAATCTCTTCTTCAGATCACGCCTTAAAAACCTGCCTTCAAAAAGCTCCGCGGGTGAAAAAAAAAAAGTTCCCTGCAAAATGCAGCTTAAATAATGACATCCCTCTCCAGGAGATGGCACTACGAAACTAGTCTTTCAGCATCCCAGTGCCCAATTCCAGGGACCAGCTTCACTGAATTAAGGCTGATGAATACAAAGAAGACAAAGATGTAAGTGCGTGCTATCCCTGGTTCCGAGACTCAACACCAGCATCAGCTTGACGTGAAATAAGACCTACGGAGTCTTTTCTTCCTGTGAAGATTGAATATAAGGTGGGTTAGAAGCTTGAATGCCATGGAAGGGAGAAAATTTAGGTTCATTGGAAGCCAGAAGCAGTCTTACAGAGAGGAGATGTCCAATAGGGGGATAAGGAATAGGAGCTGCATGTGGCAATGGAGATGGCCCCAGATGATGGCTCGCCACTCTCCTCTCTGACACCAAGCTCCTGTTACGAACTTCCCAGAGTGTGCTCCACCACACTCCAGATGGATACCTCTAACCATCCCCATATAATACACCAGTGTCAGCTGCACAGCCTTGCTCCGTCTTGCAGTGCACTGTGACTTGATGGCAGCATCCCAAAGCAGTCAAGTGTGTCCCTGAAGTGGAGCTCCTTTGGGTATAAACGTGGCTGCTGCCAAATAACTTCTGCACAGCCTGCTAGTACTCATCAGAGATGAACCTTCAGAGTCTGAGTTTTGCCACTTTACCTATCAAAAGGTTGGTTCAGCCCTCACCATTTACACTACCCACAAGGCTAATGCCATTTACTCATGTTTATGAACATATCTAGACACTGTGTGCAGATACAGACCTCATCTCAGCACTTTTTTAAGCTTGTGAGGCATTCTGAATCATTCCAGCACCTGGATAAACTTGTGGAGGAAATGGATACATGAATGCACATCTATGCACAATGTCTATAATGTCCCCCAGGCCATTTGTCTTCCTGAGCCAGAAGGAGAGAGAGAGATTGGGAGTTTTAATGCCATAACGTTCAAGCATATGGGTATATGTTTGTGTCTCTTTGTGCAGGGGATGTTCTCACATCCCTATGTCTCATCCAAAAAAACTTGAATGTGCTCAAGATGACAGCTTTGAAAACGGGAGAGGTTTTGCATGTTGGTAATCTATCCTGGAGACTGGGAACTGCTGACATCTAAAGTAATGGGACTGGCTGAGTTTGACTGGGTTGGATGTGTTTCCTTTGTTCAGCTATGGAAAACGTGGAGTGTGAACAGCTCTGTTCTTTCGGGGTGATGATCAGAGGTAAAGGCAGATGAAAGAGCATCTCAGTTTGGGTATTTGGTGCTCAGCTAAACTCCATTTCTTATCAGTGCTATTTGCATGAAAGGGGGTTTGTTAAAAGCAACAAAACCTGTGAGATGTGAAACTTCTGTTCCTAGCTTGAAACACAAGTTCAAGTGTCACATAGCAGCCAACAGATGTAGCATTAAACACCTTGGATAGCAGTGAAATTAACAGATTCAAGTTGCCTTTGATCAGCTGAAGGTACATCCGTGAGAGCACTGTCACTGAGATTAAATCTGGGGCTAAACTCAGTGTGTTTTATTTTTCACCAGGGATTCTGTACTGGGACAATTGAGTGTTTCTAAAAGAGTTTTCTCTTTTTATTTTTTTTTCCCTCTGTGGTGCTCCAAAAGGTGATATTAAAAAATCTCTCAGCTATTACTGCAGTTCCAGTCCACTAAGCCAATTTGTATTCTCAGCTACAAGCAAGATCCAAAGCCTTTGCTGCTAGCAAGAGCTGTTACAGTCATCTTCAGATCAGACTCGATATAAATCTGTACTTTTTCATTCATAGCTGAAAGTCTTATTGTAGCAACCACTCAGGAAAAAAAAATATATATGTTTTTTTCCTCAGCCTCAAATATTTATTTTTCAATCTGCTTCTTTGGACACCTTTCACAGAGCTAATACAGATCACAAACTCTTTGGGTGAGGATAGTGCTTCTACATCTCTGCATGCTGGGGTTCTTCAGAAACAGACTCTAAATAAAAATAAAAGAGGGCAGGGCAGATAAAACCAAGGCCAAGAGAGAAGAAGAAGCTCCAGAGAGCTCAGTGGAACAAAAGCTCCTGCAAAGAGCACTTAAGTGTGAATGGAAATAAAGCACAAAGGCATCCGGTGTTAATGGAAAGGAGATGGAGAAACATCTGAAATGCTGTGAGAGCCGTTATGGATGTGTCCCTAAGCTGGATGATGGCAGTGTCACCTGTCACCGGCTTTAGATCCAAATATGCTGCAGCGAGAGGAAATCGCAGTGTGACCCTATTTAGAGCAGGTTAAAAGGAGGGAGAAGGCAGGCACTGTGTTTGCACACCACCTTCCTTTCAAAAGTACCTTGAAAATTTGAAATGTCACCATGCTGAAAATGTCAACCACTTCCACCATCATCTGGAGAACTGGGACTTCAGTGCTTTCCTGGCATCTGGTGGGGTTTTGACTTATTTTGAAGTTTGACATTGTTCCCCTGTGGGTTTGAAATCCCATCCAACCCAAACACATGCACTGCTCGGTTTCTCTATTTTACAAGAACCCTGCTGTATCAGGAGGGGCTGCACATATCTCCAGGACCTTTCAGAGATGGACCAGAAATGGCAACCACGTGAATTGTGGAGAAGAAACAGACTATCTGCAATAATCACTTTGTTTTTCTCAGTCACAGAATTGCAGAATCACAAAATCACAATGTTTGGAAAAGACCTTCAAGATCATCAAGTCCAACAATTAATTAACTCTACCAGGACCATGTACTATATCTTTGAGCATCATATCTAGACAGCTTCAATATCTTTTCCACAAACATAACCTAGAATAACAATTACACCTTCTTATACCTCCCTTGCACTCCTCACTTGTCATCCTGCCCAACCCCCCTGAGGTGTGCTAATGCGTCTGTGAGACGATGGTGGAAAAGAAAGGGTGTGGGAAGAGTGGAAGAGAAAGGGGATGGGGAGGTTCAGTGACGAATCCCCGGCAAGTAGTGCAAAGGGTGCTGGTAATTGCAGCGAGACAAAGAAATAAGGCCACATGTGGGAAATTAGTGCACAGCCGTGGGACCACCCCTCCCTCCAGCACTCCCCTGATGCTACAAAAAGAGATGCTCACATCAGCTGGAAATTTCAAGCCTTGGCTCAGAAGTGAGCAGAGGAAACTGAGTGGAGACAGCGATTGTACCTGAACCTCTGGGATGAGAGGCAAATTTGATAGCCCGGACGTTGGGGCATTCACACCGGCTTGTGAGGAATTGCACGGTGGAAAAGACAAAGCCCAGGACTGGTTGATACCCGGCAACAGGTATCAACAGACCTGTTGAATAAGTGTGTGCTGTGCCAGCCCCCATCCCAGGGGATGCTCCAGAAGCATTCACTTGGCATCCTCAGCCCTATCCCCGATGCAGCTCCTGCCTGCCTGCCTGCAAGGAGAAGGGAGATAGGGCTCAAAAAATCTTCACCAAGAAGCATTATGTGGAAGACCGAAAGGCAGGGAACGAAATCCCTGCAAAAGGCACCCACAGCCCTTAAGCTGAGCAAACCCGGGCAGGGAAAGCTCCGGAGCCGGCCGGTCTGAGCATCCCGATTAAGCCTGGCTGCAGAGAAGACTTTCACTCCCATCCCGCCCCGGGCTTCTCGGGAGCAGGAACAATCAGGTCGAGGGTATGGGTAACGGTGTCCGGCCAGACTTTCCAGTCTCTCATCGGGCCAATTTTCGGGGCGGGGGGGGGGGATATATCTATTCACAAAACTCCCGCAGTGTGCCTGTACGTGCAAAGCCAGCCCTCCACATCACCGCACACGCCGATACGTCCAGCACAATCCTGCCCTGAATCTCCTGCAACCTCCGAATAGAGACACCCCCCCCCAAAAAAAAACCAACCCCAAACCAACAACAAACCAACCAACCAAAAAAATACCCACACAAACAAAACCCTACCTAACAAAACCCCACCAAACGACAAAAAAAACCCCAATCCAAGCCCAAGCAAGAAACACTTTCATTGTGGCAGCGGCGCAAAGTTGTGCATGTGCAGAGGGGTGCGTACCATTCGATTTTGCATCTTGCCTCGTGCTTTCGCCTATTTTCTTTCCTGGTTTTTGTGGGGTTTTTGATGTATTTATTTATTTATAATTTTCCCGAGACAGGGAACAAACGGGCAAAGCAGGAGCCTGTGGGGAAGCGGAGGAACGGGAGGGCTGGAGGCAACATGGGTGCATTTTGGCCTTTCTTTCTTTCTTTCTTACTCTCTTTCTTTCTTTCTTTCCCCATCTCCCTCCCTGGAAGTTTCATCCCAAGATGAAACAGGGAGAGAAACCGAAATTAGAGGTTGCGGAGAGCGGCGGGGAGGGGAAGCTGGGAGGCAGTGCTCCCACTTTGCTGCCAGTATAAAACGCTCGATGGCATTTTCTCGCATTTAAAGCTCGGAAGGTGAAAGCGCGCTACCGCTGCGCCGCTGCCCCTCACCGCGGAGCACGGCGGATCCACGGCATCAGTTTCCCGAGTGAATCGTGAGTGAATTTCAACCCTCTCTTCGCTTATTTCAGTCCGTTTCCCCGGCGGAGGCACGGCTCAGGGTGCGGAGGCACCGCAGGGCGCTCAGAGGGGCGGAACGGAGGAGATGGTGGTTGGGATGGGTGCGTGATTTTTGCAACGATGTTTTTTTATTTCGGGACGACGACGAGGACTCCCCCCTGCTGAAAAAGGTCACGGAACGAGTTGGCTGCTATAGAGAGGGAGGGGAAAAAAAAAAAGCCCTAAAAAGAGCGGTAGGCATGCGCACTGCGCGGATGCCATATTGGAATGAGTGTGCCGGGGGTGCGGGCGGAGGGAACGGCTGGGCTCTGTTCCGCGCGGCACCGCGCAGCGCAGCGCACCGCGGGGGACTGGCAGCTCAAATACGGGGGGAGGGAGGGGGCAAAAAAAGAGAAAAGGGAAAACACCCCAAAATAACTCCTCTCAAACTTCCTCAGGTAAGGTCCCGCTCCTGGCAGACCTTGGGCTGCCGCTTCCCTTCTCGTGTTATTTATCGGGCTGGGCAGCGCTTTGGGCGGGGAGAGCCTCTGCGCCGCTGGGCTATTCAAAAGCCTTTGCGGAATTTAAGCGTCGTATTTATTTTGTTTTAAAGCGGAGCAGGCTGGGTATGGATTCCCCTTCTCCTTCTTCCCCCTTCCTCCCCTTTTTCCGAAGGGATACACGGCGGTAGAGTTGTTGCGAAGTGTTGGTGAGCGAGTGGCTCTGGACGGGCTGGTCCCCCAGCGGAAGCCGGGACCTGCGCTCGGCTGTCTGAGGTGTCGCTCTCCCCGGGTAGGGCATACACCCGGGGGATGGCACGGGCAGGGCTTGCGGTGGCCGTGCAATTAATGTCAGGCGAAGAGGGATTTTCTTTTTGCCCTCGCGTATCGCTTTTTAGGTGCTCTCGTTTCTTTTTGTGTCTTTCCCTCCTCCTCCACCCCCCCCCCCCCCCCCCCTTTTTTTTTTTTTTTAATCATTTAATACTAATTTAAAAGTAGTATCTGTCGTTTCGGTGCTTTCCTGTTACATGCTTGTGCAAGCTCCTTTCAGATTTACTAGGCTCTCGGAAAGAGTTATTTTTGGTGTGCGGGTGGGTTTCTTCTGAATCTGCAGGGGAGAACAGAGTGAAAAAAAAAAACCAACAACCCAAAAGCTGCTACGAAAGGCGGAGGAGAAGAAAAGAGAGAGAGAAAAAAAAAAGAGAGAGAGAGAGAAAGCAATCAGCTGTGCCAAAATGTGCAGCCCGGATCTAGAGACATATTTTCCCGTAGCGCTCCCGAACTGCGGTAAATGAATATTTATAAAGCTTGTCAGTTCAACATGGCGGGTTTAGGGTGTCTTTAAAAACTGCAAAAGAAACATTTTGAGAGGAGAGAAGGAGGAAAGCCGAGGTGTCACCCGCTTGGTTGAACTCTCGTTTGTGGTTCGGAGAGGAGCGTGGGTGAATTAAAGGTGAGGGGGAAGCGGATGGGAGCCGTCCTATGGGTCCTCGTCCCCCCCTCCTCCATCCCCGCAGGACTCGGTGGTGGGAAAAGTGTGCGTGCTGGGGAGAAACCATGAGAAAAGGGCATGTGGACTTCGGAGCTCGGCCGATTTGCTTTTGAATGCCGAAACTGCAGACATGCCATGGAGGAGGAAAAAAGAATCCAACGCAACAAGCCAAATAACAAAATGCCAGGAGGCACAGCGATGATTTATTTTGCATTAAGAATAGACATGTCGTGGGATGAGATGTCCTGTTGGAGCTGTCAAGCTTTCCCTGCTCGCCTCGCCGCGATCAGCTGGGGATGTGGATTGGTTTGGTTTATTTTTTCCCCACGTTTAGCTGAAAGGTTCCAAAATCGCTACACACGGCAGTTTGGGCTGCCAAACAAGTGACTTTTAGCAGTGCGTGCTGCAGCGATTGTCTCTCTAGCACAGGGACCCGAAAAACCCACAATGAGGCAGGCAAATTGCAGCCTTTGCCAAGCAAGGAAATGAGAGTTTGTGAGGAGTTTGTGCCCTTCCCAGCTGCCTTTTTTTTTGGTTAATGTATTTTCCAGTGGAGTGAAGGAGTGAGGATACCTCAGAGATAGAGTTTCGGGAGAAACTTCCTTCTTCCCAGGCAGAGAGCTGCTGTTCTGGGATTGCTTCGCTGTGGTTGCAAGATGTTGACTCAGGAGCATCTGTGTTTTGTAGCCGTGGGAGGTGATGGGATGCATCAGTATCACAGGCTGTCAGTGCCCAGGTGGGCATGGGGGAGCCTTGAAATATCCTGGGGATGGGAAGGCAGGGAAGACAGCAAATCTGCCTTGCCCATTTCCCTGCACTTCTTGGAGACGCTCTTCAGAAGCTCACTGTACTGTTACTTAGCAGAGGCGTCTGAAGATGCTGTTTGCACACCTTTCCACTTCCAAAAGGGCTCTGTTCCATCGCCCCACCTCATTCTCCCCCATTCCATCCAGCCCTCACCCCCTGCAAGGACCCAGCTTTGCTTCTCAGGCAGCCAGCAAACTCATGCCACAATTTATGGTGACAAGGAGGGAGGTAGAGGAGGAGACTGGAGGAGAGGGGGATGAAGAGTGGAGGATTACCATCTTTTATCCAAATAGCACAGAACAACGTTGATTATAAGCAGAGCAGCTTGGAAGGCAGATGTCAAACAGTGGTGGGACTTGGGTAGCAAGCAGTGGTGGAGTAATATCAGCCTGTGGGGTGGGAGGGGATGGGGCCATTGCAGAGTGGAAGCATTTTCCTCCTCCCTCCCCACACGTCTTTCCACCTGCAAGTTTCCATTGCTCTTGGGCAGGACAGCTTCTAAAATCAGTTTTCTGTCCTGTTGCTCTTGGAGAAGAGAACATAGCAGGGAAACCTGGTATCTGGATAGAAAAGCAGCTTCTCCTGGATGTGTGCTGTGGACATGGGGATATAGAGGGTGCAGAAGTCTCTGCAGATCCCTCTGAACCTGAGATCTTGCCCAAATTTCCTCACTTTGCTTTCTTTTCTTTGCCTTGGGAGGATGGGAAAATCGATCTAAGATGGCTCATACCTTGCAAACTGCACTTTATGATGGGAACACCTTGCTTTGCATCAGCCATTGCCTCTTTCAGGTTCTGCAACCAACATCCCACCTAAGATGAGGTGACCCCCACCTACTCTTTGTCTTTGTCTCTTTGCAGTCTAGAGGACGCTAGCAACAGCCCAAGGGGCTATGTTAATGGGACTGCTTTGTTCCCCACGTCTTTACTCCTGTTTCCCCCAAAGGGAGGGTTCCTGTTGCTGCATGAAGCCTATGCACACTCCTCCAGCAGGGTTAGGGTTAGCTCTGGTTGCACTGAGCAGACACCTCTCCAGGGACTGTTTTATGCAGTGACAGGAGGGTGCTGGCTAGGATCTAGTGCAATTTGCTTTTCCTCCCAAGAAGCCCTTAGATACAAACACATTTCACTTCCTTAGCTGGGGATACAGGAGGAGAAGGCAAGGCAAGTTTTCTCCCCGGGGCTGGGACTGTTGCCTGAGTGAGCAGGGATGCAAGTGGCATTTTGCTCTCCCCTCCCTCCCCTCTCCCCCTCCCCCCCCCCCTTTTTTTTTTTTCTACTCTCGCACAGATTATTTATGGAAGGGAAGAGAATATTCTCACAAGTCTAATAACTTCAGTGTTTATAAAGGATTAGGTCCTAATAACTCTGCTGATAAGATGGAGGCTCGGTGTAATCTGTTGCTAAGTGAAAACCTAAAAGCCATTTAAATAGATGCAGCAAAGAGCTATCAAGAGACCAGGGCACTGTAAACAACAAGGAAATACCTTTTTAATGATCTAAGGGGGGCATGGGGTGGTGGGGCAGTAGATGCATTATGAACAAGATAATTTCATTTATGTACTGAGGAAACGTTTACAGATACCCAGCAGATGTTGTAAGGGTGTTGCAGGGATGGAGAGCATTTCACACAGATGTAGGAACATCTGTAGAAGACAGTATAGAGTTATATAGTTGTGGTTATGAGTGATAATTGACTGGCTGGACAGGCAATCCATGCTTTAATGAAGCATTTATGGAAACTTTGTGGTTGTGGTACTAGAAATGAAATAAACACCACACCTTGAGTGCTGTGTCCAGTTCTGAGCCCAGTTCAAGAGAGATGTTGAGATACTGGAATGTGTCCAGAGAAGGGCAACAAAGCTGGTGAGGGACCTGGAACACAAAATCTATGAAGAGAGGCTGAGGGAGCTGGAGTTGGTTAGCCTGGAGAAGAGGAGGCTCAGGGCTGACCTCATTGCTGTCTACAAGTACCTGAAGGGAGGCTGTAGCCAGGTGGGGGTTGGTCTCTTCTCCCAGGCAACCAGCAGCAGAACAAGGGGACACAGTTTCAGATTGTGCCAGGGGAGGTCTAGGCTGGATGTTAGGAGGAAGTTGTTGTCAGAGAGAGTGATTGGCATTGGAATGGGCTGCCCAGGGAGGTGGTGGAGTCACTGTCCCTGGAGGTGCTGAAGCAAAGCCTGGCTGAGGCACTTAGTGCCATGGTCTAGTTGACTGGCTAGGGCTGGGTGACAGTTTGGACTACATGATCTTTGAGGTCTCTTGCTGCCTGGTTGATTCTGTGATTCCATGATTCTATGACCTTAGGAACATAAGAAGTACTGTCTAAATGTGAGGAGGAACTTCTTTACTTTGAGTGGGGTAGAGCACTGGAAGAGGCTGCCCAGAATGGTGGTGGAATCACCATCTCTGGAGTCATTCAGAACCTGCCTTGATGCCATTCTGTGGAACCTGCTCTAGGTGAACCTGCTCTGTCAGGGGTATTAGACTAAATAACCTCCAGCCCCTATTGTTCTGTGGTTCTGTAACTGCCAGCCCTTTAGATTTGGAATGCTTTTCTCCTACCTTTGGCTTATGCTCTTCTAATTGTGTTGCTGGCCTATCAATACATTTATGTAATTTGGGTCACTGTCTGGCCTTTCATAGCCATAAAGATGCTGGACTGATAAGAGAGTGTCAGTGACATTTCTTTGATGAAGAACAGGACACGGTGGAGAAGGGGCTATCTTATTTCTTCAAGAACTTTTTGCTGTCTAAACTCTTGTTGGTGTGAGATAAGGGGAGGTATGGAGAGAGGTTGAGGGGGTTTTCAAGGGTGATGGTGGCTGAAGGAGGTGTCTGGTCCCCATCTGTGCCCAAGTGACAAAGTAAAGGAGTTGTTGAATGCTCCAAAACCTGGGTTAAGTAGCTAAAACCTGAAGTAGAGGAGCCAGAGGCATATTTCTGAAGGTGCACAGGGAAAACTAATGTGATGACCACAGAGCCTGTGTTTTAGATAACATCAGGATGATGGTGTCAGAATTATTTTATTACAATGACTGTTGATGCTTACAGAGTGTACCAGGTGGTGCTATAGGCTCCTCAATGTTGAAATGGAGCAAAGCCGGAGGTGGGGAGATTCAGACTGGAGGTGAGGAAGTTGTTCAGCATGAGAGTGGTGACAGCCTGGAATGGGTTGCCCAGGGAGGTGGTTGAGGCCCCATCCCTGGAAGTGTTAAGGTGAGGCTGTGGTCAGCCTGATCTAGAGTAGGGTGTCCCTGCCCATGGCAGGGGGATTTGAACCAGATGATCCTTGTGGTCCCTTCCAACCCTGACTGATTCTATGATCCTATGAAATGAAATGTAGTTGCTGTTGTTAATAGGGATGCTGTTTTGCAGATCCTGAGTTTATTCTGCCTTTGTAAAGTGCTGACCTTTGGAACAGTTTGTTTCCTTTCTTTTTAGAATTTCTTTTCTGGGTTAAAGTAGCTGATGGCATTTTGTCAATACTTAAAACTCATCATCTGAAACTGTTAATCATGCAAGTCTTGGTGCATGATAGTCATCTCTAATGAAACCTGTCACATCTTTTTAGTGGGGCCTATTGTGAGGGGACAAGGGGTGATGGTTTTAAACTGAAAGGGGGGAGATTTAGACTGGATTTAAGGAGGAAATATTTTACACTGAAGGTGGTGAAACACTGGCACAGGTTTCCTAGAGAGGTGGTAGATGAAAGTATTCAAGGTGAGGTTGGATGGGGCTTTGATCAATCTGATCTAGTTGAAGATGTCCTGCAGGGCTGACTGCAGGGGTGCTGGACTAGATGAAATGTAAAGGTCCTTTCCAACCCAAAGCATTCCATGAGTCCATAAAAAACATCCTACAGGTTTTCTGCCAACAGATTTCTCTTTATTTTGTGTATCTCAGCTATGACTCCTGCAGTGATTAGAACTGTTTGGGCTGCAAGACAGGGAAATGCAGAAATATGAGTAAAGACTGTCACTGACATTTAAGATAAAAACAAACCCTTGAAGAAAGTTTATTTTGAGATTGGCCTTTTGCAAGGCCTAAACAACCTATTCTTGAGAGGACAAGTTTGGAAACTGTGTTCACAGTTACTTCATTTTTATGAATCAGAAGCATTTGCTCTAAAAATGAACAGCAATAAAAATAAAGGAGAAAAAAAAACCCCACACAACCAACCAAACCCAAGCAGTTTTTGACAGCTGACCCAGAGGTCATTTCTGAGTATGTGTGAGGCTTAAAAAAATAAGTGCAGAATCCTTGCTGTTTCCACTCTCCTTTTTTTTGGAGACTTACTTTTCTGATTAATACTCTTCACAGTGCTGAGTGGCTTCTGCAAGGGAATCTTGTTTGCTTGGGTAAAGACTTGAGACCCAGTTTGAACACAAGGTAGTGGAAGGTTTTGTGTTTATTTTCTTAGTGAGAAAGATGAATTCCCACAGCTAAAATCCTGGAGGTGACATTCTTCTTGTCCCTGCAGCATAGATCTGGAGATCTATATTGCCTGGAGAAGAGAATTCTCAGGGGTGACCTCTTTGCTGTCTACAACTACCTGAAGGGAGGCTGTAGCCAGGTGGGGGTTGATCTCTTCTGCCAGGCAACCAGCAACAGAAAAGGGGACACAGTCTCCAGTTGTGCCAGGAGGGGTCTAGGCTGGATGTGAGGATGAAGTTGTTGGCAGAGAGAGTGATTGGCATTGGAATGGGCTGCCCAGGGAGGTGGTGGAGTCACTGTCCCTGGAGGTGTTCAGAGAAAGCCTGAGTGAGACACTTAGTGCCATGATCTAGTTGATTGTCTAGGGCTGGGTACTAGGTTGGACTGGATGATCTTGGAGGTCTCTTCCAACCTGGTTGATTCTATGATTTCTGTGAAAATTCCCAACCCTGCAATAAATAAAACTTGGCCAAAATTCTATGATTCTATTCTATGATTCTATGATCAGAGAAGACAACCATGGGCTAAGGATCCTTAAAGTCTAAGGAGTCATAAGTTGCTTTGCAGGACTTCTGTGTGGAAAGCAGTAGTTCTCCTGGAGACATTAAAAGTAATCCTTTAAGGAAAGGACAAGAAAAAATAATGTTTAGCTGGTTTTTGGGAGGTGTTTTGATCAAGGTACAGGTGTAAAACTAGACTTAATGACACAGTGTTGTGTGGGGCATTAAACCTGGATGTCCTGATGTGGCTCACATGATCACCCTGGCATACCCTAGAAACTACTTGTGGAATGAAAGGGAGTCCAGTTTGTCTTAGAGAAACATGGTGGAATTGGCACCATAAATATACAGAAATACTGGGTTCAGTTTTGGGCTCCCCAGTTTAGGAGGGACAGGGATCTGCTGGAGAGGGTCCAGTGGAGGGCTGCAAGGATGATTAGAGGACAGGAGGGCATGGCTTATGAGGAGAGGCTGAGGGACCTGGGGCTGCTTAGTCTGGAGAAGAGAAGACTTAGAGGGCATTTGATAAATGTTTATAAGTATCTGAAGGCTGGCCAGGAGTGGGGGACAGGCTCTGCTCACTTGCTCCCTGGGATAGGACAAGGAGCAGTAGTTGTAAGCTGCAGCAAAAGAGGCTCCACCTCAACACAAGAGGACTTCTTTGCTGTAAGAGTCACAGAGCACTGGAATAGGCTACCCGGAGAGGTTGTGGAGTCTCCTTCTCTGGAGCCTTCCAAAGCCTGTCTGGATGTGTTCCTCTGTGATCTGTTAGGTAGTATTGTCCTGCTGTGGCAGGGGGGTTGGACTTGATGATCTCCTTGGGTCCCTTCCAACCCCTAACATCCTGTGAGCCTGTGACTCTCAAACTGTCTTGTAGAATCTGATTCTGGCTAGACCTTGGGAGGGATCTTCTCGCTGCCCTGATATGCTCTTGGTGAAGGGTGCTCCTCTTCCTGCTGTTGTACTGATGGCTAGTAGGAGATGACTGAGGCATGGATATTTAAAAAAGAAGTATTTTTTATTTTTTTGGCAAATCCTCCCAGTCAGTGAAGCTGCTTCTGAATGTAAAGCACTGGGAGGGCTGTAAGTGCATGCAGGACTAAGCCCAAATGCTGATCAGCTGTGCTGTTCAGGCGAACCAAACAGTGCCAAGACCTAAAATGTCATTTTTGCTGAGAAGTGTTGGAATTGGATGGCAGATGTTTCCTGGATTCTGGTTGGCATCTTCTATCTATCTGTGTAACTATCTATCTATGTATCTATCCATCTATGCATCCATCTATGCATCCATCTATGCATCCATCTATGCATCCATCTATGCATCCATCTATGCATCCATCTATGCATCCATCTATGCATCCATCTATGCATCCATTTATGCATCTATCTATGTATCTATCTATCTATCTATCTATGTATCTATATATGCATCTATCTATCCATGTATCTATGCATCTATCTATCTATCTATCTATCTATCTATACGTCTATCTATGTATCTGTATATCTATGCATCTATGTATTCATGCATCTATGTATCTATCTATGTATCTATATATCTATGCATCTAAGTATCTATATATCTATGCATCTATCTGTCTATCTATGCATCTATCTATCTATCTATGCATCTATCTATCTATCTATGCATCTATCTATCTATCTATGCATCTATCTACCTATCTATGCATCTATGCTTCTATGTATCTATGCATCTATATATCTATGCATCTATGCATCTATATATCTATGCATCTATCTATGCATCTATCTATGCATCTATCTATGCATCTATCTATGTATCTATCTATGCATCTATCTATGTATCTATCTATGCATCTATCTATGTGTCTAAGCATCTCTGCATTTATCTATCTACGTGTCTAAGCATCTATGTACCTATCTATCTATGCATCTATGTACCTATCTATCTATGCATCTATGTATCTATCTATGAATCTATGAGTCTTCTATGTATCTATCTATCTATCTGTCTATGTCTTGAACACGAGTTTTGTGATGAATGTCTGAGGGAGCTGGGGTTGTTCAGCCCAGGAAGAGCAGTTGATCTCTGCAACTACCTGAAAGGGAGGTTATAGTGAGGTGGGGGCTGGCCTTTTTTTCCCAGGTAACACGCAACAGAACAAGAGATGGCCTCAAGTTGCACCAGGGGAGGTTTAAATTAGATACTGAGAAATTTTTTTTTCACCCAAAGACTCATCAAGCACTGTAACAGGCTGCCCAGGAAAGTGGTGGAGTCACCATCCCTGGAGGTGTTTAAGATGTAGATGTTTGAATGAGTGGCTTAGAGACACAGTCCAACAGTTGTGTACGGGGAGATGTTAGGATGTGGTTGGACTCAATGATCTTAAGATCTTTTCCAACCAGGTGATTCTGTGGTTAGTGCCATGTCTTGCATGGTTTTTGAACACCTCCAGGGATGGTGACTCCTCCACCTCTCAGGACAGCCTGTTGCAATGCCTGACCACTCTTTCAGTAAAGACCTTTTTTCTTATATCCAGTGAAAAAATGCTTTTAATTTTAGAGCTTTGATCTAGACCTCAGTGAAACTTGTGACAGATTTCTGCTCTAAGCCCAGCTATAGGTCCTTTGCTTATCTTTACACATAGCGTAGCTCTGCACACCTAAGCCTGCATGCCTCCCTCTCATCTGTCTTTTTTTTGTTTGCTTAAGATGGCAAGGTTTCTTGCTGTAAACAATTTAGTTTCTCTAATAAGGTTTATTTTACTTTCTGCTATCTTGTCTTTCTGCTATTTATCTCTGTGTGCATCCTGGGCTCTGGGATGTGCCAGCTAGGGAGGATGTGAAAATTGCTTTGTGAAACAGGTTTCTCTCTGTTGGCAGAAAAAGCATTAGACATTTGGCACCAGGGCAAGGAGAGAGGAGAGCAGGGACCTACTGGATTATGGAGGGTTATCACCAACTCAGATGATCCCTTCTCCACCACATGTCTTCAGAGGAACTTTAGATCCTGTCCTTCTTCCACTTCAGGGTGGACAATCCAGACCATTCTCACTTTGGTGGTTCCTCTGATTTCCCATTTTTGTGTGTTTCCCCTACAGGCTTAGTGATTTATTTTCTATGGTGATGCACAAATGATATAGATGCTTGACTTCAAGAGCAGAAATATTAGCCCTATTAACTGTCTGGAGCAGGAGGACTGGAAGTGACCTCTGTGGCTTATACAGACCATCTCTTACCCCAGGGCAAGATTAAGAGTACCAAGATCTGTTTCTGGACAGATCAGCATCCTAACCCCTCTATAAAGCAAGTTTCTGGGCCCTTCCCACAGTCTGTCCAATTTTTTTCATCAGAGTCTTTAGAATCATAGAATCGACCAGGTTGGAAGAGACCTCCAAAATCATCCAGTCCAACCTAGCACCCAGCCCTGTCCTATCAATTAGAGCATGGCACTAGATGCCTCATCCAGGCTTTTCTTCAACACCTCCAGGGATGGCAACTCCACCACCTCCCTGGGCAGCCCATTCCAATGCCAATCACTCTCTCTGGCAAGAACTTTCTTCTAACATCCAGCCTAGAACTCTCCTGGCACAACTTGGGTCTGTGTCCCCTTGTTCTGTTGCTGGTTGCCTGGCAGAAGAGACCAACCCCCACCTGTCTACAGCCTCCCCTTCAGGTAGCTGTAGACAGCAATGAGGTCAGCCCTGAGCCTCCTCTTCTCCAGTATAAACACCCCCAGCTCCCTCAGCCTCTCCTCGCAGGGCTGTGTTCCATGCCTCTCACCAGCTTCATCGCCCTTCTCTGGACTGAGATTGTTACTGATTTCTTCTCACACCCAAAAAAAATATTTCTCCTGTGGATTAAAACTAATCTTTCCTCTTCAATCCACCAAGAACATGGAAAGCAGATTATACTCTTTTACCATTCAGCTGTTTGTTATATATTTGAGTATTGTGAAGGTTCCTAGTTCCCCAGACTAGACAGGATTTGTTTCTTCCACCCTGGAGTACATCTGGACCAACACAGCCCTGCTTTGAGCTGTAATTTTCCCTTAATAAAATGCTGTGGGGTATTCAATATGAAAGAAAATTTGTCACTTGATGTAAGTGAAAACATTTGGTGAGGGAAGCTCTCAAATAAATTATATCAATAAAAGAATGACAGGAATTTGGAAGAAGTAATCCTTAAAAGGTTTCCAACTGGTGCTTTGTCTGAGAAAAGAGACAAGCTCTTTTTCTGGGAGGTGAAAGCTGTTCTTTGGTGTGTTCAATAGCCCTTCCAAATGAGTCTCCATTTGCATTATGCAGATGCTCAGGAGGTGTAAATGTTGTGGCAGTCTGCCACTAGCAATCCTGACTGAGGTATGGTTTTGTTTAGGGACCTCTGCCTAGAGGAGCAGACTTTCTTCTGAGTGTCAGTCCTATGCATCCTCATGTTAAATGCAATGCAATGCTGTACTGCCCAAGAATGAGGTTCTTTTTTGGGAGCTGGAGACTGCATTTGTTGACTTCCATTGAGTGCTGCTGGTGAGGAGATGCCTTGGTGCATCCCCCTGAGAAGGGAGAGTGTGACAGGTTCAGTCTTGTGAGAGCACAGTTCAGGTTCAGTCTCAAGACAACTGACTTACATAGATCCTACATCTATGGGCTGAGTCCCCCTTCACCCTTACCCACATGGAGGGCCAGCACCATTTGGAATCTGAGCATCTCATTTCTCCTTTTGCTGGTGAGTTGGGATATCTAAAACCTCAGCAAATGCTGTGCAAGCATAGGTGTACCATAAGGGAAGTTCTTCACAGAGAGAGTGATTTCCCATTGGAATGGGCTGCCCAGGGAGGTGATGGAGGCACCGTCCCTTGAGGTCTTCAAGAAAAGCCTGGATGAGGCACTTAGTGCCATGGTCTAGTTGGCTGGATGGGGCTGGGTGCTAGGTTGGACTGGATGATGTTGGAGGTCTCTTCCAACCTGGTTGATTCTATGATTCTCATCTCAGTTTTCCCTCTCTGACTTGGATTTCAACAGTTGTCCTTTTTTAGATGCTTTCTCTTGGTTAGCTGCAAATGCTTGACTAGGTGAAGTAAATGTCATCTAAGGTCTGTAGAATTGGTGGGAATCAGGACCTAGTCTGGTATTACTGTGTCCTTTTCCTCCATTTGCTCGGGCCTAGGTTCCCCCTATTGTAAAGCCATTTGGCTATGTGAAGGGACATTAGTTGGGACATAAAAATGTGATGTGTTCTGGAAGTTGGATAGAAGCAGAGACAACTGGAGTGACTTTCTCAGCTCTGGTTTGAGGCAGGGCAGGTCTCAGGAGAGTCCTGTCCTGCTTCCTGAGAGCCTTAGCACCAGTTGGTGCAGTTACCTGGTGGCTTAGGTAGGTGGATCTGGTCCCATCTTTTCAAAATGGTTTATTTGATCACTTTGCAGAGGCTTTTTCACTCATGGTCCTGCAAAAGGCTTGAAGGGGATAAAGGCTACATGAAATTGCAAATGGTAGTACTTGGCTTTGAGGAGACTGCCTCATGCTGGAGTTCCCTTCAACTTGGTTGGGAAGAGAAATACAAATTTCATCTATGCCAACACACTTATGCAGAGATACAGGCTGGGGTTGGAGTGGCTGGAGAGCAGCCAGACAGAGAGGGATCTGGGGGTGCTGATTGATACCCGCCTGAACATGAGCCAGCAGTGTGCCCAGGTGGCCAAGAGAGCCAGTGGCATCCTGGCCTGCATCAGGAATGGTGTGGTCAGCAGGAGCAGGGAGGTCATTCTGCCCCTGTACTCTGCACTGGTTAGACCTCACCTTGAGTCCTGTGTTCAGTTCTGGGCCCCCCAGTTTAGGAGGGACATTGAGATGCTTGAGCGTGTCCAGAGAAGGGCGACGAGGCTGGGGAGAGGCCTTGAGCACAGCCCTACGAGGAGAGGCTGAGGGAGCTGGGATTGGTTAGCCTGGAGAAGAGGAGGCTCAGGGGTGACCTTATTGCTGTCTACAACTACCTGAGGGGTGGTTGTGGCCAGGAGGAGGTTGCTCTCTTCTCTCAGGTGCCCAGCACCAGAACAAGAGGACACAGCCTCAAGCTACACTAGGGGAGATTTAGGCTGGAGGTGAGGAGAAAGTTCTTCACTGAGAGAGTCATTGGACACTGGAATGGGCTGCCCGGGGAGGTGGTGGAGTCGCTGTCCCTGGGGCTGTTCAAGGCAGGATTGGACGTGGCACTTGGTGCCATGGTCTAGCCTTGGGCTCTGTGGTAAAGGGTTGGACTTGATGATCTGTGAGGTCTCTTCCAAGCTTGATGATACTGTGATACTGTGACACTTAGGGTTGGGTTCTGGAAATGCAGTGAGCTGTGGAGCTACTCATGGATTCCACTCTCCTGATGACTACATCTGTGACAGGGGCTCTTCAGCAAGGATATGGGGTTGAGCTGGCAGCCCTTACTGAAGCCTTGCTCCACTCATCAAATGGCTTCTTCCTGAGAGGAAGGACCATCTCAAGTCAATGAATATTGCTGAGTTTGGGAGGCAGGTCCAGATCATTAGAAAATCAGTGGGATTTCTACTTCCCCACCATTCGGGAGTTGGCAATGCACAGGGACAACTGATGCATTATCCAGGCAGGAGGTTTCAAGAATGTAAGATGTTCTTTGTACCCTTTGTTCCAGCAGCCTGCCTTTTTCATGCCAGACCCAATCAGCTGAGCCTATATTGGAGGGAGAGCTGGAGTGTTTGACAGTTAACTCTAAGGGAGAGCTGTAGGGTGCTGCATTTGTGTGTGTGTGACCTCTCCCTGCAGGGGCTTGCTCCAGCAAAGTGGAGGCAAAAGAAGATGAGAAACGTAAAATGGTGCAAGGAAGCTGGATCCTATGATTACAGAATCATAGAATCAGTGAGGGTTGGAAGGGACCACAAGGATCATCCACTTCCAACCCCCCTGCCGTGGCCTACCCTAGAGTAGGCTGCCGACAGCCTCATCCAGCCTGGCCTTAAACACCTCCAGCCATGGGGCCTCAACCACCTCCCTGGGCAACCCATTCCAGCCTCTCACCACTCTCATGATGAACAACTTCCTCCTCACCTCCACTCTGAATCTCCCCACCTCCAGCTTTGCTCCCTTCCCCCCAGTCCTGTCACTCCCTGACAGCCTGAAAAGTTCCTCCCCAGCTTTTTTGTAGGCCCTCTTCAGATACTGGAAGGCCACAAGAAGGTCACCTGGGAGCCTCCTCTGCTGCAGGCTGAACAGCCCCAACTCTTTCAGTCTGTCCTCATAGCAGAGCTGCTGCAGCCCTCTGAGCATCCTCCTGGCCCTTCTCTGGACACGCTCCAGCATCTCCACATCCCTCTTGTAGTAGAGGCTCCAGAACTGGATGCAGTACTCCAGGTGAGGTCTCACCAGAGCACAGTAGAGGGTGAGAATCACCTCCCTCCACCTGCTGGCCACACTTCTCCTGATGTAGCCCAGGATCTGATTGGCCCTGCAGGCTGCAAGTGCACACTGCTGGCTCATGTTGAGCTTCTCATCCAGCAGCACCCCCACTATTATCTGGCTTTTTATGCCTGCAAATTAAGATTATGGATCTGAATTAAATACCAGAGAAATGGGAGCTGTTTGCAGGAAGAATTATAGAATCAACCAGGTTGGAAGAGACCTCCAAGATCATCCAGTCCAACCTAGCACCCAGCCCTATCCAGTCAACTAGACCATGGCACTAAGTGCCTCATCCAGGCTTTTCTTCAACACCTCCAGGGACAGCAACTCCACCACCTCCCTGGGCAGCCCATTCCAATGCCAGTCACTCACTGTGGCAAGAACTCTCTGCTAACATCCAGCCTAGACCTCTCCTGGCACAACTTGAGACTGTGTCCCCTTGTTCTACTGCTGGTTATCTGGCAGAAGAGACCAACCCCACCTGGCTACATCTGTTTGATAACTCTTATGCAGAAAGAATAAGGGATCTAAACCAAGGTATTTCCCTACTCCCTGCTCTTTCACATGAATTGTGTGTTCCTTCCTAGTGCAGTGTGACCTTAAGCCTCTTCTGCTGTTGTTTTCCTTCCCCTGATTTCCAGACAGGTAATGTGGCCTGTAGTCTTTAATTTGGCTTCCAATGGACACAAGTTTCTTTAGAGTGATGGAGAAATGAGTACAGTTACATGTGCTGCTTGGTTCACACTGCTAATTCCAGCCGAGTCAGCATGCTGCTGTTAACACTCTGGCTGGGGACTCTGTTTGAAGTGTTAATTAGCAGCAATTAATAAGAAGTGAAAAATTAATACCTTATGTCAGCTTTTCTTTTTTTTTTGTTGTTGTTGTTGTTGGTAGTTAGTTATATCAACACCAAGGCTCTGAGCTGTCTGGAAGCTTATGATTGTACAAGACTTTGGTCTTGTCATCATGTAGTATTGGGAAGATACTTCAGTGTTCTCCTGCTCTAAGTGGTAAACTAGTTATTGGCTCCAGAAGAAGATCGTCTGTAGCCACTAATAGATCCAGTTTTCCTGGGGTATGGATGGTCTTGATACGTCATTTCAGAAGCCAGGAAGTTGTCCACAGCTTAAGCAAAAAGTACATTAAAATAGATTTCAATAGAGATGTTGATGACACTGCTGTATCTGGCCAAGAGATTATAGAATCATAGAATCAACCAGGTTGGAAGAGACCTCCAAGATCATCCACTCCAACCTAGCACTCAGCCCTAGCCAATAAACTAGAGCATGGCACTAAGTGCCTCAGCCAAGCTTTGTTTGAACACCTCCAGGGACAGCGACTCCACCAGCTCCCTGGGCAGCCCATTCCAATGCCAATCACTCTCTCTGTGAACTTCCTCCTAACATCCAGCCTAGACCTCTCCTGGCACAACTTGAGACTGTGTCCCCTTGTTCTGTTGCTGATTGCCTGGCAGAAGAAACCAATGCTGCATCACCTCCTTTTTATCAAAGTGCCCTGATGTGGGGTGGATTTCAGTCATGCTGTAGACACCTCTGGCAGCTTTCTGCAAGCTTTCCCATCCTTTTCCCATTTCTGATGGGAAATTTCCTGATCTAGTGGAGTGAGCCTTCCTCATGGATCTGGTGTCAGATTCAGGTCTCAACTGCATAAGGAACAGTGAATAATGCCATCATCTGATTGGGCACCTTCAGCTTTTTACCAGCTTATAACTTTGTTTTGTCAGCTTCATAAGAGCATCACAAGATTTAGCAACACTTCTAAGTAGCTTATCTCTCTTCTTGGTATTTATATTGTTACTCCTGAGTTCTATTTAGGATGATTAACTTACTGTGTTTAAACTGATCTCTCTGTTTCCCTCTGTTCTTTGAAGGCTGGGTTTTATTTTTTGTTATAAACCAAAATAATCTTCAATCATTGGTCCTAGGCAAAAATTAAACCAGCTGAATACAGTCAAGCTTTGACTTCTGCTGACACCTCCCCTCACATTGACTGGGTCGAGGCTATTCCATGCACAAATCCAGGCTGAGCAGTGAGTGGCTGGAGAGCAGCCCTGAGGAGAGGGACTTGAGAGTGCTGGTGGATGAGAAGTTCAACCTGAGCCAGCAGTGTGCACTTGCAGCCTGGAGCACCAGCTAGATCCTGGGCTGCATCAGGAGAAGTGTGGCCAGCAGGTGGAGGGAGGTGATTCTCTCCCTCTACTGTGCTCTGTTGAGACCCCACCTGGAGTACTGCATCCAGTTCTGGAGCCTCTACTACAAGAGGGATGTGGAGATGCTGGAGTGTGTCCAGAGAAGGGCCAGGAGGATGCTCAGAGGGCTGCAGCAGCTCTGCTATGAGGACAGAGTGAAAGAGTTGGGGCTGTTCAGGCTAGAAAAAAGAAGGCTCCCAGGTGACCTACTTGTGGCCTTCCAGTATCTGAAGGGGGGCTACAAAAAAAGCTGGGGAGGGACTTTTCAGGCTCTCAGGGAGTGACAGAACTAGGGGGAATGGAGCAAAGCTGGAGGTGGGGAGATTCAGAGTGGAGGTGAGGAGGAAGTTGTTCATCATGAGAGTGGTGAGAGGCTGGAATGGGTTGCCCAGGGAGGTGGTTGAGGCCCCATCCCTGGAATTGTTTAAGGACAGGCCAGATGAGGCTGAGGGCAGCCTGCTCTAGGGTATGGTTGGTACTGGATAATCCTTGTCGTCCCTTCCACTTCTGACTGATTCTATGGTTCTACATTTAACAAGCTTGATGTAAAATCTTGATTCTGAACCAATTTATTATTAATGATATTTACAGAAGTATTTTCCACCAAAGGAGAAGTGTTTTTTTGACTTTCAGGAGACTGATTGCTTCTAGTTTCATAGTTAATTGAAACTTAATGTACAGTGGGAATGAGCAAAAGATATGTTCTGAGGTTAGCTGCAAGATCATCCATCAATTAGGTGTGCTATAGACTCACAGTCCATAATACACCTAAATCATTAGCAAGTCTTATGTCAACGAAGAATAAAGATGAAGTGCTGTAGTGGCCATCATAGTGATCATTATTATTTGTGGAATGCTCAAAGTGTTCTAAGCACTTTGCAAAGAGACCAACAAGCATATTGCTCTTAATTGGTTTAGGCTCTCCTTTTAAATAAATGCTCTTTCCCTTTTATTAGCATTTTCCTACACCTGTACTGTGTTCAGTTTGGGGCCTCTCACTACAAGAAGAACTTTGAGTTGCTGGGGTATGTCCATTTAGAATCATAGAATCAACCAGGTTGGAAGAGAGCTCCAAGATCATCCAGTCCAACCTAGCACCCAGCCCTATCCAGTGAACTAGACCATGGCACTAAGTGCCTCATCCAGGCTTTTCTTGAACACCTCCAGTGTCGGTGCCTCCAATGCAAATCACTCTCTCTGGGAAGAACTTCCTCCTAACACCCAGCCTATACTTTCCCCAGCACAACTTGAGACTGTGTCCCCTTGTTCTGTTGCTGCTTGCCTGGCAGAAGAGACCAACCCCACCTGGCTACAACCTCCCTTCAGGTAGTTGTAGACAGCAATGAGGTCAGCCCTGAGCCTCCTCTTCTCCAGGCTAAACACCCCCAGCTCCCTCAGCCTCTCCTCATAGGGTTTGTATTCCAGGCCCCTCACCAGCTTTGTTGCCCTTCTCTGGACATGTTCCAGCACCTCAACATCTCTCTTGAATTTAGGGGCCCAGAACTGGACACAGCACTCAAGGTGTGGCCTGACCAGTGCTGAGTACAGGGGCAGAATAACTTCCCTTGTCCTACTGGCCACACTGTTCCTGATGCAGGCCACCTTGTAGAGGCCTTCCAGTATCTGAAGGGGCCTACAGGAAGGCTGGGGAGTGACTAGTGGCAAGATCTTGTAATGACAGGGCAAGGGGTAATGGGTTTAAACTATCAGAGGGGAGACTTAAACTGGATATTAGGAAGTTCTTTCCTATGAGGGTGGTGAGACACTGGCACAGGTTGCCCAGGGAAGTTGTGGCTGCTCCCTCCCTGGAGGTGTTCAAGGCCAGGTTGGATGAGGCCTTGAGTGACCTGTTCTAGGGAGAGGTGTCCCTGTCTGTGGCAGAGGGTTGGAACTGGATGATCTTTGAGGTTCCTTCCAACCTAAACCATTCTATCATTCTATTCCATAGAATCAGAATCACCAAATGGTTTGGGTTGGAAGTGACCTTTAAAGGTCATCTCATTTAACTCCCCTGCAGTGAGCAAGGACTTCTTCAAGTACCTTGTATAGCTCAGAGCCCTGACAAATGTGGCTTTGAATGTTACCATGGATAAGGCATTGACCATCTCTCTGTGCAAATTATGCCAGTGTTTTACCATGCTCAGAGTTCACAGCATCACAGGATGTTACGGGTTGGAAGGAATCCAAAGAGATGATTCAGTCCAACCCTCCTGCCAGAGCAGGACAATAATTTAGCTCAGGTTGCAGACGAACTCATCCAGACAGGCCTTGAAAGGCTCCAGAGAAGGAGACTCCACAGCCTCTCTGGGGAGCCTGTGCCAGTGCTCTGGGACCCTTAGAGTGAAGAAGTTCCCCCTTGTGTTGAGGTGGTAGTCTACAACTACCTGAAGGGTGGTTGTGGCCAGGGGGAGGTTGCTCTCTTCTCTCAGGTGGCCAGCACCAGAACAAGAGGACACAGCCTCAGGCTGCGCCAGGGGAGATTTAGGCTGGAGGTGAGGAGAAAGTTCTTCACTGAGAGAGTCATTGGACACTGGAATGGGCTGCCTGGGGAGGTGGTGGAGTCGCCGTCCCTGGAGCTGTTCAAGGCAAGATTGGACGTGGCACTTGGTGCCATGGTCTGGCCTTGAGCTCTGTGGTAAAGGGTTGGACTTGATGATCTGTGAGGTCTCTTCCAACCTTGGTGATACTGTGATACTGTGACATTGTTGTGCTGCAGCTTGCACCCATTGCTCTTTGTCCTGTCACAGGACAGGGAGTTCTTCCAGATCTAGTCTGAATCTCCCATCTTTTAATTCAAAACCATTACACCTTGTCCTAAATGTCCTAAATTTGCTGTGATGCTATCGTGATTGTCTAGCAGACAGTCCCACCAGGGTTCTGTTAGTGGATATCACACTTACACTCCTCATCTTTTTCAGTTCTTCTTATAACCACGCATGCACATCCATTTCTTCCTCACAGTTTTCACTGGAACAGCCTTCAAAACTGAGAACGAAGAACCTATGTGTCACGGAAGGTAGTTTGGGAGGTTGTGGGGGAAATACACGAAGGCTCACTTGTGGATTTTCAAGTGATTCATTGCTCAAACACGGAGATCCCCCTCCCGAACTAAACTCCCCACCTGAGTTCTTTTAGGTTTGAAGTTGTAGAATAACATTTCAGAAAATAGCAACTAAAGGAGAGTCTGTGGTTTCCTTAGAGTTCTTTTGAGTCTTTAAAGTTACTCAGCCTTTAGGTGAGGAGTCCTTTCTTTGGGTTACTCGCTGTTCAGCAGTTCAGATCAGCAGGGTTGAAGTCTGGGCAGTGTCCCTTTGTTCGTCAGGATCAGGCCCAAGCGGGTTCAGGCCTCTGCGGGCCTCTCGTTGGGCAGGGCCGGTCAGGAGCGAGAGGTCACCAGGCAGGAGCCAGGCAGGAGCCAGGCAGGCAGCAGCAGGCAGCAGCAGGTACAGGTACCCAATCCAGGCCAGCACACCATTTTATAGTGTTCTAAGAGGTGTGACCCTCCAGCCCAGGCTATTCTTCATTACTCTCACAGACTGGCACAAAGCTGTCACCAATCCATACAACTGCAGAACTCTCACCAAAACCATTGCTAAGAGCACCCCAAGCTCGGCCCACACCAGGTGTGGAGCAGGCATGAGAACTGCCCTTCCCCCTAGCCCAAACAGTGGCCAATGCTTGCCTTTATCTCGACCAGGGAGAGACTTTCTCATGGCACTGAAGGATTGGTTTGGTTTTGTGATGCTCCTGGCATTCATGTGAGACACTGCAACCTTCACAACAGGGAGGCTGCTAAGGGCTTCTGCTACTCTCCATGACACTATGATGGAGCACTCCCCTTCATTCCATTTTATAACCACCATATCTGCTCTTCCTGGCTGTGCCTCTTGAGTAAAAAAAGTTGAACAAATCTCATTCTATTTTTTCACATTCGTATTACCTCTTGCTTTGCCTGGTTTCTGTCAGTAAACTTTTTTTCCTGACTTTTAACCACCTTTTTCCAGAGCATTTGGCATCAATGCTGCCACCATTGTGCCCTCTGTCATGCAGGTCTTGGAGACATCCACTAATAATCAAGACCAATCCTCCTGCAAATTGTATATTCTAGGCACACACTTCCCTACTGCCTGTCTTTGCTTTAGCATATCTTCTGGACTTCAGCAAAGCCTTTGACACTGTCTGCCATAAGAAGCTCCTGGCCAAGCTGGCAGCTCATGGCTTGGACAGATTCACTCTGTGCTGGGTCAGGAACTGCCTGGAGGACTGGGCCCAGAGAGTGGTGGTGAATGGTGCCACATCCAGTTGGCAGCTGTCACCAGTGGTGTTCCCCAAGGATCAGTGCTGGGCCCAGTCCTGTTCAGCATCTTTGTTGATGATCTGGACCAGGGGATTGAGTCCAGCATCAGTAAGTTTGCAGATGACACCAAGCTAGCAGCAGGTGTGGGTGGATCTGTTGGAAGGTAGGAGAGCCCTGCAGAGGGACCTGGACAGGCTGGATGGGTGGGCAGGGTAGGGTGTCCCTGTCCATGGCAGGGGGATTTGAACTAGATAATCCTTGTGGTCTCTTCCAACCTTGACTGGTTCTATGAGATGTCCTCCTTCAGAAGTTTGAATATTTTTGAAGTGAAGTGTATCTCAGTGGTAACCATCAAAAAGGTGGACGTCATAGGCTGGACTTGCTTGAGGATGGTGAGGTTGGGTTTTCTTGGGCAACCTTTTTGGGGATGGGTTTTGCCACCTTATGGGCTGGTCCTTCCCTTGCTACTGGTGGCACACAGAGCTGGACTGAACTTCAAGATGTGGATCCTGTGGGTTCTGTTTATTACCTTGTTACCTTTTATGTTGTTGTGACTTTGATATTATTGCCCCTAAGGGAACATGCCCTTTGTTTTTGTTCATCATCCAGTTTTAACTTCAAATTGAAGGGGAGAGCAGGACTGAAGGATTGCAGTTGACCTGGGATAGCTCAGAAACTGTTAGGAAAGGCTGGAGGAGTGGGTTGGTGTAGGTAGAACAAATCAGTCATTGTTTTGTTGCTGTTTTGTTTTAGCTTGGCTCCAGACATTCTCTGCTGAAGGATGAATTAGAAGGGCAAGGCCTCTCCCTCTGAACCATGGAGACAAGGGCGTCTTTCATCACCACCATGCAAGAGACCCAGCATCTCTCCCCAGAGGAGGGTCAAAGCCCAGCTAATGGCAACATGGAGCAGTTTGATTCAGGTGAGCTCTCCTTCACTCCCATGGATTGTCTTCTTTGGTACAACCCTCCCAACTGATCACTGGCAGGGGTGTGGACAGCCACGTTGCTAGGGATATGTTTGGAATGATTGTGCAGCTTCAGGGTCTCATCTGACCCACACTGTGTGCTAGTCTGAAGCTAGCAGGGATATTTTGGTGAGAAGAATTAGTTTATAGGCTGTCAAAAGGAAACAATGGTGATGTCTACTGCACTCATAGGCTTGCTGAGATGTATAAAAACAAGAGCACAAACATAGATAACAGAGTTGCTGTGTGTCTCTGGCTGCCTGCACTTTCCTCCCGAACCTGCTGTCTGTGTAACTAATCCTTCTGCTTCCTAACCCCCCTGGCTGATCCTCCAAACTCACTTTGAACATAAGGCAAAGTCTGGGATAAGGTAGAAAGGTGGAAAGGAGGTGGAAGGGTGGTTGGGAGCCCCTGCTGGGGGCTCTGGTCTCTGGGAGGGCTGTTGTGTTTCTGTATTACTTTTAACTTGTATATTTCTGTCTATAGCTGTATATATATTGTAAATGCCTGCTTGTATATTGTGCTGAGCTGTAAATATAAAGCTTCATTCTTTAATTTCCAGTTGAGCTGAGTCTAGTCTGGGTGATTTCATAAGAGTGAGGAGGTGGGTAACACCCAAACTGTCACAGACTCTGTTGTATGGTTGATGGATTGGAAAGTTCAAGCACTTTTTCTTCTGGATCTCATCCATAATACGTAGCAGCTATGTAAAATGTACACAGAAAGTGGTGGAAAGCCTTTCCTAGGACATCACATTGTGTTCTTCCCAGTTTCCCTGGGCTTTTTTATTTTGTTGAAGCTTTGCTGTTTCATTAAATCCCCTGTCATTTCTTTTATGAATCTTTCCTCTTTTTCCTGATCCCCTTTGCTTCTTCAGTGAAGCCTGGAAAAAAATCTGTTTCTGGAGCCAGAGGGTTTGGGTCTTTTCTCTTTAAACCTTCTTTTACCTTGTAGCCAAGCATCTCAGGAGGCTGCTAACAGATGAAGCAGTTGCATTTTTATAGTGTCAGTGCAGGAGCACTTTAAAGCCATTGAGAGGCTCACAGATAATGACTTGTTGGTTTTATTTGCCATGCTGGGCTTGTTTGTACATCCTCTTACTGTAGGCTAGTCAGCCTTGACTCTTTCATCAAGACTGAGCACTGGGCCTAAGTACCAGTAATTGGAAAGGGAGCTGATATGTAAAACAGCCCTAACTCCAAATGCATCCTTTCACAGGGTGCTCTATGAAATGTAGGCACCTGGGGATTTGCAGCTTTTCATCTTAGCCAGGACTTTGTTCTTGGAGTGTGTGACTTGAGCAGCAATAAGCAGGTCAGCCTTGTGATAACCGCTTCTCAAGTGGCCACGATCTTCGTTGCCATATATTAAGAGACTTTGATTTTCTCTGTCTGCCTTTTAATTGTGGGATCTCCAGGGAATTGAGAAAGGTTGGGAAGAGCTCCTCTCTTCCTCAGCAGTAGGTCTTCTTTGGCAGATGAGGAAATTTCTGTTCAGTCTTGTTATGTGTGTGGATGGGGCTGGGTGGTTTCAAGTTCAGTATCTTTATTGATGATCTGGACCAGGGGATTGAGTCCAGCATCAGTAAGTTTGCAGATGACACCAAGCTAGGAGCAGGTGTGGATCTGTTGGAGGGTAGGAGAGCCCTGCAGAGGGACCTTGCCAGGCTGGATGGCTGAGCAGAGGCCAATGGGATGAGACTTAAGAAGACCAGGAAAAAAGAGATCTGGGGGTAATGGTATATAGTAGCTGAACATGAGCCAGCAGTGTGCCCAGGTGGACAAGAGAGCCAATGGCATCCTGGCCTGGATCAGGAACAGTCTGGTCAGTAGGACAAGGGAGGTTATTCTGCCCCTGTACTCAGCACTGGTCAGGCCACACCTTGAGTACTGTGTCAATTCGGGAGAGATGTTGAGGTACTGGATCATGTCCAGAGAAAGGTGACAAAGCTTGTGAGAGGCCTGGAACACAGCCCTGTGAGGAGAGGCTGAGGGAGCTGGGGGTGTTTAGCCTGGAGAAGAGGAGGCTCAGGGCTGACCTCATTACTGTCTATAACTACATGAAGGGAGGCTGTAGCCAGGTGGGGGTTGGTCTCTTCTCCCAGGCAAGCAGCAAGAGAACAAGGGGACACAGATTCAAGTTGTCCCAGGGGAAGTACAGGCTGGATGTTAGGAGGAAGTTGTTGCCAGAGAGAGTGATTGGCATTGGAATGGGCTGCCCAGGGAGGTGGTGGAGTTGCCATCCTTGGAGATGTTCAAGGAAAGCCTGGCTGAGGCACTTAGTGCCATCATCTAGTTGACTGGCTAGGGCTGGGTGCTAGGTTGGACTGGATGATCTTGGAGGTCTCTTCCAACCTGGTTGATTTTACAGTTCTACGATCCTTGTCATCTCTGGTCTGGCTGTCCCCTTGTCAGACTTCCAGAAGGGATCAAAGTCCGTTGCAGGAACTAAACCCACTTACAGTCCATTCAGACTCCTTGTGATAAAACAAAGCAAAATAAACCACTGGCGCTGTGACAAATGAATACACTGACATTATTTTTACAGACCTTGTAAAAGTAATGTCCTGATAAAGTCTGCAGATAAAATACTGTAGAGGAGTCAGAGTTGTGATGTGTCCAAGAGAAATTAGCTGACTGGAAGGGAAGGCTGCAGTTCTCATGCTGCCTCCTTCCAGGGTCTTGAAGACTGTCTTGTTAGGTTTAGAAAGGAGAGACCTCTGTTTTGCAAATACAATAATATGTATATAATAAATGTAATAATTGTGTGTATGTGTATATATAACTAATCTAAATGTGCTTTTGTGAAGTGCATGTCAATAAACCTGACAGTGGGGTTGTGGGAACAGTGGGGCTAGTCAGTGTAACAGTTTAGTGCAAAGGCTAACCTGCCTGCTCCCCCAGTACAAAAGCGAGGGGAAGAGTAACACACAGAACTCAGGGTTGAGTATAACATGAGATATCATAAGCACAATGTGTAATTACCTTAGCTAATAAGCTAATTGATCTAAAAATACACTGCATGGTTACCTTATCTTAGCCTATTTGCAGAAGCAGCACAATGAAATACACAGGGAAAAAGAAAACAACATCAAACAGAAACCCAAAGCCAGCAGCTATCTGACTCCCACTCTTTCAGCACCCATGCCTACTGTAAAGAGCCAACACCCAAGAACCTGGAACCCAGAAGCAGCAACCAGAATGGGAAGCCTCCCATGTGGCAATCTGAACAACCAGCCCCATAATACTTTGCTCCAGTTAGCACTTTGATTTTACAAGCTTCATGACTGCAGCGTGGTAGGAATAACTGCAGCAGGTTCAAACCAATCCGTGGCAGTCAGTATGTCTGTTTTGCCTTGTGGTAGAGGAGATTGTAGGTAATAAGGTTATGATGTACAGGAGGACTTGGGGCAATCATCACTAAGATTTATAGTGTTAACATCATAGAAGCAACCAGGTTGGAAGAGACCTCCAAGATCACCCAGTCCAACCTATCCCCCAGCCCTATCCAGTCAACTAGACCATGGCACTAAGTGTCTCATCCAGGCTTTTCTTCAACACCTCCAGGGACAGCAACTCCACCACCTCCCTGGGCAGCCCATTCCAATGCCAATCACTCTCTCAGGCAAGAACTTCCTCCTAACATCCAGCCTAGACCTCCCCTGGCACAACTTGAGACTGTGTCCCCTTGTTCTGTTGCTGGTTGTTTTGTTGCCACATTCTGGAGAATTTTTCCACTCTGAAAACATTGCTCAGTGTAAGGGATGGAGGTTATATACTTACTTGCCTAAAAGTCTCTGATTCCACTGCTCTGTAGAATTATTCTTTCCCATGAAGGGTACTGAGGAAGAATAAAGTAGGTACTTGCATTGGCTCACTCATCAGGTTAGAGTAAAAAATAAATGAAACCAGAATATGCAGAGAGCATCAGAGGCTGAGAGAAGTGCCTCATGCTCTGAAATGGAACTGTCTGAGCAGAAAAGAGCCCAAGGCTGACCTGAGATGAACAGGAGATTTCCAGATATCCTGAGGTGAAGATGTCCTTTGGGTTGTTGAGCTTCCAATGCCAACGCTGCAAATGCAGATGGATCCAGAATCAGGGAGCAACCAGGCAGAAGCGATGCACGTTGAGGTTTTCACATCAAATGATTCTGACTTTTAGTGGGACAAGGGATTGGTTGTGGTCAGATTCAGGAATTTCTTAAGAGTAATTTTAAGCCTGTAATAACCACCTACAAGCCTTTGAAACTTTATTCTAGAAGCTTAGCCTTTGAAATGTCTGGACCTGGCTCTTTAAAACATTAATTCCAAAGGGTTGCAGACATTAAAGCTCAAAATTTTCCCTGATCATCTAACTGCCTTTCTGCATTAGATGAGATGAGAGAAACTCTTCATCATTGTCATAGAATCTACCAGGTTGGAAGAGACCTCCAAGATCATCCAGTCCAACCTATCGCCCATCCCTATCCAGTCAACTAGACCATGGCACTAAGTGCCTCATCCACTCTTTTCTTGAACGCCTCCAGGGATGGTGACTCCACCACCTCTTTGGGCAGCCCATTCCAATGGGAAATCACTCTCTCTGTGAAGAACTTCCTAACCTGTGGCTTATCTCTCAGTCAGGAATGAGCAAACCTCTCATCCTCTCATTTTGGATCAGATATCTCAGGTAGAGGCAGCTTCTATGTCTAGAGGTAGTCATAAGGTTGGATTATTTGTTGTCTTGCTGAGTTGGAAAGCCATCTGATAGCCACTCTATCATGGGAGTAAATGTCAATTTACATCTTCATACTTAAGCAGTTTGGGTTGAGAGCAAGGAATCAGACCTCAGGCTTGATGCAGCAGTGTGCAAAGCGTTTAACAGTGTTGACATCTAAGTGCTCCTCTTTGAATTCCTAAGCAAATCTTTATCCTCCACTAGCTTTGTCTCAAAAACCCTCTTCTGTTGCACTTATAGAATCATAGAGTCATAGAATCAACCAAATTGGAAGAGACCTCCAAGATCATCCAGTCCAACCTAGCACCCAGCCTTGTCCAATGAACTAGACCAAGGCTTTGCTTCAACACCTTCAGGGACAGCAACTCCACCGCCTCCCTGGGCAGCCCATTCCAATGCCAATCACTCTCTCTGGCAACAACTTCCTAACATCCAGCCTAGACCTCCCCTGCCACAACTTGAGACTGTGTCCCCTTGTTCTATTGCTGGTTGCCTGGCAGAAGAGACCAACCCCCACCTGGCTACAGCCTCCCTTCAGGTAGTTGTAGACAGCAATGAGGTCAGCCCTGAGCCTCCTCTTCTGCAGGCTGCACATCCCCAGCTCCCTCAGCCTCTCCTAACAGGGTTTGTGTTCCAGGCCTCTCACCAGCTTCGTTGACCTTCTCTGGACATGTTCCAGCACCTCAACATCTCTCTTGAACTGAAGAGCCCAGAACTGGACACAGCACTCAAGGTGTGGCCTGACCAGTGTTGAGTACAGGGGAAGAATAACCTCCCTTGTCCTGCTGGCCACACTGTTCCTGATGCAGGCCAGGATGCCATTGACTCTCTTGTCCACCTGGGCACACTGCTGGCTCATCTTCAGCTACTATCTACCAGTACCACCAGGTCCCTTTCTTCCTGTCTGCTCTCCAGCCACTCTGTCCCCAGCCTGTAGCACTGCTTGGGGTTGTTGTGGCCAAAGTGTAGAACCCTGCACTTGGCCTTGTTTTATCTCATCCCATTGGCCTCTGCCCACCCATCCAGCCTGGCCAGGTCCCTCTGCAGGGCTCTCCTACCTTCCAACAGATCCACAGCTGCTCCTAGCTTGTTGTCATCTGCAAACTTACTGATGCTGGACTCAATCCCCTCGTCCAGATCATCAATGAAGACATTGAACAGGAGTGGTCCTAGCACCGATCCTAGGAGAACACCACTGGTGACAGCTGCCAACTGGATGTGGCTCCATTCACCACCACTCTCTGGGCTCAGTCCTCCAGGCAGTTCCTGACCCAGCACAGAGTGAATCTGTCCAAGCCATGAGCTGCCAGCTTGGCCAGGAGCTTGATGTGGCAGACAGTGTCAAAGGCTTTGCTGAAGTCCAGGTAGACTTTCCCCTTGCCTGGGTATGTCTGGCTCCATAGGCAGCAAATAGACTTTCTATCTTCCCCTTTTAGTAATGAGAGACTCCCATTGCACAACATAATCTTCTGGTCCTGAAAACTGGAGACCTGTAGCAATAATTGCAATAAATTAACCCTGCTGTTTTCTTCATAAAACTGTCTGGGGAGGCTGCTTAATTCAGTTTGTCATGAGTCACTTTAATTACATCATGACCATGCTGATGAATGTTTGGGCAGGTAAAGGTCTTGCAGAGTTTGCCTGATAGATGCTTATTGCAAGGAGCTCCTTGCTAGACTATAAATATTTTTGCTCTGGGGATGCAACTGGGTTTGCAAGATTGCTTGGGAACAAAATGAAAACAATCAGATTTGGCTGGGCTTTCTGTAAGTGAAAGAAGATTTATTTTTAATTCTTGCTCTGTGTGTTTCAGTGATGGTTTGAGGCCCTGGCTCTGCTCTACTCAGTGGGGTTATAAAAGAAAATAAAGAGGAGTAAAGTCCTTTACTGTAGGGAAGGATTTTCTAGGGCAGTGGTGTGATCGAGGAAGGCATGATGCAGAACCTCAAATCTGTGAAGGGCTGAGAGAGTTGGGCTTGTTGAGCCTGGAAAAGAGAAGGCTCCAGGAGACCTTCTTGGAATCATAGAATCAACCAAGTTGGAAGAGACCTCCAACATCATCCAGTCCAACCTAGCACCCAGCCCTGTCCAATCAACTAGATCATGGCACTAAGTGCTTCATCCACTCTTTTCTTCAACACCTCCAGGGACAGTGACTCCACCACCTCCCTGGGCAGCCCATTCCAATGCCAATCACTCTCTCTGCCAACAACTTCCTCCTAACATCCAGCCTAGACCTCCCCTGGCACAACTTGAGACTGTGTCCCCTTGTTCTGTTGCTGGTTGCCTGGCAGAAGAGACCAACCCCACCTGGCTACAGCCTCCCTTCATGTAGTTGTAGACAGCAATGAGGTCAGCCCTGAGCCTCCTCTTCTGTCTTCTTGTGGCCTTTCAGTACTTAAAAGTAATCTGTAAGAAAGATGAGGCCAGTATTTTTAGCAGGGCCTTAAAACCATCTCAGGGGGTGATGATTCCAAAGTAGAAGTTGGGAGATGAAGAGCAAATCCAACGAAGAAATTTTTTGTACTGCAGGTGGTGAAACTGCTGCAGGTTGCCCAGAGAGGTAATAGAAAGCCTCATCCCTGAAAACATTCCAGGTCAGGTTGGATGGTGCTCTGAGCAACCTCATGTAGTTGAAGTTGTTCCTGCTCATTGGAGGGGCATTGGTTTATATGACCTTTAAAGGTTTTTTCCAACCCAAACAGTTCTGAGAGCCTGATTCTGTGACATCTGAAATGAAACGAAAACAAATGCAGGGAGTAAAGTGGTAATAATGTTCTGGTGAGTGATACTGAGGGATATGAGGGAAGACATGGGGAACTTGCCTGAGATTTCTGGGTGGAGGGATGCTGATGAAGCAGAGAAAGGGTGGCAGAGCTGGAAAAGGGACTCCCCAAATCTCAGGGTTGGGATGCTTGCCCAGCCAACTGAAGCAACTTCTCTTGGACACTTGTAATTAACAGTTCTGAGGGACCTGCTTTTAGGCCATGAGCAAGACCACTGCATCCTTGTGATAGTGGCCAGGTAGCCACCCCCTTTCCAGCAAAAGAGTCACCAAATACAAATGAAAAGTGCCAGCTGCAGTGAGATGTCTTATTCCCTCCACTGCCACAAAGGCAGAGTAATTTCTGGTCTCAAAATGTTGGTTTCCCTTGTGTTGATGTTTGTACTGCTTGCTATTCTCATCCTAAGCTCTTTGGCACAACTTTTGCCCTTTTTGGATGTGTTTTAGGCTGTCTTTCTTTTTTACTTTTTAAAAAAAAAATTAATTGTGTTTTGTTATCTTTTTTTTTTAACTCTGTACAGATGAGGGCTCCAGTATTGAGGATGCAGACTTCAACTGGGATGAATTCCTGGAGGAAACAGGAGCAAGTGCTGCTCCCCACACCTCCTTCAAACATGTACGTGCTTCATCTGAGCCTTGCAAGCATTGCATGTGTTCCTCCTTCTGGTTGTTGTGGGGTCCCTGGAGAACTGACCATTCTGGAGAGAAATTGTCCCTCTGTGCATGCAGCAACCTGTCTGGTCATGGCCTCCATCTGGTGTTAGGGGAACCTGGTGTGTTTGCATTATCTGCAGTCACAGCTCAGAGCACTGTGTATGCCATTGCCTTGTCCTCTGCATTGATTTCAGGTTTTCCATTTTTGAGGACTTAAATTTTCTCCTTCTCCTTATAGTGCACTCTGATTGTTTTTCTTTTATTTTTCTCCTCTTAATATTTTCCTCTCTTCATTGCTCTTCATCCCAAACTGTAGAATTTCATCTCACAAGAGCACCTTATTTCTCCCAAGTTCCTTTTAATGCATAATTTACTGACTAGCAGGGTCACTCAACACTAGAGCCAAGTATGGCCCATAAGAAACCATCTCTCAACCTTCAGCATGGAGATGCTGTCTCAGGAGGATGAGAACAAAGTACTTGGGTAGGTGATACTCTTCCTGAGTGAATGTGGCTCTTAGAGACAGCCATGGATGTGACAGGATGGCCTGTGGCTCTGGTTCATGTAAGTGCAAGTAGCATTTAAAGTATCTGAAATATTGTCTGATGAAGATCTGAGCATGTTTTGAAGAAGGGTCTCTATCCAAACAAGCCCATCACAGTTGTGGGTGTTGTTGACTGGGACCAGCTTCTCCATCCACCATCAGTTGCTTAACCTTTCCTATTCAGCTCCATGTATTTGATGTCACATGAAGACGTGGGACAGAAATGAAGCTGATGTATGAGTTCCTCATCACAGTCAAGGGCACACATATGTGGCCATATTGGCAGATTTTTCCAGGATGAAGGAAATGAAGCTGATGTATGAGTTCCTCATCACAGTCAAGGGCACACATATGTGGCCATATTGGCAGATTTTTCCAGGATGAAGGAAATGAAGCTGATGTATGAGTTCCTCATCACAGTCAAGGGCACACATATGTGGCCATATTGGCAGATTTTTCCAGGATGAAGGAGATGAAGCTGATGTATGAGTTCCTCATCACAGTCAAGGGCACACATATGTGGCCATATTGACAGATTTTTCCAGGATGTATTTTTGTCTTTTGACTGCAAGACTACTGTCAGATGTTGGGGCCTACTGGGATGATGTTGTGATGCCTTCATCTGTGTCAAGCCACAGCAAGTCGTGGTGGTTCTCTGTCCTCAGCTACATGTCCCATGAGGACAGTGCTGCTCATGTTCCTACCTGACCCATCAGATGTAGGTAGCAGCCTGTTCTGTTACAGCTGCTCATCTGTTGTGTTGGCTCTTCTCCCGGCTTCACTTGGATAGTCTACATGTTTTGGAGGATATCTTTGGCAGAAGCAAAGTGTTTTGGCTGTGATGCTCTGGGTTGTCTTTCACTGAGTTTGTTTGCTGGTAGAGATGCCCTTTGGGAACAGTGTAGTTGTGCTGCAGTGAGAAATCTTCCTGAAGAACCTGTTGCTACTCTAAGAGAAGACATTTCAATCACTGCTGTCATGGCTTTAAACCACCTTTGTCTCCAGGTGATTTCTTGGCTTACTTTGAAGGGGCAAGGAGCTGCAGTGATGAAAAACCTCTTTTCCTACTACATCTGTGAAAAAAAAAATCAGTCCTTCATGCCCTGTTTTCTTTCCATTTTAACAGCAGTGAAGTGTTTCAGGGTGAAGGACTATGGTTCTCTACACTGGTGAATTAAAAGACAGAGTTTATTGTCAAGTTTTTCTGGGGAGGGCCTCTTGCTCCAAGTTTCTCATCTGGTCCTGAACCCCAAGACTATCTCCAAGTGTGCATTGATTGAAGCTTCAGCTGCTGGGTATAGATTTAGTAGAAGTGCTCTCCTTGGTCAGCCCAGGGTAGCATTCAACCTTTGGTGTTTGTCAAGCCTCAAGAGGTGCTTCAATGTTGTTGTACAACTGACTGTTGTAGTTGGATTGAACTCCTAGAGGTCCCTAGTACCTGCTCTTCTACCTTTCATGTGTCCTGGGATTTGCCTGACGAAGCTCTGTGGTGGGAAATGCAATTTCACTTGAGCTGTGCCTCCTTTTCCCAGGCATTAGTGAGATTTACAGCAAAGACGGGTACCAGTTCTCTCTTAGATGTGGTGCAGCTGATTGCTGCTGCTGGCGGGCCCCTAGAACATTCAGGACCTTGTGTAATGGGGTGTGTGCCAGTGAAGCAGGAATGGTCCTGACTAGGCAGCTTGTGAAGAAAGTGATTTGATTAAGGAGCCCACTCAGCTCATGTCCTAACTCAGACCTGCTTTTTAAGGGCAGCATTATCTTGCCTATCTGGGAAGGGGGCTCTCCTGCAAAGAACAAAGGTAACACTATGCTTTTCTTATCCTGTAAGGTTGAAATCAGCCTTCAAAGCAGCTTCCAGCCAGGGATGAAGTTAGAAGTGGCCAACAAGAACAATCCAGACACATACTGGGTGGCTACGATCATTACAACGTGTGGACAGCTCTTACTGCTTCGTTACTGTGGCTATGGAGATGACCGCAGGGCAGATTTCTGGTGTGATGTGATGACAGCAGATCTTCACCCAGTTGGCTGGTGTACACAGAATAACAAGGTCCTGATGCCTCCAGATGGTGAGTTCACTGTGTTTTGTTAGGGTCATCCTCTAGTATTGGTCTGGTGGCTAAACTCCAGACTTGCACTCAGTCTGGAATGGGTACTCCAGATCCTCAATCGGTGTCAGCTGATGCAGTCAGGGTCAAGTCCTTATGAGTCAATAAGTGCTTCAGTTTGCCAGTCAGCCTTTAGCAAAGACCTTTCTGCTGTAAATGGTAACAGCAGAAGGAGCTTCTGTAGGAAGCTGTTTTAACAAGGAAGCTTACTGCTAAGTTGTAAAACTGTGACTTTCAGTTAGAAGAGAAAGTTGTCCCATTCTTGTAGGAAGGAAAGATGAAATTCAGAGCAAGAATGAAATAAAATAATCAATATTAGTCTGGATGTAACCAAAATCAGAAGCTGACTGTACGCTGAAATGTTTTGCCCTCAGAGTTTAAAGCCTTCCAGTGCCTTGCAGTTTTGAGTTCCAATGGTGGAGCAAAATTTGATCATCATAGGGCAGGGCATGTCCTGATCAACATTTCTTAGGTTCACAAAAGCTGAATGCAAGAGCTGTGAGTTACTGAGTGGCTCACATGGAACAGGTTGTTAATATCACAATTTGATCCCCAGGATGTTAGAAAAGTGGGATTTATTTTGGCTATACATGTGAAGAGAACAGCTGTGTATCCTTACCACTATGTAGCTCCAAGGAGAGATGTACTTACTCATATATATTCCTACTATTACCCCATTTATTCTGGATCAAGAGAAGAAGGGATGAATGTTTAGCCTCCATCTTGTGCACTCATTTAAGGAAAATCTTATTTAAGTTTTCTGCTGCCAAAGTGATTCTTTTACTTTGCTATGTGTGGCTATTGAAAAAAGAATATCTGCCATCTCTGTGCTGTGTGTGACCCTCTCTGGTATAGGTGTTGCCTGATTTCTGACTTAAGTGAGCTGTATCATAGAATCATAGAATCAACCAGGTGGGAAGAGACCTCCAAGATCATCCAGTCCAACCTAGCACCCAGCACTAGACAATGAACCAGACCATGCCTCATCCAGGCTTTCCTTGAACACCTCCAGGGACAGCGACTCCACCACCTCCCTGGGCAGCCCATTCCAATTCCAATCACTCTCTCTGCCAACAACTTCCTCCTAGCATCCAGCCTAGGCCTCCCTCAACACAACATGAGACTGTGTCCCCTTGTTCTATTGCTGGTTGCCTGGGAGAAAAGACCAACCCCCACCTAGCTAGAGCCTCCCTTCAGGTAGCTGTAGATAGCAATGAGGTCCCTCCTGAGCCTCCTCTTCTCCCAGCTCCCTCAGCCTCTCCTCATAGGCCCTGTAGATGTGGTCTTTGAATCAGAGCTGACATCCTTGCCTTCTGGATGCCAAGCTTTAAGAAACTTATCTTTTTGTTCTGATCTGTGTATTTTGAATTAACAGGATTGATTGCTTGAGAAAAGAAATACTCAAAAGACAAATATGTGAGGAATTTGTTGGCTTAGCTCTAGTAAATCAAGCTGATGTGAGAGGAGATAGATACTTTATTGCTTTCTTAAACCACCTTTTATTATGTGGATTATAATCAGTATTACCAGAAGGGTCTACAGAGCTGTAAACTAAATCTCACTATGTAATGGTCAAAGGATAAGAGATCTTGTTGCCTTGTAACTGAAGGCAAATGCCTTTCATGGAAATGCCAGAATTCTCTCTTTGGGTTGAGGCTGCTTGGTGGGAACTCTGTTGCTTGAATGACTGCAGATGTGCAGTGTGCCATGTCTCCTTTCTTTTCTGGCTGTGTGATGTAACTATATACCAGGGTCATAAATTTGGGCAACTGCCCTGTGGTTTTGTTTTGTTTTCCCACTCCCATTATTCAGAAAGAATAATTTAAATACAGAGGCTGCAGTTTCAAAAGAGACTTACATGTTTAAAAGCATGAGTTTTATTTTGGAATGAGACATAAAAACTTCTAGGAGGAAGTTCTTGACAGAGAGAGAGATTTGCCATTGGAATGGGCTGCCCAGGGAGGTGGTGGAGTCGTTGTCCCTGGAGGTGTTCCAGGAAAGCCTGGATGAGGCACTTAGTGCCATGGTCTAGATGGCTGGATAGGGCTGGGTGCTAGGTTGGACTGGCTGATCTTGGAGGTCTCTTCCAACCTGGTTGATTCTATGATTCCATGAAAGTGCCCAGGAAGATTTGATCCTTCAGGACTTCTCTCACTTGGAAAAGAAAGAGGTCATAAATATGCTCATAAATCAGAGGTCCTCTGCGTGTTTGCTGCTGAGTTTCAGCCTCTCATCAAAAGTGGATTTTCAAAAGACTGTAGCTCCCAGCGGGACACCACCAGATAGGTGCTGAATTTTCAGCAGTGCCTTCCACAGATAGAACTGAGTTCTGAACAGGTTTCCCAGAGAAGTTGTGTTTAAGTCCGTGGTTGGATGGAGCTTTGAGCAACTTTATCTAGTGGAAGGTGTCCCTGGCCATGGCAGTAAAGCTGGAAGTTGGTGATCTTTAGGGTCCCTTCCAGCTCAAACCATTGAGTTGCCATCCCTGGAGGTGTTCAAGCAAAGCCTGGATGAAGCACTTAGTGCCATGGTCTAGTTGATTGGCCAGGGCTGGGTGCTAAGTTGGACTGGATGATGTTGGAGGTCTCTTCCAACCTGGTTGATTCTATAATTCTATGACCATCTTTCAAAAATAGCTTGTGAGTACTGAACTTAATATATGCAGATGTCTGGAGTTTGCCCTGTGCTTAATTGCTGCTCCGTGAATGTATCTTAACAAGCCAAACTTCATTGCATTGCAGAGTTTTAGCTGGTAGAGCCTGAAGGATCAGCCTTTGCCTTGGTGTTAGAGAAAGTTGGAGCTGTTCAGCCTGGGGAAGAGAGGGATCCAGGGAGACCTTATTGTGATGTTCCTGTGCTTAAAGAAGGCCTATCAGAAAGATGGGGACAATTAATTTTTTGTAGAAGGGCCTCTTGCAACAGGACAAGGAGTGATGGTTTTAAACTAAAAGAAGGCAGATTCAGACTTAGATCTAGGGAGCAGATTTTTCACATTGAGGATGGTGAAACACTGGCTCAGGTTGCCCAGAGAGGTGGTAGATGCTCCATCCCTTCAGACATTTCAGGTTAGATGGGGCTCTGAGCAACCAGATCTAGTCGATGATGTCTCTGCTCCATGTGTACAGGGAGTTGGACTAGATGACCTTTAAGGGTGCCTTTCAACCCCAAGCTCTCTATGATCCTGAAGTGATGCTCTTTATGAACTCTGTTATTGATATATTTTCTTTCCTTTTTAGCATTGCTTGCTCTCTTGTTGCCAAACCTTTGGAAGAAATGAAAGCCAGCTTCAAATTGCATGGACCTGACACTGCCCATTTTGTTTTTAATGAGGATATTTGTTGGCAAGACCATGCAAACAGCAGGGCCAAGGCCAGTTACCTGGCATTAGTGTTTGATCTTAATTAGGAGCTGAAGACTTTAGTTAAAAAGCAGATCAGCTAAGAAGGACTTAATGGGCAAAATACCAGCACTGGGGCAATGCTCTGGTTCTGCTTATGAATCAGATCAAACTGATCAGCACTTGTTTATAAGTGTGATGCCAGAGAAGAATGGTGCAGAGTGATAGGATGAAGAACTTCATTAGGAGGAAGATGTGCAAAAAATGGGCCAGTTCAGTTTAGCAAAATCAATCGAACTCGATTTATCGCTCGGCACACGCAGAGCCTCTGAGGGGGCAGCTGCCAAATAATTAGTTTATGCTCCCAACAGGAAGAAGTCATTTAATTTACAGGTGATGACATGATTATTTATTGGGTGATGGTAGTATTGCATCATGTACCTGTAAGTGTAATGTCATGCTTGGTTTGTCCTCCCATGACATTGTGGTGCAGTGCACTAGAATTGAATCATAGAATCAGCCAGGTTGGAAGAGACCTCCAAGATCATCCAGTCCAACCTAGCACCCAATCCTGTCCAGTCAACCAGACCATGGCACTAAGTGCCTCATCCACTCTTTTCTTCAATACCTCCAGGAGTGGCAACTCCACCACCTCCCTGGGCAGCCCATTCCAATGCCAGTCACTCTTTCTGACAACAACTTCCTCCTAACACCCAGCCTAGACCTCCCCTGCCACAACTTGAGACTGTGTCCCCTTGTTCTATTGCTGGGTGCCTGGCAGAAGAGACCAAGAGACCAATCCCCACTTGGCTACAGCCTCCCTTCAGGTAGTTGTAGACAGCAATGAGGTCAGCCCTGAGCCTCCTCTTCTGCAGGCTGCACACCCCCAGCTCCCTCAGCCTCTCCTCATAGGCCTTGTGCTCCAGGCCCCTCACCAGCTTTGTTGCCCTTCTCTGGACATGTTCCAGCACCTCAACATCTCTCTTGAATTGAGGAGCCCATAAGTGGACATAGCATTCAAGGTGTGACCTGACCAGTGCTGAGTACAGGGGCAGAATAACCTCCCTTGTCCCACTGGCCACACTGTTCCTGATGCAGGCCAGGATGCCATTGGCTCTCCTGCCTACCTGGGCAAACTGCTGGCTCAAATGGGACAGCTGAAACCAAATACTTGAGTTTCAATTAAATGTATTGGCTTATGAAAAGATGATGTGAGCCTGTGTGCCTCTGAGCTTCACCCTCCACCCCCTCATTCCCTGCAGGAAATCAGAGGAGTAGAACTGTAGTTACTTCAAGCTTTGCCATTAATTATATTTTTCTCATTACAAATCGGTGTGTAATTTGAATTGCAAACTCAACTATCCTGGCAGAATAGATCTGTTTACCATTCAAAGTAAAATGAAAATTATTTAAATTAGTTAATATAGAACTCATTTGAATGAATTGGATGTTTATTCATGAACTAGCTGAGGCAAGTGTGAAGCTGTCCTTATGGTCTGTAGCTTTGGCATTGATCAGCTCTAAAGTCACGTCCTGGGACAGAGATTTCTGTTTTATTGCATATTAACTGTGGTGTAGTCTAGTAAGTAGATGATGCCTGATGTAGCTGAGTGTGAAATTTCCATCCCTTCTGACAAGGTCCCTCAGCAATTGTCATTCATATGAGGAAGTCTAACCTGCTTCAAAGTTCCATGACTGTGTTAGGGCTGTGGTGGTATAGCAGGATTTGGTTTTTGCATGTAACATTACCAACCAGTTAATCACATTTCCCTGCTATTTTGGCCTGCATGGAAACAGGGACAGTCTTTATCAGAGAGTCATAGAGTGACCTGAATGAGCAGGGACTTTACAGATCATTTACAAACATAGAATCATACAGTCAGTCAGGTTGGAAGAGACCTCCAACATCATCCAGTCCAACCTAGCACCCAGCTCTAGACAGTCAACCAGACCATGGCACCAAGTGTCTCATCCAGGCTTTTCTTGAACACCTCCAGGGACAGTGACTCCACCACCTCCCTGGGCAGCCCATTCCAATGCCAATCACTCTCTCTGGCAACAACTTCCTCCTAACATCCAGCCTAGACCTCCCCTGGCACAACTTGAGACTGTGTCCCCTTGTTCTCTTGCTGCTTGCCTGGCAGAAGAGACCAACCCCCACCTGGCTCCAGCCTCCCTTCAGGTAGTTGTAGACAGCAATGAGGTCAGCCCTGAGCCTCCTCTTCTGCAGGCTGCACACCCCCAGTTCCCTCAGCCTCTCCTCATGGGGCTGTGTTCCAGGCCTCTCATCAGGTTTGTTACCCCATACTGTGGGCAGGAAGGTTGCCAACTAGACTGGCATATTCAAGGGCCCCTCCATCCTGGTTTTAAATGCTTCTAGGTATGAGGCATGCACAGCTTCTCTGGGCAACCTGTTCCAGTGTTTCACTGGAAGTTAATAACTCCTTCTTTATGCCTAATCTAAATCTACCCTGCTCTGGTTTAAACCCATTCCCCCTTGCCCTGCCATCACATGCCCTTATAGAAAGTTTTCCTATGTCTTATCCTCTTATGCCCCTTACCCCCTCCAACGAGGGGGATGTTGTCCTACTCATCACAAAGACAATGTGGTTGTTGTTCAGCATCCTCTGTCCCTTGGGATGCTTTATCCACTGAGCATTAAAAACTGAAGTCGATCTAAACTTTCCATTATAGCAATTCCCTTAAGTGTGAAAGAAAAAAGGCCTTTTGCCTTCTTTAGCATGTTATTTCCATGTGCTGTTTTCCTTTGTTGATGACAGTTGGGTTCATGAACACATTTACTATGGGGTAGAAGAGCAGCGTGGAGAACCTGACAAGCGTAGTAGCTAAATTATGCATTGTGAACCACGCGGGGAGCAGGAGCGTCTTTTGATTGACACTTGGGTGGTTTTGTACAGATTGCAGATTTACAGCTGAGCCAACAGAGCTGAATCTCTCCTGGCACTATCTTAATGCATTCTGGGATGCGCTAAAGACACTGGAGGACAAGATTATTGTGTACACTTGTAATCGCCGCAGTGGTTCTGCTTTAATGTTATTGACAGATGGAAATTCAAATAGGGCATTTCTTTGTGTGGAGCCATGCAGTCAGCTTGAGTTGTGCTTGCTGTGTAAACCAGGAGATGGAGGAGACTGGAGAGGTAAAGAAATACAGTAGGGAGAGAACTGTATTCTGGCTTTACCATCATAGAATCAAAGAATGGGTTGAGGTGGAAGGGACCTGTCGCAGCCTGTAATCTAATTCTTCTCACCAAAATATTCCAGCTAGCTTCAAACTAGCACAAGGTCTCACCAACTTCTTTTCAGGCAGTAGGTCTTGGCTGTGTTGCTCAGCTGATTTGTGTGCAAGGTGTCAGATTGGCACCGTCCCTGGGGGTCTTCAAGAAAAGCCTGGATGAGGCACTTAGTGCCATGGTCTAGTTGATTGGATAGGGCTGGGGGATAGGTTGGACTGGATGATCTTGGAGGTCTCTTCCAACCTGGTTGATTCTATGATTCTATAGACAAAGAGAAGGGAGATGTTAGTTTTGAGCCTTTTTTTCCCCCCATTTTGTTAGTGCTCAGGTGAAATCACTGCTGGATGTGTTGGTTAAAACAGATGCTGTGACTGGACTACAGCAGAAAGCTGTAGGGCTGAGAAAAATGGAGTGCTGGCATGGAAATGGGACCAGTAAGGGGGAGGAGAAAACCAAAGAGATGAGCAAACCTTGAGTTCTCTATTTTCTGCTTGTGGTATGGATTTGGCAAACATTAAGCTCACTATATTCTGCTTGTCATACTGATTGGGTGTCATTCAAAGCTTTCAAGGTGTGCAGGAAGCTTTTCTGTGGGGCACAGCTGCACTGCTGGTGGTGATTCAGCACCATTCTTGGAGGTCACTTGTGTCTGCAATGCTTGTCCAAAGGTCCTTCAGAGAAAATGTTTCTGAAAATAGATGAGGGCCTCCAGAGCTGCTCTCTCAGGGAATGTGATCATGGAAATAAAACTTAAACTATGCCTGCAGGTCTGTGCTTACAATGCAGGTAAAAGGATCAGAGGGACACAGTGGACTTCTCCTTTTATCTTTGTGAGGAGTTGTCTCAACTCCACCAACTTACCTGAGATAAGTTTGCTTTTCTGATGGTGTAATTCAAAGTGGATCTGACCGTGGCTTAGCCCTTTCATTGAAGGCTTACCTGAAATATTCCTTCCTAAGAGCTTGAGGCTGGAGAAAATCAGTAGGCATTCAGTGAGCTTATGCTATTTTACATCAGCTAAGAACTGGGCCCTTGAGCCAAGTAAAATGAAACTCGGAAATCTTCTTTGGCAGGTTGTGCTGTTGAAGTCTGTGGCTATTCCTAAAGTACCATATAGTTGTCTGATATTTTTTCTTCTGTGCCCAACCCTTATCCTCCTCTTCCATCAACCCCAAATTTAGACTAACCTAAAAGAAATAGAATGCAGGATTTCTTCTTTGTAAATACTGCAGATGACTCCTAGGACAGCTTTTCATGTGTGCTTTTCAAGTCGACATTAGCAGGCTATTAATTATGCAGGGGTGACGTTAGCATAAATAACTGTTCAGCAAATAAATGTCAATTAAATATTCTATTAACATAGTAGGCAGCTTTATGCATTGCTGTAGAACATTTAGCAGATTATACTTAAGGAGCATATTAAAAAATAGCAATTTTTTTTCTCTTTGCTTTCCTGATGATGGCAAAGAGGAAGTAAAAATAATGTCAGCTTTGGCTGTGGGGCTTGGGATGTTTGAGTAGTTGAATCATAGAATCAAGCAGGTTGGAAGAGACCTCCAACATCATCCAGTCCAGCCTAGCACCCAGCCCTAGACAGTCAACTAGACCATGGCACTAAGTGCCTCAGACAGCCTGAACTGAGATTTATCCCTGGTACAAGCCATATTGCAGAGGTACCTTGACAGGCTGGATGGGTAGACAGAGGCTAATGGGATGAGATATAACAAGGTCAAGTGCAAGGTTCTGCACTTTGGCCACAACTACTCCAAGCAGCACTACAGGCTGGGGACTGAGTGGCTGGAGAGCAGCCAGGCAGAAAAGGACCTTGGGTACTGGTAGATAGTAGCTGAAGATGAGCCAGCAGTGTGCCCAGGTGGGCAGGAGAGCCAATGGCATCCTGGCCTGCATCAGGAGCAGTGTGGCCAGTAGGACAAGGGAGATTATTCTTCCCCTGTACTCAACACTGGTCAGGCCACACCTTGAGTACTGTGTCCAGTTCTGGGCTCCTCAGCTCAAGAGAGATGTTGAGGAGCTGGAACATGTCCAGAGAAGGGCAATGAAGCTTGTGAGGGGCCTGGAGCACAGCCCTGTGAGGAGAGGCTGAGTGAACTGGGGTTGTTCAGGCTGCAGAAGAGGAGGCTCAGGGCTGACCTTATTGCTGTCTACAAGTACCTGAAGGGAGGCTGTAGCCAGGTGGGGTTGGTCTCTTCTGCCAGGCAAGCAGCAAGAGAACAAGGGGACATAGTCTCAAGTTGTGCCAGGGGAGGTCTATGCTGGATGTTAGGAGGAAGTTGTTGGCAGAGAGAGTGATTGGCATTGGAATGGGCTGCCCAGGGAGGTGGGGGAGTCACTGAGCCTGGAGGTGTTGAAGCAAAGCCTGGCTGAGGCACTTAGTGCCATGGTCTAGTTGACTGGACAGGGCTAGGTGCTAGGTTGGACTGGATGATGTTGGAGGTCTCTTCCAACCTGGCTAATTCTATGATTCTATGATATTAGTTGATGCTGTCTCTTGAGAGCTTGCAGCAGCTGGAGATCACCGAAGCATACCATGGTTTGGCATCAGCCTGCCAGCCCCATGCAGGCTTGCTCCAAAGAAGAACATATTTTCACTACAGCACCCACAGTCTTTTTTTCCTCCCTTCCTTGCATGACTCAGATCTCTCAATCTGGGTTATGAGAATTCCAGAGTTAGCCTATTTCTTGCACAGCATCTGGATAATGTTGCACTGATAGGGAAAATGGTCTTCCCACTATTGTGTGAAGCTGCAAATCTTTTGCATGTGGTGCTGGCTTTAGTTACTTTCAAAAGACTTCATATTGCCAAGTGAGGCCCTTTTGGGGTAAACTGAGCGTGACAGGCCTCCATGTGTCTTCTGTGCTACTGTGCAACTATGGCAAAGCCTGGCTAGAGGGATGGGATTTGCAAAAGATCTGAGTTCCAGGCATTATCAGATGCAGAGGTTTTTGAGCATCCCCAGGTCTGCTTGGCTTGAGGTTAGTTTTTCTGTTTTGATTTTCCTTTTAATGTAATTTTTCAGGTCTAGAGGCACAGTTGCAGAGAACCTTGTGGGGGTGAGAAGCTGGCAGGTTCATAAGGTGGACTTAGGAGTAAATGATTTATCCTGGGGTTTCTGTTGTGTAGCTTGGACAAAGAAACACTGTGAGTGTGCACTGCTCTTTAGCTGGGACCTCCATGAGTGATTGAAGCTACTGGGGGGAAATCAATACTTTGGTAAACATTAAGTCTTCTGTTATTTTTCTGGAGTGCAATGGTGGCCCTTAGGGTCTGCATCCACCAGGAGGCTCCCAGTCTTGGCACTCAGCAATGACTCCATGGTTTAGGTAAGTGGTGATGGGGTACCAAGATTTCCCTTGCAGTGAAGCCTTATCAGTTGGGGTCACTCAGTGCTTCCCTCATGAAATTTTGGTGGAACTGACTTAAAAAAAGGGGTGTTTGTCCTCTTCATCAAAGCCATAAATCCAAGGCCTATGCTTGTTAATATTTTCCTTTGGAAGAAAAGTAATTTTTTTTCCCCTCAAATGTTAGAAAATATGTTTCTGGGATTAAATGCCCAAGAATGTTATCTTGCATTCCAGCAGTGCCTTAGCAGTTTCATATGTGGGTGCTGGCCCTTGCTTGCACTTCTACATATGTTAGACTTTTTTTTCTCATGAGGGTCTAGTCTCTTCTTAGGCATCATCCTGAGATGTCATCTTCTCCATGCCCCACAAGGTACTTTTGTGCCCAGCCCTTGCTGAGGATCAGGAATTTGAAAAGCCAAAACCATACAAGATGGTTTAGGTTCTTAGTTGAGGGGAAAAAAAAAGCCCAATGCTTGCAGATGAAATAGGCTGTTTATTAAAAGCTAAAAAAAGAACACACTTTAATCAAAACCCAATTTTCCAGTTAGAAGCCATTTCAGCAGAAACACACCCAGCAAGCCTAGTTTCCAGGGACAACAACATCTGCTTATTCTGTATTTATATGTATTTATTCTCAGAAACAAATGGAACAAGGAGGTAGTGGAGTCACTGTCCCTGGAGGTGTTGAAGAAAAGCCTGTCTGAGGCACTTAGTGCCATGGTCTGGTTGACTGGATAGGGCTGGGTGCTAGGTTGGATTGGATGATCTTGGAGGTCTCTTCCAACCTGGTTGATTCTGTGATTCTAAGGGAAACAAGAACAGAGCTGACCAGACAGCCTGGGATCCAATGAGGCAGGGATGCATACAGTGATCATGGCCACCAAAACTGCAGTGGGTGCCTGCAGTGCCCCTAAAGTGTCTGCTCAATATCCTTTTTGGGGTGCTTGTTTTTGTTTTGTTTTAACTGCTCATCTTTACTTAAGGAACTTTTGGCCTGTCCCCACATTAGATATGAGTGTAATTTCTTAGAGGTGATAATCTCACTAATTAAATTGCCCCATCACAGTTCCTAATACAAATAATGGATTTTTGAATGGTTATGGGTGGAAGGTACTTTAATTATAACTTACTCTCATTCCTGGACTGGATTGAGCTGTGTAGTGAAACAGCATTACACATTTCTACAGCTAACACTGAGGATAATGCAGCACTGTTTATGCTAGTGTGTTATTAACCCACTTTGGAGCATGGGCTTAATCTGTAGGCTGGCTGACAGCCAAAGAAGAGTTCAAGAAGGGGTTTCACTCGTGGAGTGAACAAATAATTCAGGCATACCAATACTGAAATGAATGCACTATCTGACTGTTTTTTCCTTGCTTGGAGGGAATTTTCTGCCCTAACTTGTTTCCATGTAGTTCTACTGGTGCATGATGCCTTCCTCCATAAATGACTGACGTTGCCATTTCCATAGCAGGAACACTGTAAGCAGTCTTAAGGTTTGCAGCACTATAAAAAGTCCATTTTGAGCCATACAGGAAAGGCTGAACAGTTTTAACTAGGTCTAGGTCTGGGCTCACCAGTTCAAGACAGACAAGGAACTACTGGAGAGAATCCAGTGGAGGCTACAAAGATGCTAAGGGGATTGGAGTATCTCTTCAAGAAGGAAAGGCTGAGAGACCTGGGGCAGTTTAACCCGGAGAAGAGCAGACTGAAAGAGGATTTTATCAATGCTGATCAATATCTAAAGGGTGTGTGTCAAGGAGATGGGTCTAGGCTTCTTTCAGTGGTGCCAAGTGACAGGACAAGGGTCAACAAACACAAACTGGAACACAGAATGCTCCACATAGACTTAAGTAGAATCTCTTTTCTTTGTGGTGCCTCAGCACTAGACCAGGCTGCCTAGGCAATCTGTGGAGTCTCCTCTGGAGATCTTCAGAACATGCCTGGGTGTGATCCTGTGCAACCTGCTCTGTGTGGCCCTGCTATAGCAGAGTGGTTGGACTAGATAGTCCATTCCAACCCCTACCATTCTGTGATTCTGTAATTCCAGCTATCCTGGTGTGATTAGAAAAGCAGCACCTTGTGTACAAGCAGCAGTGGAACTGAGGATCAGGCTTACTGCAATGAAAAATGAAAGCTTAATCCTTTCATAAACAGTCTGGAGGGAGATGGAGTTGGGGGAAAGAAAAGCAGTGAATTTCGTGGACTTTGACAAGTTATAAATATATCCTGAGTGAAACCAATAGTGTGGGAGCTTTATGAAAGATTTAATGAATAAATATTTCATGCCCACATGGTGCTTCTTCAGTATTGTGTGCTGTTGGTAAAAAGCAATAAACAAAGAACCTCCTTCAGGGTTTGTTTGGGCTTTTAAATTAAACTAATTTAATCAACTTTTTCAGTCAGGCTTGATATTAGTTCCTTTTTGTATACAACACTGTAGTCAGATCTGCTTGTTTTCTCTTGATACCTGTTCTCCTCTTTGGAAGATGTTTGAATATCAAAGAACAGTTTGTTTCATCCTGCCTTTATGGTGTGCATCTGGGATTTCAAGTCAGGGAGCACAGACTGACTTTCTCCTTATCCTACAGCCTGAACAATCATCTACCCTCTACCATCACAGCTGCAGGGGTGATGGGACCCCAGCAGATGGATGATCTGGATGAGGGGATTGAGTCCAGCATCAGTAAGTTTGCAGATGACACCAATCTGGGAGCAGGTGTTGATCTGTTGGAAGGTAGTTGAGCCCTGCAGAGGGACCTGGACAGGCTGGATGGGTGGGCAGAGGCCAATGGGATGAGATTTAACAAGGCCAAGTGCAGGGTTATGCACTTTGGCTACAACAACCCCAAGCAGCACTACAGGCTGGGGATTGAGTGGCTGGAGAGCAGCCAGGAGGAAAGGGACCTGGGGGTGCTGGTAGATAGTAGCTGAAGATGAGCCAGCAGTGTGCCCAGGTGGGCAGGAGAGCCAATGGCATCCTAGCCTGCATCAGGAACACTGTGTCCAGTAGGACGAAGGAGGTTATTCTGCCCCTGTACTCAGCACTGGTCAGACCACACCTTGAGTGCTGTGTCCAGTTCTGGGCCCCTCAACTCAAGAGAGATGTTGAGGTGCTGGAACGTGTCCAGAGAAAGGTGACAAAGGTGAAGGGCCTGGAACACAAAGCCTATGAGGAGAGGCTGAGGGAGCTGGGGTTGTTTATCCTGCAGAAGAGGAGGCTCAGGGCTGACCTCATTGCTGTCTACAACTACCTGAAGGGAGGTTGTAGCCAGGTGGGGGTTGGTCTCTTCTGCCAGGCAAGCAGCAACAGAACAAGGGGACACAGTCTCAAGTTGTGCTGGGGAAAGTCTAGGCTGGATGTTAGGGGGAAATTCCTGGCAGAGAGAGTGATTTGCATTGGAATGGGCTGCCCAGGGAGGTGGTGGAGGCACTGTCCCTGGAGGTGTTCAAGAAAAGACTGAATGAGGCACTCAGTGCTGTGGTCTAGTTGACTGGATAGGGCTGGGTGCTAGGTTCTACTGGATGATCTTGGAGGTCTCTTCCAAGCTGATTGATTCTATGATTCTATGATTTCATTATCCATCAGGGAGATCATTTGGGCATGTTGATCATTGATGTACAGAAAATGAGACCTCACAACACACAGTGTTATCAGGATAGATATGTTTTAATCAATGCTGGCTGACAAGGGGAGGTTCTCCTCCAAAGCCATTATACCACTCCATCTTGTTCAGGTATACCATATTTATGCTACAAAATCATACATACTCAGTACAGGGGTAGGGTTATTACAGTAAGTTCTGGGAATAGGTGGAGTTACTACTGTTAGTTCCTGGAACTCATTTCCATACTGTCCCACCTCTTAATGCATGCTCATTGCCACCTGGTGGTCGCCTTTTGGGGTCTTTGGGAGGAAGGCCAATGTCTTCAAGAAAAGACTGGATGAGGCACTTGGTGCCATGGTCTAGTTGACTGGAGAGGGCTGGGTGCTAGGTTGGACTGGATGATCTTGGAGGTCTCTTCCAACCTCGTTGATTCTATGAGTCTTCCTCAGTCTGACCTCTTTACCTTTCATCCACCTGGCATCAGTTGTGGTTCACATTCTTGGCTGGAGTTTCCAAGGTTCTCATCTTTGAATACAGTATTCTTTTCTCCATGAGAGTGTTTCAAGACCCTCTCAAGCTTAACTCCCCTCCTTTGTGTTTATCTGATTGATGATGCTTTATATCAGTGCTCACACAGCTAATGATTTAACTAGGTTTCTACACTCAATGTTCTCCATCCCTTTTCCCATATCATCATTTCTCAATATAAATAAGCAGGCAGATTTGGGGCTTTGGAAGCCTTCATCACCCTTTTTTTTTTGCTGCTTGAAGGACCAGAACTAGCCAGAAGTGCTCTGGAGTCTGCTCACAAGTTAGGCAGTGAGGCTTGCATTCTTCTGTGCTGGATTGAAGAGGTTTATGCAGAGAGATTGAAATACTCCTCAAGCTCAGCCTGTTGGCAGAGTTTGGGCTTCAGTGTGCTAGTGTCATTGCTTTATGTTCACAGTCATAAAAAGTGACACACAGAAGGTAGGGGTTGGAAGAGTGATTTGCCATTGGAATGGGCTGCCCAGGGAAGCGATGGAGTTGCTGTCCCTGGAGGTGTTGAAGAAAAGCCTGGCTGAGGCACTCAGTGCCATGGTCTGTTGATTGTCTAGGGCTGGGTGCTAGGCTGGACTGGATGACCTTGGAGGTCTCTTCCAACCTGGTTGATTCTATGATCCTATGAAGAGACCTCTGAAGATCAGCTGGTCAGGATATGTTTTAACTCTGTGCTCCCTGTTTTTGCAATACTTTGAAAAGAATCCTCTGGGGCTTGGGAAGAGGAGAACTGCTGCCAACGTATTCTTTCATGGCAGGACACTGCAAGAGAAGGGCACAGTAGGGAGGCAAAAGCAAGAGTGATCAATCAGAGGGCCAGAGCTAACTGAGAAGGTATCTGCATGCAAGGCTGCTCAGTGAACTGAGGATCTGCTGAAACTTGGACAGATGTACCTTTGAATAGATGGAGCTGGGGACAGGTGAAGGTAATAGGGCAATTCTCAGCTTCTTTTGCCATGAAAAGGAGTAAAAGTGCCTTCCTCTTCCTCCCTCCCCCTCTATTTCTCTACAACCACTGATATGGAACCATTTGTTTTTGTAGTGATTTGGGAATGCAAATTTATCCCTCTCTGCTGGATGGAGTCTGTCCCCACGAGGTTTGTACCACGCTATGGGCAGTGACAAAAAAACCTGAAGAATCTTTGTCCAAACCCATGTAGAGCTATATGTTGGGGGGTGTGTGTGTGTGTTTGTCTTTTTTTTTCCCCTCTGCCCTCTTTCTTGTGGTGTTAGGGAGCTCTGTGTGAGATCTTATCTGTATGGAACAAAGCTCAAGCCCTTGGCACAGCAAAAAGGTTCAACTTTGGTAGAGACTGATGGAGCAAAAGTGTTTGCAGTACTGCTGAGCTGCAGTACTTGTCTGATCCAGCCCAGAGGTTTGGCAGAACCAATTTCTGCTGTGGCTTTAGACCTACTGACAGGAAATCACACTCCAATGGGACTCCAGCTCCGTTTAGGATGCTCAGAAGTCTTAAGATGAGCATTGGAGACTTGACAGCTTCACCTTCTGCTTCTCACAATTCTGGTCACAGTCAGCAGGATGAAACTGCAGCCACTGCTGTGACTAAACCATTGGTTTTGGACTTGACATTTAGCACAAGTTGTGCTGGAGGAGCAAAGATAGAGAAGGAAAAGAGTAACTGCAGAATATTGCAGGAAAAGGCTGCAGACATCAGGCTATTCAGAGGAGAGATTTCCTGAGATTTCTTTAGCAGCAGGTGGAATGGGGTGGATTTTGGGAAGGTACCTCTGAAATAATTTCAGATAAAATCTCCCTTTGATTGTTGCAAAAAAAACCCTTCCATCCACTGCATAAACCAAAATCCTCCTCCCAAGATACTTCACTGATAAAGGGTGGGTGTAAATTAATTTACAATTGAAGTCCCAATGAGACAGAACCATAGAATCATAGAATCAACCAGGTTGGAAAAGACCCCCAAGGTCATCCAACCTGTCACTCAGCCCTAGACAATCAACTAGACCATGGCACTAAGTGCCTCATCCAGGCTTTACATCAACACCTCCAGGGACGGTGACTTCACCACCTCCCTGGGCAGCCCATTCCAATGCCAATCACTCTCTCTGGCAACAACTTCCTCCTAACATCCAGCCTAGACCTCCCCCAGCACAACTTGAGGCTGTGTCCCCTTGTTCTGTTGCTGGTTGCCTGGCAGAAGAGACCAACCCCACCTGGCTACAGCCTCCCTTCAGGTAGTTATAGACAGCAATGAGGTCACCCCTCATGATGTAGTACATAAAACACTGACAGATTTAACTGCCATTGGAGGTATCTGTGGAGACTTAAACCCAACTGTTCACCTTCTAAGTCAGGCACAGTTTTGAGTTTTTGTCTGAGAAGGAGGTGGCTTTCTGTGCATTCCTGTAGGATCTGGGAAGGATAAACATTAGCATAAGGGACTTGGTCCAGAGTATGCCAAAGCTGTTGTACACATTTTTTCAGTAGGTGTTTTGTGACCAGTTTGAAGGTTAAAATGTGTTTATTAGAGCTGAGCAGATAGGAGAGGATTTTCTGTGCTCTTTTAGGCCAAGGACAAGCCAGTATGTCTGTTGTCTTCAGCAGAGCATACCTTCAGATACATCTAGGGGCACTTCAGATTTTGCTTGTGAGGAGCATGCATATAGCAAACTTGGGAAGCTGCTAGTGGCAGATGCAAGTGCCAGCATGATCCCAAGCCAGCTGTGACTTGCATTTGATTTTTAACTCATTATGCATGATAATGTGGGTTCCCAGTTGCCATGGAAGGGTGTTCCATATGTTCCTGGAGCTCATGGAGGTAGCTGCTATGCAGTGTAGAGATTGAAATGATGATCTTATAAAGCGCTTTTCTGCTGACTACTAAAGTCACTTCCTTCTACCCAGATTCCAAATTCTGCCTCAGTTCTAGCCATCTTTCATGACACTGGAAAACTTGAGCTCTGAATTCCCAAATGATTTGTTTCTCTGTGTGTTTGTGCTCCTGTTGATTTTGCTCATGGAAGAAAAAAATGTTCCTCAACAGGCAAATAAGTGTAAGGACATGCTGAAGCTCTTCCTGGCTAATGGTTCATTTTGTGTGGTGAGGCAGAGCATCCACCTCCTGTGTTTGTGGGGGGAAAAACATCTTTCTCACACTGTAACTATTGGAAATGGATGAAGAAATAAAGAGAAAGTTAAAGAGAAAGTCAGCATTTAGGTCATCACAGTATCACAGTATCATCAGGGTTGGAAGAGACCTCACAGATCATCAAGTCCAACCCTTTACCACAGAGCTCAAGGCTAGACCATGGCACCAAGTGCCACGTCCAATCCTGCCTTGAACAGCCCCTGGGACGGTGACATGCTGCAGAAATGTGGCTGCTTCCTAAAGTGGCCTTTCAATACCTGAAGGGGACTTACAGAAAAGCTGGGGAGGGACTTTTCAGGCTATCAAGGAGTGACAGGACTAGGGGGAATGGAGTGAAGCTGGAAATGAGTAGGTTCAGACTGGACATGAGGAGGAAGTTGTTCATCATGAGAGTGGAGAGAGCCTGGAATGGGTTGCCCAGGGAGGTGGTTGAGGCCCCATCCCTGGAAGTGTTTAAGGCCAGGCTGGATGAGGCTGTGGCCAGCCTGATCTAGGATAGGGTGTCCCTGGACATGGCAGGAGAGTTGGAACTGGATGACCCTTGTGGTCCCTTCCAACCCTGACTGATTCTATGATTCTATGATTCTTAGGCTCTCCTATGGAGTGATGGTCTTTAAACAATTTTTTTGTTCAGAGGAAATGTTTTCATTCTCAAATGCTTTTGGATTTTCTCTTCTATAGGTGTTGTTGCATTAGCAACACAAATATATCTGTATTTGTTATCTCACACATGAGTAAGATTATTTCGGGAGAGAAACGACATAACTTAATTCCCTTTTACGTGCAGGTGGAGTTAAAATCTGGTTTCTGGGTTTCCAATTATAAATGCACAATGCATTTAAAGGAGCATCTCTATCTCTGAAGCTGAGGTTTGCTGAATTGCCTTCTGGTGTCCAACTTTTATGGGTTCCCCCAAAAAGTGAATCAGAAGGTGTACGAAGGGAAAACTTTTTCAAACTCAGGAAACCACCCTGCTTTGTATGGCACAAGTTTTACTGAAGAGGCTCTGCAATGAGGAGTACATAGAGCATAAAGAGAGGGAAATCCTGTCATTCCCTCATGCCAAGCAACTCGGGGAAGGTCACTGAGGAGCTCTTGCCTACATGAGGCATCTGCAGTTTGAGCTTTTGATTGCCGAAGAGCCGCTTCTTCCTTCGGGTTGTAGTTTGCTTTGAGTCATTTTGCTGTTGTCCTTGAACTTACTGGGCTGGACAGCAGCAAGTGGCTCCATTTGGAAGGCCTGATTCCTGGAGAATAGCTACAAAATATAGATAGAAACAAAGAAGCCAGGAATACTCAGAGGAAATGTTATGTAGTGAAGATGAGATTAAGAGCTCAGCAACTGGCTGAATGAACCATGGCTCTGCACTAGGATTTATGAGCCTTCAATCAGGACAAGGGGCAGTGTACAGAAACAGGAATACAGAAAGGTCCACATAGACATAAGGAAACAATTCTTCACTTTGGAGGTGGCTCAGCATGGGAATAGGTTGCCTGGAGAAGTTGTGTAGTCTCTGTGGCATTCAAAACCCACCTCGGTGTGTTCCTGGGTTACTTTCTCCAGATGATCCCCTAGCAGGGGTGTTGGTGATCTTACAGAAGAAAGAACTAAGACAACTCTTTCTTTAGCTCTGGTGGGGAACACCAATTGAAAGTTTAAAGGATGGTATTTATGGTTAATGCCTAATGGTTTTCTCCCTGTTGTCAAACTCATTGGCTACCACTAGGTGATCACAGGTCCCTTCCAAAAGTCCCTACCATTTTGTGGTTCAGAACAGTATCATCACCTCCAGCAGGTCAAGGAGTGACAGAGAAACTACATTTTAGAATTCAAAGGAGGTTTGGAGTACTGTGAAAAAGCTGCTGGTATTTCAAGACCTGTAACATGTCGTTCTCTCTTCAGCTGATACCTTGCATAACATTCCACGTTGATCTCCAATTCAGATCTAAACTCTTCAAAGTTTAGAGGGTGTTTTTGATCCTGAGATTTGTAGTTCAAGCCCTTTTCTAGTTACAAGTGAAGGAAACACATGGTTAGCAAGTGCAAAATGAGCCTTGATGGAGTATTTCTTTGATGGTGTTGTGATGATGATTATGAATTTACATCTTGAGCTTAGGATGTTAAGCACCTCATGGGGCCTGGCTGTGCTTAGTCTGTACCATTATTTCAGGAAGGATGCATGATGAATCTTCATAAGGCCCTCTAGGCTCTGATTTATGGTGCTTACATCACATAGCCTAGAGACTCCAAAGTGATTAAATGGGATTTGATCATTAGAAGCTGGCAATACAATTCTGATTAATTACAGAATATACTGCAATGAGCAAAATGAGTCTGTTTGTTTGTTTGGTTTGGTTTAGCATATATTTCTGCTTTGTGGAGTGTCAGAAGCTGAAGTCATGGTGAATGAGGCTTGTTTTCATGATAATGTGGGAGTGTATTGGCTGACTCTTGGGTCATGGGGAAACAACAGGCAAATCTTTAAATCTGACCTGGTGCATCCTGCTTTGCTTTTTGTGCCTTGTTGCACTGTTCTTCAGCAACTTGAATGCTATAGAGTCATAGAATCAACCAGGTTGGAAGAGACCTCCAAGATCATCCAGTCCAACCTAGCACCCAGCTCTGTCCAATCAACTGGACCATGGCACTGAGTGTCTCATCCAGCCTTTTCCTGAATACCTCCAGAGAGGGAGCCTCCCGCCTGAGTCCTGACAGGGATGGCCCATAAGTTGTCCCTTCTGCCTCTCATCTCTGAGAGGCATCTTTGCTCTTGTGTTGAGGGTCCAGGCAAATGGTTTGCTTTTTCCGTCAAGTCACTGCTGGTGTCTTCAAAGGAGGGCACAGTTTGAGCATGCCCATCTGTGGCCATATAACCAGAGACATGTTTCAGCTGTACTCGGCACTGGTCAGGACATGCCTTGAGTGCTGTGTTCAGTTCTGGGCCCCTCAATTCAAGAGACATGTTGAGGTTCTGGAACATGTCCAGAGAAGGGTGGCAAAGCTGGTGAGGGGCCTGGAGTACAGCCCTGTGAGGAGAGGCTGAGGGAGCTGAGTCTGTTTAGCCTGGAGAAGAGGAGGCTCAGGGGTGACCTCATTGCTGTCTGCAACTACCTGAAGGGAGGCTGTAGCCAGGTGTGGGTTGGTCTCTTCTGCCAGGCAAGCAGCAACAGAACAAGGGGACACAGCCTCAAGTTTGCTGGGGAAGGTCTAGGCTGGGTTTTAGGAGGAAGTTCTTGCCAGAGAGAATAATTTGTCACTGGAATGGGCTGCCCAGGGAGGTGGTGGAGTCTCCATTCCAGGAGGTGTTTGAGAAAAGCCTGGCTCAGGCACTTAGTGCCATGGTCTGGTTGATTGGCTAGGGCTGGGTGCTAGGTTGGCCTGGTTGATCTTGGAGGTCTCTTCCAAGCTGTTTGATTCTATGATTCTATAACCATAAGACCTGATAATCTCAGGTGATATGAAACTAGATCATAAAATCATAGAATGGTTTAGGTTGGAAGGGACTTCAAAAATCATCCAGTTCCAACCTCTCACTAGAACAGGTCACTCAAGGCTACATCCCACCTAGATTTGAACACCTCCAGGGAGGGAACATCCACAACCTCCTGGGGCAACCTGTTCCAGTGTCTCACCACCCTCACTGTAAAGAACCCTTTCCAGTTTAAACCCATTACCCTTTGTCCTGTCATTACAAGACCTTATAAATAGAATCCTTACATTTTAAATAGATTGTGTAGGGTACAGTGAATGTAGAGTTGCACTGTCTGTCTAAAGGCAGAAAATGTTAAATAGGTGCTCTTGGTTGTTCTGTGGGTCTCATGTATGGCCTGTGATTTCAATAATAGGGAAAAATAAACCCATTGAGCATTAACTCATAACTTCCATTCTTCTTTAAACTTTTAATCAGTGTTTTCCACCAGAGCTAAGAAATAATTGTCTTATTTTATTCTTCAGGAGTGTGCTAAAACACTGTGATGCACATAACAAAATGCAAGCATCATCCCCACCAACTCATATATGTATATCAGTACAAGATGGAAAATGAAAAAATAATAATCAACAATCCCAGAATGGTTTTCTTGAACCAAGAGACCTCTTTATACATCCTGTACGTTTTGGTTCTTTTGTTCATAGAGGATATTTGCTATAGGCTGTTGGCATTGCCAGGGAAAAAAAGGTAATTGTGCAGTGAACTCATTTATGCTTTATGTAAGAACATTGTGCTGCTGCAAATTTGCTGTGTTTTACAGAGCTGTCTCCAAAGACCAGCCTTCAGAAAGTGACTGCAGGACTTAGAAGTGAGAAAAGGCACTTAGTATGTGAGATAATTGGATAGAGTTTGGGGGCATGAGGTCAGAGCCTTGGGCACAATATTTATGCTGCAGTGACATTCCCTTCTAGAATTGCCCATAACTTTTAGCTGTTATGCTACAGAATCCATTCAGGCTTGGCCTGTGAGATCTCAAAGATAGGATGTAAAAGTGCCTCTTGTGTCCACTTGCAGAGATGAGCCAAAGGGAGAGCATTTGGATCAGGACCAGGCGACCTCCAAATCTTTCCTCAACTAGCTCCACTTTCCAGCATCAGCAAGATCTGGTGCACTGCAGTATTGGTTGAAAGACCCCCACATGAATTCATAACTACTATTGCACAGTCCAGCGTGTGCCCTGAGGCAGTCAGAGGAACTAATTCAGGGAATGAACCAAGCTGGTGATTATATTGCTATAGTTTTGTCTGTGAATACTGACTTGGATGGGGATTTATCCAGAAATGCTATGTTGTACTTTGTAGACATACTTTTTACTCTTTCTTTGTTTCTCTTCTGGAACTTGTACACAAAAAGCTTATGAAGGACAAGAGGAAATGGCCTCAAGTTGCATTGGGAAGGTTTAGACTGGACGTTAGAAAAAGCTTCTCTACTAAAAGGGTAGTCAAACACTGGAACAGGCTGCCCTGGGATGTAGTGGAGTCACCATCCCTGGAGGTGTTCAAAGAGCATGCAGACATGACACTTCAGGAAACAGTTTAAAGGCATGATGGTGTTGAGTTGGCAGTTGGACTCGATCTTAGAGGTCTTTTCCAACCAAAACAGTTCTGTGATTCTATAAAGTGCTGCATGAAGGCTTTACCAGGGTGATGATGGGCAAGCAGCTCACATCTATCCACCCTGATGGCTTTCAGAACTTTTCAACCAGGATTTTACAAAGTGTCTGTGCACAACTCTGTCTACTTGTGACAACAAATCTCCATGCCTGCAAAGATGACTCAAAGCTTTCTTGGTTTTCACTCAGAGGGACTACAGTTTGGAAAAAAATCAAAGAAGCTGCCTGCCAGGAGCAGTTTTGTGCAGGGGATCTGGTGTGTGTACATGTTTCTAAGGATCATAGAATCATAGAATCAGTCAGGGTTGGAAGAGACCACAAGGAGCAGCCAGTTCCAACACTGGGGCCATGGGCACAGACACCCTACCCTAGAGCAGGCTGGTCACAGCCTCATCCAGTCTGGCCTTAAACACCTCCAGGGATGAGGCCTCAATCATCTCCCTGGGCAACCCAGTCCAGCCTCTCACCACTCTCATGCTGAACAACTTCCTCCTCACCTCTGCTCTGAATCTCCCCACCTCCAGCTTTGCTCCATTCCCCCCAGTCCTGTCACTCCCTGATATCCTGAAAAGTCCCTCCCCAGCTTTTTTGTAGGCCCCCTTCAGATACTGGAAGGCCACAAGAAGGTCATCTGGGAGCCTCTTCTTCTGCAGACTGGACAGCCCTAACTCTTTCAGTCTGCCCTCATAGCAGAGGTGCTGCAGCCCTCTGAGCATCCCAGTGGCCCTTCTCTGTACATGCTCCAGTATGTCCACATCCCTCTTGTAACAGGGGCTCCAGAACTCGATGCAATACTCCAGATGGGGTCTCACCAGAGTGCAGTAGAAGGGAAGAATCACCTCCCTCCACCTGCTGGCCACACTTCTGATGCAGCCCAGGATCTGGTTGGCCCTGCAGGCTGCAAGTGCACACTGCTGACTCCTGTTGAGCTTCTGGTCCACCTGCACCCCCCGGTCCTCTCCTCAGGGCTGTTCTCCAGCCACTCACTGCCCGGCTTGTATTTGTGCTTGGCATTGTTATGCAGGCACACATGGAACTCGTCACCTGCAATCTCATTGAGATGTGTGACCTGTGTTACTTCCGAGCCCTTTGGTCAAGATGCTGATATAGGCCAGCAAAAGGAGCTCTTTAAATTTCATTAATCCCAATGGTATTAAAATCTATTCAGAAATTACAATCAACACACCAGTAGTATCCCCCCTGCCTTGAATGCCCCAGAACTGCTGATTTCAGAAGGCATTCATTAAGACTCTTGGGTCTGAAGATGGGGAGTTTGAGCTCTTATCGCTCATGATACATCTCTTCTGTGTGCTGAGCCTGGTGCTTAATGCAACCAGGAGAAAAAATAATCAAGGAATGTACCGTGGAGGCTTGGGGTTAAGTGGTGAGAGCCGTGGAGTTTGGATGCTCATTTTCACAGTGAGCTGTCACCCTAATGGACATTGATACTAATGATGAAGGAACTCCTACAGCTATATGGTTTGTTCAGAGCTCTCAAAGGCTGGGCATTGCCTGGCTTGCAGAAGTACCTCCTAAGAACTCTGTATGTGTGCACATCTGAAGCTATTTAAGTCAGCCATCGCTGCTTAATTTCTGATGCTACTGTGGATGACAATGAAATTTAGTTATCTTGTACCGAGAACTGATTTGGGCAGACAGTAGTGTTACTGCTACACATAGACTGTGTTGTCTCTTTTTGAGTAAGAGTGAAGCTAAGGTATTTTGGAGAAGCAGGAATCACTTGCTCTGAGTGGAAGATTCTGACCTTCATAGTTAAACATCAGGTTTTCATCTAATTCATCACATTAGTAGCCAAAATTGGCTCTTTTATTACTACATTTGATGTTACAGTAAAATTAGAAAAATCAACCATCATCCATGGCTGCAGGTACAAGAAACCAGGTAGCTGACCTGGGTTATAATTTTATCTAGAGGGGCTTCTGTGTTCCTAAGTTGCCAGGCAGCTGTGATTCCCAGTTTCATAGAATCACAGAGTGGTTTCCCTTGGAAAAGACCTTTAAGATCGAGTTCAACTGTTGACCTAACATCACTATAGCCATTAAACCATAGAATCAGCCAGGTTGGAAGAGACCTACAAGATCATCAAGTCCAACCTGTCACTCAGCCCTGTCCAATCAACTAGACCATGGCACTAAGTGCCTCATCAAGGCTTTGCTTGAATGCCTCCAGGGATGGTGAATCACAGAATCACAGAATCAGTCAGGCTTGGAAGGGACCACAAGAATCATCCAGTACCAACCCCCCTGCCATGGGCACAGACACCCTACCCTAGAGCAGGTTGGCCACAGCCTCATCCATCCTGGCCTTGAACACCTCCAGGGATGGGGCCTCAACCACCTCCCTGAGCAACCCATTCCAGGCTCTCACCACTCTCATGATGAACAACTTCCTCCTCACCTCCACTCTGAACCGACCCACCTCCAGCTTTGCTCCATTCCCTCTAGTCCTGGCACTCCCTGATAGCCTGAAAAGTCCCTCCCCAGATTTTTTGTAGCCCCCCCCTTCAGATACAGAAAGGCCACAAGAAGGTCACCTTGGAGCCTCCTCTTCTGCAGGCTGAACAGCCCCAACTCTTTCACTCTGTCTTCACAGCAGAGCTGCTGCAGCCCTCTGAGCATCCTCGTGGCCCTTCTCTGTACATGCTCCAGTATGTCCACATCCCTCTTGTCCCACTGGCTCCAGAACTGGATGCAGTACTCCAGGTGGGGTCTCACCAGAGCACAGTAGAGGGGGAAAATCACCTCCCTCCACTTGCTGGCCACACTTCTCCTGATGTAGGCCAGGATCTGGTTGGCCCTGCAGGCTGCAAGTGCACACTGCTGGCTCATGTTGAACTTCTTGTCCACCAGCACCCTCAAGTCCCTCTCCTCAGGGCTGCTCTCCAGCCACTCACTGCCCAGCCTGGACTTTTGCTTGCACCGACCCAGATGCAGGACACTGCACTTGGTCTTGTTGAACCTTACGAGGTTGGCTTGTGCCAACCTCTCCTGCCTGTCCAGGTCCCTCTTGATGGCATCACTGCCCTCCAGCATCACGAACAAACTTGCTGAGGCTGTATGCAATGCCTCTGTCCATGGCACCAACAAAGATGTTGAACAAGTGCTTGTCACTGGTCTCCACTTGGCCATGGAGCCATTGACAGCCACTCTTTGGGTGCAGCCATCAAGCCAGTTCTTTATCCATCTCATGGTCCACCCATCAAACCCATGTGTCACCAGCTTGGATACCAGGATGTGGTGTGGGACAGTGTCAAAGGCCTTTCTCAGGTCAATTAGTGTTGTGACCTGTTCATAGAAGGCCACCAGGTTTGTTCAGGCAGGATTTGCCCTTGGTGAGCCATTCTGATTGTAGCCAATCACCTCTTCACTATTCTTCTGTCTCAGTAGTGCCTCCAGGAGAATCTGCTCTATGATCTTACTGGGTACAGAGGTGAGACTGACTGGCCTGGAGTTCCCTGGCTCCTCCTTCCTACCCTTTTTGCAATGGGAGTTATGTTTCCCTTTTTCCAGTCAGTGGGGACTGCATCAGACTGCCATGACTTGTGGAATATAATAGAGAGGAGTGGGGTCTCCTGTGGAGACTTTCAAGGCCTGTCTGGATGTGTTCCTCTGTGAACTGTGTTAGACAGTGTTGTCCTGCTCTGGCAGGGGGGTTGGTCTCGATGATCTCCTTGGGTCCCTTCCAACCTCCTGTGATCCTGTGAATTGGTTGCATACCTGCAAGGCCAAGGGTAGGAAGAGATGAGTTCCCCCTGCCTCTTGCCACATCCCATCTGTATCTCGCTTCCCCTCCTCCACCATTCCCACACTCCCAAGGGAGAGCAGTGCTGTGTCTCAGTGGTCCCTGCTTGCACAGTCTTCTTGCAGCAAGGTGACAAGAGCAAACAGAGCTGGTAAATTTGCTGCCGTTCTTTATCTACATAATCTGATTGCAACTGATAGATAATGCCACTGAGAGAGAGCAGAGCCACTTCCCATTATCAACACACCTCTCCTTTTTAGCATTAAAAAAAACATCAGGTGCAAGCAGAGTATTGACTTGAGCTGAAGGGAAGTAATTAATCACAGCACTTATGAGCAGATCATTTACTGCAGCTTGCATGCAGGGATGGGTACCTGAGGCCATTGTAGTCAGTCAGTCAAGGCAGGCTGATACAGGTTAATGGCACAGGGTCACCACAATGTTGGTATTTATTAGGCAAATTCCTTTTCTGATCTTGGGTAGTTTAACTTGGGAGCAGAAAGCAATAGCAGCAAGCTCACAGGAAGAGTGTGTCTGTTTCCATCATGTTCTGTTTGGAGTAGAGAAAGCTGAATCTAATGCACGGAAGTGCCTCTGCTGTTGTTTGGTGGTTACCTTCCTGCCTGTTATTTCTTGCTAGGTAAAGTGTCTTGCTAGGCTTCCTGAGCTGGAGTGGGCCGATCACAGTATCACAGTATTATCAGGGTTGGAAGAGACCTCACAGATCATCAAGTCCAACCCTTTACCACAGAGCTCAAGGCTAGACCATGGCACCAAGTGCCACGTCCAATCCTGCCTTGAACAGCCCCAGGGACGGCGACTCCACCACCTCCCCGGGCAGCCCATTCCAGTGTCCAATGACTCTCTCAGTGAAGAACTTTCTCCTCACCTCCAGCCTAAATCTCCCCTGGCATAGCCTGAGGCTGTGTCCTCTCGTTCTGGTGCTGGCCACCTGAGAGAAGAGAGCAACCTCCTCCTGGCTACAACCACCCCTCAGGTAGTTGTAGACAGCAATAAGGTCACCCCTGAGCCTCCTCTTCTCCAGGCTAACCAATCCCAGCTCCCTCAGCCTCTCCTCGTAGGGCTGTGCTCAAGGCCTCTCCCCAGCCTCGTCGCCCTTCTCTGGACATGCTCAAGCATCTCAATGTCCCTCCTAAACTGGGGGGCCCAGAACTGGACACAGTACTCAAGGTGTGGTCTAACCAGTGCAGAGTACAGGGGCAGAATGACCTCCCTGCTCCTGCTGACCACACCATTCCTGATCACAGAATGCACTGGGTTGGAAGTGACCTCTAGACACCTAAGGACATCTAGTCCATCTCCCCTGCCATAAAGTGGGACATCTCCAACTTAGATCAGGTTCCTCAGAGTTCCATCAAGCTTGAATTTGAATGTCTTCAGGCATGGAGCCTCTGTTACCTCTCTGGGCAACCTGTTCCAGTGCCTTACCACCCTCATAATAAAGAGCTTCTTCCTAGTAACTAGAGGAGGGTAGACCCAGAGTGGATGTTAGGTAGAAGTTCTTCACCATGAGGGTGGTGAGACACCAGAACAGGTTGCCCAGGGAAGTGGCTGAAGCCCCATCCCTGCAGGTCTTTAGAGTCAGGGGCTCTGAGCAACCTGATCTAGTGTGAGGTGTCCCTGACCATGGCAGGGGGGTTTGAGCTAGATGATCCTTGAGGTCCCTTCCAGCCCTGAAAATTCCATGATTCTGTGCATATCTAATCTTAACCTCTCCTTCTCTAGCTTAAAACCATTGCCTCTAGTCCTCTTGCTACACGCCCTGGCAAATAGTCCATCCACAACTTTTCTCTCACAGCATCCCACATCCACCAACTCTTCCTTCACCTGTAGTTCCCACAGCTTGATTGGAGACATTGCACAGGCCAGAGCAACCTGCAAGAAGTGAACAGCAACTCCCAAACCACCGACTGCTTTTTTTATTGTTAAAGAGATCAGAGTTAATTAAGGACTAGAGAAACCTGAGGGGAATAGTATGCATGTCTGTGAAGGACTCAAAGGATACTAGGAAGTGAAGTCTGCTGTGAACAGTGAGACAGTTCTTTGCTCATGAACTTGCTTGTTTTGACCATAAGAATGTAAGTGGATCCTTTCTGGACACATGGAATGGCAGCAGGAAGGAAAAGCCACATTATACTAAAATTCAGTGCATGTGTAAGGGCATTCTTAAGGCAAGAACTTAAATATGAGTTTGTGCCTTTGTTCAGTGTTCCCTCTAATGAAGGGGTGGCCTTGCCTGCAGAATTTGGTCTGCAAAGATGAAAGTCTCTATTTTGGCCCTTTCTTGACTCAAGACCATAACAAGTGCAGCCTGAGTAGCTTCCTCTCAGTAATGGGGTAAGGGTGTTTTGGGTGGCCTGAAGAAATGGAGCACACCAACTATGCACAAGCCCTACGAGGAGAGGCTGAGGGAGCTGGGATTGGTTAGCCTGGAGAAGAGGAGGCTCAGGGGAGACCTTATTGCTGTCTACAATTACCTGAGGGGAGGTTGTGGCCAGGAGGAGGTTGCTGTCTTCTCTCAGGTGGCCAGCACCAGAATGAGAGGACACAGCCTCAGGCTGTGCCAGGGGAAATTTAGGCTGGAGGTGAGGAGAAAGTTCTTCACTGAGAGAGTCATTGGACACTGGAATGGGCTGCCTGGGGAGGTGGTGGAGTCGCCGTCCCTGGAGCTGTTCAAGGCAGGATTGGACGTGGCACTTGGTGCCATGGTCTGGCCTTGAGCTCTGTGGTAAAGGGTTGGACTTGATGATCTGTGAGGTCTCTTCCAACCTTGGTGATACTGTGATACTGTGATACTGTGATACTGTGATACTGTGATATTTTCACAGTTACAGAATGCCAAGCTGGAAGGGACTCCAAAGGATCTTCTGCTCCCACTTTTCTGGGAAATGGTGTAGTTTAAATGAAATGGCCCAGCATCCTGTCAAGCTCCCACTTCCCCTGGGAGATGTTTCTGATGTCTAACTGTTCTCATGCTGCAAAATTGTCTTCTGGAGTCCAGTTGGAATGTCCCCAGTAATGACTTGTACCTGTTACCCCTTCTCATTTCTATGAGACTCCTTGTAAAAAGCAGTCTCCTTTCTCCTGGCAGCTACACTTTATGTATTGGTACATAGAATCATAGATTCAATTTTGTCTAGAGGGGCTTCTGTGTTCCTGAGTAAGTTGCCAGGCAGCTACGCTTCCCAGTTACATAGAATCACAGAGTGGTTTCTCTTGGAAAAGAGCTGTAAGATCGAGTCCGACTGTTGACCTAACATTATTATTACCATTAAACCATAGAATCAGCCAGATTGGACGAGACCTTCAACATCATCCATTTCCAACCTAGCACCCAGCCCTAGACAATCAACTAGACCATGGCACCAAGTGCCTCAGCCAGGCTTTGCTTCAACACCTCCAGGGAGAGCGACTCCACCACCTCCCTGGGCAGCCCATTCCAATGCCAATCTCTCTGCCAACAACTTCCTCCTAACATCCAGCCTAGACCTCCCCTGGCACAACTTGAGGCTGGTGTCCCCTTGTTCTGTTGCTGCTTGCCTTGGAGAAGAGACCAACCCCACCTGGCTACAGCCTCCCTCCAGGTGCTTGTAGACAGCAATGAGGTCAGCCCTGAGCCTCCTCTTCTGCAGGCTGCACACCCCCAGCTCCCTCAGCATCTCCCCATAGGGTTTATGTTCCAGGCCCCTCACCAGCTTCATTGCCCTTCTCTGGACACATTCCAGTATCTCAACATCTCTCTTGAGTTGAGGAGCCAAGAACTGGACACAGCACTCAAGGTGTGGCCTGACCAGTGCTGAGTACAGGGGCAGAATAACCTCCCTCATCCTACTGGCCACACTTTTCCTGATGCGGGCCAGGATGCCATTGGCTCTCTTGGCCACCTGGGCACACTGCTGGCACATGTTCAACTACTGGCTGAACTGGCACATGCTGGCACATGTTCAGTACAGCCCTTTCTTCCTGTCTGCTCTCCAGCCACTCAGTCCCCAGCCTGTAGTGCTGCTTGGGGTTGTTGTGGCCAAACCCTGCACTTGGCCTTGTTAAATCTCACCCCATTGGCCTCTGCCCATGGTAGTAAGATCTCCCTTAAACATTCTCAAGGCTGAACAAACCCAGTTCTCTCAGCCTTTCCTCACATGGCAGATCCTTCAGTCATCTGATCATTCTCTTGGCCCTTCTCTGGACACTTTCCAGCCTGTCTCCTCAGTTATTCTGGAGGCAATCAAAATCATGCAGAATATTCTTTTTGTATGCAGTAGCTCGTGGAGGCTAAACAAAGAACATCATTTTTAAGTGTGCACATTTTCAGTTGTAGTTATTAAAAAATATTGGATAATTAACAGTTCTAAGAGCTGGTAAATCAATCAGTAGATTAAAGCAGTGTCTTCTAACAGTGCTCAAGAGCTACTCATTCTCCTGCAGACATCACACATCCTTCTAACTTTTATAGCCTGTTGTAAATTCAGATGGGGGTTGGTATCTTCTGCCAGACAACCAGCAACAGAACAAGGGGACACAGTCTCAAGTTGTGCTGGGGGTGGTCTAGGCTGGATGTTAGGAGGAAGTTGTTGGCAGAGAGAGTGATTGGCATTGGAATGGGCTGCCCAGGGAGGTGGTGGAGTCACCATCCTTGGAGGTGTTGAAGCCAAGCCTGGCTGAGGCACTTAGTGCCATGGTCTAGTTGATTGTCTGGGGCTGGGTGCTAGGTTGGACTGGATGATGTTGGAAGTCTCTTCCAACCTGGTTGATTCTATGATTCTATGACTTGAATGAGACCACAATGTACTGCTGATTCCAGGATTGTATTTTAAGCACTTGCATTCTTTGAGGCACAGTTGCTTACAACTTTTAGTTTTGATGAAAATCCCTTCTACGGGATATTTTCTTTGAAGGTTTTCTATATTGAAGACAGGTGATGGCTGAGCTCTGAAGTTGATAACTCTTGATATTTGTGACTACATCATTAGGAAATCAATTCAACAGCTTTTGATGATGTTTTTGGTTTGGTTTTTCTTTCCATTTTTGCACTGCACTTTCAGTACTTTGTGATCTGACTCAAACTCTGCTACGTGACATCAGAAGATCGTTTGAAGTTTTAAGGAAGAAAGTTGTTTGAAGGTGTTTCCAGCTTTTGTGACTTCCAGGAGACTCACAAAGGAATCCAAAACCAACAGTCATTTTTATACAAAATGCCTTCAAATCACTGAGCAACCTTTTTTAACGTTTGTTTTGGGTTTATTTTATGTTGGAAATGCCTAATCAGGCATAAGGCAAATAGAAAACAAAGCAGAGGTGATTGGTGGTAACCAGCAATGGCTTCACCAAGGGCAAGTCATGCCTGACAAATTTAAAGGCTTTTTATGATGAAATCACAGCAACAGTGGACAAGGGAAGGGCAACTGACATCATCTACCTGGACCTGAGTAAGGCATTTGATTCTGTCCCATATGACATCCTGGTCACCAAACTGGAAAAACATGGACTTGATGTGTGGAGCACTGCTGATAAGGAATTGGCTGGATGGTCTCATGCAGAGAGTGGTGATCGAGGGCACAATGTCCACCTGGAGACCAGTGCCAAGTGGCAACTCTCAGGGGTCAGTGCTGGGACCAGTGCTGTTTAGCATCTTTGTCAGTGACATGGACAGAGGAATCAGTGCACCCTCAGCAAGTGTGCAGATGGCACCAAGCTGTGTGGCACAGTCGACTTGCTAGAGGGCAGGGATCCATCCAGAGAGACGTAGACAGGCTGGAGAGGTGGGCCCAGGCCAACCTCATGAAATTCAGCAAGGCCAATTGGGTGCAATCCCAAGCACAGATCCAGGCTGGGTGGCAAATAGCTGGAGAGCAGCCCTGAGGAAAAGGATCTGGGGGTCTGGATGGATGAAAATCTCAACATGAGCCTGCAGTGTGCATGTGCAGCCCAGACAGCAACTGTGTGCTGGGCTGCATCAAGAGCAGTGTGGCCAGCAGGGCAAGGGAGGGGATTCTGCCTCTTTGCTCTTATCAGACCCCACCTGGAGTCCTGTGTGCAGTTCTGGAGCCCCCAGCACAGGAAGCACATGGAACTGTTAGATAGAGTCCAGAGGAGGACATGAAGATGCTCAGAGGACTGCAGCAGCTCTGCTGTGAGGACAGGCTACAAGAGTTGGGGCTCTGCAGCCTGGAGAAGAGAAGGCTTTGAGGAGACCCTGTCGTGGCCTTCCAGTATCTGAAGGGGACTACAGGAAGGCTGGGGAGGGATTGTTGACAAGGTCTTGTGATGACAGAATGAGGGGTAATGGCTTTAAACTGGAAGAGGAGAGATTTGGGACTAGATGTTAGGAAATGATTCTTTCCAGTGAGAGCTGTGAAACACTGGCACAGGTTGCCCAGGGAGGTTGTGGCTGCTCCCTCCCTGGAGGTGTTCAAGGCCTTGATCTACCTGTTCTAGTAGGAGGTGTCCCTGCCTATGGCAGGGGGTTTGAACTGGATGATCTTGGAGGTCTCTTCCAACCATTCTGTCATAGAATCATAGAATCATAGAATCATAGAATCAACCAGGTTGGAAGAGACCTCCAAGATCATCCACTCCAACCTAGCACCCAGCCCTATCCAATCAACCAGACCATGGCACTAAGTGCCTCATCCAGTCTTTTCTTGAAGACCCCCAGGGATGGTGACTCCACCACCTCCCTGGGCAGCCCATTCCAATGCCAATCACTCTCTCTGTGAAGAACTTCCTCCTAACATCCAGCCTATACCTACCCTGGCACAACTTGAGACTGTGTCCCCTTGTTCTATTGCTGGTTGCCTGGGAGAAGAGGCCACCCCCCACCTGGCTACAATGCCTCTTCAGGTAGTTGTAGACAGCAATGAGGTCTGCCCTGAGCCTCCTCTTCTGCAGGCTGTACACCCCCAGCTCCCTCAGCCTCTCCTCATAGGATTTGTGCTCCAGGCCCCTCATCAGCTTTGTTGCCCTTCTCTGGACATGTTCCAGCACCTCAACATCTTTCTTGAATTGGGGGGCCCAGAACTGATTCTATAATGAGGGATTTTGTGCTAGCCTGTGTAGAGTAGGCAGCAGAGTGTGTTCCCTGCCCTGAAGGACTTGAGGAGCATTCAGAAGCAGCACAGACACATCCCCGTTCGGTCAAAGGCACAGGAGCCAGGGGGGTACTCACACTCCCAACCCATTTCCATACCCAGTCTGGTTTACAAGGATGTACATAGTTCAGCAAGCCAAATGCAAACATTTTGATTCAGCAGTTTTCTGTCAAAATGCTGCCTTTTCAAAATGGAAATATTTAGTGAGAGCATGTCAGCTTTGACAAATTGTTTTGATGGGTAAAGTCTAAACATTTTTTTTTGCATCCTATGTTATTTTGATATAAAAAAACATCTTATTTTGACTCTATCATTTAGACCTTTATAATGTAGTTACAACATTTTTATGTCGAGGCTTTTATGATGCATAAATATTGCTTCAAGTGTGTGACAGCTTGAAATGATCAATATTAGGAAGGATTCTGTGTTTTTGTAAGAGGTTATTTCCCTTTTCTTAGAATCATAGAATCAATCAGGGTTGGAAGAACCACAAGGATCATCTAGTTCCATCCCCCCTGCCGTGGGCACAGACAACCTACCCTAGATCAGCCTGGCCACAGCCTCATCCTGCCTGGCCTTAAACACCTCCAGCCATGGGGCCTCAACCACCTCCCTGGGCAACCCATTCCAGGCTCTCACCACTCATGCTGACCAACTCCCTCCTCATGTCCACTCTGAACCTATCCACCTCCAGCTTCACTCCATTCCCCCTAGTCCTGTCACTCCTTGATAGCCTAAAAAGTCCCTCCCCAGCTTTTTTGTAGGCTCCCTTCAGATGCTGGAAGGCCGCAAGAAGGTCACCTTGGAGCCTCCTCTTCTCCACACTGAACAGCCCCAACTCTTTCAGTCTGTGCTCATAGCAGAGCTGCTCCAGCCCTCTGATCTCCAAACACACTCCATCACACCCACATCCTTCATGTAACAGGGGCTCCAGAACTGGATGCTGTACTCCAGGTGGGGTCTCAGCAGAGCAGAGTAGAGGGGGAGAATCACCTCCCTCCACCTGCTGGCTGCACCTCTCCTGATGCAGCCCAGGATCTAGTTTGCCCTCTTGGCTGCAAGTGCACACTGCTGGTTCAGGTTGAACCTCTCATCCACCAGCACCCTCAAGTCCCTCTCCTCAGGGCTGCTCTCCAGCCAGTCACTGCCCAGCCTGTATTTGTGCTTGACATTGCCTCAACCCAGATGCCTGCATATCTTAAATACACATAAAGAGCTACATATACATTTTTAACATCCTAAATTACTTGTTTAGATTTTTTTTTTATAAGACCCTTGGATCTTAGTTTATTTCATAATGTTATTTAGTTCATTTAGTTTACTTCATAATGTTATTTAGCTTATTTCCTAATAGCTTGTTTCATAACAAGAATTGCCCAGGTCCTCTCCAGCAAGAAGTGTTTTTGTTCATTCCAATCCTAGGAAGGAGTTAAATTTTTAATAATAAGAATAGTGAGAGTGTTGTCACTTAGCAGATTTGTCCTGAAGATTTTAAAACCATTTTCTAAAGCTGTTTAAGATGCTGTTCTTCATATAGGAGAAAATTGAAATTCTGTTGTTTAGAGGTTGATGGGGTCAAGGGGGGATTCTCCAGTAGAGGTGTTGACAGGTTGCTGGTGATCTTGTGTTATTAAAAAAAAACAACTCCAAATAAATATGAAAAACAATTTCTCTATCATTTTAAATACATAAATAGCATAATTTGATATTATTACTTCTCTTTGGCCCTTTCATATTACTACTTCTATCATTGGAATGGGCTCGCCAGGCAGGTGGTGGAGTCACTGTCCTTGGAGGTGTTCAAAAAAAGCCTGGCTCAGGCACTTAGTGCCATGGTCCAGTTGATGGGACAGGGCTGGGTGCTAGGTTGGAGTGGATGATCTTGGAGGTCTCTTCCAACCTGGTTGATTCCATGATTCTCCCTCAGGATGTGGTCTGACCAGTGTTGAGTACAGCTGAAACATGTCTCTGGTTATATGGCCACAGATGGGCATGCTCAAACTGTGCCCTCTTTTGAAGACACCAGCAGTGATTTGAAGGAAAAAACAAACCATTTGCCTGGACCCTCAACACAAGAGCAAAGATGCCTCTCAGAGATGAGAGGCAGAAGGGACAACTTATGGGCCATCCCTGTCAGGACTCAGGCGGGAGGCTCCCTCTCTGGAGGTATTCAGGAAAAGGCTGGATGAGACACTCAGTGCCATGGTCCAGTTGACTGGACAGAGCTGGGTGCTAGGTTGGACTGGGTGATCTTGGAAGTCTCTTCCAACCTGGTTGATTCTATGATTCTTGTTGGCCCTGTCACTGGTGGTGGCAGCTCAGGTCCTCTAAGATGGACTGATGTTACCACTGTCTTCGTGCCTGAAAGGTTGTACTTGATGTGCTCAAGTGGTAGGCAGACAGATGGATGTAGGTATCCAGTGATGGTGCTCAAGTGGTAGGCAGACGGATGTAGGTATCCAGTGATGGTGCTCAAGTGGTAGTCAGACAGATGGATGTAGGTATCCAGTGATGGTGCTCAAGTGGCAGGCAGACGGATGTAGGCGTCCAGTGGTGGTGCTCAAGTGGTAGTCAGACAGATGGATGTAGGCATCCAGTGGTGGTGCTCAAGTGGTAGTCAGACAGACGGATGTAGGTATCCAGTGATGGTGCTCAAGTGGTAGTCAGACAGATGGATGTAGGTATCCAGTGATGATGCTCAAGTGGCAGGCAGACAGATGGATGTAGGCGTCCAGTGGTGGTGCTCAAGTGGTAGTCAGACAGATGGATGTAGGCATCCAGTGGTGGTGCTCAAGTGGTAGTCAGACAGACGGATGTAGGTATCCAGTGATGGTGCTCAGGTGGTAGGCAGACAGACGGATGTAGGTATCCAGTGATGGTGCTCAGGTGGTAGGCAGACAGACGGATGTAGGTATCCAGTGATGGTGCTCAGGTGGTAGGCAGACAGATGGATGTAGGTATCCAGTGATGGTGCTCAAGTGATAGGCAGACAGATGGATGTAGGTATCCAGTGATGGTGCTCAAGTGATAGGCAGACAGATGGATGTAGGTATCCAGTGATGGTGCTCAAGTGGTAGGCAGACAGACGGATGCAGGTATCCAGTGATGCACCATGTATTATTTTTCAGTATCCTGCATTGATTTAAAGTAATGGCACACTTACTTGCTCCATGGTCTCTGGTGGCTTGAAACATAGGAAAAATGGGGATGTTGTCTAAGTTTGTTTCAATAGAGCTTTTCACACTGTTTCCCACACTATTCTGGAAAGACTGGCTGCTCATGGCTTGGATGATGGATGCTTTGATGGGTAAAGAAATGGAAGGATGCCTGAGCTCAGAGTTATGGTGAATGGAATTAAATCCAGTTGGTGGCTGGTCACAAGTGGTGTTCCCCAGGGCTTGGCATAGGAGCCAGTTCTGTATGACATCTTTATCAGTGATCTGTATGAGGGATTAAGGGCATCCTCAGTAAGTAAGAGGGACTTGACAGTGCTGAGTTAATGGTTGAGCTTGATGACCTTAAAGGTTTTCTCCAACCAAAATAATTCTTTGACTCTCTGGTCCTAGTCCACTCTGCATCCATTTGTGCTTCTTATGCTTTCCCATGTGGCTGGGAAGGGCAGGAGTATTCATAGGGAATGTTAAAGGTGTTTCTGAGAAGTAGTAGTAGTAGAAAGCTGTAACCCCATAACATATTTGTGCTATTTGTTTCTTTAAGTGAATTTGGCAGCTGAAACTCCTGATTCTTGCTCTTGTCAATCAAGTGAGTGGCTTGGGGAAAAAACTCCAGTTGTAAAGAGGCAAAAATAATAGCGTGTGCTCCTTCTATTGTCTTCTGTCTTTCAGAATTCAAGGCTTTTTCCTTGTGCTTTGCTGTGCACTGTTCTTGAAAAAAAAAGAGAGAGAGAGAAAATGAGAATTTTCTTATAAAGCCATGACCTGAAAGAGGTGGCTTTAAGAAAAACAGCAACTACTATGAGACTAGATAAAATCCCACGAGTTGGTAATGTGATAATAGTATCTCATATTCATTGAATGGAGTGCCTGTGACTCAGTGCTTTCATGAGACTGTAAATGTTCTTTTAATCTGTTATTTCTCTGGAGAGGCAGATAAATCTGAACCCATTATAGGCTTGGGCTGAGACAGGGCACAGAGATTTACAGGATCTCAGGGGCAGCTGGTTGCGCGCTGAGAATGAAGCTACTGTCCTGGCTGTCTGTTGTGTGGTTAGCAGGGTTACAGGGAATGTGGTGATGCAGGGTGTGAAGTGCTCTGGTCTTTTTCAACTGCAGTTTGCATGGTTTTTCATGGTCAGCACACAGAGTGCAAGCTGAAAGGGTTGTTTTCTTAAGCTCTTAGTGGTGAAAAACTTGGTGCGTGGTGAGAAGTGGTGAAGGAAGGGGATTCTGCCCCTCAGCTGTGGTGAGACCCTATCTGGAGTACTGTCTCCATCCTTGGAGTTCTCAGCACAAGGAAGACATGGACCTGTTGGAACAAGTCCAGAGGAGGAACACAAAAGTTACCAGAAGACTGGGACATCTCTCTTGTGTAGAAAGGCTGAAAGAGTTGGGGTTGTTCAGAGAAGAGAAGGCTCCAGGGAGACCTTATTGCAAGCTTTCTGTACATAAAGGGGGTCTATAAGAAGGAAAGGGATGGGGTTTGTTGTGACAAGACAAGGGGTAATGGTTTTAAGCTCAGAGAGGGAAAATTTAGACTAGATCCAAGGAAGAAATTTTTTACAATGAGGGTGGTAAAACACCAGTAGAGGTGGTCCAGAATGATGGTAGATGACCCATCTCTGGAAACATTCCAGGTCAGATTATTTGGGACTTCAGGCAGCCTGATCTAGTTGTAGATGTTCTGACTGACTGCAGGGGTTGGTACTAGATGACCTTTAAAGGTTGCTTTTCACCCACACCAATCTGTTATTCTACTTTGCACTTTAACCACTGACCTCACTGCAGGAGCCCCTGGTCTTCAGCTGCTTTGCGATGTCCAGCTTTGGAGCAGGAAGGTCCAGCCACAGCCTGAAGTTGTTTGCTTGGGAAAACGAGATTAAGGAGTAAAAGTGAGAAAACAACAGGGGGTGGAAAGGGGAGAGAGAAATGGGGATCAGAGAGGTTGAGGGTGGGGGGAGTGGAGTAGAGAAAGAAGGAGGAAAGAATTACTATTATTTGAGGGATGTTGGCTGTGATGTTTTTTTCTGATGGAGTTCAGCCCTGTGGAAGGGAAGGTCTGGTTTATGACCTGTACCCCTCCACTTCTGCAGAAATAAAGACAATCTTAATTGGGAAGGGTCCTTTTTTTCTTTCTGATTTAAGCCTATGCTGTGATATCTGCCAAATTAGAAACTGCTCTCTGAAATGAGTAATTTTCATTGAAGGAGGCAGGAGGAGGGCTTTTGTTTCCCCTGTGGGAGACATAAAGGTAGCACACTGTGAAAACTGAGGTGAAGCAGGGATGTTGGGTTTTCACTTTTGTGGACTGGATAATTTCACTGAGGTCTGTTAGGAGGAGGCAAAGCCTGGGCTTAGGCTCAAACAGCACAACCCAATACTGAGTGTGGGAGCTGGTGCACCACTACAACTGCTTCTCAGAAAGTGGGGAGAGAAATGTGAGAGCTTTTTCAGGTCTTTCCATAGTAATCTAGATCCAGATGGATTTTCTTTTCTGTCTGTGCAGTTAGTCCTCCATGAGTGCAATCTGGAGCAGAGCTGTTGGCTCCGCTGTGGGTGCACCTTGGCTCAGCAACATGCAGATCTGGCCTCTGTTTTGGGCAGCTTTGCTCTAAGGCAGGTGGTTCTGTGGCATTTTGATGGCAGGAAGATGCTTTAAAGCCTTTGGCCTTGGAGCTGCAGAGGTGTGAAAACAACCACCCATGCTGTCTCCAAGATGAACTGAACCTGATCCAAAGGAAAGAGGCACATCTGTATGCACAAGCTGCAGCTCAAACAGGGCTGTGGTGTTTCCTGCTAAACCTGGATAGAAAAGCAGTTACAAGAGCATTGGCATTTTGGGGAGCATTATTTCATGCCACTCGTGCTTTGTGTTTGGGCTGTACTTTGATCTGACCGATGCTTTTTCCATGGTGAGAGCATTGCTAATGCCTGTCTGCTCTCTGCATTATCCAGTGTTTAATCATTCAGTTCAACTCACACTGTGGCCTTTGCATCAGTGAGATGACTAAAATGAATCTTTTTTTTTCTGCTACCTTGTCTCTACTTCTCTTGAATCATTTCCTCTTGCTGTGATAAATTTGATTGCAGTTGGCCCCCAGGCTCTCAGACCTGTACAATCTCATGTTGGTCACTTCTCTGCACAGCAGACCCTGTGTAGGACTATGAGACTTGCATTAAGATGGATCTGGTATTCATAGTGATGTTGAGACTCTTGGGCAGGTTGTACCTTGTACAGCATTGAATCCTCAAGTGTATGTTACTGTCATCTTGGTCAAGCAAGCCTTTGCTACTTAGGATGAAGTTTCCAAAGCAGCCTCAGGGTAACTAGAACATCTCAAACCTCATTCAACCTGTTTGAAGCATCACTGTGGAAGGATGCCACTCCTTTTCCAAGGTGTGTGCTTTGCCTGGTTAGGGAAGGGTGAGTGTGTCAATGGACAGGTAGCTTTCAGTTCTTACCTCTGCTCGGAGGTGCATTCAAGTTTGACAGATTCTGGGTAGGGAAGTCCACACAGTTGCTTTGGAAAGCTGGATCTATTATGATGTAGAGAAAACATGAGCCTTGTGGAGCACTTCTGACTCACTGAATTTATTTATAGAAGGAAAATAAATGTTTTGAAAGTAGCAATACTAGTGGGTACCTGTGGAACAGGATTCTTTGTCCTGTCCACCTTACCATCCCACAAGTTGGCCAGATAGCTGGGCTCTTCATTAAGATAAGAGGGAAAGGTTTAGTTGGCTTTTTTCCTGTAGCTAATAAACAAAAATTAGCAATTGAAAATCAGTGCTTCAGGTCACAGGTGCTGGGTCTGATACACCAGAGAGACACCAGCATTTCCTGAGATACATGCTCACTTTAGGCACCCATACATCACACCCACCAGACCTATTCTCATTTACCCAACAGCTTTTCCTTTGAGTGTTCTTGTTTAGCATTTTACTTGGCCCTCAGGGGCTTGTGTAGATATTGTGATGATTCAGATTCAATTCATTGCTACTAAAAATGAGTATCTGCATTGTAATGACTTGAACTGTGGCACTGAGAAACCTGATTCTACTCTACAGACACAGAAAAAAAAGCACAAATCCCTGTTCCTAAACCTTCCAGCAAATCTATTCTCTCCCAGAGGTTTCCAGAGTCCCTTTATCTACAGCAGAAAAGAAGAATCAAATAAAGCAAACCAACAGATATTAGATTTGGGGAAGGATGGATCTAAAACCACTCAGGAAGTGGGAGCTTCTTTTTATTTCAGCTGAGTCTGCTTTGTCTGAAAAAAAAACCCAAAGGTCATCTTGGCACTTTGGACTTTGGAAAGTTGTAATCCAGATCTGACTGTGGAGAAGGGTACTGTCTTCTCTAGGTGTCAAGGAGCTGTGAGGTGCAAGTCTTTTGAAGAGGAGTTTTTTTTTTCTGAGGAGCATTAGAAAGGAGACTGACTGACAGCAAGATCTGTGAATCAGGCACTGTTAAGACATTCTAAGTCAGGCATCTGGAAATGGAGACCCTCAAAATCTGTTGTCAACTTCTAAGATCCTGTTCCCCCCCGCCTTTGCTGGCTTTGAAACTTTGAACCATGTTCTTTTTATCACATTTGTCATTCCTTAGTAATGAAGCTCTGGCATTCAAAATTTGGCTGACAACTTTGTGGGTGTGAGCCAAAATGAAGTTCAGCTTGCACCTTTCTCTGATGCACCCAGTGCTGTTCACAGTGAGAGGCAGAAGTCTGATCTAGAGGGACTCCAGGCTCATTCATTATGACAATTACTATCTTCTCACTGGTGCTAAAACAGAGCTTGTTTTCTTTAGCCTAATGTAGGTGGACAGGAACTGATGAGGTGTAGGCAACAGGAATGTTGAGACAGAAAACTGTTATGTATAAACTATTCCTTCTTGGGCTATTCCTTCATCTTAAATGATGTAAAAGTCATTAGTCTCCTAGAAATCATGCAAAGTCAGTGCTGCAGAAAGACTTAGAATGGTTCCAGGCAAGTTCAGGTACTATTTTACCAAGTGTCAAGTTCAGAACTTTAAGGTTTGCTGATTTTAAATGCATTTAAATGCATTTTTAAAGTCACTAAGATCTACAAACTGAATGTGTAGTTTAAGTGACTTTGAGAGAACTGGCTTTTAGGGAAGGAGCACAGCCTAGAAATGAGGTCTGGTGGGCATGGTGTTTGCCTTTGTCCATGGACAACTGTATGGATTGCATAAGACATCTAGGATGCAAATTGAAAATGGGCCAGAGGCCAAGTGTGCCAAGCACCCATACTGGCTGGAAGGCCAACCAGAATCACGTAGTGCCAGATAATCATAGAATCATAGAATCATAGAATCAACCAGGTTGGAAGAGACCTCCAAGATCATCCAGTCCAACCTAGCCCCCAGCCCTAGCCAGTCAACTAGACCATGGCACTAAGTGCCTCATCCAGGCTTTTCTTGAAGACCTCCAGGGACGGTACCTCCACCACCTCCCTGGGCAGCCTATACTTCCTCCTAACATCCAGCCTATACTTCCCCCAGCACAACTTGAGGCTGTGTCCCCTTGTTCTGCTGCTGGTTGCTTGGGAGAAGAGACCAACCCCCACCTGGCTACAGTCTCCCTTCAGGTAGTTGTAGACAGCAATGAGGTCCCCCCTGAGCCTCCTCTTCTGCAGGCTGCACACCCCCAGCTCCCTCAGCCTCTCCTCACAGGGCTGTGTTCCAGGCCCCTCACCAGATTTGTTGCCCTTCTCTGGACATGCTCCAGCACCTCAACATCTCTCTTGAATTGAGGGGCCCAGAACTGGACACAGTACTCAAGATGTGGCCTGACCAGTGCTGAGTACAGGGGCAGAATAACCTCCCTTGTCCTGCTTGCCACACTGTTCCTGATGCAGGCCAGGATGCCATTGGCTCTCTTGGCCACCTGGGCACACTGCTGGCTCATCTTCAGCTACAATCTATCAGTACCCCCAGGTCCCTTTCTGCCTGGCTGCTCTCAGCTGCTCTGTCCCCAGCCTGTAGCGCTGCTTGGGGTTGTTGTGGCCAAAGTGCATAACCCTGCACTTGGCCTTGTTCAATCTCATTCCATTGGCCTCTGCCCACCCATGCAGCCTGCCCAGGTCCCTCTGCAGGGCTCTCCTACCTTCCAACAGATCAACACCTGCTCCTAGCTTGCTGTCATCTGCAAACTTAGTGATGCTGGACTCAATCCCCTGGTCCAGATCATCAATAAAGATCTTCAGGCAATAGCGGCAATATTTGTATCCACAGTGATATTTTAATTTGAAGTCTGATGTCCTCCTGCTCTAACTGCTGAGATTGTCCCTTCTCAGAGGCCTGAAACCTCAGGTTGTGCATTGTTGGGGCAGTGTGGTAGCTGACATCTGTCTCTGGGAAAAATTGAGAAGTCATAGTTGTGAAGCTTTTAAAACATTTATAAAACCCAACCTGATATGTGTGAAAACACAAAGTGATTCAGACTGGATTGCTTCTGGCTGACTTAATGTCAAGCGTGGAGCAAATGACTGCTTCCTTTGAGAGACACATGAGGGCTGCTATCATTTTTATGGGACAAGAGAAAATGGCCTCAAGCTGCACTAGGAGAGGTTTAGATTAGATAATAGGAAAAAAACTTATTCACTGAAAAGGTTGTAAAATATTGGGAGAGGCTGCCCAGTGAAGTGTTGGAGTCATTATCCATGGAGGAATTTGGTAGACATGTAGATGTGATGCGGAGGGACATGGTTTAGTGGTGGACTTGGCAGTGCTACAGTAATAATTGGACTCAATGATCTAAAAGGCCTTTTACAACCAAAACAAATTTATGATTTTAATTAATCTGGACCTATAATGGTTGATTAGAGCCCTTCTTCTAACTGCATCCAGTTCTGGAGCACCCATTACAAGAAGGATGTGGACATGCTGGAGCGTGTCCAGAGAAGGGCCACTGAGGTGATCAGAGGGCTGGAACATCTTTGCTATAAAGACAGACTGAAAGAGTTGAGGCTCCCAGGTGACCTTATTATGGACTTCCAGGATCTGAAGGTGGCTTACAAAAAAGTTGTGGAGGGACTTTTCAGGATATCAGGGGGTGACAGGACTAGGGGGAATGGAGCAAAGCTGGAGGTGGGTAGGTTCAGAGTGGAGGTGAGGAGGAAGTTGTTCATCATGAGAGTGGAGAGAGGCTGGAATGGGTTTCCCAGGGAGGTGGTTGAGGCCCCATGGCTGGAAGTGTTTAAGGCCAGTCTGGATGAGGCTGTGGTCAGGCTGCTTTAGGGTAGGGTGTCCATGGCCATGGCAGGGGGGTTGGAACTGCATGATTCTTGTGGTTCCTTCCAACCCTGACTGATTCTATGATTCTATGATTCCTAGGCTCTCCTATGGAGTGATGGACTTTAAACCATATTTTTTGTTCAGAGGAAATGTTTTCATTCTCAAATGCTCATGGATTTTCTCTTCTATAGGTGTTGTTGCATTAGCAGCACAAATATATCTGTATTTGTTATCTCACACATGAGTAAGATTATTTCGGCAGAGAAATGACATAACTTAATTCCCTTTTACATGCAGGTGGAGTTAAAATCTGGTCTCTGGGTTTCCAATTATAAATGCACAATGCATTTAAAGGAGCATCTCTATCTCTGAAGCTGAGGTTTGCTGAATTGCCTTTTGGTGTCCAACTTTCATGGGTTTCCCCAAAAAGTGAATCAGAATTGGAATCCTGGGGCAACATTGATATATTTCAGTTCAAGTCTTATGAAACTCTGTGGATATGGATCCCTGTGGTAACACAGGCATTAAATAGAATTTCTTAATAAATTATTAAGCCTTTCTTCTTGAAAGGCTTTTATTGACTTGGTAGACAGCATACAATGTTCTCAGGGCTCTTGTCCTGACAAGCAACTGAAAGTTTGCAATTCTTTTTCCCTCCTCTTTTTGATATCATCTATGAACATACAAAAGGACTTTATAAATCATAGCTGAGCCAAGTGCAGTATTGTGTCTCTGGAGTCTTCATAGGAAAGACATGGGCCTATTGGAGTGAATCCAGAGAAGGGCCAGACAAAATGATAAGAGGGCTGGAATGCCTCTGTTGTGAGTTGGGGCTGTTCAGTCTGAAGGAGAAGGCTCTTGGGGAGACCTTATTGTGGCCTTTCAGTACTTAAAGGGAGCCTGTAAGAAAGATGAACAGCTGCTTATTATGAAGCATAGTGGTAGGATGAGTGCTAATGGTTTCAAATCAAAGAGGGTAGCTTTTGATTAGATATTAGGAAGAAATTCTTTATTGTGAGGGTAGTAGACACAGTGGTGCAGGTTGCCCAGAGAGGTTGTGGATGCCCCTTGCCTGTAAGCACTCAAAGTCAGTTTGTTCAGAGCTCTGAGTTACCAGACACAGTTGAAGATGTGAAGATGTCCCTGCTCATTGCAGGGGAGTTGGACTGGTTGGCCTTTAGAAACATCTCTTTGAACCCAAATCATTCTGTGATTTTGCCTCTGAAAAGCATGTGCCAAGTCCATTGTTTTGCTAAGCCTTTCTTTTCCTTCCTTTCTTCTCAGCAATCAAGGAGAAATACATGGACTGGACAGAGTTCCTCATACACGATTTGACCGGCGCCCGAACTGCACCTGCAAATTTACTGGAAGGTGTATGTATTAGATTGCAGTTTCTATCTGATACAGCGTGGTGATGTGCATGCTGCAAGCAATCTTTGTGCTGCCAGTCTCTAGGGTTCTGTGCTTGCAATGTCTGTGTGCCAGCAGCAGAGTCTGATCCAGTGCTGGCCAAAAGTCGGTGGCAACATTGCCTTGGCTCTACTGGCTCTGCTTCTGACTCTCTGATGGGTAGTTTGTTTTGTCTTTGACCTGTAGTGGTGTGATGCTTAGAATGTTGGGTACTCAGACTTAGGTGGTGAAGGAGAGCATATAGGAAGGATGCAGCCCACAGAAGGAACTGTGCCTGGTTAGATACACCAAACAGGTGACCTGAACTTTCAAGTCAGGACGTATGTTGGGGATTTAATAGGTTGATGGGGAGCACTGTAAGGTTTATGTGTATGTGGAAATAATTCCCTCAGGGACATTGCTTTAACTTAAACACAGCAGTCAGATTTAGCAGGACAGTTGGACGAGGTGACCTCAATCACCAGTAGTCAGGATAGAACAAGGATCTGTTCATTTGGGTATACCCATATGACCAAGAGCCCGGTCTGTGCAGTACATTATAGGGTGACTTGCACTTGGGATAGCCTCAGCCTGCCTTGAGATACTGGGCAAAAATCCTGCAGATTTGTCTTGAAATCATGGTAGCAGGACACCTTTTTGGTCAGGACCTGCTGAGCTCTCATGTGAATGCGGTGGGAGCATTTGGAGAGGAAACAACACATCCTGCAAGACATAGTTCTCCCTGTCCCTTTGTACTTAAGCTAAGAGTGAAGACATGCAGGTAGTATGTACTTTTCTGTACCTTTCTGTAAGTGCTCTGTACCTTTCTGTAAGTGCTCACATTGACTTTTTGGAAGCAAGTGTGCATCCAGACACCACTTTTGATCATTTTGTCCCTGGTCAGTCCCATCAGTCACAGCTGCATCCTTTTTCAACATGCCAGTGCAGCAACTGGCAGGGAAAATCGATGCTGTATGATCTGGGATGTTTTTATCCACCCCCCCCCGCCATGTGTTAGGCCTTGCACACCCAAAATAATGCACAACCTCAGGTCTGCTGCATCCCTATAATTACACCCTTCCCAGATGACACATGTAACAAGCTGGTGGTGTCCAACACCATGTCTGGTGTTACACCAGTGCCATCACCAACCTCCCAATTCAGTTACTCAGAAAGAGAAAAAAAGCAGCCTCGGGCAGAAGTGCAGGGAGAGAAAACAGTGTGTTGGGTTCAAACAGTTTCTGACCCTTTTTCTGACATGTCCTGTGTTCCTGTGGTGTTTCATGCAATTTATGTGCTTGGTGCTGTCTGTATGTAATGCCCTGTCGATAGATTTGCTGCCCGTGAGTGCTGCAGATCGTTCTTGCACTGTTAAATCAATATCTAGTGATACCTCTTTTGTATTTTCACATGCTAGCTGTGCATATAAAGAGTCCTTGGCAATATGGTAAATGTTAATATTTCATGCAAGCCAATTATTAATCTCAGCCATTCGGTTCTCAGGGGTAAAGTGACAACCCGTTGGCTTGAAAATTCAGCACACAAATCAGAGGAGTAATATTTGCTTTTATAGAGCCAGGGATTTATGATGAGCTAAAAGTTAAATGAATACACCATCATTTCATGTTCAAGAATGTTTTGTTGCAATTGAAGCAGTTGCACGAGAGGAAAACCCAAACCCATTAGGTTTCTATTATGTCATTAAATTGGAGCACTGCATTTTGCCATGAAATGATATTTGAAGAGATTAAATAGGTGCTTGTAGCTCACACTGTGGAGGAGTGGCTTATAATGGCAAATATATCGTTCTGAGAAGTGTGTATTAATCATAAAGCTGGTTTAAAACTGCAGATGTGATAAAATTGTAGTTAACTCTAGAAGTATTTCTTTTCCTTAAACCAAATTCTCATTCTGTTGCCTGCACTGTTTTTGGATCGAGATGCTGTGAAAATCATTTGCATGCCAAAATTTGGAATGTTTTCAAAATTCAGTAAGAAAAAAGACTAAAAAAAAACCCAACCTAACAAAAAAAAAAGCCTTTTTTTCTTGTTTTCTTTTTCTTTTTTTTTTTTTTTTTTTTTCCTAACCACCACTAGAAAGAACCACTCTGGGCTAACACTGATTTACAGAATTAGTATTTAAAAAATCAAACCCAGAACTGTGAAAAAGTTTATTTTGTTTAATTCAGTACAGTTGGGGAAAATATGCAGGAAAAAGTCAAAGGAGTCCTTGTTTTTAAATCACAGAATCATAGAATCAGTCAGGGTTGGAAGGGACCATAAGGAGCATCTAGTTCCAAACCCCCCTGCCATGGGCATGGACACCCTACCCTAGATTCAGGCTGGCCACAGCCTCATCCAGCCTGGCCTTAAACACTTCCAGGGATGGGGTCTCAACCATCTCCCTGAGCAACCCATTCCAGCCTCTCACCACTCTCATGATGAACAACTTCCTCCTCACCTCCACTCTGAACCTACCCACCTCCAGCTTTGCTCCATTCCCCCTAGTCCTGTCATTCCCTGATATCCTGAAAAGTCCCTCCCCAACTTTTTTTGTAGGCACCCTTCAGATACTGGAAGGCCACAAGAAAGTCACCTTGCAGCCTTCTCTGCTGCAGACTGAACAGCCCCAACTCTTTCACCCTGTCCTCCTAGCAGAGGTGCTGCAGCCCTCTGAGCATCCTCGTGGCCCTTCTCTGGACACACTCCAGCATCTCCACATCCTTCTTGTAATAGAGGCTCCAGAACTGGATGCAGTACTCCAGGTGGGGTCCCAGCAGAGCACAGTAGAGGGGCAGAATCACCTCCCTTGACCTGCTGGCCACACTTCTCCTGATGCAGCCCAGGATCTGGTTGGCTTTCTGAGCTGCAAGTGCACACTACTGGCTCATGTTGAACTTCTCATCCACCAGCAACCCCAAGTCCCTCTCCTCATGGCTGCTCTCCAGCCAATCACTACCAAGCCTGTATTTGTGCTTGGGATTGCCCCGACCCAGATGCAGGACCTTGCACTTGATCTTGTTCAGCCTCATGAGGTTGGCTTGTGCCCACCTCTCCAGCCTGTCCAGGTTAAATTCATTTATTTTTAATTAATTTATTTTGCCTGTGTTTAGCATCTCCTTTTGAGGGCAAACGATCCCAAATTTTGAGGTCTTTTTTCAGTGCTGCTGTTAAAGCTGTGAAATGAGAATTTAGTGACAATTGTAGCTTGTATGTAACAAAAAAACGAAGAGAAGAAATGTAACCGTTAGGTTAGTGGGGAAAGAAAAAACCCACTTGGCAACACAGATATTCACAATGACAACAGAAGAGCACTAAGCCCCAAAGGTACCACACTGCAAAGCATCTCATGTTTTTTTAATGCCTGTGGTTGGCAGCTTTGTAGGTGTAAAGTTAAGCACATGTGTAAATGGTTGCAAAACTGGGATCACAGAATATACTGTGCCTAAGCAAATAACCTCAGTCACTGGGATTTATTGAGCGTGGTGGCTTGACCCAGCAAATCCTCTGTGCCTTAGACTTTGATGCCAAGACCACTGAAGCTGGTGGGAACCTGCTATTGGCATTGGGCTTTGAAGTAATCACCGTAGGCTCTTGCACCCATGGCTATGGGGAGTCATTTGCTCTACGTGCCAGTAGGAATGAGGTAAAGCCTTTGGTGAGAAAGATTAACACACGCAGAGGACAGTTTCAGGGTCATGTCCAAAGTAGTTGCCTTTTAAGTAAATACCATAGTCCAGTTCCTGTGATTGGTATTTATCAGCTGCAATCAATGAGAATTTGGTTTGAAGTCCTCTGGTATAACTGGGCTTGGATTTGTTCAGGAGCATCCTGAATGAAGGAGCTTTATGAGCTGTTCCACCTTTTATTATTCCTTTTGTTGCTGTTGTTGATGATAATGATGATGATGTCGGTTGAGAAATTAGCACAACTGTTGTTTTCTGTTTTACTTCTGAATTTGCACTTGGAAGACATTGGGTAAAATAGAAGAAGAACAGACTGTTTGCTGATCGCTTGGATGATGGTGTGAAAAACAAAAATAATCTTCTGCTGTCATCTGTTTCCTTGAGAAGTCTTCAAATAAAGTTTAAAATAAGGAGTTTTGCTTCTATTCAAACAGCCTCTGCGAGGAAAAAACCCTGTAGACCTCATTACAGTTGATTCCTTAATAGAGCTGCAGGATTCCCAGAACCCCTTTCAGTACTGGATAGTTAGTGTGGTTGAAAATGTTGGAGGAAGATTACGCCTTCGCTATGTGGGATTGGAGGAGACTGAATCCTATGACCAGTGGTTGTTTTACTTGGATTGCAGACTTCGACCAGTCGGTTGGTGTCAAGAGAATAAATACAGAATGGATCCACCTGCAGGTAAGCAGCTTCCTAAAAAAATAGTCTCTCTCTTTTGTGGCATTTACTGATGTGGTGAGATACTTGTTGTGATGGTTTGGGTGTACCCTGCCCCCCCCCCCCCCCCCCCCACTTTAGAACTCACCCAGACAAGTCTCAGCCAGCTCTGGGAATATCACAGTATCACAGTATCACATAAATGAAGCTATTTATTTACAGCTAGCACAATATACAAGCAGATATTTACAATATATACAGTTATATCACAGTATCATCAGGGTTGGAAGAGACCTCACAGATCATCAAGTCCAACCCTTTACCACAGAGCTCAAGGCTAGACCACGGCACCAAGTGCCACATCCAGAAATATATATACAGAAATATACAAGGTAAAAGTAATACAGAAGCACAACTCCCCTCCCAGAAACCTGAGTCCCCAGGAGGGGCTCTCAACCACCCCTGCACCTTCCCCCTGCCCCTCTCAACCTTACCCCAGTCCTATAGAGGTTCAGGCAAGAGGTTATAAAGCAAAGGTGGGTTAGTCCAAATGGAAGGTGAGGTTAGGGAGATGCAGCTCAGCCAGAAGCCCAAGGCAGAAAGTGAGAGAAAATGGCCAGAGTGTTATCTAATGTTTTCCTTTCTTCTTCAGCAAGACTCTGAGGGAAGCAGATATCACCACTGCTTTCCTTTCACAGCCTGTGATCTAGTTCTTCTCACCAAAACATTCTACCCTGCTTCAAACTAGCACACTTGTGGCAGCTAATTTCTTCTGCAGCGTTCACATTGCTTTGACAGTAGTTTCTAGCTATAACACAGATGGCATGTTATAGCTAGAAACCCATCTAATTTGGGTTCAAAGTGGGTTAGGTAAACTTTAGTTCAGCTCAGCTCACTCCTGGAAGGAAGCAGTGTCCAATAAAATAATTCTATCTTTGGAGATGTTTATCCACCCAGTATAAACTCTGTTACAGGAGAGGATGACTGGCAGGGTGAATTTTCCCCACCATCTGGTAATATTGGTCAAAACTTCATGAAAGTTTCTGGGCATGAAAGTTTCTCTCTACTGAGGATGTTTGGCTCTGGCTTGAGTTGGTTGAGTCAGGTTGGCTGAGTCGAGTTGACTGACTCGAACTCTCTTGGAGTTAGGGATCTGATTAAACACTGGACTGTTGCATGTGTGGCTGTCTTTAGGGGAGACTGTGCAGTGTCTGTATAAAGCTGTGAATTGTACTTCTATGAAAAAAAACTTGGGGCTGTTTAGTCTTGGTAAAAGAAGGCTGAGAGGGGATCTTATTAATGCCTATAAATACCTGAAGGGTGGATGTCAGGTCGAAGGTGACAGTCTCTTTAACATAGACCAGATGATTTCTACAAGTCCCTTCCAACATTCCATTCTATGATTCTGTGATACTTGGGGCCACAAAGCTGTTTGCCTAGTCCTACAACCCTCATTTGCTAACTAGTCCTATGACCCTCATTTGCTAACTGCTTGCACCTCTAAGCTGGATGCCCCAGAACTAGCATTTCCCTTGAGAGATGAGGTTAATGCACAGGTTTTGGCATAGCAGAGGTGAACAATATGTCCAAGTTTGTGCCTCTTTTTCCTTGTGTTGTGGCCTGAATTTTTTTCCACGAGTGTCAAATGATAGCAGAAAGGGGAGGTGTTACCAATGTGACTTCTGTCCATTACACCTGATTCAGAGAGGTTACCCTGATAAATGTAATTGCCATGTTCACAAGTCTGACCTTGAGTCTAACATGGGGTCTCAAATGCTTTTTGGAAGTATGTGTTTTTCTGCACTGGTAGGTAGGAATCAATGTTCCCCATGCCTTCTAAATTGGATGTGAATGCTGGAGAGCATGACAATCACTTACTCTGTTATTTTACAGTGTATTTGTGTCACGGAGAAACACTTTTTCATTGACCATCTTTGAACCCTTTTGGCCTGTATAGGTTTGGTGGATCAATACAGAAATGGCCCAAACAAGATTTGTGCTTCCTTTTTCATTTACTCCACTCTTTCTCTTCTCTTTCCTTCTTTTTATCTAGTAGTGCTTTCTTCTCTGTGGATTCCTCCCTGCCTTTCTTTTCTTTATTTTTTTTCCAATTGTCCTGTCTCTAGACTTGTTATTGGACTTTGTTTGCTGAAGTTGTGTATGTTTCTTTTCCCCTCTAATTGATTCAGCTCCTTTTAAAATGTCTTTCTCTTGTTCTCGTCTGTAGAATCACAGAAATATAGAATCAGGCAAAGGAGTCCTTGTTTTTAATCACAGAATCATAGAATCAGTCAGGCTTGGAAGGGACCACAAGGAGCATCTAGTTCCAACCCCTCTGCCATGGCCATGGACACCCTACCCTAGAGCAGACTGCCCACAGCCTCATCCAGCCTGGTCCTAAACACCTCCAGGCATGGGGCCTCAACCACCTCCCTGGGCAACCCATGCCAGCCTCTCACCACTCTCATGCTCAACAACTTCCTCCTCACCTCCACTCTGAACCTCCCCACCTCCAGCTTAGCTCCATTCCCCCTAGTCCTGTCACTCCCTGAGAGCCTGAAAAGTCCCTCTCCAGCTTTTTTGTAGCCCCCCTTCAGTTACTGGAAGGCCACAAGAAGGTCACCTGAGAGCCTTCTCTTCTGCAGACTGAACAGCCCCAACTCTTTCAGTCTGTGCTCATAGCAGAGCTGCTCCAGCCCTCTTATCTGCCTTCATCTGATGCCAGTTTCCTTTCTGCAGCATTTCTTTGGCCCTTTTCTTTTTTAGCAAACATTATTATTAATGAATTCAATGCTCAGATCATCTTCCTGACTTCCATTGGCTTAAATAGGTGGTCACTGACCTTTCCCAAAGTTGAATCTTATAGGAGTTTGCTGAGAAAAGACTCTTAGGATTTGAATCCTTCTGTTTTCTCACAAGTTCTCTCCTGTGCACTTTCCTCAAGGATCATTCTTTTATCCTCCCTCCTGGTCCACTCAGCTCTCAGGCTTTGCACTCCAGAGAGTATCCAGACAGGCAGGAGGCAGGAATGCTGGTTGTTCCACTTCTGCCATAGTGGACTATATCTGCCATTTGTTGTCCACCTAACATAAAGCAGAATGGATGAATAAAGCATTTGAGGCATTAACCCAGAGGAGGAAGAAGGAGAAAAAAAGAAGGTAGCTGGTCTTATGTGAGCTGCTTCCAATTAATGACTCTGCAAAAGAACTCTTGATGCAAGAAGACAGAGAATCAGTAATGAGATGCAAGGATGAGATGCTGGCAGAAGAGAGCTCTAAAGAAACTTGGGGATGATGCTACCAAACTACAAACTGCCACAGGATGCAATATCCAAAGGACCTCATGCCAGGACAGTGTCCTAAGGACACATTGTTCCCTGCTTATATCCCTTCTACAGACGTTTGTAGCAAATAGGATTGGAACTAGAAAAACCTTTGTTGTTTGGAAGACCCAGAATGGACCTTCTTAGGAAAGAGAGAGCCTGTGAGCAGTATGTTGGGTGTCTACACATCAGGGATTGGATTCACCTGCTGTGGTGTAAGTGTCAAAAAGACAGTTCAGCGTGACCTGTTGTTTTGTCTTTATGATGGGTGGAGAAAAAAGGATCCCTAAGAAATGTCTAACACAGGTTAGATGAAATAACATCTTCATGAGCATATTTTTCCACTCATGGATGTTGAAAGCAATGAACACAGACCTGATTGTCTAACTTTTGAACATCTAAAGCCAGTTAAAGTGACTCTTTGATAACAGGAACAGCCTTAGACTACGTATAGAGTTATTATGAATCTTCTCCAAAGAGATGCTTAAGGACACACAACTCCTCTCAATCAGGCTCCATGTTCAGTTGCTATCAAATGAAGATGTTCAGTTACACATCAGTTCTGTAGGTTGTGACAATACTTTGCCTACTCTTGACTTGGAAGCTTGCACCTTCAGCTTTATTTGCCTTTGTCACTGGGCTGTTTCTCCTGTGTTCATTGACCCCTGTGACCTGTTAGGTTTGGCTTCACTTTGCACAGCAGTTTGAAGCCAGCTTTACAGAATGCAGAGCATCTCCTGTAAAGGAAATCCCATGGATCCAAATGTCTGCAGTGTCCTAGTACCCACTTAATGTACAAGAATATGCAGGAGGGTCCTTAGGAAATAGCATCTGTCCTGTTTAGCCCAAATGGCAACTTTAAGGACTTTGTATGTCTCAGCAGTGTTAGGTTAACAGTTTGCCTTGATGATCTTTAAGGTCTTTACCAATCTAAATGATTCTGTGAGCCCTTTTAACTGAGGCAAAGAGGTCATATCTCATTTCCTCCCCCCCCCCCCCCCCCCCCCCGACATATATCTGAATTTAAAATAAGCCTCCTTACTTGTGCAAATTGGCACTGGCTGCTTGACATAAAGCCACTGATGGGCTTACCTCTACTGTTTATGCAGAGAGAGATTGCCTTCTTTTATGTTATTTTCTATTTAAAGACAAATTGGCAGTCATTTTAATTGCTTGCTCCTTGTTAACCTAAATACAAATTGACACAGTACACTGGGTTCAATTACCTGCAACCCTAGCACTTAAACAAAATGCTTTATGCTCTCTTAACTGTGCAATTTACTGCCCATATACTTGCCTGCATAAGTGAGCTGCCACTAATTAAATGTGCATATGATATTGCTTTCTGCTTATTCAAACAGTTGGAATTGTCTTTATATCTTGATGATTGTTGACACTGCCCAAAGAAGTTACTGCTTGCTTTTATTGATTTTTGGGCAAATTTGCCCAAAAGACCACTTTCTCCATCTTGCCTATGTTTTATTTCCATCACAGTAGAAGCTAAAGACTGGGCTCTTTTCAGTGGTGTTCAGTGAGAGGACAAGGGCCAGTGGACATAAGCTAGAACATAAAAGGCTGTACTTGAATTTAAGGAAAAACTTCCTTCCTTTGAGGGTTCTGGAGCCCTGGAATAGGCTGCCCAGAGTGGTTGTGGACTCTCCCTTTCTGGTCACTGTCTTGTGCAGCCTGCTCTAGGTGAACCTCCTCTGGCAGCAGGATTGGACTAGATGATTTCCAGAGGGTACTTCAAACCTCTACTATTCTGTGTGAGCTGTAAAGCCTCTTTCCAGCTCCTATTATTCTGTGGTTTTGTGATAGTCTGTCCTCAGCTTTCTCTCTCTAGGCAGTTGGGGAGTAAGTATCAGAGTTTTCCAAAACTTAGGTTCTTTGCTAGTTGAAACAAAACCCTAGCTGCTGCTTGGGGCAAAATCATATTGTATTGAGTATGTCCCTCTTTGGCATTATTTAAACCAGAAAAGGAAGAAACAGGGTGAGTCTTTCCTCCTTTCCTCTTCAAGCCAATCAGAGCTGCTCCAAGCAGGGGAGAACTGGGCAACAAGGCTATAAAATAACCAACAACTAGATAGTGCACTTCTTAATGCTTCTGAGCACTGCAAATAAAGACTCAAAATGTATATTACCATTAACAACCAGACAGCTAAGGAATTAAAAACAGTGTCCAAAGGTTAACATTTCCCTTTAAGTGTGTTTAAATTCACATGCTCTACTATTCTGTGATTCTGTCTAAGCTCTAAAGCTCTTGTCCAGCTCCCACTATTCTGTGATTTTGTGATAGTCTGTTATCAACTTTCTCTCTCTAGGCAGTTAGGGAGTAAGTATCAGAGTTTTACAAAACTTAGGTTCTTTGCTAGTTGAAACAAAACCCTAGCTGCTGCTTGGGGCAAAATCATATTGTATTGAGTATGTCTCTCTTTGGCATTATATAAACCAGAAAAGGAAGAAACAGGATGAGTCTTTCCTTCTTTCCTCTTCAAGCCAATCAGAGCTGCTCCAAGCAGGGGAGAATTGGGCAACAAGGCTATAAAATAATCAACAACTAGATAGTGCACTTCTTAATGCTTCTGAGCACTGCAAACAAAGACTCAAAATGTATATTACCATTAATCACCAGACAGGTAAGGAATTAAAAACAGTGCCCTGAAGGTTAATGCTTCCCTTTAAGCGTGTTTAAATTCACCTGCGTATCCTCGATGTCTGTTCTGAAGTAGGGAAGTTTGATATAGTGGAAGTATAAATACATCTACTTCCAGTGAGTGATTCTGCAAATCCTATTTTGATAAGGTCTTAAATCTGTTGAGATCAGAGCATAAAATTCTCTTGTACTATCAGCACTAGGTGAAAACAGTGCTTGCCAATTCCTTTTCTTACATGTACTTTTTATCTCCTCCTTCAGAATGGTAAGGTGCAGCAGTAAATCTTTTCTAGCTAGTAAATAGAGATGGTTGTTAGATGTACAGAATTTACATGCAAATTGGGCCAAATTGGGCTGTGTTGTAAGTGCTTGAAGCCAAACTGAGAAAAGGCTTCACCCTGTTCACACCATATCAAGGCTCAAGTTTATTATTGAGTAAATGTTCATTTCCATGTTAATAATTGTTGCAGTCTATCTACTTATCTTGTCTCTTGAAGACCTTGATATGAATGTTCTGCAATAACTTGTTATGTACAGGATAACAATATGTTTTCCAGGGCAGAAGTAAATCCAATATAAGGTTCTTCATCATACTATTGTTTCCTGCATTGTTCCCTCTGATTCATAGACATTTTACTGCACTGAACCATAAAGAGCTTGTTAATATAACAATTGAATAATAGTGAGCCTATTTAAAGAAACTCACTGAAAGCAATGTGAATCTGCACAGAGATACTGCATGAAAGTATAATCATAATTCATAATTGTAAGTTTTTTGCATTGGTGAGACACTCTGGCTTGAATTGGCAAGATGCTCTGAGTGTTTGAGTGTGGTACCAGCAAATGGGTCTGGGTAGAGTTCTGACTCAAATGATCCTTCCTATCCCTACATATTCCTATCACAAAACCCCATGCAGAGATACAGGCTGGGGTCGGAGTGGCTGGAGAGCAGCCAGACAGAGAGGGATCTGGGGGTACTGATTGATACCCGCCTGAACATGAGCCAGCAGTGTGCCCAGGTGGCCAAGAGAGCCAGTGGCATCCTGGCTTGTATCAGGAGTGGTGTGGTCAGCAGGAGCAGGGAGGTCATTCTGCCCCTGTACTCTGCACTGGTCAGACCACACCTCGAGTACTGCGTTCAGTTCTGGGCCCCCCAGTTTAGGAAGGACACTGAGATGCTTGAGCGTGTCCAGAGAAGGGCGACGAGGCTGGTGAGAGGCCTTGAGCACAAGCCCTACGAGGAGAGGCTTAGGGAGCTGGGGTTGTTTAGCCTGGAGAAGAGGAGGCTCAGGGGTGACCTTATTGCTGTCTACAACTACCTGAGGGGCGGTTGTGGCCAGGAGGAGGTTGCTCTCTTCTCTCAGGTGGCCAGCTCCAGAACAAGAGGACACAGCCTCAGGCTGCGCCAGGGGAAATTTCGGCTCGAGGTGAGGAGAAAGTTCTTCACTGAGAGAGTCATTAGGCACTGGAATGGGCTGCCTGGGGAGGTGGTGGAGTCGTCGTCCCTGGGGCAGTTCAAGGCAGGGTTGGATGTGGCACTTGGTGCCATGGTCTAGCCTTGGGCACTGTGGTAAAGGGTTGGACTTGATGATCTGTGAGGTCTCTTCCAACCTTGGTGATACTGTGATACTGTGATACTGTGAACCTGGCCTGGATCAGTAACAGTGTGGCCAGTAGGATAAGAGAGGTTATTCTGCCCCTGTATTCAGCACTGGTCAGGCCACACCTTGAGTGCTGTGTCCAGCTCTGGGCTCCTCAGTTCAAGAGAGATGTTGAGATACTGGAAGGTGTCCAGAGAAGGGCAATGAACACAGCCCTGTGAGGAGAGGCTGAGGGAGCTGGGGGTGTGCAGCCTGGAGAAGGGGAGGCTCAGGGGGGACCTCATTGCTGTCTATAACTACCTGAAGGGAGGTTGTAGCCAGGTGGAGGTTGGTCTCTTCTGCCAGGCAACCAGCAAGAGAACAAGAGGAAACAGTCTCAAGTTGTGCTGGGGGAGGTCTAGGCTGGATGTTAGGAGGAAGTTCTTGATAGAGAGAGTGATTGGCATTGGAATGGGCTGCCCAGGGAGGTGGTGGAGTCACTGAGCCTGGAGGTGTTCAAGCAAAGCCTGGCTGAGGCATTTAGTGCCATGGTCTAGTTGACTGGATAGGGCTGGGTGATAAGTTGGCCTGGATGATTTTGGAGGTCACTTCCAACCTGGTTGTTTCTATGATTTCTATGAAAATTCCCAACCCTGCAATAAATAAAACTTGGTAAAACTCTTTCTAGTTTGTAGCTAGTATTGGCTGAAGCCTTGAGGCTTCTCAAACTGGAATACATCAAGTATTTGGAGAACTGAAAATCAAAGGAGGGTTTATTGTTGTTTTCAAGTAATGAGAGACTACTGTTCTCATTTCTTCAGCAGAAAATTAAGGACAGGCCTTTTTTTCTGGCTTTTACTCCAGGATATAAACCAGAATCTTCCTCAAATATACCCCTGCTGGATGCTTTTGTGTTCAATTTATCCACTGTCTGCAGCCTGGAATATACACACTGTTCCTGTCACTTGTGCTACCCTTTTTTATGACATAAGTCTTGCAGAAACATTTGATCCCCAAACAGTAACCTCTTGGCTGTGTTGTTGTGTCTGTCTATCTACCTACCTACCTATCTTATTTATTTACTTATTGATTTTTTTTTGGTCATCACTTTAGATATCTATTCTCTGAAGACTATATCTGAGTGGAAATGCGCTCTGGAAAAATCCCTAAATGATGCAGCAAATTTTCCTCTTCCAATGGAAGTGTTCAAGGTAAAAGAGACACATTTTTTTTTCCCCTTCATGCAATGAATAAATAACATGCAGTGTTCAGTGGCTTATGTTAAACTTTTGCAGGAGAGGCTGCTGCTCTAATACATCACCATGAAAGGTCACAAGTGAGATGTTTGTATAAAATGCAGTTTTGTGTGCAGACTTCCCACTCAGAGAACTAATTTCTTGCAGTCAGTGTTTTCTAGAGGGGCTGGGGGTGACCAGCACTGATATCTCTCACATTATTTATAATGGGACTTGTTCTGTCAGAGCTCTGCAAGGGCGCTGTAAACAACAATGAAATTCTAAGGTTACAGATATGAAAGTTGACATAAACTGGAAGGCAGAGAAACCTCCTTTGGGGACCTATAGTGGAAGTGGGACATAATTTTCCTTCCACATATTTTTTTTTTCTTTTTTTTTCTTTCCCCTCCTTTCCACTCTGGTTTTTAATATTTAGAGATGTGCTTCAGCCCTGAGGCACCAGCTTTAATTTCCCACTGAAATCTGCACTGCTATTAGTCATGGTGGCTCCAGATAATTGTGATTTCTAGCTGTGCTCTTCTGATTTCTAACAGTTACATCCTCACTGCAGTTTGATGAGCAGCATGGCTGTGAGTGAAAAAGGATGCTCAGGGAGGTGTGTTGAAGTACAGCAATGTTCTGCTGTCTCTGGTGTCAGCTGTTGTGTGGGGACCTGGTGCACCACAGTGTCCTCCTCACCAGTGCTTCTGGATTGTATAGCGTAGGGACTGTCTGGGTTCCTTTTCTGCCCTTAAGCAACGTTGCACTGTGACACTCCAAAACACCCACATAGTTTATGCATTTCACGTGTGGATGTGGCACTTAGGGGCACTTAGGGATGTGGTTTATTGGTGGACTTCAATCAGAATGATGGAATCATAGAACACCAGATTGGAAAGGACCTCAAGAATCTTGGAAAAAACATGGTCTGGACAAGATGACTGTCCACTTTCTCCATCTGAATCATGGAAAGTGTCCAATTTTGGGGAATCTGTCATTCCCCTGGGTAGATGACAATTTCCCTCCTGTCTAATGGGGATCTCTCCAAGTGTAACTTCCACCCATTATCCTTCCTCTTTTTCATGTGACTCTCTATGACAAGGGGCTCTCTATCGTCTTTGTAGCCACCCTTTGAATACTAGAGCATGGTGGCAAAGATCTCCTCTAAGCCTTCTTTTCTCTAGGTTGTGTAAACCCAGTTCTCTCAGCCTTTCCTCATATGGCAGCTTCCCAATCCTTGAGTCATCTTTGTGGCCCTTCTCTGGACCTTTCCCAGCCTGTCCACATATTTTGTGTATTGTGGGGACCAAAATGGAACACAGTATTCCAAGGGTGCCTGAACAAGTGCTGAGTGGGATAATGACTTTCCAGGCTTATGATTGGTCTTGATGATCTTAAAGGTCTTTTACAACCTAAATGATTCTGTGATTGGAAGCAGCACTCATTATGTCCTGTCGTGGCTGGCATGGCATGAAACTCTGGTGCACCCTTTCTGCAGGGCACATGCCAGCAAGCAGCTTACTGTGAGGAATCCATGCTCCTTGCCCAGCTGAGATGCACTTGAATTAGCAACATTGATTTGGGAATGCTACTCAACACTGATCAGGCCACATTGCGAGTACTGTGTCCAGTTCTGAGCCCCTCAATTCAAGAGAGATGTTGAGGTGCTGGAATGTGTCGAGAGAAGGGCAATGAAGCTGGTGGAAGGCCTGGAACACAAACCCTATGAGGAGAGGCTGAGGGAGCTGGGGGTGTAGAGTCTGGAGAAGAGGAGACTCAGGGGTGACCTCATTGCTGTCTACAACTACCTGAAAGGGAGGCTGTAGCCAGGTGGGGGTTTGGTCTCTTCTGCCAGGCAACCACCAACAGAACAAGGGGACACAGTCTCAGGTTGTGCCAGGGGGAAGTATAGACTGGATGTTAGGAGGAAGTTCTTGATAGAGAGAGTGATTGTCATTGGAATGGGCTCTCCAGGGAGGTGGTGGAGTCACTGTCCCAGGAGGTGTTGAAGCAAAGCCTGTCTGAGGCACTTAGTGCCATGGTCTAGATGACTGGATAGTGCTGGGTGCTAGGTTGGACTGGTTGATGTTGGAGGTCTCTTCCAAGCTGGTTGATTCTATGCTTCTATGATTTCTTCATTGGTGCTTCTTTATTTGTAATGTGAAAGCTGAGCAGAAGATGAACTAAATTGAGTGTCTGGTGCTATCTAAGGTCATGGTGCTGGGAAGACAGGAGACTGGATAAATTATTTGTGTGTGGCACCACTTTATTTCAGGCAAATCGACTTTCACTATTTAGGGTGAATCGACCCTATGTTGAGCCTCTTAATTAAAGAGAAACATCTGAGAGCTTGGCCATGCCGGTACAAATGTCTGCCTCTAGTAGTGACTTAAACATGAACTAAGGAAAGCATTGAGGCAGAGAGGTGGAACTCCATGACCTTTAAAGGTCTGTTCCAACCCAAAATGTTTTATCATTCTATATGAAAGCAGATTTGCCCCATCTTGTAAGATAAGCCATTATTTGTATGAGACCTTCAAAGAGGGTCAAAAAAAGAGGGTTCAAAAAAAAGGGTCAAATCCAAAGGTGTCTTTTAAATCTTTCTTCTTCTTCTTCTTCTTCTTCTTCTTCTTCTTCTTCTTCTTCTTCTTCTTCTTCTTCTTCTTCTTCTTCTTCTTCTTCTTCTTCTTCTTCTTCTTCTTCTTCTTCTTCTTCTTCTTCTTCTCCTTCTTCTCCTTCTTCTCCTTCTTCTCCTTCTTCTCCTTCTTCTCCTTCTTCTCCTTCTTCTCCTTCTTCTCCTTCTTCTCCTTCTTCTCCTTCTTCTCCTTCTTCTCCTTCTTCTCCTTCTCCTTCTCCTTCTCCTTCTCCTTCTCCTTCTCCTTCTCCTTCTCCTTCTCCTTCTCCTTCTCCTTCTCCTTCTCCTTCTCCTCCTTCTTCTCCTTCTCCTTCTCCTTCTCCTTCTCCTTCTCCTTCTCCTTCTCCTTCTCCTTCTCCTTCTCCTTCTCCTTCTCCTTCTCCTTCTCCTTCTCCTTCTCCTTCTCCTTCTCCTTCTCCTTCTCCTTCTTCTCCTTCTTCTCCTTCTTCTCCTTCTTCTCCTTCTTCTCCTTCTCCTTCTCCTTCTCCTTCTCCTTCTCCTTCTCCTTCTCCTTCTCCTTCTCCTTCTCCTTCTCCTTCTCCTTCTCCTTCTCCTTCTCCTTCTCCTCCTCCTCCTCCTCCTCCTCCTCCTCCTCCTCCTCCTCCTCCTTCTCCTCCTCCTCCTCCTCCTTCTTCTCCTCCTTCTTCTCCTCCTTCTTCTCCTCCTTCTCCTTCTCCTTCAAATTTTTAATAACTTATTTTGCAAACACCAGCACAGAACTAGTGTCTCTACATGGTGCCTGGGGCTCTGTACTACTGTAGCTGTCATGTGTTAGATGAGATATAAAACACAGGGTTTGACAGCTGGCAACTGTTAGAGATCGTCTGGAAAGCTGGAAGTGTTTACTTTGGTGGACATGGTAAACTGCACACCGAGCAATTATATTCCACATTTTCCTCATTTCCCTACAGGAATCCATCACTGAGGGGAGCGTGAATGGTCCCTAGGGTGAGCATGTGCATAGTTGGCTGGATGAGAGCTTAAATGAGTGTTGTTCTTTGAGTTGTGCGTGACTATGGTCAGTGTCATTAACGCGCCATCAAACTGGTCCCAGGTGGTGGTGCTGGGAAAACAGATTGGTTGGTCTCCTTCCAGGCAGCCAGCAACAGAACAAGGAGTGCAGTCTCAAGTTGTGCTGGAGAAGGTCTAGGCTGGATGTTAGGAGGAAGTTGTTGGCAGAGAGAGTGATTGGCATTGGAATGGGCTGCCCAGGGAGGTGGTGGAGTTGCCATCCCTGGAGGTGTTCACACAAAGCCTGGATGAGGCACTCAGTGCCATGGTCTAGTTGATTGTCTAGTGCTAGGTTGGACTGGATGATCTTGGAGTTTTCTTCCAACCTGGTTGATTCTGTGATTCTATCTCAGATCTGCACTTGTAGTGTGAGAAGTGGCTGCTCGTATGGATCTATCAGGCCATTGTTGCCGTTGGTGCCGATGGTCTTTGGTTTTGGTGTAATAGAGTTAGGTTCCACCTGCGACCTCACAAGCTGCGGATTTGAGCCTAGATTATCAATGCTCGGAAGTATGGCAGAGATGATCTTGTGTGTGGTGGTCTTTGGCAGCAGATCTGGGCAGCAGTCACTGGTGGTGTTCCCCAAGGATCAGTGCTGGGCCCAGTCCTGTTCAGTATTCTTGTTGATGATCTGGACCAGGAGATTGAGTAACAGCATCAGTAAGTTGGCAGATGACACCAAGCTAGGAGCAGGTGTGGATCTGTTGGAGGGGAGGAGAGTGCTGCAGAGGGACCCTGAGAGGCTGGATGAGTGGGCAGAGGCCAATGGGATGAGATTTAAGAAGGCCAAGTGCAGGTTTCTACACTTTGTCCATAACAACCCCAAGACTGGATGAGGCACTTAGTGCCATGGTCTAGTTGACTGGAGAGGGCTGGATGCTAGGTTGGACTGGATGATTCTGGAGGCCTCTTCCAACCTGGTTGATTCTATGATTCTGTGATCTGAAAAATCCTTTTCAAAATCACAGTCCTGATTCTGTCTTGCCATCCAAGGAGAGGGCATCAGCCACCAGACCACAAGAGATGGTTGGAAAAATCAGGGAGAAGACTGCAAGCAGGATCTTCTTTTTTATTACTGGTGCTATTTTACACTTGGCCATATGTTGAAAGTGTTTGTAAAATGCTTTAGGATCCTTTGAGTAGGAACGTGATGTTCAGCTGCCAGAAAATGCTGCTATTACATAGCTGCTAAACATAGTGTTTCACAAACTGCACATCCTGGAGTAAGGGCTTTTTTTCTTCACAAAAGCTTTTTTACAACACACCCGCTCTTATGCTGTTCTGTCCTTTTCAGGTAACATGTTGATGCTTAAAGAAAGCTAAATACAGGCAAGATTATCAAAGGTGTTTGAATGATTTAAGGGCACAAATCCTTCTGGAAGGCCACAACCCAAGGAAATGCATCCTTCTATCATAGAATCATAGAATCAATCAGGTTGGAAGAGACCTCCAAGACTGTTCAGTCCAACCTAACACCCAGCACTATCCAGTCAACCAGGCCATGGCACTAAGTGCCTCAGCCAGGCTTTTCTTGAACATCTCCAGGGATGGTGACTCCACCACCTCCCTGGGCAGCCCATTCCAATGCAAATCACTCTCTCTATCAAGAACTTCCTCCTAACATCCAGCCTAGACCTTCCCTGGCACAACTTAAGACTGTGTCCCCTTGTTCTGTTGCTGCTTGCCTGGGAGAAAAGACCAACTCCCACCTGGCTACAGCCTCCCTTCAGGTAGTTGTAGACAGCAATGAGGTCTGCCCTGAGCCTCCTCTTGTGCAGGCTGCACACCCCCAGCTCCCTCAGCCTCTCCTCACAGGGCTGTGTTCCAAGTCTCTCACCAGCTTCCTTGCCCTTCTCTGGACATGTTCCAGCACCTCAACATCTCTTGAACTGAGGAGCACAGACCTGGACGCAGCACTCAAGGTGTGGCCTGACCAGTGCTGGGTACAGGGACAGAATAACCTCCCTTGTCCTACTGGCCACACTGTTCCTGATGCAGGCCAGGATGCCATTGGCTCTCTTGGCCACCTGGGCACACTGCTGGCTCATCTTCAGCTACTCCCTACCAGTACCCCCAGGTCCCTCTCTGCCTGCCTGCTCTCCAGCCACTCTGTCCCCAGCCTGTAGTGCTGCTTGGGGTTGTTGTGGCCAAAGTGTAGAACCCTGCACTTGACCTTGTTTTATCTCATCCCATTGGCCTCTGCCCACCCATCCAGCCTCTCAGGGTCCCTCTGCAGCACTCTCCTCCCCTCCAACAGATCCACACCTGCTCCTAGCCTGGTGCCATCTGCCAACTTACTGATGCTGGACTCAATCTCCTGGTCCAGATCATCAACAAGGATACTGAACAGGACTGGGCCCAGCACCGATCCATGGGGAACAGCAGTAGTGAAAGCTGCCAACTGGAATGTTGGTTCTAGTTCATTGGAAAGGTTATTATAACCAGAATTGGCTCCCAAGGGAGGTGGTTGTGTCCCCACCCGTAGATGTGCTCAGGAGATGAGAAGGGACACAGTTTAGCACCAGTCTTAGTAGAGTTACATGGTGGTTGGACTCAATGGTCTTAAAGGTCTTTTCCAGCCAGAACAATTTGATGATTCTACATGCAGAAGTATGGAGACAAATATTAAACAGGATGCCTTCTCCTTCTCTAAAAGACAGTTTCCCACCAGATGGTGTGTTTTAATTCTAAGAGTAAGATGGACTATTTCTCCAAGCTTTTGGTTTCATTGTATTTTTTAGAAAGGAAGACAACATCTCCTGAAATTAACAAACCCTTTGAGTGTTTGTTTCTTTTTTTTTCTGGTCAAGTTTAAATGTAAGATAAATGTGAGACAGAGAAACTCAAGTGCAGTTGCGGGAGTCCAGTGGAGGTGGGATTGGGGTACTGATGAGCCGACTCAGTCTGAGTTAGCTGCATGTAGTACAGTACACTTTATTGAGGCAATACAGTGGCTTATATGCTACTTGGAAGAGGTGTGCACAACCAACTTAGTTTGAGATTAGTACATGTGGAAAGTAGAGATTGGTCCAAGGTTATGTGTGTGTCACAGATAGGTTAATCTATATCAACAACCTGTAAAGTCCATCCCCTGCAGCTGGCAGACTCTGCCTCCTGCAGCTGTGTATGGAGGGTGCCACCCACTGCCTGGCTTCCTGCTTCTGAGATGGACTCAAGGACACTTCGGAGCACAGGTTTGCTTATGGCTTATCAACTCATGTCCTCTTTAGCAAGAAATCCTTCCACACTCAAGGGTTGTTTTTTTGTTCAGAGACAATCCTGATCTGACTATATGAGTAGACTTGAAGTCCAACAGGGGTTTTCTGTCTTCAGCTCCTGTAATAGATGAGCATGTACTGATGCAGTAGCTTAAAATGAACGTGCTTTTGGTTTCACTTAGAAGCCAAATCCCACTATAAGCAACTGCCAGCCCCCTCATGCACTGCTGGCTTGGCTGGCCCTCGCTGCACAATAACCTGTGAATCACCATGTTGTTTGCAGGCTGCCAGATTATTTATTCTCCATCTGTTCTTCCCCATCCATAGCACTCGCCAGCCCTTCTTCCTGACTGCTATTTGCCTGGCTGGGAGACATGGACAGTGTCTTGGTCCCTCTCTTGTTCAGCTGACTTTTGACCTACTCCTGTCTCAGCTCATTAAAGCAGTTTATCTTTGTAAGACCTAGAAAATGTCATTAGGAATGTACCATAGAGACCCTTAGGAATGTAGCTGCCTTCACACCTATTGGGAACATTGATGTCTTTGATATCAAAGATGCCACTCAGACATGATGGAGTCTGGTGGGCCAGGGTAAAGTCCTAACCTATTTGCATCTCTCTTCTTCCTGTGGACTCTGCAAGGAAGCTGATAGGGTGTGGAACAGTCCAAGGAGGTGAATGAAGCCAAGCTCCATCTGAGATGTCCTTAGGGTCCATTTGGCACCACCATATGACATTCAGGGTTGGAAGAGAAATGTCAGAGTCAGTTCAAGCAAAACAGATGGGCTGAATGAGAACCAGGTCTCTCAGACTTCCTTACCCCTCTGTCTCTGTGTTAAGCATGTGTGGTTTTCCTTCTCCTTTACATGTTGATGTCTCTCAGGATGGTGAGAGGTTAGCAAGAGTCCGATCCAGTTTATTTACTACATCTAAGCTTGGTTTGGAGGAGTTTGTACATGACAATCTGAGCTCTTGCCTCCTGCATCCTTGGGCATGGCAATTTTTTCCACTGAGAGGGGCTAATGTGCACTTACAACCACATGAAGGATGAGTGATACCTAAAACTCATCCACCTAAAGATGTATTATTTTTCTTAACAAAATCAAAAGCCAGCTCTAGTCCACAGATGTTTTGTGGGGTGGTCAGAGCTCACAATACGTGCTGAAATTTGTTCTGACCCTCTCTTCTCCAACAGAACCTCATTGGTTTCTCAATAATCATTATTGCCACGACATCACTGAAAGCAGACAGTCCAAACTAGGTGCCTATGAGGCCTCAGTCCCTGTTCATGGCTGAGGTATCTATTTAGAGGTGTGAAAAGAGACACCAATGTTTCACTTTGAGCACCTGAGTAGATGCTTACACTTCTGCTTTCCTTTCCACCTGGCTTTTACACCTGTTAAATGGGACCTGTGTGTATGACACAACCAGCGTTCATTAGTGAGCACTTGTGGACTGGTGCTGCAGTCTTGAGTGGTGTAAGATGTTAAAAGAACCAAACTGTTGTGGAGGGGAAATGAATAAACATGAGATGATATTTTCCAAAATTAATATTGTTGATTCATGCTGCTATTCAGAACTCTCACCACCCCCAACCACGAATTTTAATAATATTTTGGTTCTTACACTGTTATGGAAGCATTCTATGGATAACAGATGGGCAGAGTCCAATGGGATGGCATTCAATAGCTCCAGGTGCAGGGTGCTGCACTTTGGCCACAACAACCCCATGCAGAGATACCCGCTGGGGTCAGAGTGGCTGGAGAGCAGCCAAACAGAAAGGGATCTGGGGGTGCTGATTGATACCCACCTGAACATGAGCCAGCAGTGTGCCCAGGTGGCCAAGAGAGCCAGTGGCATCCTGGCCTGCATCAGGAATGGTGTGGTCAGCAGGAGCAGGGAGGTCATTCTGCCCCTGTACTCTGCACTGGTTAGACCACACCTTGAGGACTGTGTTCAGTTCTGGGCCCCCCAGTTTAGAAGGGACATTGAGATGCTTGAGCGTGTCCAGAGAAGGGCGATGAGGCTGGTGAGAGGCCTCAAGCAGAAGCCCTATGAGGAGAGGCTGAGGGAGCTGGGATTGTTTAGCCTGGAGAAGAAGAGGCTCAGGGGAGACCTTATTGCTGTCTACAGCTACCTGAAGGGTGGTTGTGGCCAGGAGGAGGTTGCTCTCTTCTCTCAGGTGGCCAGCACCAGAACAAGAGGACACAGCCTCAGGCTGCGCCAGGGGAGATTTAGGCTGGAGGTGAGGAGAAAGTTCTTCACTGAGAGAGTCATTGGACACTGGAATGGGCTGCCCGGGGAGGTGGTGGAGTCCCCGTCCCTGGGGCTGTTCAAGGCAAGGTTGGATGTGGCACTTGGTGCCATGGTCTAGCCTTGAGCTCTGTGGTAAAGGGTTGGACTTGATGATCTGTGAGGTCTCTTCCAACCCTGATGATACTGTGATACTGTGATAATACGTACATCTAATACAGCCAGCAAAGTACATAAACATTAACTGAACTGGGGGAGACTATTCCTGTGGTCAGTGCCACTTGCGGTGAAATACGCTGTTTGCCCAGTAGCTGGGCCCAAGCTCTTTCTGCTCTATGGCAGAAGGCAGTAGAGAATTACAAAGAGGCACTGAGCATTTACTCACAGATTATTATAATTGCCCTCGTGGGGGCTAACCGCAGTCCAGACAATGCCTAAATGCTTTCAGGGGACTCTGTCTTGTTGGACATTGAGACTTGAATCTTCCCAGCTTCTGGGGACAGGACGCAGACAATCTCTGACCTTATTCTCCTGGCTTCTTCTGGACCATCTGTGTATATATCCAGGGATTCTAGGCAGGACCTTCAGATGCAGAGGGCAGGATGTCATGCAGTCTCAGCATGATGTCAGGCTGGCCACACAGGCCAATCACATGCAGACATCCAGGGTCTGCTCCTGGTAACTGACGGCAGTGGAGTTTAGCAGGCAGTAATAAGGCAGTGTGCAACAGCAGCAGGGCTGGGCACAGCAGAGAGAGCAGGCACAGAGCAGGGAAGCAAAAGCAGGTTGTGCACCTGTGTATCTCCTTTCATCAATGTGGGCTGAGATTAATTGCCCTTTGGACACAAGAACAGCCAGTCAGGATGGCAGTTAGCCAAACCTTACCATATTGGGCAAAGCCACAGGGTTGCTTTTCCCTGATTTGGGAAGAGCACAGGCCTGGCACTAGGCAGGCACAAGCTAAGTGTGTGCACCTTACACCACAGGACCCTGGGCAGGCCAGGCTCAGTGGCTTCAGGTCCTTTTGTGTCCGTTTCTGTGCTTGCCTCTCTGGTGGAGCAGAACTATGCCTAGACAAGGCAGGACATGTGTAAGCCTATTTTGGGCCTATCAGGCCTACCCCAACACAAACCAAACACATGACCAGCCCCAAATGGATGCCTTATCTGCCTCCTTTTTACCTCTGCCTTCCATGCTTCCACCACCCAGGCGAATCAAAGCAGGTGCTGCATAGGAGGAGGTCTTTGCCCTAATGCCATCTGTGGCCGGCCGAGCCATACGGAGAAGGTGTATTTGGATTTAGACTGGCTACTCTGCGATGTTGCTGTTTCTATGGAAACCAGGGCTTTTTTTGTTCAGTGGAGGAGCTTAAAATCTGTAGGGCTAAATTCAATCCTAGGCAGAAGCATCTACAGTTTTTCAGGGGCTCTTTGGTAGGTGCAGTTCATAGCTGGCTTTCGCAACTCATTACTTCAGGGTCACAGTATCTCTAAAACCTCCTTCCTGGCATCCTTTCCTCTTCATCTCACCTCACATTGCTACAATTTGATCTTCCCGTGACTGCACTTGTCAAGCTGAGGGACGATTTGCTCGTGTTGTGTCTTACCAGGGGATTTTTGTCTCCCTGCAGAGAGTGTGTCTTCAGGGAAAATTGCTCCCTGTTTAGCAAAGGAAGCTGGTGAATCGCAAACCGGACTGATTCATCTGCAAATAAGGCAGAGGATTGCATTTGGGAGGCATGCTTGCTTTCTTTTTTTTTTTTCCCTTCCCCTCAATTAAAAAACCAATGCCAGATTCCTGTAGAGGCAGTTTAACCACTGCTATTACTGTTTGTGACTGGTTGCCACACATGAGCTTTGTGATTAAAAGTAGGCGATCAGAAGCAGCCAGTTTCTTGAAGAATTAGAGAAAACATTGGGGGGAAGTGATTTATTTGAAAGGAAAAAACTGAATCAAATAATATGTTTCCAATCACACTGAATGAGGCCCACTTCTGTGTCTTTTAGTAGGGAAAAAAACACCAGGGGAGATGTGACTGGAGACAATAGCGTTTCACACTGTTGCAGTGTGTGAGGATTAGAGCAGGCTCAGGGCAGTCATTTATCAAGTGCTCAGCGTTTCTAATCGGCTCCTTATCTTGCAGCTTCTCAGCATTCAGACTTAGTTCTCCATTCACCATAAAGCTGCACTCTTATAATTGGTGTGATTGTGACTATGCTGGATCAAAAGAGCTCTGACTTTCAGGGTGTTTAAAAATCAGAGTTCAATTTTCATAGAATCATAGAATCAGTCAGGGTTGGAAGGAACTACAAGGATTATCTAGTTCCAACCCCCCTGCCATGGGCAGGGGCACTCTACCCTAGATCAGTCTGGCCACAGCCTCATCCAGCCTGGCCTGAAACACCTCCAGCCATGGGGCCTCAACCACCTCCCTGGGCAACCCATTCCAGGGTCTCACCACTCTCATGCTCAACAACTTCCTCCTCACATCCAGTCTGAATCTGGTCTAGACTTAAATTTTGAGTACGTAACTCAAATAGTTCATATTTGAGTTTTATATGCAAAAATTTGAGTGTATAACTCAAATATACTCTATTGTATACTAGAGTTCAAATATATACTCTTATAGAATCATCATAGAATCAGGGTTGGAAGGCACCACAAGGATCATCTAGTTCCAACCCCCCTGCCATGTCTATAGCTTCCTTTTATCTATACACTGTGTAAACTGCTGGGTCTATATGAGATGACTCATGAGTGCCACGGTCTAGATGACTGGCTAGGGCTGGGTGCTAGGTTGGACTGGATGGTCTTGGAGGTCTCTTCCAACCTGGTTGATTCTATGATTCAATGATTCTGTGGCTCCAGCATTCTACATTGAGTAGAAGGGGCTAAAAATGAGCATTTCACAATCTAAAGGTGGCGTCTTTCCTTGGATTTGTGAACACTCTAGACACACAGTCTCCTTGGATTTGTGGACACTCTAGACACACAGTCTCCTTGGATTTGTGAACACTCTAGACACACAGTCTCCTTGGATTTGTGTACACTCTAGAGCAACCAGCCCAGAATACAGCTTCCCTGAATGTCACAGGCACAAGCAGTTTATCCAAGTCCCCCTTGCTCTATCTGCATGATCATAGAATCACAGAATCATAGCATCAACTAGGTTGGAAGAGACCTCCACTCCAACCTATCCCCCAGCCCTATCCAGTCAACTAGACCATGGCACTAAGTGCCTCATCCAGTCTTTTCTTGAAAACCTCCAGGGATGGTGCCTCAACCACCTCCCCGGGCAGCCCATTCCAATGCCAATCACTCTCTCTGCCAACAACTTCCTCCTAACATCCAGTCTATACTTCCCCCAGCACAACTTGAGACTGTGTCCCCTTGTTCTGTTGCTGGTTGCCTGGGAGAAGAGGCCAACCCCCACCTGGCTACAATGTCCCTTCACTGCACTATAAAATTACCTGAATTACCTTGTAACATGGGCAAATTTGAGTTTTACACTTAAATGGCCTTTGTTGAGTAGAAACACTCAGAAGCCAGGTAGATTTAGCAAGATATTTAGGTACCAGAAAGGGCAAATAACTATTATAATTTTGAAGTGTCTCTTTTTGAGTTCAAGATCTAAAGCCAGTGCTTAGTGCCTCTGTTATTAGGACTTCAGCATGTCACCCACCCAGATACTTCACTAAAGCCTATCTGCAACCCTAAAAGTCTGAATACTTACATAAATCTCTGTGGATCTCTTCTGGAATGACATTTTGGCTCCCAAGTCACCTGACATTTTTGAAGCCTGCACTGCTAGTGGCTCGTTAGCAATGAAGGATGAAATTATGTGGATATCTCAGTACTTAAAGAGGAGGTTTGGGAATTAGGAGCCTGGTTCTCCTCACAGCACCGTTTCTGGCTTGTTATTTGACCTTTAGACATTCCAGCTTTCAGCCCTGCAGGTGATGCTGGTTGTAGTGAGCTGTTGCAATGCCCATCAGGGCTGTGGAACTGGGGAGGTTGTGAACTGAGGGAGCTGAGCTCTTTAGCTTGGAGAATAGGAGACTGAGGGTGACCTCATTAATGTTTATAAATATGTAAAGGTTGAGTGCTAAGAGGATGGAGTAGGATTCCTTTCACTGACAGGGCAGTGACAGGGCAATGTGTAGAAGCTGAGGCATGGGAAGTTCCTCATGTAAACATGAGGAAAAAAAATCACTGTGAAGGTGGTAGAGCACTGCACAGGCTACCCAGGGGGGTTGTGGAATCTCCCTCTCCAGAGATATTCAGGACCCGCCTGGATGCCTTCCTGTGTAATCTGCTATAGACGATCCTGCTCTGGCAGGGGGGGTTGGTCTAGATAAGCTTCTGAGGTCCCTTCCAGCCCCTAACATTCTGTGATCCCATGATTCTGTGAAGAACATGCTGCATGAAGATAAGGACAATGATGCAGATGTGTATCAAAGTGGAGCTGTCTTTCGGGTGGCCCAGAGGTGCACAGCCTGTGCATGCTGGCAAATTTCAAAGTACATGCTGCTCTCAAACCATGTGAGGCTGAGTTTAATTGCTTCTGGGGCTTGGTAGTGAGCGAGGTGACAGCCCTGTCTTTTGCCTGTGGGTTTGGGCTGTAAGTGACAGACATTCAGTGGAGGGTTATACAATTTCCCATTCATTACCTGCGAGCGCTGTCGCAGGCTGTAATTCATCATGTTAGAGATTGTGACCCTCTGAATGAGCAACTGTGGTGCTTGTACCATGCTAATTCATTGTACTTTGCAGCCTGTTTTTTTTTGCTTTGCTGTGAGGGACCCTTCTGTGTTCAGTCAGTTGTCAATCTAGCTTGCTTGATTGCTCTTGAGCAGCCAAAGAGTCACAGAATTACAGAATCATAGAAGACCAGGTTGGAGGGGATATTAAAAATCCTCTGGTTCAAACTTTCTCAGGAAAAATGTGGTCTAGAAAAGGTAGCCCAGCACTCTTTCCAGCTGAATCTTCAGTGTCCAGCGTTGGGGAATCCACTGCTTCCATGGAGAGATCATTCAAATGGCTGATTGTTGTCATTGTGAGAGATGTTCCTCTAGTGCTCAGTCGAAATCTCCCCAGGAGTAACTTCTACTCATTATCCCTTGTCTTTTCCACATGACTCCTTTCAAAAATGGAGTCTTCTTTGTAGCCAGCATTTGAATTCTGGATCATGGTGAGGTCTTTTGCATGCCTCCTTTTCTCCAGGCTGAACAAACTCAGTTCTCACAGTCTTTCCTCATGTGGCAATTTCCCAGTCCTGGATTCCCAGACCCTCTCCAGCACTTTCACCCTTTTTGTATAGTGGGAACCAAAACTGGACACAGTATTCCAGGTGGGTCCTGATAAGTGCTGAGTAGAGTGGGATAATGACTTTATCTCTGTTGGTGATGCCCTTGTTGATGCAACTCAGCATCCTGTCACAGCTTCCTTTGTCACAGCAGCAGGAGGCTGTTCACATATACTGAGCTTACTATCCACTAGCAGCCCTGGATCCCTTTCCACAGAGCTGCTGTCTGGCCAGGTACATCCCAGCTAGTGCTGCATTCTTGGATTATGTTTTTCCCAGGTGCAAAACCTTTCACTTGCCCTTGTCAAACTTCATCAAACTGTTGTTGGCCCATTCTTTCAGCCTGTCCAGGTTTTCCTGCAGAGTGCTCTCTGTTCTAAAGTGGCCACTTCCTCACTCAGTTTGGTATCATCATTATCAGGGTACACTTGATCCCCTTATACTGATCACCGATGAAGCTACTAAACAGCACTGGGGCCAATATTGATCCCTGGGGGACCTCACTTGTGACAGATAGCTAATTTGAAAAGGAATTATTTGTCAGAGCTCTGCCAGCCAGTTCCCCACTCACCATACAGACCGCTTGTCTGGATCACACTGAATCAGTTCCTCTAGGAGGAGGTTGTGAGAAACTGTATTGAAAAACTTAGAGGAATCCAGGTAGACAATGTCCACTGCTTGCCCCACATCAACTGAGCAGGTCACTATGTTGCAGAAAGGGTGTTTCCATCACTGGGCTCTGCAGCGGGACCTTGACCACCTGGACAGATGGGCAGAGTCCAATGGGATGGGGTTCAATAGCTCCAAGTTCAGGGTTATGCACTTTGGCCACAACAACCCCATGCAGAGATACAGGCTGGAGTGGGAGTGGCTGGAGAGCAGCCAGACAGAGAGGGATCTGGGGGGGCTGATTGATACCTGCCTGAACATGAGCCAGCAGTGTGCCCAGGTGGCCAAGAGAGCCAGTGACATCCTGGCCTGCATCAGGAATGGTGTGGTCAGCAGGAGCAGGGAGGTCATTCTGCCCCTGTACTCTGCACTGGTTAGACCATACCTTGAGTATTGTGTTCAGTTCTGGGCCCCCCAGTTTAGGAGGGACATTGAGATGCTTGAGCGTGTCCAGAGAAGGGCGACGAGGCTGGGGAGAGGCCTTGAGCACAGCCCTATGAGGAGAGGCTGAGGGAGCTGGGGTTGGTTAGCCTGGAGAAGAGGAGGCTCAGGGGAGACCTTATTGCTGTCTACAACTACCTGAGGGGTGATTGTGGCCAGGAGGAGGTTGCTCTCTTCTCTCAGGTGGCCAGCACCAGAACAAGAGGACACAGCCTCTGGCTGCACCAGGGGAAATTTAAGCTGGAGGTGAGGAGAAAGTTCTTCACTGAGAGAGTCATTGGACACTGGAATGGGCTGCCCGGGGAGGTGGTGGAGTCGCCGTCCCTGGAGCTGTTCAAGGCAGGATTGGACGTGGCACTTGGTGCCATGGTCTAGCCTTGAGCTCTGTGGTAGAGGGTTGGACTTGATGATCTGTGAGGTCTCTTCCAACCCTGATGATACTGTGATACTGTAAATCAAGGCTTGTGAACTCTGGGACAGGCAATCTGCTGGATTAAATACAGGAGGTCAGTGGCTCTCCTCCTGGGAAGCATTGCCTGCTGGTAGGAATTAAATGTTCACCATTGCATGAGGCTATAAAATGCTCTAGCTGATCAAAAATATTCTGTCTGTTCATCTCCATTTCAAAGAAAATTGAAACTCACTTGGAGAAGTTGCTAAGAAATAATGGCTGATGACATACTCGTTGGTAGCTTTGAATGCTGTGAAATAGCAGTAAAGGTTTGGCTTCTGCAACCCATAATAATTTCAGGGAAGTCTCACCCCTCCAGTCCTCTTCCTGGAGCTGCCTTTATTAAACTGACATCTTCCCTGTCAATGTGAATAAAGGGAAGAGAGAGCAGTTCATTATCCAGTGTATCACTTGGAGTCTAATACTAATTAAAAGCTTTCCCTTCACTTCTGTGGACCTATTCTTAGAAATTATGTAAATTAATTGGAGTTTTGAAGGGGAGCATATGCCAAATCTTAAGTAATTCCCTGCTGGCTAAGGCAACTCCAACGTTGGAACTGGAGAATGGCATCAGGATGTTTTTTATTCCTTTTTTTTGTGACTGATGAAATCTGAGGCTGCTTTGGTAAGTTTTGATGCTTCTCTTTAGCAAACACAGGAGACAGATCAAATATCCAGACCTTGGCCGTTTGCAGAGCTCTGCCATACAAAGAGGTTTTTCTCCATGAAAGCTTTTCCATCTCAAAACTGACATTTAACACAGACAAGCTTTTTACTTCTGCAGCCCTTCTCCAAACAAATGTACATCCCTGCTTCAAAGAGGGATTTTAACCCTCAAAAGGGACATGTACCTGAGATCTCATGAAATCCCCGTGTGAGTTCACTCTTGCTATTAATTTAATGAGGAAGATATTTACATGCTATGCTGAATGAGAAGGGATTTGATCCTAAGGTACACAGCATGCAGAGACAAGAGGATATCTTTTGAAGTAAAACAGTTTTAGATGTTATTAGCTTTCTTTTTTTTTTTCCCCATACTTGATTATTTTTTGGCCTTTGAAAAAGCCCAAAAGAAATGGAAGATTTAGAATCATAGAATCAACCGGGTTGGAAGAGACCTCCAACATCATCCAGTCCAACCTAGCACCCAGCCCTAGACAATCAACCAGACCATGGCACTAAGTGCCTCAGCCAGGCTTTGCTTGAACACCTCCAGGGACAGCAACTCCACCACCTCCCTGGGCAGCCCATTCCAATGCCAATCACTCTCTCTGGGAAGAACTTTCCTAACATCCAGCCTAGACCTCCCCTGGCACAGCTTGAGACTGTGTCCCCTTGTTCTGTGTCTGGTTGTCTGAGAGAAGAGACCAACCCCCAGCTGGCTGTAGCCTCCCTTCAGGTAGTTGTAGACAGCAGTGAGGTCCCCCTGAACCTCCTCTTCTCCAGGCTAAACACCCCCAGCTCCCTCAGCCTCTCCTCATAGAGTTTATGTTCCGGGCCTCTCACCAGCTGTGTGACCTGAACTAAAGAAAATGATTAAAATAAAAATGAGAAGTAATAGGGTTTGGCCTGAATTTCTTTTGGTCTCAATCAACAAATCACTTAAGTTGATGAAACTACTTGCATGTTTAAAGATAACCATGATTAAGTACATTGGCTCTTGGCTTATAATGTATTGAAGCTGGATATGAGCATGCTTTGCAGCGTGGAGCTTTTGATGGGAAGATGCTGCAATGTAAGCTTGCTTCCAGATGTGCATTTTGCAAAGCTGCCTTCTCTTTACAAGCTGACCCTAAAGAATAAGACATTCTGGGTGTGGATCCTCATGCAGGAGGCAGCAGCCCTCCAGTCCAGATGCTTTTTGTCTTTGGAGGTTTGAAGTTCAGTGCTGGTGAGGGCTGATTTTTGCAGCCATCATCTTAACCCAAGCTGAAGCCTTTTTGTGTTAAAGATGGTAGTTCTGAACCCTGTTCTTCTGATCCATCCCTGGTATGATGCAGTGTCTATGTACAAGGAGCCAGATCCTCTTCTCTGAATTAGGCTTTTATTTAATGAAACATTGGCTGTTCAAAGCTGGTAGAAATGAGTCTTCTGTCATTCTGAGCCTTCAGTGATATAGAAGTTAACTGCCAGCAACTGCAAAAGGAAGGGCTCCGTTAAGGGGAGTGTGGCGAGCAGATCAAGGGTAAAGGTTCTGTCACTCTTCTCAAGTGAGACCTCACCTGGAGAAAAGTGTCCATCTCCAGGGTTCTAGCACAAGAAAGCTGTTGGAGGATATCCAGAGGAGACCAAAAAATTATCTGAGAGATGGAGCATCTCTCCTGTGAAGAAAGATTGAGAGTTGAGATTGTTCAGCCTAGAGAAAAGAAGACTCCAGGGAGATCTTACTGCAGCCTTTCAGTACTTGAAGGAACCTCTGGGAAAGATGGGAACAGCATTTTTAGCAAAGCCTGTTGGGACAGGAGAAGGGCTTGATGGTTTTAAATGGAAAGAGGAGTGATTCAGACTAGATATAAAGAAGAAATGTTTTACATGTAGGCCCAGGTTGCCCAGATGATGCCCTATCCCTGGAAACATTTGAGACAATGTTGGATGATGACCCTTTAAGGTTTGTTCCAATCCAAGCTATTTCCAGACCTCACAGTGGATGTGAGGAGGAAGTTGTTCAGCATGAGAGTGGTGAGAGCCTGGAATGGGTTACCCAGGGAGGTGGTTGAGTCTCCATCCCTGGAGGTGTTTAAGACCAGGCTGGATGAGGCTCTGGTCAGGGTAGGGTGTCCCTGCCCATGGCAGAGTGGTTGGAATTAGATGCTCCTTGTGATCCCTTCCAACCCTGACTGATTCTATGATTCTATAATACTCTAAATACAGCTGATAGTTATGCTGCACTCTAGTACTCCTGAGTGTCTTCTCCTTCTTCAGGCTTTAGTTCATTGACTCTGGGTCACTATTGCTATCTTCCTCAGCTTCCCCATCCTTAGGTACTTGTGCTGTGAGACTAAATCCATGACAATTATGATGATTTTTTCCCAACTGTTTTTTTTTGTTCTCACAGAAAAAGCTCCTTAACATTGCAAGCTGCTGAGACTAAAACAATTCATTTAGCCATAGTTGGAGCTTGTAAAAATCCTTCTCTCTAATGGCACCAGGAATGTACAATCCCAAAATAGAAGTTGTTAAGTCTACAAGTGAAGACAGTTCTTGGGAACAGAAAGCACAGTGGCATGCAGCTTTGGATCAATAGAAAATCATTTCAGAACAAGAGTACAAGGTGTAGCAATGAATGCAGATGGGAATGACATTGCTAAGCACTTACAGAGAGCAGGCTTTCTCGGTGTAGCTTGGAGTAGCTACTACGTGCGTGTTAAATATAACATCAGCTCTTTTTTTGTGCTCCTGTTGGCTAACACACAGAGAGTTTGGAAATACTGAAGGACATTTTTATTTACTAAATACAAAATATGATGATTACCCTGGCATTAGGCTGTCAGTTTGTATGCCTAGTAGAGGTCATGATGGATGGCATTAGGATGTCAGCTTGTATGCCTAGTAGAGGTCATGATGGATGAAGGAATTTGATAAATGTTAAAATATTAAACTGCTGGATGTTAGGAGGAAGTTGTTGCCAGAGAGAGTGATTGGCATTGGAATGGGCTGCCCAGGGAGGTGGTGGAGTCACTGTCCCTGGAGGTGTTCAAGAAAAGACTGGATGAGGCACTTAGTGCCATGGTTTAGTTGACTGGATAGGGCTGGGTGCTAGGTTGGACTGGCTGATGTTGGAGGTCTCTTCCAACCTGGTTGATTCTATTTCTACTGAGTTGAACCTGGGTTGCTTCTGAGTTTTGGGACCTTATGTTCACATGATCACAGGATGTTAGGGGTTGGAAGGGACCCAAGGAGATCATCAAGTCCAACCCCCATGCCAGAGCAGGACAATACTATCTAACACAGATCGTGGAGGAGCATATCCAGACAGGACTTGAAAGTCTCCATAGGAGGAGAGCCCGCAGCCTCTCTGGGATTTTTGCTGCCATCCCCAAAGCTGCTGTGCACAACCAGATTTGATCTGACTGGAAGTGTTGCAATGGGCATTTACTTGAACACAGTTGTGTGTTTTCCCACAAACACTTTCTCTTGTGGCCCACATTTTGGCTCCAAGTTGATTGTCTTTGCCTTAGTGTACCTTCAGTCCCCTGGCTGGAGAAAAGACCTATCCATCTTGCAGCACGTGATTTTGGTGCCTTGCAGGAACTGAATATCCATCAGGGTTAAATTAGAGCCATGCTAAGCATTTCACATGTGTGTTGTGCTTCTGGGGAATGTCAGGTTGGGTCCTGACACCCCTGGACCTTTATTTGCTCTCAGATAGTAGGATCTATAAGAGGTGAAGAGGTTCTGCCCAGGGGATATTTTCAAGTAACCATTTCTTAGTGAGGTCCTCATTGTGGTGAACATGATCTCCTCGTTGACCAAATTCAAGCTGTTGCTGAGGTGAGCATACATCATGCTTTAGATATGATGGGTTTGGTCCTGCAGATCTGGAATCATGCTGTCCCCTCTTTCTGTGATTGGCACGCAAACAACAGGACTGGGAATGCCCATTAGGAACTGGGAGTCAAATCTAGTGATAAGTTAAGTGACAAAGTCCACATCAGTGCATTTCACATAGATTTTCAAACATATTGACCCCTCCTTGGTGGACAGTATGGGCATACCATTGTGCTCCTCTTCCTCATCTCTTCCTGCAGGACCATGCTGATTTAAGAAACCACTTCTTTGCTGTGGGGATGAAGCTGGAGGCGGTGAATATGAGGGAGCCATTTCATATTTGTCCTGCATCAGTGACCAAGGTGAGTTCCCAGAAAGAACAGATGAAAAGAGCCTGATTAGAAACCTTACGCAGGAAAAACTCAAGAGTGATACTTAATTGGCTGGAGTCTGCACTTAGAAATATGTTGAAATTCATGGATGTTCTTAATTAATGAATTGCTTCCTTCCCACAGGCATCACCAGCTGACTGTAGGCACTTAGATGCAACAGGGATGAACTTGTCCATCTACAACTTGCATGCAAAAAAAAAAGGGGCTCTGCTTTAGTCTCTGTCTCTCCTCCACTTGTATGCATTTTCTCTGCACTTCTGGGAAGCCTTTTGAAATAAACCAGCTGGGTGGAGGTGGTAGATGGATATTTAATCTACAGTCTCCAAAGCAAGAGAGAGGAAGGCTATGAGGTCTTCAAGATGTCCCCTAGTCCCTGCTCAGCTTTGGGCACACTGAGTGAAACCAAACCCCAGCACTCCATTTCTTTAGCTTACCCACCTGGAAAATGCAGGGTTTGATCTCCTTGATGGAAAGGCTTTGATGGAAACACTTTGGTGGAAAGCATTAGGTGCAAGCAGGTTATTTTCAGGGGCAGTGTGACTCCAGAGCCTGACTGTTTCAGTTTTACCTAATGGCACAGCTAATTTAACTTCTGATTTTGTTTTCTTCTTTTTTTTTCTTTCACCCCTTAGGTTTTTAACAATCATTTTTTACAAGTGACCATTGATGACCTGAGACCTGAACCCAGCAAAATCTCAATGCTTTGCCATGCAGATTCCTTAGGGATCTTGCCAATACAGTGGTGCCTTAAAAACGGAGTCAATCTCACACCTCCCAAGGGTTTGTATTCCTTCTCGGTGATTTGCAGGTTTCCTCTGAAGGAAGTTTTCTTGTTGTTATTGCTTTTTAAAACCATGATACTGAAGAGCATAACCCTAAGCATCTCAAGCCAGAGCAGCTCTCTTGAGTCACTGAGCTGTTCTGGCTCCTAGCATCTCTGCAAACGTGTCTTGCTGGCGGATTGATGTCTGTGTACTTTGCAGTCTGAAGCAGGCTGCGCCAAAGCCTGCTCAATTCCTCTGAAATGTATCTTGGTGATGCTTTGTGCATGTAGAAAGCAAAAGCAGCATTAAAAGTCATATCATACCAGAGGCAAACCAGGCACCTCCCTATAGCATCGAGGTACAACACTACGGCAAACAAAGCTCTTAAATCTTAATGTCTAAACTAAACTTGCAGCTGCCTACCCAGGAGCATGTAGGCATTTCCTCCCCTGTCTCAATTCCCAGGTGAGGGCAAACTGCAAGCAATGTCCAGGTCAGAGCCAGGAGAAACAACCTCCAACCGAGCTATTTCCCAACTCTGTAGCAGAGCACTTAATTACTTGCAATTTCAGACAACCACCTGTGGTGCCCTCCCTAGCAGTGTTTCTTTGCTTGCAAAATGTGTTGATCCTTTGGAATTTTAGGTTTTTGAAGCTGGGACTGGAAGTTTACCCTTAGTCAAAAAATGTTGTTGTTGCCTGGGAGAAAATCAAATGACTAAAAATGAAATTAAATTTACAAATCCCATTAAATTTTGTGGATGCAGGCTTGTTTCAATTTGGGGAGAAAAAGATGCTGCTGCCAAATGCAGGGAAGGAAAGGGTTATTTCCTATCAGATCTGTTTTGTATTTCCAGAGTGTTTCTTCAGCACATGCAATTTGAAATTCACCCCAAAGTCCTGGAGTTTTCTCTGTGTGTGTGGCTGCATACAGTGCATCCATGATTACCCTGGGCTTTTACTGAAATAAATGTGCTGTCTGGAGGCTCTAGCTCCCTCCTGCTTAAATCCAGGTGTAATGATAATGCCTATGTAAGAGTTCACTGGTATTGGCTAGCAAAGCTGCTGACAATGAAAGTATCATAGAATCAGTCAGGGTTGGAAGGAACCACAAGGATCATCTAGTTCTAACTCCCCTGCTGTGGGCACAGACACCCTACCCTAGATCAGCCTGGCCACAGCCTCAGCCAGCCTGGCCTTAAACACCTCCAGGCATGGGGCCTCAACCACCTCCCTGGGCAACCCATTCCAGCCTCTCACCACTCTCATGCTCAACAACTTCTTCCTGACCTCCACTCTGAACCTACCCATCTCCAGCTTTGCTCCATTCCCCCTAGTCCTGTCACTCCCTGACAGCCTAAAAAGTCCCTCCCCAGCTTTTTTGTAGGCTTCCTTCAGCTACTGAAGGTCACAAGAAGGTCACCACAGAGCTTTCTCTTCTGCAGACTGAACAGCCCCAACTCTTTCAGTCTGTCCTCATAGGAGAGGTGCTGCAGCCCTCTGAGCATCCCAGTGGCCCTTCTCTGGACACACTCCAGCATCTCCACATCCTTCTTGTAGTAGAGGCTCCAGAACTGGATGCAGTACTCCAGGTGGGGTCTCACCAGAGCGCAGGAGAGGGGGAGAATCACCTCCCTCCACCTGCTAGCCACACTTCTACTGATGCAGCCCAGGATCTGATTGGCCCTGCAGGCTGCAAGTGCACACTGCTGGCTTATGTTGAGCTTCTCATCTGGCAGCACCCTCGAGTTCCTCTCCTCAGGGCTGCTCTCAGCCACTCGTTGCCCAGCCTGGATTTGTGCTTGAGATTGCCTCGTCCCAGATGCAGGACCTTGCACTTGATCTTGTTGAACCTCATGAGCTTGTCTTGTGCCCTCCTCTCCAGCCTGTCCAGGTCCCTCTGGATGGGATCCCTGCCCTCCAGCATAAGTAAAGGAAATGGTTTGGTTTTTTTTGGGGGGGTGGTGGGGTGTTGTTTGTTTGTTTGTTTTAACCTCAGAATCCCATGCAGCTTCCTCCCAGGCCACCTAACTAACTAGAGCAGCCCACAGGCCAAACAGTTCTCTTTACGAGGTTGTCCATGTTGGTGCAAAGCCTGTCTGAGATGGTCTTTCACTGGGCAAGTGCATGGAAACGATCTTTTAGATGCCAGATCTTTCAGAAGTGTCTGTAGCACCTGTCTTATGGCCAGTAAAATCTGAGGGGCAGGTGGGTATTTTGTGTGTTACCTGGTGAGTACAGTCTACCTGAGTTCCTGAGAAAATGTAGGAAGTCTCCTGTCATTCATCTGGTGAAAATCAAGTTTGCTTTATGCTGTCAAATAAGAAATTGTAGAGAGAAGCTATGAAACAGGCTGCCCAGGGAGGTGGTGGAGTCACCATCCCTGCAGGTGTTCAAGCAAAGCCTGGCTGAGGCACTTAGTGCCATGGTCTGGTTGACTGGCTAGGGCTGGGTGCTAGGTTGGCCTGGGTGATCCTGGAGGTCTCTTCCAACGTGATTGATTCTATGATTCTATGATAAAGCAGGTGGCAGATAGATGCATGCTATATATTGTGATACTTAGACTATGTGTGAGGGCTGCGTGCCCAAACTGCATCTTACCACTTTTAGTGTCAAAACTAGCTTCCCTTGGCAGACACATTCTTTGTGTTACTAAAATATAACCAGGAATTGGAATGATTTCATTAAAAAATAACACAGAAACTCAACAAACCACTGAAAAAAACAGCAGGGGAAAAGCAAAAGGCATCCAAACCCTTACTGAGGGAACTGGTCTTCTTTGAGCAGAATAATATCAGCTTTGGATAAAGAAATAGCCAGGACTGACATGAGAAGGCTGCAATACTGTGAAGGGAAGAAGGCTGTGATGTGAGCTAGCTGCTGCTGAGCAGGTCTGCAGGAGGAGGAAATCTTGCCATTTCCTCCTGAGTGACTGGACAGCTCTAACTGCCCTGGGATGTCCAGATATGCCCTTTCTTGCACCAGATTTAACCAGCCTTCTGCTTCCCCACTGCTCACTCATTCCCAATAAATCATAGAATCATAGAACCAGGTTGGAAGAGACCTCCAAGATCATCCTTACTACTGAAAATGTTTTTGCCAGCTGAATGTTATGAAGTTCCCTTGGTGCAGGAGATGATGCTGGAAGTATTTTTTCTTCTCTGAGAAGGATTTCTTTGCTGTATCTTGGGCTTGGAATTTTTGGTTCATTTAGGATTGGCAAGGAGATTCTCTGATTTAAAAATTAACTGATTTTATTTCATCAGAACAGTGTGTCAGGTTGGGTGTTGAAGTTCAGAGCACTTCATTTGCCTAATATCCATTCTCTTGCCTTTTTCTCCCTTTGCCTATCAGACCTTTATTGAAGCTAGACTAGATGAGTCATGAACAGGAGGCACAAACATTTGCTACTGGAAATAAAGAGCAGTATTTTCCTGCACAGTGCCAAAAATGAATACCCATTTACTGCTGTTGTCTAAACACTGAACAAGCACTGTTTATATTTATTAGAGCTGGGTTTATAGACTACTTCCTTTTAGAGTAACAACCATTGTTTCATTTTATGAACTATTAAGAGGGCAAAAAACCATTTCAGTACGACTCCTGGTTGAAAGGCTGACTAAGGAAATGCCAATTCCAAACCCTCCAGTACATTTGTATTGTTATATTTGCTTCTGGTTAGACTGCTGGGCTCTTCCTTGCTGAGAGCTGAGGTGGCAAACACAATATGGTTTGGGGAGCAGCAGCTGGATTGCACTGTCTGTACACTGCCCAGGGAGGTGGTGGTGTTCAAACAAAGCCTGGATGAGGCACTTAGTGCCATGGTCTAGTTGATTGTCCAGGGCTGGGTGCTAGGTTGGACTGGATGAGCTTGGAGGTCCCTTCGAACCTTGTTGATTCTATGCTTGATTCTATGATAAGCAAAGCTTTGAATATTATTGCTGGGTCTGAGCCTTAAAGGTGTGTGAATGCCACATGATAATGGCAGTGCTGGGTACATGACACCTCCTCATGTGCTAGGAAAAGTAGCTTCTATAATGATGCTCCATGAAAATACCATATGCAGGTCCAGGCTTGTTTGAATCCAGTTCTTGAGGATTCCTCTCCTGGAGTCATCCTTGTTGGTCTGCCAAAGCTAGCTATGGCAAATTGTCCAAGTGCCCCCTCAGGTTCTATTCCTACTAAGTCTACAGCAAATGATCTTCCCAGCAATTTCCATAGGTGGCTGTACAGTGACAGTACAGTCAATTTTTTTCTGCCTTTGTCAGTATGTCTTTTCCATCCACTCTAACAAGATTTTGCCTGTCTTACAATTAAGAGTCAAAACCTGCCCATGAAGTACTGGAGAACAGAGAATGTGCAGGGTGCTGGCAGATTTTGGAGTCCCTGAAGACAATGAGCTGAGACCCCAGATAATTTAACATAGACAAACATGAGCCCAGCGCCTTAGCTTCTTCTGCAGTCAATGGAGTGTGAGAGGGGCTTTCACGTGGCAATTCTGCTCTTTCTGCAGGAGGACAGATAGTTCACTTCAAGCCCTACGAGGAGAGGCTGAGGGAGCTGGGATTGGTTAGCCTGGAGAAGAGGAGGCTCAGGGGTGACCTTATTGCTGTCTACAACTACCTGAAGGGTGGTTGTGGCCAGGGGGAGGTTGCTCTCTTCTCTCAGGTGGCCAGCACCAGAACAAGAGGACACAGCCTCAGGCTGTGCCAGGGGAAATTTAGGCTGGAGGTGAGGAGAAAGTTCTTCCCTGAGAGAGTCATTGGACACTGGAATGGGCTGCCCGGGGAGGTGGTGGCGTCGCCGTCCCTGGAGCTGTTCAAGGCAGGATTGGACGTGGCACTTGGTGCCATGGTCTAGCCTTGAGCTCTGTGGTAAAGGATTGGACTTGATGATCTGTGAGGTCTCTTCCAACCTTGGTGATACTGTGATACTGTGATACTATGATAGATCTGCCTGTTTCCAGTTGATTCTAGGGAGCCCAGGGTGAGATGCACAGCTAAGGGAATCTCCACTGCAAACACCTCTATGCGTTCAGATGAATCCCCTTCTGACACAAAGTGATGTGCACTTCTCCTCTTTTCTGCTTCATTATATGAACCAGAAGAGTATTTGGCAAACAAATAATTGGAGAGAAAAAAGAAAACACAGAAGAAGTAGAAAGAAAACACTATTGCATAAATGGAGCCCCCATTACAAGAAGGATGTGGAGATGCTGGAGTGTATCCAGAGAAGGGCTACGAGTATGCTCAGAGGGCTGGAGCAGCTCTGCTATGAGGACAGACTGAAAGAGTTGGGGCTGTTCAGTCTGCAGAAGAGGAGGCTCTGAGGTGACCTTCTTGTGGCCTTCCAGTAGCTGAAGGAAGCCTACAAAAAAGCTGGGGAGGGACTTTTCAGGCTCTCAGGGAGTGACAGAACTAGGGGAAATGGAGCAAAGCTGGAGGTCATAGGTTCAGCGTGGAGGTCAGGAAGAAGTTGTTGAGCATGAGAGTGGTGAGAGGCTGGACTGGGTTTCCCAGGGAGGTGGTTGAGGCCCCATGCCTGGAGGTGTTTCAGGCCAGGCTGGCTGAGGCTGTGGGCAGCCTGCTCTAGGGTAAGGTGTCCATGCCCATGGCAGTGGTGTTTGAACTAGATGATCTTTGTGGTCCCTTCCAACCCTGACTGATTCTATGATTCTAAATAGATAGATAAAAACCTGTGCAAGTATATTTCTCTGAGTATGAAAAATGCACACTCTCTATAAGTAATTCTCCTTTCTCCCTCCCCTCTCCATGTACATTTCTGGCTATCCAATTATTATGCACTTTCACACCCCACAGAGAACAGCATCTTAGCTCAAGGCTTTATCTCATTAATTTGTTTGTCGTGTATGCAATCATTAGGATTAAAGTTCATCTTAGCCCAAGAACTTGCATCTTAGCAGGATACTTGGCACTCTATCCTCAAAAAAATACCTTCTTATTTTGTTTGATCTGCTTGTCTGACTTTACTCAGTATTCCTGTCCTTTCTTGCCTACAAAAAACCCCAAACTTTTGTTTTTTGGTCATAAATGATTCATTCCCATCTGATTTTGAGTGGCCCTTTGTGACTATCAATGAAAAAGTGATGTTCTGTGAAGTGATGCCAGTCTGAGATGCAAGGTGGGGAGACTGAAGGGAGAAATTTGCCTGTAGGTGACTTCTGATACTTTCCAGTGAGAATAGTTCTGCAGTGTTGTCTGAGTATTGACAATATCGTCACAGGACTCTGGGCAGGCTCAGCACTCATTGGTTTCAAGCACTGTAGAAAGACAAACTAAGAAGCAGATTAAAAAACAACCCAAAAGCAAACACCACACACCACATTCCCCCCCCTCCCCCTAATCCTAATTGTTTATTGCCTAAATAGTCAGGTAAGAATAGATGAGCAGAGGCCAGTTTGTCTGCCTGGGAGATGCTCATATTAATCAGTGTTGCTTCCCTTATTTTCCCTAGAAGCACAGGTGAAGGATCATCTGGATGAGGCACTTAGTGCCATGGTCTAGCTGATTGGCTAAGGCTGGGTGCTAGGTTGGACTGGATGATCTTGGAGGTCTCTTCCAACCTGGTTCATTCTATGATTCTATGATCTAGTGACTGAGATTAGACTCGTGCTTACTATGATGGGATTAAGCTCCTGTACTCTGAGCTGCCCAAAAATCAGTCATGGAGGGGTGCACCTGTGTCAGTGAAGACAGAGGAGAGGTTTATCTCATTCTTTGAAAGGCAGGGTAGATTAGTTTCTGACTATGTTGATTCTCTTTCTGTGCACTGCTGAGGAACCCTTGATATCCAGTTTTGGAATCCCATGTTTTAGATAGCTAAAGGAAGAAGAAAGAAATCCATGACAAACCTCATCTGGAAACTGGAGACACTAGCACTACTTGGCAGACACAACTTTATCAAATCCTGGAAGGTGCTCACAGGAAAAGGCAAATGAGTGTTTTATTATTTTCATTGAAGACCTAGAAATTCCAAAGAGAAATGCAGAAGTTGTCTGAATGGTAGCTGGAGAATCATAGAATTATAGAATCAACCATGTTGGAAGAGACCTCCAAGATCATGCAGTCCAACCTAGCATCCAGCACTAGCCAATTAACTAGACCATGGCACTAAGTGCCTCATCCAGGCTTTTCTTGAACATCTCCAGGGATGGCAACTCCACCACCTCCCTGGGCAGCCCATTCCAATGCCAATCACTCTCTCTGACAACAACTTCCTCCTAACATCCAGCCTAGACCTCCCCCAGCACAACTTGAGACTGTGTCCCCTTGTTCTGCTTGCTCCCATGATGTATTAACAGGCATCTGAAGTTCTTGCCTATTGATAGTAGGGATACTGAGGAGGGATGGCAGACTGGAATATAAATGTCTGTCCTCTTGAAATCCTCTTTCTGATGTGACATGGTGGCTGATGATACTCTCTGTTTTGTTATCCCACAGGTTACTCTGGTCAGGACTTTGACTGGGCAGACTACCAGAAGCAGTGTGGAGCGGAGGCAGCACCTCACATGTGCTTTAGAAACGTAAGTTCTCTTTTTGCTTTTGCATCTCTCCTGTGAATCCATGTGAAACAAAATAACTCGCAGAGAAAAGCTGCAGCAAGGCTTTGGGAGGTGCTCTCAGATCACCATGAGTCGGTTTTAGGAAGTAAACTGGAGAAGTTTCAAGTCTCCATCCCTAAAAGGAAAAGAAGAATTATCTTTCTCTTGTGTTTATCTGATTCATTTAGATGTCCTGATCTTCATCTCCTCTCTGATTTTGTACAACACCTAGGACAAGAAAGATCTCAACTGACCATTGGCAGTAATTCAAATGGTATAAAACTAGATTAAAACATAAACTAGATTAAAACATAAACTAGATTAAAAAAAAATGCATGATATTGTCTGTTTCTCTTGACATTTGGGATGTTTTCTCTGGTTCCCAAGGGGGGGATACATTTAACAAAACAAAATGTGTTTAAAAGCTAAGGTTGAAACTGCTGAGCTTGGAGTGTGAGAAAGATGATTAACCCACATGGAATCTCTGGTCTGTAGGACAGTTCATGTTCTTCCCTGATACAGCAACAGTGATGTAAGAGTGAGCAGCATATGATTAAGCTGGAGGACATGATGATTCAGAGCTTTGGAAACAATGTTTTATATGCTGGTTTATGGCAATGACAATCTGGTGTGGCCTGATCCAACAGACATCCATAACTTGCTGAAAGGCAGATGTAGCCCTCTGCCTTTCCCAGTAATCTGATGTTCTTCTTCATGCTTGGGTGTTACCTGCCCCCCCTACACTTGAGAAAAATCACCCAGACTAGACTAAGAAGCTGGAAATTGAAGAATGAAGCTTTATATTTACAGCTTAGCACAATATGCAAACAGGTATTTACAATATTATGTACAGCTATAGACTGAAATAGACAAGTTAAAATGTAATACAGAAACACAACAGCCCTCCCAGAAACCTAAGTCCCCAGGAGGGGCTCCCAACTGCCCTTCCACCTCCTTTCCATCCCTCTACCTTATCCCAGACTTTGCCTTACATTCAAGGTGAGTTTGGAGAATCGTCCAGGGAGGTTAGGAAGCAGAAGGATTAGTCACACAAACAGCAGGTCAGAGAGAGAAGGGAGGCAGCCAGAGCCAGAGAGCAACTCTGTTATCTACGTTTGTGTTCTTGGTCTTATACATCTCAGGAAGTCTATGAGTGCAGTAGACATCACCATTGTTTCCTTTTCACAGCCTATCACGTAATTCCTCTCACTAAAATATCCCAGTTAGGCTCAAACTAGCACAGTGATCATACCTAAATAAGCACAGAAGGGTTTGCAAAGTGAAGTGATGCGACTGGTGGACAAGAGAGTTCACCTGTGAGTGACAGAGCCTTTCACTGGCCTCGGAAATCACAAGACCAGGGGACAGGATGTTTATGGAACGCAAAATGGTAACTATCTCACAAGATATCAGCTCTGTTTTTGCATCGAATGCAAAAGGGCAGAAGGGCTCTGCAGCAGGACCTTGACCACCTGGACAGATGGGCAGAGTCCAATGGGATGGCATTCAATAGCTCCAAGTGCAGGGTGCTGCACTTTGGCCACAACAACCCCATGCAGAGATACAAGCTGGGGTGGGAGTGGCTGGAGAGCAGCCAGACAGAGAGGGATCTGGGGGTGCTGATTGATACCCGCCTGAACATGAGCCAGCAGTGTGCCCAGGTGGCCAAGAGAGCCAGTGGCATCCTGGCCTGCATCAGGAATGGTGTGGTCAGCAGGAGCAGGGAGGTCATTCTGCCCCTGTACTCTGCACTGGTTAGACCACACCTTGAGGACTGTGTTCAGTTATGGCCCCCCCAGTTTAGGAGGGACATTGAGATGCTTGAGCATGTCCAGAGAAGGGCAACGAGGCTGGGGAGAGGCCTTGAGCACAGCCCTACGAGGAGAGGCTGAGGGAGCTGGGATTGGTTAGCCTGGAGAAGAGGAGGCTCAGGGGTGACCTTATTGCTGTCTACAACTACCTGAGGGGTGGTTGTGGCCAGGGGGAGGTTGCTCTCTTCTCTCAGGTGGCCAGCACCAGAACAAGAGGACACAGCCTCAGGCTGCACCAGGGGAGATTTAGGCTGGAGGTGAGGAGAAAGTTCTTCCCTGAGAGAGTCGCTGGACACTGGAATGGGCTGCCTGGGGAGGTGGTGGAGTCGCCGTCCCTGGAGCTGTTCAAGGCAAGGTTGGACGTGGCACTTGGTGCCATGGTCTAGCCTTGAGCTCTGTGGTAAAGGGTTGGACTTGATGATCTGTGAGGTCTCTTCCAACCCTGATGATACTGTGATACTGTGTGATCTGTGGTGGCCCAAGGGCAGCCTGGCTTGGAGCAGACCTTTAATGATGAACCCTTTTCTGTTAATGGATTCGAGAAAACCTGTATCTACAGAGTCTGACTTGAGAATCAAAGCAGAGCTTGGGTTTCTTTGCCCCATTTGGTGTGCCACCTGATGCAAACTCCTCTGCCTCCAGGGATTTTAAGCAAAGATTTCTGAAAGTGCTCAAGGAAGCTGAACAAATGTCTGAGTGGGACATCTACCACGTTCCCTCTTTTCTGCAAGCACACTTCCCTTTATATCACCTTTTATTCTGTCAAGTAATGAATCTATGCTCTCCACACTGGCAGCTTTGAAAATAGTCTGAGTAGTATCCTCCAAAGATTAAATCAAATCTAAGCCCTCCTTTTTTTTTTTTTTTAATGGAAAAAATCATCAGATGAACATGTATCTGTTACTCTTTCACTCTTGATAAGACAGCTCTCTGCAGAGAGATGTAATCTTGCTGTTGTCACTTGTGCAGCCTCCCTGGCAGGTTGGTCCATTTGTTTTGTGGCTGCGAGCAGCTTTTTGATAGAAGCTTTACTGCCAACACATCTTCCACCTAGTGCAGCCAGACGTGGTGCTGGAAGTGGATGTGCTGCAACTCTTTCCTCAGGGGGGATATTTAACAAGGAGAGGCAGTTATGAAATGGATTGACATGACCAAATGCTTAGTAAAATAAACTCCCAGCTAACTGTTTTGCCATTGATTCTGTATAAATTAGCCTCCAGCGCCGAACTGCAATGAAAGGAACTGGTGTGATGATAAATGATGTTTCCTTGTTAGGGAACATAAAAGGCATTTAAACAAACTCACCCTGCTTTTCTGCAGTCCTGGCAGCTTTTATAGTGTAAGGCTGATCCGTGTCTTGAGCAAGGCTGGCAAGGAGGGAAGTAATGTTTAAGACTTGCATTACTGTCTTGGGAGACCTCTTAATAAAAAAGAAAGAAGAATAAACAACGCCACCACACAAACAAATAACAACAACAAAAGACCAAATCCAGAAGCTTTTACTCTCACAGAGAGCTCCCAGTGATAGTTCAGTGTGAAGTGAGCACGGTGAGAAGTGCTAGACAAAGAGCAGAAAGGTTGAATTTGAGTCTGACATTCAATTGATGGATGAGATCTCGTCCAGGTGAAATCTCATCCAAGGGAAGGGATGCTATAAAGGCAAGACCTTCTCACTCTCCACAACTGCCTGAAAGTGGGTTTTAGCAGGGTGGATGTTGTTGTCTCTAGTAGCAAGGACAAGAGGAAACAGCCTTGAGACTGACCAGGGCAGATTTAGGTTGAATATTTAAAGAAACTTCACTGAGAGGGATAGCAAACACTGGAATAGATTCCCCACAAGGGTGGTTGAATCCCTGTCCCTGGAGATGCTGAGCAATGTGGTTTCGTAGAGCTAGATAATGGTGCAACTCAGTGACTCGAAAGGTCTTTCCAACCAAAATAATGCTGTGATTCTGTGATCTTTTTGTGCTGCTCTGTGCAGAGATGCAGGCACCCAGAGCTGATAGATGGCAGAATGGGTGGGACAGAGGGCAGGAAAATGCAAGGAAAGGAAGTGATGGCATGGTCACTGGTATTCCATTAGTGTGTTTTCAGGGTTGGTGGTGGTGGGGATATTGGGAAGAAACTGACCTTACATGAAGGGAGAGAGGATGTGAAGTGACAGAGGGTAAGGGTAAAACGATGCTTGGCTTGTGGGGAAGGTTGTGGGGTCTTGGGTTTCCTCTGCATTTGAGATCAGCTGCAATGGCTGCAGACAGGAGCTGTGGTTTATGTTAGGCTCTGGCAGGAGCAGGAGGGACTCAGCAGACTGCTGCTATCTCATGGCCAGACCAACCCCAGACTGAAGAGGTTTGCCAAGGCACACAGTAGCCTGTAAAAGTGGTACCTCAGTGATTTGAACTACAGCTTCCATCAGGCTCTTAGCCTCTTAGTACTACGGGGGCTGTTGCATTCTGACAAGCTCATGACCTCGCATTTTGCTTGTGTGCTTTTTATTTGGGGTGATGACTGCTCTTTTGGGCATCATTGATGCATTATCTGGCTTGGCTTTACACGCAGTGGGGAAAAGCAGGAGAGCAGTGGAGGTCCTGCTGTGGCAGGAAACACAACTGGCTCCACCTACACTCACCTGCACTTAGGTAACCTGAAGTCTACAGAGAAGAAGCTTACACACTGAGCTTAAAATACTCCAGGAAAATAAGTGTACTTAGATTTCTCTCAAGTTCACTCAGCCAGGGAAATTAGCTGTGTAGAGAAGTTTCTCTGGTCTCAGGGAAGACAAATGATGATTTACATTGCAAGGTTTCTCCTAGCAAGCACAGCAGATCTGTGAACCCTCTGTGTGGTATCTCATAACTAACTGTGGCTAACAAATACACCACTGGTAAGCATTCAGATATGCTTGGAGCTGGTGTGGAGCAAAATCTTCTCAGTCTCTGAGAGTGAGGGAGTGGAGTAAACTGTGAAATACATTGTTTTTTGATGTGTTACCATCATTGTTTTCTTTCACATGAGAGTCTAGAGGAGCTCCATTTTGAGTCTGGTTGCCTTTGTGTTCTTCAGCGCATCTTGCACTTCAGGAAAGCAAACCATGCAAAATTGATGCTTCCCAGTGAACAGCCTAAGTGAAGTCATGCAGTGTTGTAGTGCCATATTTCAGTGCTGGTCCTTGACTCTTTCAGACATCCTTCAGCCGTGGCTTTACTAAGAACATGAAGTTGGAGGCAGTGAACCCTAGGAACCCTGCAGAGATATGTGTTGCTTCTATCACCTCGGTTAAAGGACGATTAATGTGGCTTCACCTTGAAGGTATGTACTGTAAAGGCTCCTGAGGCTTCTTATGTTTGTGTGGGTCTTTCGAATCCTCTCTCAATTTTGTCCTTCACCTTTTGCACAATATTGCTTTCTCCAGTCTTTCATTTTTATATGCATTGTAAAGAATTATCTTCGCCTGCCCTCTCCACAAGGGCACACAAGACCTTCCATCCTCCCATCCACATGAAATCTATCAGCACAATCTCCATGGATGACAGAAATCTCCTAACTGCCATCATGATAGGCCTCCATCCTGAGCATGGATCTTTGTCTCCCCTGTGCAGCTGAGATGTCCAATGTGATTTCCATCAGGCTTCCATGGGTTCTCCTGTCCTGCAGCTTCCTTTGTTCCTGCCTTCCTTCCTCTCCATTTTCTTAGCTAGATCCATAAATCTTCTGCAATATGTACTACTACTTGCTGTGCCCATTGCATGCCCATATCACACTTCTCCTTGATCATACAATTTCATTTGCTACCTAAGAGAGCTGTTGCAGACAGCCTTTTATAATATAGGTTTTAGCAAGTTCCCATCCCATGGAGCACAGCACCATTGTACAAGCAGCATTAGGAGAGTACTGAAAAAAACTAGCAGAGCAAAAACACTGTGTCAAAACTTCCATTTCTGTCTTGAAATGAGGTACAGGTGAGCTCATTTTTTGTGTGGTTTTCCTTCTGAGACTTCCTTTCACAAGTCATCTGGGCAAGGACTTCTGAAGTAAGTGTAATTTAGAACAACACAGGCATACCTCTTATCATTGCTTTAAAACCAGTGTTATTTGTAAAGTTACCAAGAGCAGAAAGCTCTGCTCATTGAAGTTATTGTAGCATGCATCATTGTCACAGCATAGTTAATTTTTACCCATCAAGGTAACACACTGTTGTTTGAAGCTACTGGATTCATCTATAATGAATGTAAGAGCTTCAGTTTCCCTCTGAAATCAATAGTAATTGGGTCAGCACCAACTGCAACCATGATACACTGCTTTGTTTTCTTCTGGAGACCCATGAAAATATCAAAGGCACTTCTCAGAATCACACAGAAGCATAGAATCAACCAGGTTGGAAGAGACCTCCAACATCATCCAGTCCAACCTAGCACCCAGCCACATCCAATCAACCAGACCATGACACTAAGTGCCTCATCCAGGCTTTGCTTCAACACCTCCAGGGACAGTGACTCCACCACCTCTCTGGGCAGCCCATTCCAATGCCAATCACTCTCTCTGACAACAACTTCCTCCTAACATCCAGCCTAGACCTCCCCCAGCACAACTTGAGACTGCATCCCCTTGTTCTGTTGGCTCCCATGATGTATTAATAGGTGTCCAGAGGTCTTGCCTACTGATAGTAGGGATACTGAGGAGAGATGGGAGAGACTGTGTCCCCTTGTTCAGCTCCCTCAGCCTCTCCTCACAGGGCTGTGTTCCAGGCCTCTCACCAGCTTTGTTGCCCTCTCTGGACATGTTCCAGGACCTCAACATCTCTCTTGAATTGAGGAGCCCAGAACTGGACACAGGACTCAAGGTGTGGCCTGACCAGTGTTGAGTACAGGGGCAGAATGACCTCCCTTGTCCTCCTGGCCACACTGTTCCTGATACAGCCAATAGGAAATGGTCTTTCTTAATGTCTTTAAATCAACTATTCCCCCAAATCCCTGGCTAGAGGCACGGAGAGTGCCACACACTCCCTCATTCCTCCCTTCCCTCAACCCTTTCTCCCCTTCATTCCTTTAATTTCTTAAAGGATGTTTTTACAACTTATAATAACCCCCCCCCCTTGTGCATCTCCCTGTGTTTTGAGTTCTGACATAAAAGTGCTTTAGGCTTGGTTTCTATCTCAGTGCCAGGAATAGAATGATCTGTAGTAAATGGAGAGGATGAAAAGACTGCAAACAAAGTAAAAAGAAACCCTTGCTGCTGTCGAACTACATAACTCCAGTATGCACAGCCTTACACTAAAACTAGGCATTAAAACCAGCACAAAACCCTGCTTGCAGAGCTGTAAAGTAAATGTGGCTTGAACTGTGGCATGGGGTGGGTTTTTTTGAGTCCATTAATACACTCTTGTTTCTAACTGGCTATTTATATTCTGGTAGCACCAACACTCCCCAGCGACCATGGGAGCCCATCGCTGAAGCCCTCGGGTCCCACCATTTATCATGGGCACGTCTGAAGCTTTCATTGTTGCCCTCCCAGTTTCACTGCCTTGATGGCCCAAACTGCAGCCATAAACCAGGATGCAGTAGTTAAGCAGTGTTGAGTTAGACACACGGGAACATTGCTTAATAAATCACACTTTGTACAGTAGCAAAACTCTGTAAACTTCAGGGCGAGCATTTAATGAGCAGCAGTATAGTTCCCCCGTGGTGGAGAAGAAGCATAAGGCTGATCTGATGTGCACATCCCATCACTTTCTGCTACTTTATTACTCATCATCTGCATTGTTAATTTTTACTGGTTCATTTTAGATTTTAATGCTGAAGCTTTCTGGTGTGAATTTATACAAGCAGTAATGCACACCCTCTGCACAGCCAAGGAATGTGAGGAAAACCTTTTTGTTAATCACTTTTCCAGGGAGGTTTTCCACAATTTTCCCTCTGAGAGTTTTCTGCTCTGTTCTGTTCATCCTATAAGCTTCATATCAGCAGATGGTAGTTTTCCTCATGCTGTTTTCCAATCTCCCTGTTCTTTTCTTTCAGCCACAAACATGGTCATAGAATTATGGAACCATAGGGGTTGGAAGAGACTTTTGGAGATAGCTGAGCTCAATCCCCCTGCCAAAGCAGTTTCACCCAGGGCAGGTCACATAAGAATGCATCCAGATGAGTCTTGACAGCCTCTAGAGAAGGAGGCTCCACAATTTTAGGACAAGGAGCAGTAGATGCAAGCTGCAGCACAGGAGGTTCCACCTCAAGACAAGAGGGACACTTCTTTACTGTAAGGGTCACAGAGCACTGGAACAGGCTGCTCTGAGAGGTTGTGGAGTCTCCTCTGGAGACTTTCAAGGCCTCTCTGGATGTGTTCCTCTGTGATCTGAGCTACATTGTACAAGTCCTGGTCTGATGGTGGGGGTGGACTCAGTGATGTCTATGGGTCCCTTCCAACCCCTGACATCCTGTGAATCATTCTGGACAGCCTGTTCCAGTGCTCTGCCACTCTTACAGTAAAGTTTTTCCTCATATTGAGGTGGAACTTCCTGTGTTCCAGTTCATATCAGTTGCCTCTTGTCTTATCACAGGGCACCACTAGAAAGACTCACTCCTTCTTCTTGATTCCTGCCAAGAAGACTGTTGTAAACATCAGTCAGATCCCCTCTCAGTGTGCTTTTCTCCAAGCTAAACAGTCAGGTATCTTACCCTTTCCTTACGAGTCAGGTGTTCCAGTTCCTTCATCATCTTCAGATGTTGCAAAAGAAAGGGTCAGAATGATAAAACATCTCTTCTATGAGAACAAGATGAGCAGGTTAGGGTAGTTCAACCTGGAGAAGAGGATGCTCCAGAGAGACCTTATTGCAGCCTTTCAGTACTTAAAGGGTGACTGTAAGAAAAATGGGGATAGATTTTTTTAGCAGTGTGATGTTTTTGCTGAAGAAGGGTAGATTTAGACTAGGTACAAGGAAGAAATATTTGATGGTGAGGGTGGTGAAACACTCAAAGAGGTGATAAAAGCCTCATTCCTGGAAACATACAGGTTAGGCTAAGTAAGATTCTGATAAATGTGATGTAGTTGAAGATGGGGATTAAGAAAAGCCTGGATGAGGCACTTAGTGCTGTGGTCTAGTTGATTGGACAGGGCTGGGTGCTAGGTTGGACTGAATGATCTTGGAGGTCTCTTCCAACCTGGTTGATTCTATGATTCCATGACCTTTAAAGATCCCTTCCAACCCTAACATCCTATGAATCTACAGTTCTTTTCCATTTAACATCTCAAACCTCATGGACATTTCTTAGTCTGACAAGATGGCAACATAAAATGCAGCAAATGAAACTAACGAGTCTCAAACAAGCTGTTTTCCACTGACATGAGCAAGGGCCAGATGAAGCAGTAAGGTATCAGAAGTGGAAGATAGGAATATCAATTGCCAGAGAGAAGAATTGTGCCTGGGAGTACAGAGTAGCTGTGAATATGTCTTTCAAGAGCAATAACAGTGTTGGAGAACAGACATTGCAGTGTGTCCTTGCTCGTCAGAGTGGCTGCAGCTGCAAACTTTAAGAGCAAACTTTTATGTCACATCTATTCCTGGGTTTAGGCAGGGAATCATAGAATCAAACAGGTTGGAAGAGACCTACAAGATCATCCAGTCCAACTTAACACCCAGCCCTATCCAGTCATCTAGATCTAGACCATGGCACTAAGTGCCTCATCCAGTCTTTTCTTCAATACCTCTGGGGACGGTGACTCCACCACCTCCCTGGGCAGCCTATTCCAATGCCAATCACTCTCTCTGTGAAGAACTTCCTCCTAACACTCAGCCTATACTTCCCCTGGCACAACTTGAGACTGTGTCCCCTTGTTCTATTGCTGGTTGCCTGGCAGAACAGACCAACCCCACCTGGCTACAGCCTCCCTCCAGGTAGTTGTAGACAGCAATGAGGTCACCCCTGAGCCAGTCTTTTCCAAGCTAAACGCCCCCAGCTCCCTCAACCTCTCCTCATAGGGACACATTACAACACCTCAACATCTCTTTTGAATTGAGGAGCCCAGAACTGGACACAGCACTCAAGGTGTGGCCTGACCAGTGCTGAGTACAGGGGAAGAATAACCTCCCTTGTCCTACTGGCCACACTGTTCCTGATGCAGGCCAGGATGCCATTGGCTCTCTTGGCCACCTGGGCACACTGCTGGCTCATCTTCAGCTACTATCTATGAGTACCCCCAGGTCCCTCTCTGCCTGCCTGCTCTCCAGCCACTCTGTCCCCAGCCTGTAGTGCTGCTTGGGGTTGTTGTGTCCAAAGTGTAGAACCCTGCACTTGGCCTTGTTAAATCTCATCCCATTGGCCTCTGCCCACCCATGCAGCCTGTCCAGGTCCCTCTGCAGGGCTCTCCTACCTTCCAACAGCTCCACACCTGCTCCTAGCTTGGTGTCATCTGCAAACTTACTGAAGTACATTTGATCTGTTTATTTGGTCAGAATAACACTGTAAAACAGTTACAGTGATGAAAATAATGGGTTTTTCCAGTCCTGTTGAAATTTCAGCAGGAGCTGTGTGGGATCTCTTGCTTTGTTAAGGGCTTGATTCATGACTTGTCCACTTCATGCATGTCTTGCCACTGACTTCAGCAATTCAGCAAAGACATCAAGCCCCTGGCTGGATTTGTGGTGTTAGGTGAAAATGTTTTGACCACTGGAGAGTGCAGCTTTCATCAGGTCCAAATTGAGCAGTGACCTCTTGATGTTTTCTCAAGGAAGGGCATGATTTTGCAGGGAATGCCAGCTGCTGAGGCCTTGTGCTGGGGCTCAGCTGCTCATGACCACATTTTGTTCTGAATCACAGAGTCACAGAATGTTAAGGGATGGAAGTGATCTCAAAAGATCATTTAGTCCAACACCCCTGCCAGAACTGGACCACTTTTGGGTTTTTTTATGATGGTCCAGTTTTAATTTTTATTATTTTTTTTATCCCACTTCCTCCTCCTTTCCTCTCCATCTCTTTTCCCCCATCTTCCTCCTTTCCTTTCCATCTCCTTCCTTTCCTCTTCATCTTCTTCTTTCCCCCATCTTCCTCCTTTTCTCTCCATCTTCTTCCTTTTCCCCATCTTCTTTTCATCTCTGTCCTTTTCGTCTCCATCTCCCCCCTTTCAGCACCACCTCCCCTTTTCCACCCTGTCTGCCTCTTTCCCACTCCACCCCACCCCACCCCACGTTTGCCTATTTTTACCCCAAACCCAGAGCACCTGGGTGCTGTTGGAGACTCCTCCCACCCCAGGTGTGATCACTTTGCCCTCCCTGCTCACTGCCCTTTTTAAGTGGCTCCAGGAAGGCAGAAGCCCCAAGTTTGCCCATTTGGGCAGAGGGATCCTCCTCTCATCATCACTGGTGAGTCCCTGTGGTGGTCACACTGGGTGAATGGGAGTGGGTTCTAAAGGCCGGGGGGCCTGGTTGGCCCCCCGGTTATACAGGCTAGAGACTCAATACTTGTTTTAACATCACCTAATGGGTGCTGGCTGAGCCTCTTTACTTAAGCTGAGCTGCTCTCTGTTTAGCTGCTTCTTTCTGCTCTCTTATGATGAGCTTAAGTACTTGGCTGAAGTGGAAGCTCATGGTGCAGTGGTGTTGTTGTCACAGAATTTGATTGGGTTGGAAAAGCCCTCTAGGATTATCAAGCCAAATCTTCAGCTCAACACCACCATGGCTGTTAAACTGTATCCCAAAATGCCATGGCCACATGTTGCTTAAACACTTCAGGTCACTATTGTGACTCCACCACCTCTCTGGGCAGCTCCAATGCCTGACCACTCTTGCAGCAAATAAATTGTTCCTCATGTCCAACCCAAACCTCTCCTAGCACAATTTCAGCCCTTTTTTAACTGATTCTATCACCTAATACTAGGATGAAGAGACCAACTTCCACCTCACTGCAACTTTCTTTCAGGGAGTTGTAAAGAGCAATGAGGTTTCTCCTCAGCCTCCTCTTCTCCACACTTAATAGCTCCATATCCCTTAGCCACTCCTCACCAGCCCAGTTTTCTAGCCTCTTCACCAGCTTTGTTCCCTGGACACACTCCAGCCCCTCAACATCCTCCTTGGCATGTACTTTCATCCCATCCTCTTCTCTTCTCCATGTCCCAGAGAAGCTGAGACTGTACCTTCAATGTATCATGTATGAACACAATGCAGGGCCCAGAGAAATACTGTGAAGGCCCCCTTGAATCTATGCAGGCATCATGACTTTGTTTCTGTAACAATTTCCTCCAGCAGTGTGAGCACCATCACCTATTTTCCTGAGCTTTCCTTTTGTACAGCCACAAACTCTCAAAGTGCAACAAGTTTATTACAGGAGACAAGATTGATCCAAATGCTGCATCTCAGCCTCAGTGCCATTCCCATCACAAAGTTCAATTACTGTTTCAATTACATTGCAAGCCCTTGATGAGCATTCATTAGTGGGAAGTTCCCTGTAGTCATCTAGTGGTGCACAGTCAAATGCTGCTGCTTTAAGTGGGAGGCAAAGATGCTGTAACAGATGCAAAGATGAGGGTACTGCAAGGCAGGCTGCTGCTCCTTTGGTCTCTCTTATTAGGAGGCCATCTCATGCTGACACTGGAGCTATGTGTCCCAGGATGGAAATGGCAGAGGAGGGTGAAGTTCCTGGCCTTGTTAGCCCATGGAATTCAAGTAATTAAGTGGTATCTTGAGTCAGGACTCAGAATTGTTTTCACATGAACTCATAGCCAGCAGGAGTATCTCCATGTGCTGTAATGGGCTTTGAGTATGATCCACATATACCGAGACAGGAGAGTTTCTTCTAAAGGAGACAGAATAACCAAACTTGAAGAGATTTGCTTTAAGGAGAGATGTTGCTAAGTCTTGTAGGAAAAGAATTAGAGAGGCAAAACCCCATTTAGAACTTAGGCTGGCCACTGCTGTTAAGGAGAATAAAAATTAGTTCTATAAATATATTAATGGTGAGTGAAAGGGAAAGGACAACCTCCAGTCCTTATTAGATAGAGAGGGGGAATATAGTGACAAAGGATGAGGAAATGGCAGAGGTGCTTAGTGCTTTCTTTGCCTCAATCTTCAATAGTCCTTCCTCAGTATCCCTACTATCAGTAGGCAAGAACTCCAGATGCCTGTTAATACATCATGGGAGCCAACAGAACAAGGGGACACAGTCTCAAATTGTGCCAGGGGAGGTCTAGGCTGGATGTTAGGAGGAAGTTGTTGGCAGAGAGAGTGATTGGCATTGGAATGGGCTGCTCAGGGAGGTGGTGGAGTCACCATTCCTGGAGGTGTTGAAGAAAAGCCTGGCTGAGGCACTTAGTGCCATGGTCTAGTTGATTGGATACGGCTGGGTGCTAGGTTGGCCTGGATACTCTTAGAGGTCTCTTCCAACCTGGTTGGTTCTATGATCCTGTGATTCTCATTGGATTTTTGGAGTCTGTTATTCCAGAGATCTTAGTGCATCTCTCCCACTTGGGGTTTTTGTATTGCCTCAATGAGGTGGTATAGAATAGAAGAGACCAGGTTGGAAGAGACTTCCAAGATCATCCAGTCCAACCTATCCCCTAACCCTATCCAGACAACTAGACCTTGGCACTAAGTGCCTCATCTAGTTCAACAAAGACAAGTGTAAGGTTCTGGAAAAACAATGCAGGGATACAGCACAGGCTGAAGAGTGACCTGGGGATCCTGGTGAACAACAGACTCAGTATGAGTGAGTAATCTCCTGCTGCAGCAAACCAAGCCAGGAGGATGCTCAGTTGCATGAACAAGGGCATCACTAACAGAGGTAAAGAAGTCATTATCCCACTCTACTCAGCACTTGTCAGCACACACCTGGAATACTGTGTACAGTTTTGGTCCCCACTATGCAAAAGAGATGTGGACAGGTTGGAGAGAGTCCAGACAAGGGCCACAAAGATGATCTAAGGGCTGGGGCACTGCTCTATGAGTAAAGGCTGAGAACTAGATTTATTCAGCTTGGAGAAAAGAAGTCTCAGGGGAGACCTTCTCACCATGTTCCAGTCTTCCAAGTATGGCTACAAAATAAATGGAGACTCTATTTTTGTGAGGAGTCATATGGAAAAGACAAGGAATAATGGGTACAAGTTACTTCTGGGGAGACTGTGATTAGACACAAGAGAAAAGTGTTTCCCAAGGACAGCAAGTCATTGGAATAATTTCCCCAGGTAAGTGGTAGATTCTCTGGTGTTGGTCACTCTTAAAATGCAGCTGGAGAGAGTGCTGGGCCATCTTGTCTAAACTATGGTTTTCCCAAGGGAGTTTGAAACAGATGATCCTTAAGATCCCTTCCAACCTGTTAATGTATGATTCCCTTATGGAGTGCTCTCGTTCTGTTGTAGTGAGGATACCTAGGAGAATTCACAGCACCTCTAGACAGAAGAGGGCCATATCCCACCCTTAAAAACAGTGACTCAAGGACAGAACTATGTGGCAAAGCTTCCAGAGGCCAATGTGGCATAAAGATCTACCAGATCAGCTACCATCCTGTTGCAGCCCATGTGCACTCTTACCTGTTAACTTGCTTGTGTGAGTCTACAAAAGCAAAAGGGTCAGTCAGGCTGTCTTGTTTAGGGAAAGTCATGCACATTTGACCATACTGGCTTTTGGCTGCTTCACTGATCACCCTTGGTGTGCTCTTAATGGGGATTTTCTTTGGGATAACATTGCACTGCAAATGCAACAGCCTTATCCTTGCTGTCTGTGCCAAATTGAAGGTTAAGTGATGCCTGATTTTGATGCAGGGAAACAGGTTTATTTTTGACGTGGTCCATCATTTGCTTGCTTTGGATCGTGATGAACACTTAAATGACTCTGAGCTCGGTATTCCCATGTCTAAATTACATAACAAATTTGTGTTTATAGGTTTACAGATGCCTTCTCCAGAGTATATAGTTGATGTAGAGTCGATGGACATTTTCCCTGTTGGCTGGTGTGAAGCAAATGCTTATAACCTAACTCCACCACGCAAAGATGTTTGTAAGTACATGGGAACCTCGAGCAGCACAGATACTACATCAACAGATCTATCAAGGGGTTTATTTTATGCCTAACACAGTTTTTGATGCTGCCAACGTAAGTAGCAGGCTGGTAACCAAGAGCTATAAGCATAAGTAGCAATAAATCTCCTATGAGAGCAGAATGAAAGAGTTGGGGCTGTTCAGACTGGAGAAGAGGAGGCTCCCAGGTGACCTGCTTGTGGCCTTCCAGTAGCTGAAGGAAGCCTGCAAAAAGGCTCTCAGGTAGTGACAGGACTAGAGGAAATGGAACAAAGCTGGAGGTGGGGAGGTTCAGGCTGGATTTGAGGAGGAAGTTGTTGAGCATGAGAGTGGTGAGAGGCTGGAATGGGTTTCCCAGGGAGATGGTTGAGGCCCCATGCCTGGAGGTGTTTAAGGCCAGGCTGGATGAGGCTGTGGCCATAGCAGGGCAGTTGGAACTGGATGATCCTTGTGTTCCCTTCCAACCCTGACTGATTCTATGATCAGTGGCTACACTCTGCAACGTGGACATTCTGCAATTTGTACTTATTTGTGTGGTCAGTTTCTCTAAAAATTGGGCTTGTTTGTGCTGGGAAAGGCTGCTGCATGGTTTGGGATTGCACAGCATAGGTTGTTGATTTGCTGTGTGGTCATGGGAGTGATACCAGGTTTTGTTCCCTGAGCAAAATTCCCAGGCACCTGAGTGAATTATGGACACTGGATCTCAAATTGGGGGTGGGGAGAACTATAAAAATATAGGATGGAGTGAACACAAAGAGGCCATCCAGGTACTCCCTCTGAAACCATGATCTGCTTGTCTAAATTGAGACATGCTTGCAGGATTCCTCTAATGGAGATTCTGCCCCTTCCTAGGGTGTCTATCCCATTCTTTCACTGCCCTTACCAACTCAGAGTTTTCCTTAGGGCTTAAGTCTTTCCCAGCACAATTAAACCTGTAGTGTTTTCTCCTGCCTCTAGTGCATATGAAAACCAATTTGTTTCCATTTGCATTCGAAGGCAGTTGATGAGTAATTTGGTGGCTTCGTGTTGGTCTCCTGTTCATAACAGAAACTAACCCTATCTGTGATGGTTTGGGTGTTACCCAACCTCCCCCACTCCACTTTGGAAATCACCCAGACTAGACTCAGGGGCTCTGGAAATTGAAGGAAGCTTTATATTTACAGCTTAGCACAATATACAAGCAGATATTTACAACAGTTATATGCAGACATTTACAATATATACAGTTATATACAGAAATGTACAAGTTAAAAGGTAATACAGAAACACAACAGCCCTCCCAGAAACCTGAGTCCCCAGGAGGGGCTCCCAACCACCCTTCCACCTTCCTCCCACTCCTCTACCTTACTCCAGATCTTTGCCTTATGCCCAAGGAAGATTGGAGGGTTGACATGGGGAGTTAGGAAGCAGATGGATTAGTCACACAGGTGGCAGGTTAGGTAAGAAAGAGAGTTCAGCTCAAAGCTCTGTTATCTATCTTTATATTCTTGTTCTTATAGATCTCAGCAAGCCTATGAGTGAAGTAGACATCACCATTGCTTCCTTCTCACAGCCTGTAATCTGATTCTTCTCACCAAAACATTCTAGCCTGCTTCAAACTAGCACACCATCTCAAGCCAGCAGATTAAAACAAAATCAACCTCTCTGTTGATGTTAAAAAAAAACAAACCCAGGCAGCCAGGGCTTAATTTGGGAGAACACCTCTATGGCAACATTATGCAGCTTTACTGCAATTTACAGCTAGGGATAAATTATGCTGGAGGTAATCACCCTTGTAAAACGTAATCTTATCCATATGTGCTGCTGCATGGAGAAAAATATTTGTGCTTTTGTTCTAATGCCTTTTTTTTTTTTTTTGGGTGGTTGTTGTTTCTACTGATCCCATAAACCACGATATTAGCATTCCAGAGGAGAGATTAAATGTAGTATTACATCTTTAAAGTAGCTTTTAATGATCTAGTGACTTACTTAAAGACACAACCGCCACGAGAAGATGGCAATGGTAATTAAATGCCATTTTGCTGTGTTAGGAGTTGTTTTATAGGCAGGGTATTTACACCACTTCTTTTTTTTTATCTGTTATGGGTATGCTTTTGTTGGACAGAAGAGTGAAACACTCTTTTCATCCTCTTCCTTGCTTCGTTTTTGCAGTGCGACGGAAGAGAAGGATTGCAGTAGTGCAACCAGAAAAGCAGTAAGTTTGTGTTGTTTGAAATGGGTGTTTAAGGTGTTGTTTAAGGTGGTGTCCAGCAGAAAAGCACCTAGGGGTGCTGGTTGGCAAGCAGCTGAACATGAGCCAGCAATGTGCTCAGGTGGCTGAGGTCTACAGCATCTTGGTTTGTACTTGGAGTAGTGTGGCCAGCAGGAGTAGGAAAGTGATTGTGACTCTGTACCCGGCACTGGTGAGGCTACACTTTGAAGCCTTTGTTCAGCTTACTACAAGAAAGATGCTGAGGTGCTGGAGTACACCCAAGGAAGGACCCAGCTCTTAGAAATGATAGTTGAATGATATCTCTGGAGGAAGGGGAAGGATGAATTTTGAGAGAAGGTATAATGGCTCCAAGGTGTAGAGGCTTACTTGAACTGGGTGCTAGGTTGGACTGGATGATCTTGGAGGTCTCTTCCAGTCTGGTTGATTCTATGATTCTAAGGGAAATAAAGTTGGTCAAGGGACTGGAGAACAGGCTGAGGGAGTTGTGTTTGTCTAGTTTGGAGTAGAGGAGGCTGAGGGGAGACCTCATCGTTCCCTACAACTAACTGAAAGGAGGTTGTATCGAGGTGGAAATTGGTTTCTTTGCCTGAGATTACCTCAAGTTGCACCTGGGGAGGTTTAGTCTGGATATTAGGAAAGAAATCTTTACTGAAAGAGTGGTCAGGCACTGCAAGAGACTGTCCAGGGAGGTGATGGAGTCCCCAGAAGTGTTCAAAAAGTGTGTAGATGTGGAACTTTGGGACATGGTTTAGTGGTTGTGGTGGTGTTAATGATCTTAGAGGTCTTTTCCAACCTGGATGATTGTTATTCTAGGATATTTTCAGTGAGATACAGCAGGTCTTCCAGGAGAAATGATACACAGCACCTGAATGACTTTGGTAACTAATGCCCAGACGTTGCAGCAGTTGCTAAGGGGATTCCTTTAGATGTAAAATGTTTGTGAACATATAAAAGAGCCTTTGCAATAGAAATATTTTACTAGCTGGGACTTTGTAGCCAGTGTCTGATGGCCAGTAAGGGATGCTGATGGGAGACAGAAATGTACCAAAAGGACATTTCCCTACCTAATCCTTGCAGTTTCTAGAAGCTAGAGTTTAAAGGACTGGAATATGAATATCTGCAGCCTGAAGGGCTAAAGCTCACAAACTAAAGTATTTTTTGAGGAGGAGTGGATCTGACTCCTCTGTCTTCGATGTAGTTGCCCAGGGCTGTAAAAATCTGTGTGGAATTTGGATTGCATTTGAGGTATCTCCATTCCTCGATTCAGACAGGTGCCAGTGTACCTCTTGGTGCAGCCTGAAGGCTGGTTCTGGCCCGTTGCCTGGTCTGACACTTAAATACAAGGAAAGACTGGATGAGGCCCTTAGTGCCATGGTCTAGCTGATTGGCCAGGGCTGGGTGCTAGGTTGGACTGGATGATCTTGGAGGGCTCTTCCAACCTGGTTGATTCTATGACTCTTTGTTTAACAGGTTACCATCCACAGTGCCTGTTGAGAAAATACCTCATGACCTCTGCCCAGTTCCTCAGCCAGACACAACAGGTGAGGCTGCTCAGCACCAACAGCATCTTTATTTCAAAGACCTGTTGCATGTATGAATGGAACACTAAAAAGGGAATGAGTGTGTCCTATGGGTGGAGAGATGGGACCACATCTGTGAGGTGGTGTTGACTCACCAACAGCATGGGGAAGAAGTCTCTGATCTACTACTGCATGTGAGGATCTGGTCCTCTGCATGTCAGTACTGTCTTGCTGAGGTTTAGAGTTTCCCTGTAGCTTGCCCATTCCAGATGAGGATGGTAGGGCCATGTTAATGAAGCCTTTGTGGAGATGGATGCAACCTTTTAGTTGTCATCAATGAAATTGCTTGCACCAGGATTTAATGAGTCCCTCTGTTAGCATCAGTCACATCAGGACTGTGTGGCATGGCTGCTACTTCTGCTAAAGGCAAAGTTTTCTTCCCTTTAGCAATGGCAGGAAGGTCTGAGAGTGCTATATTCATCCAGCTAATTGCACAGACACAGCAGGAAAGGCAGAAGTTAATTCACTTTATTTCAGCAGGCTGCAAGACTCACATTGACATCTGAGCCAGCATCCAGGGCTCCATTGCAATCAAATGGGGAGAAAAGGGCTTTTGGGGGCTATGATAACCAAAAAGTGGATAACCACTTGGAGGGCACATTAACCATATCTAGAAGTACCTGCTTCTTTCCATGGGCTATAAAGAAATCCAAAGTAATTTGTCTAGGCAAAGACAATGGCTCTGTAGATACATGTTGGGTCAGGACAATGGCACCACAGTGCTTACTGGATTGGACAGTGGCTGAAGAACGGTTTGTAGAGCTCTCCACCTCACTTTTCCCCCTGAGCCAGTTCTGTATCTGTGAGAGGCAGCTAATACATTCCCTTCCTGGCAAATTGCAGCTGAGTTGCTCGTGTCCATCTGCAATGTGAGTTATGAAAGAGTCTTGGGTCATGTTATGAATGAAATCCTTTCCCAGTTCTCTTTTGGTAGGATGTGCAGCCAAATCAGCTGCTGTTTAAAAGCACTTCTTTTTCCTGTGTCAGACAGATGCAAATAGCAAAGCCCTCTCTACCTTCTACATCGAGGAAGACTTTTAATACCACTTTCATTCTTCTCCTCTCCTCCTGCCATCTGGGAGGAAGAAGAAGGGCTAAAGTGCTACACGCACATCAATGCTACTTTCTCCTTGCAGGCACCATCAATGGGAGATACTGCTGCCCCCAGCTCTACATCAACCACCGCTGCTTCTCAGGTCCATATTTAAACAAAGGCAGAATAGCAGAGCTACCTCAGTCTGTCGGGCCTGGCAAGTGCGTGCTGGTCCTCAAAGAGGTACGGCTCAAGCTGTCTTTTGGGGGGGATTTCAGGGGAAAGCATGGGCCCTGGGTTACCAGGCCCAGAATTGGAGATTAATGCACCTGCAGCTCTGTAATGGTTTCCCTAAGTCAAAGCTGCAAGCTGGGAAGATAGGGTAGGTGTATATGCATTGTGGGTTTTGATGGGAGAGGTGACACAGTTGAAACGTGGAGAGTCTTGTGGGCTGGGAACAAGTTTCATCTAATGGTGAAGAGAATTTATGTTCTGACTGGAATTATCCCCAGAAAGGACCTCTGTGGATGGTTGTTGTCTATGTATTTCTTAGCACCAACACTGCTGTTGTGCCAGCAGAGTCAGCGTGGGTGATGCCTTTGTGTACGTGGCCATGGTCTGATGAGGCCCAAACCATCAAGCTCCAAAGTGACTAGAACAGAAAGCCAAGAAGTACAGCCTGTGACGTGCTGAGCAAAAGCTGTGTTGTGCCCAGCTCTTGCTGAATGTGGATGGATTAATCCCATGCAGGAGGGATGGCAGAGCACCATCAGCTGTTCAGTTTATCCTGAGTTTTAATCAGTGTTTGCTTAGGGCCAAATCCACTGTTGAGTGCTTGCTGTTGACCTCAGAGGAAAGCTAGCTTGTCTGAAAAAAACAGTCACTATGTTCCACAGAGATTACTGCCCATATACAGATGAAAGGCAAAGTGACTGCAGGTGTCTGAGGACAGAGAGGGTACTCTTGGATTAACTATCACTGATGGTCTCTTCTACCAGGCAACCACCAACAGAACAAGGGGACACAGCCTCAAGTTGTGCCAGGGGAAGTATAGGCTGGATGTTAGGAGGAAGTTGTTGGCAGAGAGAGTGATTGGCATTGGAATGGGCTGCCCAGGGAGGTGGTGGAGTCACCGTCCCTGGAGGTGTTGAAGCAAAGCCTGGATGAGGCACTTAGTGCCATGGTCTGGTTGACTGGATAGGGCTGGGCGCTAGGTTGGTCTGGATGATCTTGGAGGTCTCTTCCAACCTGGTTGATTCTATGATTCTATGTCTTGTACACCATTTCAGTTGGACTTGGGTCTCCTAGAAATCCAGATCTTCCAGCTTTCAGGTGTGTACCTAGATACAGCCCCACTTGATGTGGGTGCAGGGACACATCTGAGCTCTCGTGCAAAAGCAGGAGAACTTCTCAGTGTCCATTTTTCTGATGTATTTGCAAGACCCTCAGCACTCAGCTCAGGATATTTGCAGCTGTCTGAAATGAGATGAATTCCAGCCCAAAACAGAAGCACCTGAAAGGTGAGATTCCTCCCAAATCAGCCACCACTTTGAAAACCACTTCTGTACAGTACTGTGGAGTGACTCTTGTGTCCCCATTCACTTCCTCATCACCTGCTTTATACACAGCAGCACTGCTGGTTGTTTAACATGGGTGAAAGCTGGGCCATGAAGAGCTCCCAGTAATCTAGCTGCTTGTGCAGGTGGAGCACTTGGGTCTCAAAGAATCAAACAACACTTAGCAGAAAGCAGGATAAAGTGACTCCAGAGCAGAAGTTGACAGCTGCCCAATTTGAGAGCGAGTCCGTGGCGGCTTGCTGCTGGGGAGTGTTAGCAATCTGCTGCTGCTTGAAAAACAGGCAATGAAAAAGCAACATGGGGCAAACATGAGGCATGCACAGTCAATACTTAGGCTAATGGTTCTCCCTCCCTTCCTCCTGGCATCTGGCTTTTGAAAATGCAGACAGTGCAAAGCTTCTGCCAGTTTGCCCTCCAGTATCTTTGGGCTTTGGTATGTACATGTAACACCAGCTTCTCCAAATTCCTTGAGAGTGGGCCCATGTGATGGTTTGGATGTTACCTGTCCCCCACCCACACTTGTCAAAATCATCCAGACTAGACTCAGTACATCTGGAAATTGAATGAAGTTTTATATTTACAGCTTAGCATAATATACAAGCAGATATTTACAATATAGACAGAAATATACAAGTTAAAAAGTAATACAGAAACACAACAGCCCTCCCAGAAACCTGAGTCCCCAAGAGTGTCTCTCAACTACCCTTCCACTTTCTCCCACCCCTCTATCTTACCCCAGACGTTGCCTTGTGTTCAAGGTGAGTTTGGAGGGTCAACCAGAGGGGTTAGGAAGCAGAAGAATTAATCACACAGACTGCAAGTCAGGTTAGAGAGAAGTTAATGCAGCCCCAGAGACAGACTCTGTTAGCTATGTTTATGTTCTTGTTCTTATCCATCTCAGCAAGCCTATGAGTGAAGTAGACATCACCATTGTTTCCTTTTCAGAGCCTATAATCTAATTCTTCTCACCAAAATATCCCAGCTAGGCTCAAACTAACACAGGCAAGTTACCCACTGTGGAAACCAAGACAAGTGTTCTACAGAAAGCCTGTTTCCCCTTGCTTTGCCTCCTTTCAGAATTGATTGCAGTGTTGGTGAGACCTGAGCACCTTGCTTTTGGAGACATGAATGGCTTCCCAAGGAGCAGAACAGCAACAGTGACCCAGTATTGCTCAGTGTTATTTTGCAGATAAACTCAAGCTCAGTCTAACTGCAAGGACCAGGCTCAAATTCTGGAAAAGGTGAAGAGAAACCATTCAGGGTGTTGCTGTAGGTGAGATACATCTGGTTCCTATTAGCTGAGGATGAGATGAGAGGTATCAGCAGCGCCAAGAACTGTGGGCACAAGGCAGGATAGGGGTGCACAGCTCATAGGGGAAGCAAAATATGAGTATCCCTGCATCAAGATGAAGATCTGTGGTAGCTGCCAGAGCACCCAGAAGGACTGCAGAGCTGAATGGTGAGAACAGTGCAGGATGTATCTCCTAAAGATCAAGGCTTTGCACAGCTGAGGAGCTTACAAGGATCTTTATGTCTCTCCAAACCCAGTGCTGCTCTTGATGCCTTTTTCTCACTTTACACCTGCTGGTGATGTGGCCTCAAGAATGCAAATGTATTATAATGATTTCTCTCACTATACAGGAAAATTGCAGGCTACTGTAAATTATGCATCAGCATAACTTGTCTGGGATAAATAAATTATACATGGGATTTACTCCACCAACAAACAGGGGAGGGTGGGAAAGAAAACTTGAAACCAGAGCTACGAACGAAGAGCAGAGTCAGTAACAGTCTGGTATGACACTTTTTAGTAACCCTGGTCTCTAGCCATAACTCACTCATTTTAGAGGCACTCTAGTTGAAAATCTGTCCTGGTGGCCTGCTAGTTCACAGTGGGCAGTGATGTCCACAGTGCCACTGTGCCAGCTAGTTCACAGTGATGGAGATGCTGTCTTTGACACTGATGGAAACTCCAGACTAAAACCAGTTGAACAACCAACTCCTGCCTCATTCCTGGCCTAGACTGCCTAAAAAAGGAATAGAACAGATGTCCTTTCACCACTAGCACCAGATGATGTGAGACCTTGCTCCTGGATAGGTGCTGAGGGAGTAGCTCCTCGTTCTCTTCCTCCACAATGAAGTGTGAAAGCTATACCAAAAAAATGGAGCACAACTGTAGCTCATGATGCTCTTCAGCCCTCTTTCCCCTCAAAGTTTTGCCCTTCCCTGCCTCAGTCACTCCACCAGTGAAGCATCAGCCTAGATCCAGCTCCAAACTGACTGGTACTACTCACCTGTACACTAATAGTGAGATGCCTATGGATCAGTACTGCTTGCTTCTGGATTAAACAAGGTTAGGACATACCCTTGTAATGTGGAGTAGGAGCATCTCCTCCCATTTGAATGGAGTGGGCTGTTCTTACCTGGGATGTCAGGACAGAAGCAGTTTTGCTTTTGTGCAGCACTTCTCTTCCAACAGAACATCTCTGCCGAGCTCTGCATCCCCTTGATTTCTGCCCAGTTACTTTGTCCTAGTGTTGGATTCAGTGGTGGTTAGCTTTGCAGGAAGCTGCTGAGGTACTTTCCAGAATGGCAGCCCTTGAGCAGGATTTCCCAGCTAAATCTTTACAACTGCAATCTTTTTGGTAGTATGGTCAAACCCACTGAATTTAGATCTCTCTGTGTGTGTATGTATCCTTGCATCCACAGGTGAGTGATAAATAGCTCTTGTACTATCTAGTGCCAGAAATACTTTTAAAGCCTAACTGTTCATTGTTCCTGGTGCCAGCACAAGTTTCTGTTGGAATCAGTGGTGTCTTGTGGTTTCTTTCATCTCAAGAAGCAAGCAAGATAGCAATGCCTGCTGTTTAACATCAGCTGCGAAGCTTATCTCATTCCTTGTTTGAAGAACAAGTTGAAACTTGGAGCCAAACACAACATCAGCTATTGCCATCCAACAACTGTATCTGAGCTGGCAAATAGTGACTGCATAGCAGCTAAGATATGTAACAAATGCTAACTTGAAGTTGAATTAAAAAAAGCTTTAGATTCAGATTTAGTTCTTGCTTCAGAATATCTGAAAACCACTTCTCAACACTTCTTCCATCTATGCCAACAACTTACCATGGCAACGGCGTAAAACAAAATGAAGTGTCTTTTGGAGACTTCAGATGATCTATAACCCACTGTATCTTAGGGAAATATTAATTAGCCTCGTTGCTTATTACTCTTCCTAATTTTAAGATGCTTTGGTGTTTCTCTATGTAAAAAAGAGAAGGGACTGGGAGGTAATGTAACTGCCCAACTGATGGAAATAGGAGCAGTCAGCCAGGATTTGTAAAGAAAGGAAGGATATTGCACTCTGCAATATTGCACTCTGATTTCTCTCTCTTTTTTGGAGCACAGCATGACTCCTTAGGAGAAATTTGCATAATTAAAGCCTAGTGCTCAGAAGATTAAGTAGCCTGTAGTGAGCCTTAGGTGTACGATTGAGCTGGGCTGATAGTGTTATCGTTAGTGATCAGAGTTGACGTTGGGATGACAGAAACCTTCTATAGTCTGGAAAGATATAAGCTGTGTTGCTGCAAAAAGAGTTCCTCCTTGACATGGGTTAGGAACTTTCTTCCCCTCTCCACTGTTGGAATTTATCAGACTAGCTCACACAGCTTGGAAGTAAGATGAAGCTATATTTACAGCAAAGCAAAATTAACAAGCATATATCCACAATCTATTTGCAAGGATCTACAATTATATACAAGTTAGGAATAATACAGAAATCCAAACTCCCAGACAAAGGAAACTGCCCAGAAGGGGCTCAAAGCTTCCCCTGCCTCTTTCTCCCTCTGCTTCCCAGACAGGCAAACAAAAACCCAAAGGAGCAAAGCTTACATTGTTATTTGTTAGTAGAGAGATAGAATCATAGAATCAGCCAGGGTTGGAAGGGACCACAAGGATCATCTAGTTCCAACCCCCCTGCCATGGCCAGGGACACCCTACCCTAGAGCAGGCTGGCCACAGCCTCAGCCAGCCTGGCCTTAAACACCTCCCTGGGAAACCCATTCCAGCCTCTCACCACTCTCATGCTCAACAACTTCTTCCTGACCTCCACTCTGAACCTACGACCTCCAGCTTTGCTGCATTCCCCCTAGTCCTGTCACTACCTGAGAGCCTAAAAAATGCCTCTTCAGCCTTTTTGCAGACTCCCTTCAGATACTGGAAGGCCACAAGAAGGTCACCTGGAAACCTCCTCTTCTGCAGACTGAACAGCCCCAACTCTTTCAGTCTGTCCTCATAGGAGTGGTGCTGCATCCCTCTGATCATCCTCATGGCCCTTCTCTGAACATACTCCAGCATCTCCACATCTCTCTTTTAATAGGGGTATTAGACAGATATTAGATCAGACATTAGAGCAGATTGAGAAGGAAGCAAATAGATCCAGTGTCACAGACAGAGTGAGCAAGATTATTCACATTTTGGCTTTTTATCCCTCTCAGAAAACCAATGAATGATACAGACTTCAGCATCATTTTCTTTTCACAACTAATGGTCTAATTTGTCTCATTAAAATATTCCAATTAGCCTAAAACCAGCACACTCAACACTTGTCTGCACTCTTTAGCTTTTCTGTAGTAGTTCCTGCAGCTTAGGATGTGGACATTTGTATTTTTGAAGTGTTGTAAGCATGTTAATACCTAAGTGCTATAACCATGACTACAAGAAATAGCTCATTTTTAGTTTCTTCATCATTTAATGAAAGAATCCAAAATAACTCTTTCCACCACTTCTCTCTCTCTCTCTGTCATTGTTCCAAATAAAATAAGAGAGCTCTTTACTGTCCTGTCTCAGGCTAGCCTAGAGTCTGCCCTTGTAGGTAGGAGATGCAGGCTCATATCTCAGAGGAAGGAAATTGAGTTTCTCCTCATAAGGGTGATGATCATTGGGCTCTTGAACAGAAGCGTTGTGATGGTACTTTGAAGTGTACCTCATCAGTGATAACTCCTGAGGAGGCTTGATTCAGGGTTGGGCCCCTTAATGAAGAGCAGTGAAGAGATGGGAAATGTGTGAATAGCAAACACCTGTGATGGGAATACATGTGCTGAACTGCTCCGTGGCACTGAACGTGTCTAGATGTGCATGTAAAGGGCCTCTTGTGACATAGAAAATTTTATAGCAAAGATGTCAGATGCTTATAGGATTGGGTAGAGGTTTGTGGTGGGTTTTGTCGTGCAATCATTCTCACAGATGTGACTCAAACCTACTTAACTCTGCAAAACCCTACATGTGGCAGTACCAAAGTAAAAGCTGATAGCTGCATAGCAGCAATGGCTGGTCTTATCTAACCCACACCTCTGCTTCAGAGCCTGCAGGCTGTAACCAAGCCATTCCTCGTGGAGAGGGCTCAAAGTAAGCTACCAAAATGTCAGGCTCTTAACACTCCAGCCAAAAAGAATGTAGTGAATTGGATGAAAATTTGGCCAGTCTTTTACAGCTGCTGTAACTTTCCATCTCCAGAGAAAGTTGAGAACCGGAAAGTTGGAAACCAGTCTAAATTTCTTCACTGTTTTTACTTTAATCACTGTTAATTTTTCCACAAGAACCAATATTCTTCTCTCTCCCTAGTGTTTATTAATGTGGAATATGAAGCAATAATGTTGTAGGAAGGTAACCACCTTCTGCTGCAGAGTGAATCACAGAATCAATGCCAGGAGCTGGAAGGAACCTCAAAAGATCATCTAGTCCAACCCCCCTGCCAGAGCAGGATCACCTATACCAGATCACACAGGAATGCATCCAGGCAGCTTTCAAATATCTTCAGAGAGGGAGATTCCACAACCCTCTGGACAGCCTGTTCCAATGTTCTGTCACCCTCACAGTGAAAAAAATCCTCCTCGTGTTTACATGAAACTTCCTATGCCTCAACTTCCACCTATTGCCCCATGTCCTGTCATTGGGCATCACTGAGCAGAGCCTGGCTGCATCCTCCTGGAGCTCACCCTTTACATTATAAACATTGATGAGGTCACCTCTCACTCCTCTCTTCTCTAAGCTAAAGATCTCCATCTCCCTCAGTCTCTTCTCATAAGGAAAATGTTCCACTGCCTTCATCATCTTTGTGGCTCTGCACTGGACTCTCTCAAGCAGTTCTATGTCTGTGTTGAAATACCAAACCCAGTGACTTCTTTGAGATAAAAGAAGGTAAAAAGCCAGAGGTTTTAAGGAACAGCATTTTTTATTTCTCCTAAAGGAAAACAAATTGTTCTTAAAAAACATCTTTTTAATGTTTTTAACTGAGTTTAGAATTTTATGGAGTCCTGTTGTGTTATAACAAAACCCCACAAACCCAAACAAATACCAACCTCAAGCCCTCCTCAAAAAAAAAAAACAAACCCAAACCCAACATCAAAAAAACCCAAAACCCAAACAAATAAAAAATCAGAAACCAAAAATCCCACAACAAAAACATCCCCCAAACAAAACAGAAGAAAAAAAACTCAGACCTAAAGACTTTACTCTATGTAATACAGCCTGATCTGTTTTTCACTTCTGATGAACCACATTCATAAGTGCCTGGGAAATTTAATGCTCATCAAACTGAAATAATTTGCATCTCCCCACCCCCCCCAAAGAATTAAGAACAGGCATTAGTTGAAGAGCTAAATTATAGCAAAGCCTCCCAGGCTTGCTGTGAGGTCATTCATGTACATACAATGCAGAGTGTTCAAACACATGGTCTAGTGCTGTTACAAGATTTGTTTTTTCTTGTATTTATCTCCTTAGGTCAAGTGTGGACTATTAAATCTTGAATTGCCTGAGCCAATAGTAGGGATTGTTTTTATCCTCAGAGCCTTTGGATTAAATGGATTGGCACATGTGTTTTGTTGTGGAGTGGTCACACACTGGGTTTCAGGCACACCTCCTGCAAACTCCTTTTGTGTAGACCTCATTAATATTCTGCTAATACATTCAAGGCACGGAGCACTCAGATGCTTAAGCATATTGCTGACCTCAAGTATGTGAATTTCCTCTTTGGTGTGCAGCATGTAATGGTACATGTGGCTTGGTCTGTGGTTCAGCCATCAAAAGTCTTCTTATTTGTTATTAAATTGAGACAATATGGATGCAGTGACTGGAATCTGCTTTGGATGTCTTGTCTGTCTCACAGAAGCATCACTAATTAACAGGAGATTTTGGGGATTATCAGTTTGATGTGTCATCTACAACACGTTTGGTACATTGATCCAACCTGAGACCTCTTGGCGTTGCTTCTAGCACTTAAACCTGTGTAGTTTGGACCTCGATTAGCACCTGTAAGGTACTCCTGTCTATGCAGCACCTGGGAAGACATTCTCAACCCATCACTCTCGTTTGCTTTATCTCTTAATAGGTTCTCAGCATGGTGATCAATGCAGCTTACAAGCCAGGGAGTGTTTTACGAGAACTGCAGCTAGTGGAAGACCCTCAGTGGAATTTCCAAGAGGAAACACTTAAAGCGAAGTAGGTCTTTGTTTTGAGCTCTTTTAATTGGAAGGCTTCAAGAAATGGAACTGACTGGGGGGGAAAAAAATAACAGAACAAAACAATATTTTTTTTTCTATTGTGAGAGTTTTACTTTTCTAATTATCATTTTGCTTCACTGAATTATTTGACTCATTTTTGCAGCAACTGAAGAAGTGAAATATTCAGCTGAATGGTTCATTTCTATTGTCATTCTCCAAGCAGCTGCCCAGATTTTGATGAAAAATGCCACGTTTATTCAGTGAAGTCCTGAGTTTTATGATAAGCTGTTCATATAAGCTTGGCTATTATTGAATTAACTCAATTCTTTGCTTTCTAAATGTGGGAGTATTACTGCTTTTAATATAGAGCCTGTCACTCCAATGCAGAAAAACCTGGTGAGAACAAATGGCACCAAAAAAAAAAGAATAGAGTAAGAACAAAATAGCAGAGACACAGTTTTAAGCAGGAGAGTGATTGGGACAAACTACAACCAGACAGGAGATTCAGGTCAAGATTAGAAGCCTTTATGAAATATATGCTTCAATTCTCATCCAAACATCTCTTAAGAAAATTGTGTATCTTGAAAATACTCAATTTCCCCTTTCAACTTTCTGTCTTTTTTGTCTAGTGAGCATTACACTTGCAATGTATTTCTACAACCATTGTCTCTCTGAAATAGGAGAGTTTCATCTAAGCTCTCTCCAGAGCCCCTCCAAAGAACAATTCTCACTTCAAGCTGGATGTCGACAAATAGTTTTTGAAGACTCTCTGTTGACTAACTTTGGCCACCTTGACTTTTTGAGTCCTGAAGTTATATGCAGGTGAATCTCACCCCTCCTGCTGAACTGTATTCCTCTTCAGCTAAAAGCAATTTTTTTCTTGGTTATTTGAAGTGGTCATCAAATACAGTGCTACTGATTGCTGTTCTATTTGATCTTTGGCCATGCAGATATTACAGAATGTTCATGTGTTGCTTTGGTTGAGGAAGAGAATCAAGGAACTTTTATTCTGCCTACTCAGGAGCTGTCTCTAAAGGAGGATTGCAAGTAGCGATGAAAAAATAATAGAAAACCCTGTTTAATTTGCTTCTTTCACCCATGTGGAAAGTCAAGTTTCATGTTTTTCAGTTGAAATGTTGTGAATGGAAATCTGAAAGGCATGCAGATTTTTATTAAAAACAAGTCATCACTCATGACCTGGTTCTCACTCATTTCAGGCTGCAGGGTTCTGCACTTTGGCCACAACAACCCCAGGCAGTGCTACAGGCTGGGGACAGAGTGGCTGAAGAGCAGGCAGGCAGAGAGGGACCTGGGGGTACTGGTAGATAGTAGCTGAACATGAGCCAGCAGTGTGCCCAGGTGGGCAGGAGAGCCAGTGGCATCCTGGCCTGCATCAGGAGCAGTGTGGCCGGTAGGATGAGGGAGGTTATTCTGCCCCTGTACTCATACTCAGCACTGGTCAGGCCACACCTTGAGTGCTGTGTCCAGTTCTGGGCCCCTCAATTCAGGAGAGATGTTGAGATACTGGAACGTGTCTAGAGAAGGGTGATGAAGCTGGTGAGGGTCCTGGAACACAGCTCTGTGAGGAGAGGCTGAGGGAGCTGGGGGTCTGCAGCCTGGAGAAGAGGAGGCTCAGGGGGGACCTCATTGTTGTCTACAACTACCTGAAGAGAGGCTGTAGCCAGGTGGGGATTGGTCTCTTCTGCCAGACAACCAGCAGTAGAACAAGGGGACACAGTCTCAAGCTGTGCTGGGGGAAGTATAGGCTGGATGTTAGGAGGAAGTTGTTGGCAGAGAGAGTGATTGGCATTGGAATGGGCTGCCCAGGGAGGTGGTGGAGTCCCCATCTCTGGAGGTGATGAAGAAATGACTAGATGAGGCACTTGGTGCCATGGTCTAGTTGACTGGCTAGTGCTGGGTGCTAGGTTGGACTGGATGATCTTGGAGATCTCTTCCAACCCAGATGAATCTATGATTCTGTGAATCCACATTTTGTACTAACATTGGGTTGTGCACTCCTGTAGGTACCTAATGTTGTAAATCAAATTGTAGTGTCCCATCTGTCCTAGAGGCAGGGAATTAACATGGCTGAGGCAGGAAATATTAAAAAAATGAATTATTTTATTTTCCTGGAACCCCACCCCCCAAAAGTAAATATAAAGTTTATTAGCAAATTCAGTTTGATCGGGAATATCTTAAAAAAAATTATATTATAGATAAATTTAGGTATTTAGGTAGTCAGGAAATGGAAAAGGCTAAGCTATAAACACAGCTTTACCCCACTATTGATCAGGCTGAGCAGAAGATTAAGGGAGCAGCTTACTCAGGGAGGTGAGATAGGCATTCCTGGTTCTTAAGGAGAGAGAGGTGATGTTGCTGGATAGCATCTTGTTGCTGTAGCTATCTGGCTTCTGAAACTGGGGCAAAGTTCACAGAGCTGTACTTGGTGATGCTGACAACTTGCCTGTGGGTAGTTTTGAGTGCTTTTAGGAGTGCTTGATAGAAGACTGACATGCCCTAAGAGTGTCTGGCTACCCAAGGACTGACTTTCTTTTCTTTCTCTCTTCCTTCTTTTCTTTTCTTTTCTTTTCTTTTCTTTTCTTTTCTTTTCTTTTCTTTTCTTTTCTTTTCTTTTCTTTTCTTTTCTTTTCTTTTCTTTTCTTTTCTTTTCTTTTCTTTTCTTTTCTTTTCTTTTCTTTTCTTTTCTTTTCTTTTCTTTTCTTTTCTTTTCTTTTCTTTTCTTTTCTTTTCTTTTCTTTTCTTCTCTTCTCTTCTCTTCTCTTCTCTTCTCTTCTCTTCTCTTCTCTTCTCTTCTCTTCTCTTCTCCCTTCCTCCCTTCCTCCCTTCCTCCCTTCCTCCCTTCCTCCCTTCCTCCCTTCCTCCCTTCCTCCCTTCCTCCCTTCCTCCCTTCCTCCCTTCCTCCCTTCCTCCCTTCCTCCCTTCCTCCCTTCCTCCCTTCCTCCCTTCCTCCCTTCCTCCCTTCCTCCCTTCCTCCCTTCCTCCCTTCCTCCCTTCCTCCCTTCCTCCCTTCCTCCCTTCCTCCCTTCCTCCCTTCCTCCCTTCCTCCCTTCCTCCCTTCCTCCCTTCCTCCCTTCCTCCCTTCCTCCCTTCCTCCCTTCCTCCCTTCCTCCCTTCCTCCCTTCCTCCCTTCCTCCCTTCCTCCCTTCCTCCCTTCCTCCCTTCCTCCCTTCCTCCCTTCCTCCCTTCCTCCCTTCCTCCCTTCCTCCCTTCCTCCCTTCCTCCCTTCCTCCCTTCCTCCCTTCCTCCCTTCCTCCCTTCCTCCCTTCCTCCCTTCCTCCCTTCCTCCCTTCCTCCCTTCCTCCCTTCCTCCCTTCCTCCCTTCCTCCCTTCCTTCCCCTTCCTGAGTTAGCTTGAGTTCCTACATCAAGAAGCATACAAGGGTTATAATTGCATTAGTTTGTGGAGAAACAGAAAAGAAACCATGCTTGTGAAATCAGACACTCTGGGATGCACGAACAGCATGCCATGTTACCTCAGGTATGACAGCCAGTTGTGCAGTGGAATCTCGAACAGAGACCTGTAACGCAAGCGCCTGTCTCCACCAACTTCCCAGCTACACTGGTTCCCAATGGTGTCTCGCTGCTAATGATGACAGCTCTGCAGCCAGCCGCAGTGTCTGTGCTGTAATGTGACATGTCGTGTCACCGCCTTCCTTCTGATGTGAACTGACAACTCCTTGCAACTTGACAATGTTGTTGTTTGTTTGCAGCGGCGGCTGCAGTAGGGTAGAGCAAAGGGGAGGGAGGAGGATGCTGAAGAAGAGGTTGTTTTTCCCACTGGCTCAAATGCCAAATCAAGCTTTGCTGGGAATGTGTTATCTCAGTCCTAAGGCAACCTGCATCTAGTTTATTCTGCTGTCATGAGTGACCAGCACAGAATCAATTACACAAGCCTTGCAAAGAAGATAAACAATTTAGATTGTCCAGAGAGATGTGTCTGCAATGTGTGATGGCAGTCGCTTCCCATCAGTGTTGCTGGCTCTCTGTGAAAATAGTCAAACCTGATTTATTGGTGATGATGAGTTAGAAATGTCAGGTCTGATCCTCTTTGAGTTCCCATGAGGGCCAGTTGAAGCTGTAGGCATTCAATCCTTATACTTTTGGTGCTTTATATTCAATGCCTGCATCTAGTTTTGGCTTCCTGGTTTTACATCAAATGATTGAGGGACTTTATGTTTTTTAAGGGCTTTCATTTCTGGGGGCTGTAAGTGGGGCTGCTTAGACTTACCCATTTTTGCAGGACCTGGAGCATACACATTACCACTGTGAGTAGGGAGTTATCTCCTGGGCCTTGTATGAAGCCTTTGCTCAATATAAGAAAGATGAGTATTCCTGGACTCCTTCATTGAATTAAATATTAAGAGGTGCCCAAATCCAATAGCTGAACTCTAGGGATTTTCACCCCTATTACAGATACAAATATTTATAAGGCTTCATTTCAGAGAAAATCATTTCATTGTAGATGCTTTAGAAGACAGCCTTTTACTTGTGATAGATGATGTTGAGGTGTTTGATGTCCTCTTTGGTTCAGCCTTTGCTAGCAGGGATTGTGCTCAGAAATTCCAGGTCCCTGTTACTCTTACAAGGAACGACATATTAGTCAATTCAATTCAAGAGAGATGTTGAGATGCTGGAATGTGTCGAGAGAAGGGTGACAAAGCTGGTGAGAGGCCTGGAACACAGCCCTGTGAGGAGAGGCTGAGGGAGCTGGGGGTGTGCAGCCTGGAGAAGAGGAGGCTCAGGGGTGACCTTATTGCTGTCTACAACTCCCTGAAGGGAGGCTGTAGCCAGGTGGGGGTTGGCCTCTTCTCAGAGGTAACCAACAGTAGAACAGGGGACACAGACTGAAGTTGTGCCCAGAACTGGACAGAGCACTCAAGGTGTGGCCTGACCAGTGCTGAGTACAGGGGAAGAATAACCTCCCTTGTCCTACTGGCCACACTGTTCCTGATACAGGCCAGGATGCCATTGGCTCTCTTGGCCACCTGAGCACACTGCTGGCTCATCTTCAGCTACTACCTACCACTACCCCCAGATCCCTCTCTGCCTGGCTGCTCTCCAGCCACTCTGTCCCCAGCCTGTAGTGCTGCTTGGGGCTGTTGTGGCCAAAGTGTAGAACCCTGCACTTGGCCTTCTTAAATCTCATCCCATTGGCCTCTGCCCACCCATCCAGCCTGGCAAGGTCCCTCTGCAGGGCTCTTCTACTTTCCAACAGCTCCACACCTGCTCCTAGCTCGGTGTCATCTGCCAACTTACTGATGCTGGACTCAATCTCCTGGTCCAGATCATCAGTAAAATATTGAACATGCCTGGGCCCAGCACTGATCCTTGGGGCACACCACTAGTGACAGCTGCCAACTGGATGTGGCACCAAGGGTTTTATTTTTAATTATATGCAAAGGAACTGTTGCCACGTGGCTATCCTGGAACAGCTGAGATTGCATGCTCATGGTATTTGTATTAAATATCTTTAGTGTGCAAGGAATGTGGAAAATATTAGCAGAATTTGGTTTATAGTTGAAAGAGGGTCCTGCTAAGGCCAGAATCATCTAAAATATACCACTGCAGCCAGTGCTAACACCTTGGATTGTTGAGACTGATTGCTGCAGCCACATTGAGCTCTATTTTGCCATCCAGTCTATTAATTACTATGTGTATTGCATTCAAACCAGAATGTGAAAGCAGTCAGTTCGTTTTCCTAGTTTCATCTCTATCTTTCACCAGGCACTTTAGTACAATGAATCCTTTCTGGGCAGCCACACACAATAGGAAGCAGAGAGTCAGAAATAGTCAGCCATCCTTGAATAATACCCTTCAGGCAGCTTCCTTAGCTTGTAAAAAAGAAGATCAAGAGGCAATTTGATTACGGTGCTTTTGCAGGGAAACAAAACCAGACGCAGTCTTTTCATCCTAGCAGTGGAAGTCAGAACAAGGACAAATAAATGTAAGTTAAATCCAGACATATCTAGGCATACAAGGAGGCCCAGGCACGTGAGGTATATGTGCAGGTGCTCCTGCTGCCAGGATTCTTTCATTGTGAAGACCCTCGAGGCAGGGCTGGTGCTGTTCTGGAAGTGATGCTTTAGTCCAACCAAAGTTGGGGTTCAGCTGAAGTTCTGCAGCCTGTCACAGCAGTCAGACTTGCTGACTGATTTAGGCCCTCATTAAATTTAATGGCTCCTGGAGAAGTAATAAAGGCTGGAGACTTTTCCAACACATGGAAAAGAAATATGTAAAACATTTATAAGCAGATATATTTAAATACCTGTGAAATTTGTTCTTTTGGTATTAGTTATTGCCTAAGTCTCTTTAGCCAGCTTGCCTCTGCAGCTGTTTCATATGGAAGCTGGGATAACAGTGCTCTGTACCTGGAAGGGAGAAATTTTCCATTTAATATCATCTGTCCAGGTCTCTTGGCTTGCATGAAGAGCTGTCTAATTGAAGTTATTCATTCATTTGTTCCTTCATTCATTCATGTGAATCAATCCAGGATTGTCTGCATGACCTAGGATCTTTGGTTGGGCACCAGATGGGGTATCAGAGGCTGGTGCCTTGCAGCAATGCTAGTTTAGGTTACAAAAGGCATTTAATCTGAGGTGATAGTTTGGACCAAGACTTTCATGGCATGAAAATAGTTGGACTGGGCTGTTCTCAGACCCAGGTTTCATTTGGGTACCCTCCTATACTTTATGTACCACAGGTACAGGTGGCCAGTGCCAGAATGAGAGGACACAGCCTCAGGCTGCGCCAGGGGAAATTTAGGCTGGAGGTGAGGAGAAAGTTCTTCACTGAGAGAGTCATTGGACACTGGAATGGGCTGCCCGGGGAGGTGGTGGAGTCGCCGTCCCTGGGGCAGTTCAAGGCAAGGTTGGACGTGGCACTTGGTGCCATGGTCTAGCCTTGAGCTCTGTGGTAAAGAGTTGGACTTGATGATCTGTGAGGTCTCTTCCAACCCTGATGATACTGTGATACTGTGATACAGCTTCAAAACCTTTGTCCAAATCCCAGTGTTTCCAGAGCTTTTGAGAGAGAGAGCAGCAAAAGGTGTTTTCTCCATTGCTTTGTGTAACTCAGCAAAAGCTTCAGGGAGAGCATAGGTTCTGGGCATATGTTGCATATTTTAACTCTCTGGCCACATCTTCTTTGCTCTACCTTCTCCTATCCCCCTTCCATATCTATCAGCAGCTCCTGCTAGGGAACTGTGGGTCTCAATACACTCGCGAATGCTTTGTCTGATTTTACCTGATGCCTTGTGTCTTTGTCTTTCCTTGCTTCCCACCCAGTAATCTTTCTTTTACTGTCTCTTCATCTCCCTTTTGTCTGCTTTACTTTTCTCTTTTCTAAGCACGTTTATAATGCCTCAGCACCAGGCGCTCGCCTGAATTGTCTCCTGTGTGGCATTCCCCAGGATGTCTAAGGGATGCTTTAAAAACCTTATCTTAGCTTCGTGCTGCTGTTTAATAAATTATAGGGATAATTGGTTTTTCAGAGTTCACATCTACAAAATATTACATCAGGGATGTAACTGTATCTTTCTTAGCCATTTGTCACTCAGAAACACTTCATATAAAGCACTGAAATAAATGTTTTAGGAGCGTTTGGATAACAAATGTAAGACAAAGCTTTTATTGCTGATTCCTGCTCTAAGCATTCCCTGTAGGAATCAGTATTTAGAGGCTTGTTAAACAACTTGAAAGACTCCTGAATAGTCCCTGGGGTTTTGTATTGCCCATGTCTCGCAGCAGTGGAGTCATCTGGTCCCTGTATGGTTGATAGTACAATTCCACTCATACTTCCTTCTTCAGGGTGTGTGTATCCCAGTAACCACAGTTGGCACCATGAAACCCTGGGTTTGTTTTGGGCTGGAATGTGAAATGGGAACTGCCTTGAGAAACATGACAATTGAGAAGATTGAGAGTGTATTGGGGGCTTAGAGAGACAGTCTCCAGTGCAGCCCAGACCAGAAGCTCTACAAGGTTTAAGCTTTTCATCATAGGTCAATACACAAAGAGAGACTACATCCTTCCCCACAGATGGTTTATATCAGGAGTATGGGCATGGTGTCCTGTGTAGCATCCTCACTGAGCCTGCTGTGGGCTTTTTTTGCCCTGTCTCTTATTGTATCTGTAGATATATCCAGTCTGCACATGTTTCCTGCCCAAATGTATCCATACCTCTGATTCATTTCACCCTCCCTTTCCTTCCTCAGGTGCATCTGAAATGGAGCCACTAAAACAAGTGGACCTATTTTGCCTGCCTTCCTGAGAGAGACCCTCTCCCAAAAGTCATTAGGGAAGGTATCTCCCTAAGAGAGGGAGGTCTGGTGTGCAGCACTGAAGGACATTGCTTGATTGGTGACCTGGGGTCTTGTACTCTTTCCTAGATACAGAGGGAAGACATACAGGGCAACCGTTAAGATTGTGCGGACATCAGATCAGGTAGCAGATTTCTGCAGAAGAGTCTGTGCAAAGTTGGAGTGCTGCCCCAACTTGTTCAGTCCTGTGCTGGTGGCTGAGGTCTGCCCAGAGAACTGCTCCATTCACACTAAAACCAAGTACAGTGAGTATTGGCTAAAATGGTTCTTGTTGCTAGCTGGGAATCAAAGCAGTGGGGGAGAGTGTCTGAGATAGTGAAGAGCTTGAGTTGTGTAATACATTAATAATGAGTAGGATTCATCTCATCTAACAGTAGTTATTTAATCTTGACTAGGCCACCACCCAGGGAATAAAAATCTCCAGAAAACTGTCCATCTTGCTCCATCCTGATACATGTATTTGAAAGTCTTGCTTGAGTTTTCCTCATACATAAAATAATGATTCTGTTAATATAAGGAGAGCACAAAAGGAATCAGCAGTGGCCACCTGAGATTTAAACTGCTGCCTCTGAGACAGCTTCATTACATGAGATGAATCCTGTCCTACTCAGCAAAACATTTCAGGTGTATGCACCAGCACAGGCCAGTGTTGTGATGCTGAGGTGTTGGAAGCAGTTTTTCTGCTCAGGATGTTAAGGATGTTCCTTAGGCATATGTTCAATGCTTCTTCTTGTCAACATGACTGATAATAATTGGTTCTTAAACAACAGGAAAGTGGAAGTGAGTGCTGAAAATTTTCCACAAGGTTGCAAAAAAACCATGATGCTGTTAGGTCCATGGTTGGATTTGAGGATCTTAGAAGTCTTTTCCAACCCAAACAATTCCATGCTTTTATGCTTCTTAGCCAGTATCATTGATTGAGATCAATTAGCTCCTGTTTGAGACCAGAGTAGAAGAAATGGGCTCAGGGAGTTGTTCAATTCACTGAATATATGGGTTTCAGTAGAAGTCTACAAGTGAGCTAGACTCCTAGCTCCCACTGGCAGCAGATGGAGAGCTAGAGGAGTACAGCTAGGGGAGCTTCAGCTGAGTTTGTCTCATCTGAGTGCTGTTGGCTGCATGTGGCTGGACGAATTGCTCCTCAAAACTCTTATGAGCTTGATGAAAGGCTCAGTTCCATTATGAACTTTGCCAAGTTCCATTTTCATTGTCCTGAGATATGCTAGCTGGTGAAAGGGCAGTGTATTTGTCAGCCCTAGAGAATGCTGTAGAGCACCTCAGAAGGCATCTGTCACAAGTGCCTAATGTAAGGTCAGAGGATTCTCACATGCTTGGTTTCAACTTGGGCCATGGAATAGCTGAAGGTTATAAAAAGTCACTCCTTTCTACACTGAACAAACAACATAGTTCAGGATAGCTGAGCCCTCTCCACTCTGTGCTGGAAACATTCCCAAATGCAAGTTCCCAAATGCACCTAAGACTGCCAACTCATGCAGAAGTGCATCGGATCAAATCCGAACCCTGTTGACTCCTCTTCCTTCAAGTCACTGCTTGATTTAGCGGAATCTTTTCTTAAGTACATATTGTGAGGTTAAATTATTAACTTCCCACTTGTAACCAATAAATGTGCTTACAAAAGAGCTGTAACACTCTCTCCTAGTCCAAGATGACATCTTTTATTTACGCTGTTTTTCCCAACTCAATCTATTTTTAAGTTCCTTGTGAAAGTGCACCTAGAGTGCGGTACTGAATCAGTAGCAAGCAGCAAGCCCAAGTTTCCTTCTCTTGGTGGTTAAAGTTTTTGATGGGTATTTTGCTTCATTTCTCTAGCTTATTATTATGGGAAGAGGAAAAAAATCATTAAGCCACCAATTGGGGAAAATAACAACATGAAAAGTGGACATGTCAAGCCAGCCAGACGCAGAAAAAGGCGGAAATCAATCTTTGTGCAGAAGAAAAGGAGGTCATCAGCTGTCGACTTGAATGCTGCAGGCTCTGCAGAGGTGTGTGTTGCACTGGGATAAATCAACCAAAGCCCCTTGGTGCTTTTCTTCCCCTGCATCTGTATCTCCCTTTTGAGGGACTCCTCAAAAAACCTCAACACTTCATTTTGTATTTTGAAATCCTTCTTGCTACGCCGTTCTTCCAGGGTCAAAATGGTTTTATGGGGACACTTTAGGCACTTTCTACCCTTGTCCATTCTAGAGTTAACAAATAGAGTTTTTGCTCCCACTTCATAGTCCTCGCTAGTTAACTTGTCTATTATTATATCTTTGTTTCCTTCTCCTTCCCTACAAACCTTTATGGAGATGAGCCTGTTAGATGCTTTGCACAGAGATCTGTGATCCATATCTAAGGTCTCCAAACTTTATAATAAAGAACTCATGGGCCATTGTGATTTCAAGGGCTTTTATTTTTTTCACTAACCATTTGTCATATTTCTGGTTCACATCATCGAGCAACAGAAGGTCTAGAAGCTTTAGAGCACAAGCAAATGATTTGTGTCCCAGAGGGTGAAATTCTTTACTGTGAGAGCGGTGAGGTGCTGGAATCGGTTGCCTGGAGAAGCTGTAGATGCCCCACTTTTGGAAGTGTTCAGGGACAGGTTGGATGGAGTATTGAGCAACCTAGTCTAGTGCAAAAGATGTCCCTGTCCATGTCAAGGGGTTTGGAACTAGATGATCTTTAAAGTGCCTTCCAACTCAAACCATTCTGTGATTCTATGTAAAGCATATTTGAGGCTTCAATCTTTCCAGTATGCTGTATGACAAGATCCCAGCTTCAGCAATGATTTATGTCCAAATACAACCTGGAGCAGACTTTGTATTTTTTTACAGAATCACAGAATATTAGGGGTTATGAGGGACCCACAGAATGTTAGGGGTTGGAAGGGACCTCGAAAAATCATCTAGTCCAACCCCCCAGCCAGAGCAATAACCCCTATACCAGATCACACAGGAATACATCCAGGTGGATTTTGAATAGGAGATTCCACAGTCCCCTGGGCAACCTGTTCCAGTGTTCCCTCACTGTGAAAACAATTTCCTCATGTTTACATGGAAGTTCCTATGCCTCAACTTCCACCCATTGCCCCTTGTCCTTTTGCTGGGCATCACCAAGCAGAGCCTGGTTCCATCCTCCTGGCACTCACCCTGTACATATTTATAAACATTGATGAGGTCATAGAATCATGGAATCAACCAGGTTGGAAGAGACCTCCAAGATCATCCAGTCCAACCTATCACCCAGCCCCATCCAGTCAACTAGACCATAGCACTAAGTGCCTCATCCAGTCTTTTCTTGAAGACCTCCAGGGACGGTGCCTCCACCACCTCCTTGGGCAGCCCATTCCAATGAGCAATCACCTCTTAGGCTCCTGTTCTCTAAGTTAAGGATCCCCAGCTTCCTCAGTCTCTCCTTGTATGAATGTTCCATTCCCTTAATCATCTTGTGGCTCTGCACTGAACTCTCTCAAGCAGTTGTCTATCCTTGAATTGAAGAGTCCAGAACTGGACACAGTACTTCAGATGCAGCCTCACCAGGACAGAGCAGAGAGGGAGGGGAACCTCTCTGGTCTTACTAACCACAGCCCTTCTAATACACTGCAGAATGGCATTGGCCTTTTTGGCCACAGGTGCACACTACTGGCTCACAGTCAACCTTCCATGCACTAGCACTTCTAGGTCCTTTCCTCCTTCACTTATCTACAGCACATCAGACTCCAACTACCTGGGATTTTTCTTTCCCAGATGCAAGACTCTACACTTGCCCTTATTGAACTTCATTACATTTCTCCCTGCTCAACTCTGCAGCCTGTCTTAAGTCTCACTGAATGGCAGCACAGCCCTCTGCTGTATCAGCCACTCCACACAGTTTGGTGTTATCAGCAGATTTCCTGACAGTGCACTCCATGCCCTCATCCAGGTCACTGATGAATATATTGAATAGTACTGATCCCAGTACTGACCCTTGAGGGACTCCACTAGATAAAGACCTCCAACTAGATTCTGTCCCATTACCACAACTCTCTGACTTCTTTCCTTCAACCAATTCACAATCCACCTCAATACCCACATGGTTCTATGTGGACCATTCCCAGGTAGTTTTCCCACGACAGCAGTAACAAAGTTCACATGTGGTTTCCCTTTCTCAACTGAGTTCCAGTGATTGCCACTTTGTTCAGTGTGAAATAAAACTGATTTACCTAAATTCCTTTCCCTTCAGCTGGAGGGGAATGTTTTAGTCAGTTTTCAGTTGATTGCTTGTATCTTCATGACTTAATCTTGGGCTTCTGCTTCATTTCCTTAGATTATATTTGCTTCAAAGGCATTCAAACTAATATTGAGCTTAAATCAACCATTAGTCAAGTTTCTCAGCCTTCCAGCCAATATAACCAACTTTGTCTAAAATTGGTCTTTAACTCAAGACCTAAGCATATGGCTTGGATGCTTGCTCACACTTTGGAGCTAAGCTGTTGAAGCTGTTTGGGCCACTTCTACATATGTAAAGTTCATAATACAGAGTTTCCATCAGTTACAGTCTGCTTGTGAACTCTTGTGTGGTATAACATCCTTTAAATGGAAACTTGTGCTCCACCTTTAGCAGCTAGGTGTTGGGCTGCAAGCAAGGAAATCTGGGTGAAATCCTCTGCCCTAGGTTTTGTAGAAGTCTTCCCTAAAAAAAATCAAATAGTAGGATGAACTTGTGGATTTGATCTTTTTTTTATAAGGACACCAACATTTCCTTCCTCTAAATACTGGTCACACTCGTGGCTATTTGAAGCAAGGTGAACGTTTAAGTCCCAGACCATTTCTGATTTCATTTCAACTCCAGCAACCTGAGTTTCATTTTATCCTTTCAGAATTTTCCATTTCCCCTACTCATGCACATCTACAGTGCCACAAGGTTTGAGATGCAATCCCAGCAGAGGAGCATTTCCTGCCAAATAAGTTATTGCCATTGACCTTTAGTTAGAAACAGAAAAAGGATTTGCCCACAGTGTCTTTTATTCTACTGCATTTTGTAACAAATCAAAATCGAGGGCTAACCCACTTAGCACTGTAATGAAAATGGGATAATTTGGTTAAAATAAATGTTACCCTGGACTGACATGGGCACAGGTCTGCAGTTTGACCTGGTGCCTTTCGATTTGCTGCTGTATTAATCTCCGAGCTTGGATGCTGTTTCCTTGATGGTCCTCGTGCAGGAGAGTGAAGACGATGAGCCGGATGCGATGGAGGATGAGACAGGAAGCGAAGAAACCAGCTCAGAGCTCCGGGATGACCAGACAGATACTTCTTCTGCCGAGGTCCCCTCCACCAGGCCTCGGAGGGCAGTCACTTTGAGGAGCAGCACTGAGTCTGACAGACCTCCTCCCGCAGAGAGAGCCCGACGGAGCCGGAGACCACAGCCCCACTCCTACAGTGAGGTGGAGAAGTGTGTGCAAGTCAAGGAAGTGAGTATGTCCTTGTCTTGGTTCTAGCTTAAATTTCCCAGAGACTCAAACATACTTAATAGAACCAATAACAATTTATAAGATGCCTTTCCCTCTCCTCCTCCTTTTTCAAAGAAGAGGAATGAGATGTAGAGAGGAAAAGGTAAACCACACCCAAGTAAATAGTCTCACTTTGATTTGGAAGTTAAAAGAGAAAACTTTAACAATAAATAAAAGGTGTTTGAGGCAGGGAATAAGTGCCATTGGAATGGGCTGCCCAGGGGAGTGGTGGAGTCCCCATCCCTGGAGGTGTTGAAGTCTGGATGAGGCACTTAGTGCCATGGTCTAGTTGATTGTCTAGGGCTGGGTGCTAGGTTGGCCTGGATGATCTTGGAGGTCTCTTCCAACCTGGTTGATTCTATGATTCTAGGGGAGTTACAAAGAGGTATAGGGAAGGAGAAACAAGACACAATATATATATATATTTCATAGAATCATAGAATCAACCAGGTTGGAAGAGATCTCCAAGATCATCCATATATATATATATGCACAAGCAGATTGGTTTTGTCCGCCACATGGTAAAACAAAGAGCATCAGGAACAGGAGGGTGATGCTGTCAAGCAGGGAGGCAGGGCAAGAGAGAATGAAACAGGAAGATGGTCTGTTTTTATAGGGGGCTAGGCAGGAAATGGGAGCAAGCTAAACACTACACCTGGAATAATGTTCAGGCCCACCCCCGGGGATGAGTCAGGAGGACCTGGGGTCAGGGTCAAGACCACTTTCCCAGGAGGGTTAACCCTTTACAGTCCTGCTGTCACTTCTGATTGATAGCAGCCTTCTTCCTAAATTAACCTTCAGTGCCAAGCCTTTCTCATCTGAGGAGAGCATCCCTACACTGGTTCTCCATACAAGGTAGTTTTCTTTATGAGAGCTTTTGGCTTTTTTTGTTATTGTTGTAGGAAATTAAGCAAGAAGAGGAAGAGAAGCTCATTCTGGACAGTAATCCCCTGGAGTGGACCGTGACTGATGTTGTGAGGTTTATTAAACTGACTGACTGTGCACCCCTTGCCAAAATATTTCAGGAGCAGGTAGAGGTCTTCATGTGACTCTTCTCTTTTGTGTCTTTGGTATTTATTCACATCACAAAAAAATAAGAGCAGTGCTTACCACCTTGATAGCTGGGCCTGGGACTTTGACAAGGAAATTATGATCAGACTTTATATTCCCTCAGGCCAAGCTATAGCACAAACTCTGGCAAGACATGAAAACCATTGGAAACTTGAATCAAAGCCTTGCCAGATCCTTGGAGAGACCAGAAACACCTCAGCCAGAGTGCTTGTGAAAAGCAGGAAGTTGAGACCTTTCTTGTTCACGCCAAGGTCCATGGCACCATTGTGGTGTCACACAGGCACCAGAGTGTAACAACAGATAGTGGTTCTTTGGACCTAGCAAGATGCCTTTATGGACCACATGGGTCCCATTGGCCTGGAAAGCAGAAAACTGCTGCTTGGAGCTAAAATCAGCTGCCTGACTGTTGTTATTAACACCTAGAGGCTTTGACGATGTAGATATCTATTTCCCATTTACACTTCTCTGAAAATCTGTCAGTTAAGCCCTTGAATCTCCTAATTTTGAAAGATGGCAAACATCTCTCTGTTGAGCAGATAGGAACAAAAGCCAAGACTCTTCATGTGAGCATGTAAAATTTATCTAGAAAAAGCCATTCCTTGGCTGATGAGTAACAGCTGCTGTTGAAAGTAAAGGGCAGTGCTAAGAAATCATAGTTAGAAAGAAGCAAGTGTGGTTAATTAGGTCATTGCCAATGGCAGTCAGTGGTATGGCCAGCTGCACATTGAGCTATCTCTGATTCTTCACCATGAATAACTCTGTGTCCAAGTCCAGCTGCTTTGACTGGGAGAAGTTGAGGTGTGAGCCTAGAGCAAGGCTGAAACACTCTGTAGCAGGATGCTGTAGTCAGCCACGTTGCAGCGTGCTCCGATCGTTTGTTAATCAGCTTGGAATGGTGCCTGGGCTGGAAAGCCAACCCTGTCTCTCCTCTGCCAGAGAGTTTTATGGGAAGTTTAATCAAACACAGATGACTGGAGCTTTTCCTTGTGATTTGCATGGAAGATTTGCTTCAATGGGCCATGCTGTCCAGCTTCAGTGGAGGAAGAACTTAAGTCGTGGGCAGTCCTGATCAAAGCAGTGGTTAAAGTGTCCAAATCCTCCTTGTGTTTAATGCTACTTTATCAGGGCTGTCCTGGGGAGTTTTTGTTGCCTGTGAGTTACAGTGTTTTTTCTGCACTTAGACTGATCCTTTCTAAGGAGTAAAAAGCAGTTTTGTAGCCTACTTAACTGCTGCTCAGTCCATTAAAGAACAAAGGGGACTTGAGCTCTTCATTAAGAAGAAGATTGTAAAGCCAATGGAAATCCCTGCCAAAATGGCTTTTGTCTAAGATGCTCATTCCTGGAGTTTGGTTCATAGATATATGACCTCTAGAGGTCCACACAGGTCTGTGATTCTGAAACATTTGAGATTGTAATGGCTCCATGTCGTCCAGGCCCCTCTGTCTTGCAGCTTAAGTGGAACAAGGCAGGTTCTGAGTAGATCAGGAGACATACCATGGAGCAAAGCAGACATAAACCTGTGCTGAGAAAATCATAGGCCAAAACAGGTGAGGAAAGATCTGATTTGGCAGTGAGGCCAGCATCAGTTTCTCCATTCAGCTCCCTCCTTTGTCTTCTAGTGTGCTCTCTGCAGCCTGCCTCGTGTTTGGGTTCTTCAGTCATAAAATGAGACTGATCAAATCTCTGTGGCCCCTGCAGAGTTCATTTAGAAGGTGATCCTGCATTTCAGCAGATGGGAAGCTATTCCTAAACTGGGTACAATGTGAGAGCCTGTGGACACACTAGACACCTTCTGGAAAAGCATGACATGTCCCAGAGAAAGGAGGCTGGGCAGTATCAAAATGGGAGAAAAGGGAGAAAGAGAACAAACCCACATTTAATTCTGAGGCAAACTTCCTTTCTTGCTTCTCCAGACCCAGTTATGCTTTCTACCCTCCAGAATCCAGAAGCAAAACCATTTTCCTTGTCTTTCTCTTCCCTAGGACATTGATGGCCAAGCCCTTCTACTGCTGACACTGCCTACAGTGCAAGAGTGCATGGAGCTGAAGCTTGGTCCAGCTATCAAACTGTGTCACCAGATTGAGAGAGTAAAAGTTGCTTTCTATGCACAATATGCCAACTGACTGCACTTCTCCATTTCTTTCTGTCCTCCTCCTTGCTTCCTCTTTTTTCTAACAGTTCGACTTAAAGGGTTTTGTTTCCTCTATCTGCTTTCCTTTCCAAGGACACATGAAATTGGAAGCACTGGGAATTCATCTGTAGGGAAGAAAACAAAAACCCAAACACCAAAAAAAACCCAAAGCAAAATGAAAAACAAACCCATGAGAGACAACTAGCAACAAGTGGAACTAATTGTTCTATACTCATGAAGCACACCAAAAGACTGCCAGCATCTCTCGTCGTGAGCTTCTCCAACCTGTTGTACAGTGGTGCAAGGCCAGCATGAATCAGATGGTTTCTTGTTCATTTAAACAGAGCTACTGATGGCAGGCACATTGCCAAGGAGAAAATTCAGACATTTGCAGGTGATGATGTTGAGGTATTGGAACATGTCCAGAGAAGGGCAATGAAGCTGGTGAGAGGCCTGGAGCACAGCCCTGTAAGGAGAGGCTGAGGGAGCTGGGGATGTGCAGCCTGGAGAAGAGGAGGCTCAGGGGGGACCTCATTGCTGTCCACAACTACCTGAAGGGTGGGGTTGATCTCTTCTGCCAGGCAACCAGCAACAGAACAAGGGGACACAGTCTCAAGTTGTGCTTGGGGGAGGTCTAGGCTGGATGTTAGGAGGAAGTTGTTGGCAGAGAGAGTGATTGGCATTGGAATGGGCTGCCCAGGGAGGTGGTGGAGTTGCTACCCCTGGAAGTGTTGAAGCAAAGCCTGGCTGAGGCACTTAGTGTCATGGTCTGGTTGATTGTCTAGGGCTGGGTGCTAGGTTGGCCTGGTCCACCTTGGGGGTCTCTTCCAACCTGGTTGATTCTATGATGGCTTGTCTAGGCCAGTTTCTGAACATGAACATTTCTTTAAACCTACTCTGTCCCACTTCTTCATATTGAAATGGAAGTCATCATCATTTCTAGTGTTACCTGGGGTTCACTGCAAAGTCTGATCTTAGTGTTCACCAGGGCTTTTTAATCCCTTCTCTCCAGTCTTACAAAAGGCGAAAGTGTCAGATGAGTCATGTGCTGTTCATTACACCCAAGTGATTTATGAAGGAAAACTCAACTCATGGTTTCTATATAGCATCAGACAAAGCTACAGTGAACTGATGGGAGTGGGCCCCTCAATTTAAGAAAGATGTTGAGGTGCTTGAACATGTCCAGAGAAAGGCAACAAGGCTGGTGAGGGGTCTGGAACACAGCCCTGTGAGGAGAGGCTAAGGGAGCTGGGGGTGTGCAGCCTGCAGAAGAGGAGGCTCAGGGCTGACCTCATTGCTGTCTACAACTGCCTGAAAGGAGGTTGTAGCCAGGCAAGGGTCAGTCTCTTCTCCCAGGCACCCAGTGACAGAGCAAAGGGACACAGTCTCAAACTGCATCAGGGCAGGTGTAGGCTGGCTATTAGGAAGAAGTTCTTTGCTGAAAGGGTGATTGCCCATTGGAATGAGCTGCTTGGGGAGGTGGCGGAGTCACCCCCCTGGAAGTGTTTAATAGGAGGCTGGATGAGGCACTTAGTCCCATGGTTTAGTTAATTAGAAGGGCTAGGTGATAGGTTGGACTTGATGATCCCAGAGGTCTTTTCCAACCTGATTAATTCTGTGATTCTGTGAGTGCAACAAGACCTCGTGCTCAGTAACACATCACAAGCACAGTGAGGTGCATGGCTCTCTGGTGGGATCTGTACAGTACTTCATTTTTGTGCAGGAACATGCATGAAAACTACTAGAGTCAAGCCCATCCTCCTAAATCCAAGCCACTTGAAAGACCTGACTTTGAGTCCTACAGAGTGGAAAAATACCAGACTCATTCAGTTTTAATAATGAGGCTGAATGCTGTTTCCATTTGCATCTCCATGAATATATTGCTGAGTGGGAATGTAAAGCATCAGTCTTTTCAGGCTGTGTGAGCCATGATGCTTTAGACTAGATGATCCAGCCCAACACAGTCTATATCTAGTCAGCAGATAGTCCCAGTGGTGCTGTGACTATTGAAACTAGGGACTTGCTTCGTGCCAAGCACGGTAAGCACCAGAGAGGATGGAGAAATGGGTTGGACACTTTGGGTTTGCCTCAGTTGTGGTTTTAAGGTAATTATTTCCCATTATTTCCCACCAGCCTCATGTGCTGAGCCTGGATTTGCTGTAACTTGGAAGCTGGTGGCATAACAGTGATACAAAATTCTTCCAAAAAGGAGAATCAAATTGGGGCCAAGTCTGAATTTTGCTCTGACTTTAAGGTGCAAGTGAATCTCTCTCTCTTTCAAAACATGAATTGGGTGGGTCATGCAGAGTTTTAGCCTGATTTCATAGGAAGCCACAGGCTTCTGTTCCCAAACCATCAACAGACTCTTGTTTCCTGGCCTTGGGAACTTACCTTGGAAGTGGTACAGCTCTGTTACAGCAGTCTGATGCTGAAGCCCATTCAATGAAGACTTTCTCAAAGAGAAATTACATTTTTAGCCCTAAATCTGAAGTCAATGCTTGTGACTAGGTAACTCCCATCTCAAGCACATACTGTATGGTGACAGCAAACTTGGATCAGGTGATCCTGTTGACCACCTTGTTCTCTGAAGAACCTACCAACTGACACCAGGCTATAGCTGCTGCTTCCCCTTCATCAATTTCATCCTTAAGTCCATCAGGTTAAAGGGGGAAAGCCTCAGAGATAAATATTCTGGACTACATCTGAATCTTCCCTAGAACATGCTTTGGGCAGCAAGTATTGACTTAATCACTGGGCAATTTCTAGTCTCTCTTCCACTGAGTTCCCTGCTCTGCCACTGAGGAATGTGGCAGGCTTGGCCATATCCTGTCAACTCCTGGCACTTCATAAAAAAATTGCTGACATGGAAGAGCAGCAGGACTGGATCTGTTCTGAGCTGTTGTCTTGTGCTGAAGGTTGTCTCATCTGAGCTTTAATCATCTGAAGTGAAAAGCATCAAATGATTTTCTTTTGATTTTCAGAAGTGCAGGAACAGGGTCTTGCAGCAGTGCAGACATTAAAAAAACTTGAGGTTTAGACTGGATTTCCTACTACCAGTAGCAGTGGACCATGTCTGTGCAACTGATTTGATAACTCCTTTGGAGCCCTCTTAGAGCCCTCTGAAGATGTGTCTTCGTGTTTCACCTCTGAAGACAAAAGAATCGTGCCCAGCGAAATGAGAGCACAGCTGGGAAGAACAAGGAGGGTGCCTCTCCCAGCTCCTTCATGTTTCAGCTCAGTCCCTCCAATGGCTTGTACAATGTCTGCCAGCAGGGACATAGCTCCCAAGAGACTGCTGTCAGGAGAGATGGCATATGAGGACATTTCAAGGAAGGAAAGCAGGAAGGCACAGATCATTTACTTACCACATCCGTCTTCTTCTGAGCATCAGTTGTTGCTCTGACATTCTCAAGAGTTTCTGGCCACTGGCCTTTGTCAGAGATGTTTAACACTTCCTGGGACATGTTGCATAAACCTCATTGTTTTCTCCATCAACCTTGTAACTGTAGATATTCCTATGGCAGCTAACTACTCAAGGAGGTACAGTTGGGGAGTAGACTCTGAAAGCAACCAGCTGTGATGTTGGCCAACCAGGGGGTGGGTGAAGCATTGAGTGAAGCTCAATGGGAGTCTTTACTTGTTGTTCAGGGAAGTTAAATCATATTTAAAACTTAACAATTAAACAAACAAACAAACAAAAAGAGTTTTAATTTTATCATGTGCCAGCTTTTTATTTCCTCAGGTTTCTCTCTCCTTGTCATTTCTCTTTCAGTTTATCGTTCTTCAGTGCTGTCTCACCACTCTCTGACTTTTTGGAGGAGATGATAACCTGAAGTATTTTTTTATTTACCTTAGGTGGTAAAATGCTTTATTATTTTGTTTAGTCTGCAGGTTGGGAAGAAACAGGGGATTGGGCTGCTGTTGTCTGTTGCACTGATTGCCTTCCAGAAAAGCTGGAGCTGAACTTCTTAGACAATTTCTTAAGCGAATGGAAAATGGACAATGTGTAGATTAACTGGACAGTATGCTCAGGGTGTCACAGCATGAGCAGCAATCAGAAGCAACTCCTTAACTCTTGCCTCGACTTCATTTCAATTCTGGAATGTTAACAAGGCTAAAATGCATTTCAAAGGAGATGTTGGAAACCCAATCTTGCTAGGGTAGAATGTCACTGCACTTGGCAGTGTAGAAGTATAAGCCTGTGGAAGGTTTGATTCTTTTTTCCAACCTCAGTTCCAAGTTAAATTCAGAGCTGATCCAACTTGACAGATACATCAATGACACTGGTGAAGACACATCTTCTTCCCACCCTGTTCTGAACTTGGCAGCCAGGCCTGAAGTTTATTTTCTTGTCAGCTACAAAACGCTGCCATGGTGAAGTGCTGAATTCATGATTGTCCACGACCATTACCAAGGGCTGAGGAGCAACCCTGCTCTTGCTGTTGGATGCTGAACTTCAGTCCATTTACACAGGCCACTTTGCTCCCACAAGAAGGGTGTGCAGGCACATGTTATTGGTCACTTTTCAGACATGGGACCAAGAACGAGTATTTCTGGAGCGAAAGTACTGGATTAAAAAGCATGTGGGACTTCCTTATCTTCATATGAATTGAATTCTTTTGAGCTTCCTCTCAGTCAGATCTTTGCTCACCTCCCAGCCTTCAGTAAAGTCAGAAATCAGGACAAATGGTTACACAGCATGTCATCAGTGAAGCATCTCTCAGACGCATGTCCTAGCTGAGACGGTCTGGCCCACAGTGTCAGTGGTATTTCAGTGCCTCCCTGGATTTAGCAAGTTTCTCAGACACCTAAACCCCATCAAATATTTCACTTTGAGTAAACAACTAATTTGCCTTAAACTGGAAAGTCACCATTCGTTGTCTTTAACCTTCAACCTTTTGCAACTCCTCAGCCGTGCAGTGTGGAGGAAAACACCATCTCATCTCTCCAAACACAGCCCAGACACTGTTGGACTGCCACAATTGACATTTGATCACCTGAAAAGCCTACCTTAGCCTTTGCAGGACACAAAATTGGATTTGGCAGAGCTGCAGTGCCACCTCAATGTTTTAGAACCTCAGTACCATCAAGGGCACTTAGAATGCTTATCGCTGTTCTGGTGCAACATGTCTGGAAAACGATGAACTCAGACTGCTCCTCTCCCTTCCACATTCAAGTGCTGAAAGAGAAGAACATGCTGCAACTAAGCAGCCTTAAAACCAGCTTTATTACAGGTGGATAAATACAGTCTCAAGGGCTCCATTTTGGTGCTATGTCATGCTGTATTTTCCATTGCTTGGGATTACAAAACTGATTCTCTGCTCCAGGAGATGTTTTGTGCAATCAGCGATGTCTTAAGCATTAGGATTTGGGTTTTTTTTTTCTTGTGGCTGTAGACTTTTGAAGTCAAGAGACACTCAACAAATACTCTCCCCCCAAATCATGTGAGTTTTGGAGCAGTTTTATACAGTGTATTTATGTGAAAACTCTTTCCAAACGTGAGTGCATGTGTGTTTTCTCCTCAGTAATACTCCTCATCCCATCAGCTGATCCAGAACTAAGAGAATCTGTTAGTCAGGGTTTGATCCAGAGTTAACCAAGGTTAGTGGAAAGGCCTTCACGGTTGTGTGGGTTGTGGGACCAGGTCTTCACCAAATTTTTTTCACTTAGAAATCACAAAGTGTGCAGTAAATCAACCTAAAATTCAAACACCTAAAATTCAAAGCCATCTTAAATCTGCCAGCTTTAACAGGTGGGGGATCATGCCCTGAGGTGCTCATGAACTCAAGAATAAAGGAACAGACATGTGTAATATTCTCATTTATTTGTTGGTACAACACTCCAGCAAGAAGTGCAAATGATCTTAAGGGCTGCATCTAGAATATGAGGCAGTCACCAGAGATGAGAGTCCTGTAAATGCCAGCTGTTCTGCAGAAGAAGAGTGGTCTGCCCTGGTTTGGTGCCATGGAATTCTCTTGCAGAAGAGGACATCTGAACTGCACAAACCCAACAGCAATACTGTTGCTGGACAGGTCATGAAGCCTAAGCAGCCTAATGCACCAGGTCAGTTTCTATGTGGTTACCTACCCACAGGTATTCCTGGTCCTGATGACTGCCAAAGATGGTGAAGAGAGGTGGGAGGGCTTCAGGGAAGGGGAAATGTGTGGGTTGTAGGACTGAGATATATTTGTGGAGAGGGACTTCTCGTGACAGGGAAGCACAGCTGTGGTCCATGAGCATCATTCCTGAGAGTTTCTCTGAGTCTTTTGCAGAGCCAGTATGCTTTGAGTCCCAACAGAGCCTTGGTGAGAAGAAGGAAAGGAGCTGTTAATACACTCAGAGCTATAATGCTGAATGGTTCATATCTTGTTTTCCTGGTGGAGATACAGAAAAATGCCTCAGATTACTCTAGGCTCCTTGACTGGACAGTAGGGAAGGATCAGTCTTTCTTCCTTGTGCCTAGCTCCTCTGTGTCTCCTGAGTTTGGGGCTGAAGAACCTCATTTTGAACCTCTAAGACCTACATAGGAAGTGTCAGGAGCTAAAGCATGAGCTCTGCCCCATAAAAAGAAGTTACATTGCCAGGAGTTTAGGTGTGGGTCTACAAAACTCTCTTGCTCTGTGTTACAGTTTGACAAAAAATAGTCACTCCACCTGCTTGTTGCTTGTCCATTCTCACTAGAGAGATGCTTATAAATACATGCAGTAAATTTCCCAATCCCTCTTCTGACAAACCTGACCAGGATGTGCTGACACACGTGGTTATTCTGGCAGCCTACACCTTCAGGGACCTGCTTGCTAGAAAGCACTAACCCAGGGAAAGGTATCATAACACTTTGATGTACACAGGCAGAGATGTCAAGTACAGCCAGGCATTTGCATCTCAGTATATCTAGGGTAGGGTGTCCCTGCCCATGGCAGGGAGGTTGGAACTAGATGATCCTTGTGGTCCCTTCCAACCCTGACTGATTCTATGATTCGCTGCAGTATGGTCCAACAGAGGTGACAGTCTCAATGGCAGGCTTTGAATGGAATTGAGTCTTCTCATGTACCATGGTAGAACAAGATAAAGCACTTAAACCCTCCTGTCTCTCCTGCAACAACAGGAATTATCTCCACAACCAGCCCATTGGAAAACCTTTGACTTGTTTTGCATTCCAGTTTGTACTGAAGATTTGACTCTTAACTTTGTGTCTAAACCCTTTGGTGTGTCCCAAATATGTCTCTATATATATGTATATATATATATGTGTGTGTATATGTCTGTGTATATATATATATACATATCAATCAATCAATGCTGGTGTTTTTACTTTTTCAAGGTCACAGGGCAAAGGGCATGTTGTTAGTTTGCTGTAAGATTTCTCTCCTGTATATATGTTTTCATGTAAATAAGTGAAAAATCTATATTCAGAGTTATATTTTAATTTTTATTCCAAAAGGAAAGAAATCCCCTTTTTACTTGAAACAATTGTAAGCCACATTGTTAATAAAGGAACACTAAATCCTCTCTGGCATCTATCTCCAGGATGCTGGCTTTTGGTGGTAGTGTTGTTTTGAGGGAGGGTGGAGGGGTTTGATTTGTTTTTTATTTGGCTAGGCAGCAAGGGTTGTGTTTTGATGTATTTGGTTCATCCCTGTGAGGAGGTAAGGTGAGGAAACCATCTGCTTGTCTTCATAGAATCACAGAGTCAAGCTGGAAAAGACCCCTGGAATTGTCAAATCTAACCATTGACCTTACTCTACAGAGGTCACCTCTAAACCGTGTCCCCAGGCACCACATCTAAATGACCTTTAAACACCTCCAGGGATGGTGACTCAACCACCTCCCTGTGCAACCCATTCCAGCCTCTCACCACTCTCATGATGAACATCTTCCTCCTCACCTCCACTCTCAGTCTCTCCACCTCCAACTGTGCTCCATTCCCCCCAGTCCTATCACTCCCTGACAGCCTAAAAAGTCCCTCCCCAGCTTTTTTGTAGGCTCCCTTCAGATCCTGCAAGGCCACAAGAAGGTCATCTGAGAGCCTCCTCTGCTCCAGACTGGATAGCCCCAACTCTTTCAGTCTGTCCTCATAGCAGAGCTGCTGCAGCCCTCTGAGCACCCTCGTGGCCCCTCTCTGGGCACACTCCAGCATCTCCACATCCTTCTTGTAATGGGGGCTCCAGAACTGGATGCAGTACTCCAGCTGGGGTCTCACCAGAGTGGACTAGAGGGGGAGAATCACCTCCCTTGCCCTGCTGGCCACACTTCTGATGCAGCCCAGGATCCGGTTGATCCTCCAGGCTGCAAGTGCACACTGCTGGCTCATGTTGAGCTTCTCATCCACCAGCACCCCCAAGTCTCTCTCCTCAGGGCTGCTTCCTGAGTGCTTTGATAAGACTTTCAAGACAAATAATTGTTGTTGTTAATAACCACATTGTTCCAGTTACTGCTACTTATATTAGCATTGTTATTGATTGTTTAATTTCAAGATTCATGCTTTTCCCTGAAATTTAATGATTCTCACTCTCCCTACTGCCACAGTAAGAATGATACAGCTCTTGTGATAGTGTCTGTACTCAATTACCATAAGCTGATTTTATATCTGCATGTCAGTCGGAGCTGTAATTACACTGTCTTCTCTAATAAGTCATAAAATCTTAGAACCAGAGGAAAAAATAGTGCTGCAGGACACCTTGAGGTGTCAGCTTGACTGTTTCCCTTCCTAGAAGGCAGCACCAATTAGACAAATCTTCCTCGTCTCTGGCATTTGTTTAACCTGACCTTTGGATGTGGGTGTCAAAATAAGACCTCCAGCAACAAGCGATTCCCCAGCACTCCTGTGGCATCTGGAAAAAGTGATGGCATTTGGATGATGAAGCGTAGCATTTGCAGGCAAAACCACTGAGCTGATGCTGCCATCAAATCATCTTTGCCTTTTGGAGAAATAAAACTCAATATGAGGAGTGATTAATGTAGCAATGAATAAAAGTGCAAGCAGAGAATTTGTAGATGAGGTGGATTGGATTTCAGGTAAGCAACTGTGATGGTAATTTCCATTGTGAGTCTTTAGCTGGGAAGGTAGGATGTGGAAATTGCAGCAGATGGGGATACTACAGTTGAGTTTTCTTGCAATACCATGAGCTGCCATCCTATTAGTTGTGTCTGGAAATAAAGGTTTGTAACATGGAGTTACCAACTTCTGCTCAGGCAAGTCAGAGTCTCACGGCCCCACATCAAAATCAGAATTAGTCAGGTTGGAAAAGACCTTCAAGATTATTGAGTCCTACCTATGGCCTAACCCTTCTGATTAACTAAACCATGGTACTAAGTGCTTCATCCAGTCTCCTTTTAAACACCTCCAAGGATGGTGACTCCACCACCACCCCAGGCAGCCTATTCCAATGCAAGTCACACTTTCTGTGAAGAACTTCCTAAGACCCAGCCTAAACCTGCCCTGGCACAGCTTCAGACTGTGTGTCCTCTTAGAATCAGAATCAAGCAAGCTGGAAGAGACCTCCAACATCATCCAGTCCAACCTAGCACCCAGCCCTAGCCAGTCAACCAGACCATGGCACTAAGTGCCTCAGCCAGGCTTTTCCTGAACACCTCCAGGCTCAGTGACTCCACCAGCTCCCTGGGCAGCCCATTCCAATGCCAATCACTCTCTCTGCCAACAACTTCCTCCTAACATCCAGCCTAGACCTCCCCCAGCACAACTTGAGACTGTGTCCCCTTGTTCTGTTGCTGGTTGCCTGGGAGAAGAGACTAACCCCACCTGGCTCCAGCCTCCCTTCAGGTAGTTGTAGACAGCAATGAGGTCTACCCTGAGCCTCCTCCAGGCTGCACACCTCCAGCTCCCTCAGCCTCTGCTCACAGGGCTTTGCTCCAGGCCCCTCACCAGCTTCAGTGCCATCTGTGGACACATTCCAGTACCTGAACATCTCACTTAAATTGAGGAGCCCAGAACTGGACACAGGACTCAAGGTGTGACCTGACCAGTGCTGAGAACAGGGTGATTGTCCTACTGGCCACACTGTTCCTGATGCAGGCCAGGATGCCATTGGCTCTCTTGGCCACCTGGGCACACTGCTGCCTCATCTTCAGTCTATCTACCAGCATCTCCAGGTCTCACTCTGCCTGGCTGTTCTCAACCACTCTGTCCCCAGCCTGTAGTGCTGCTTGAGGTTGTTTTGGCCAAAGTACAGAACCCTGCACTTGGCCTTGTTAAATCTCATCCCATTGGCCTCAGCCTACCCATCCAGCCTAGCCAGGTCCCTCTGCAGGGCTCTCCTACCCTTCAACAGATCCACAGCTGCTCCTAGCTTGGTGTCATCTGCAAAGTTAAAGATGCTTGTTCTGTCACTGGGTGCCTGAGAGAAGAGACCAGTCCCCACCTAGCTACAACCTCCTTTTGGGTAGTTGTAGAGAGCAACAAGATCTCCCCTGAGCCTTCTCCAGCTGAACAATCTCAGCTCCCTCAGCTTCTCCTCTCTGCTCATCCATGCTGGCTGAGGAAGGCAAGATCTAAAGCTGCAAGGGGTAAACATTAGAATTTGTCCAGCTATGCCTAACAGTGAGTTGATGTCAGAGGGAAGCTGCTAGCCATGGAAGACCTTGACAAACAGTGAGATTCAAGTGCTTCTCAATCAAGTGGCCACTCTCCATGACATTTTAGGGACTAAAATGCCTATGATGGAAATGCCTGAGAATGATTCCTTCCAACCATTGTAGTAGTGTGTTTTAGTGAACAGCTCTCATTAGCTAGAGAGAAAGTGAGGAAGAGCCCTTAGCTCCTTAAAGAGCAGTTGGCTTATGATCATCCTGCTCCAGGTGAGGTTTCCAAGGTGATGGCTCTCTGGAACCTGACTTTTGTTCCAAGAAGAATACATTGCTTTCCTGACTCACCCCCAGACTGCCAACCTTTTATTCTTTGACTCAGACAGAGGTTCCTGTTTTTTTTGTTGACACATATAAAGCTAAATAATCTCCATAAACTCAGTTTTTCATGTAAATGCAGAAACTGCACATAGCAAAAAGAAGAAAGGGAAAAAAGAAAGCAGATCCAAACCAAATATCAGGGAGCTTGACTCCACTCAGCACAAATCTTAGAACAGATGTAATTCTAACTATAGTCAAATGAAAAAGTGAAGCTTTACCATACTTGAGTATTCAGTCATCAAACTGATTTCCCCACTTCAGCTTCATTTTTGCACTTTCTTGAGTGATCTAGGAGCTCTTAGCTATAGGCAAAAGCCCTACACAATACCTTTATCATGCTGAGGCCATTATAGAGAACAGGTTAAAGCCCTTTTGTTTTCATAGAATCATAGAATCAACCAGGTTGGAAGAGACATCCAACATCATCCAGTCCAACCTATCCCCCAGCCCTATCTAATCAACTGGACCATGGCACTTAGTGCCCCATCCAGGCTTTCCATGAACACCTCCAGGGATGGTGACTCCACCACCTCCCTGGGCAGCCCATTCCAATGCCAATCACTCTCTCTGACAACAACTTCCTCCTAACATCCAGCCTAGACCTCCCCCAGCACAACTTGAGACTGTGTCCCCTTGTTCTGTTGGTGGTTTTCTGTGAAAAGAGACCAACCCCCACCTGGCTCCAGCCTCCCTTCAGGTAGTTGCAGACATCAGTGAGGTCACCCCTGAGCCTCCCCTTCTCTAGGCTAAACACCCCCAGCTCCCTCAGCCTCTCCTCACAGGGCTGTGCTCCAGGCCCCTCACCAGCTTTGTTGCCCTTCTCTGGACACCTTCCAGCACCTCAACATCTCTCTTGAATTGAGGGGTCCAGAACTGGACACAGCACTCAAGGTGTGGCCTGACCAGTGTTGAGTACAGGGGAAGAGTAACCTCCCTCGGTGCAGACTGTTCTTTGTACAGCTCTTTCCCCTCAGACAAGTGAAGGACATCACTCTGACTCCCTTGCTGCCATTACTCACTCAGCAGCCTGTGGAACATTCAAGCTGATTGACATAACTAAGTCAAATGTGGAGCAACCACTGTTGCTGTCTGCTGAGTCTTTCTTCAGATGCTGCAATTTCAGATGCTGGATCATCCACGAGTTGGAAAGCCCTCTCCATCTTTCAACTGGACATACAGAAGGAACAGCCTATCTCCATAAACCTCTCTCTTCACACATGTGTACACACACAGAGCACTTCGGTGATATTCCCTGCCAAGGCAATTTACAGTTGCTGATGATGAGACCTAGAGAAAGGTGAGGACCTTTGCAGGGAAAGAAAGTGTTATTATCACTTTCATGCACTTGTCACTGAGACCTGGAGACCTTGCAGCACTCAGGAACCTCGTTTCCACTGGTTTAAGGTGAGATCACACATCTCTATGGAGGAGTGTGCTGAGGGAGATCATTACATCCAAAGGTACTCTGAAGCTCAGTTTTGTTCATAGTTAGAAGGACCCTCAAACATCCAAACTGTATATCTTAAAGCTTAAGTTGGCACAGAAAGCCTGCCATCTCTGTTAAGATCCTGGATGTATGGTTGGACTTAATTGCATTTTATCTGTTCAACTTTCTACTTTACAGACCCCACAGCATGAATTTGCCTAGCCAAGGAGGGCTTAAGCAATCTATCACGCCCTCATTCTGAATGGAAAGCCTCTAGCACCTCATTTTCAAGCTCTATAATGAATATTACAGAGTGTTCAGGGAAATCCTGGATGAGGCACTTGGTGCCATGGTCTAGTTGACTGGCTAGGGCTGGGTGCTAGGTTGGACTGGATGATGTTGGAGGTCTCTTCCAACCTGGTTGATTCTATGATCCTATTCTATGATTCTATGACCTCATCTTGAATATTGTGTTCAGTTTTGGGCTCCCCAGTTTTAGAGGGATAAGGATCTGCTGAAGAGGGTTCAGTGGAGAGCTACAAGGATGATTATGGGACTGGAGGGCACTGCCTTATGAGGAGAGGCTGAGGGACCTGGGGCTGTTCAGTCTGGAGGAGACTTAGAGGGGATTTGATAAATGTTTATAAGTATCTGAGGGCTGGCCAGGAGTGAGGGACAGGCTCTGCTCACTGCTCCCTGGGACAGGACAAGGAGCAATGGGTGTAAGTTGCAGCACAAGAGATTTCCTCAACACAAGGGGAACTTCTTTACTGAAAGGGTCCCAGAGCACTGGATCAGGCTCCCCAGGGAGGCTGTAGAGTTTCCTTCCCTGGAGACTTTCAAGGCCTGTCTGGATGTGTTCCTCTGTGTTCTGTGCTAGATTGTGTGGCCCTGCTCTGGCAGGGGCATTGAACGTGATCCTTGAGTCCCTTCCAACCTCTAATATCCTGTGATCCTGTGATTTCTAGGTGAGATCTGAACTTCCATGAGAGCACACTGTAGCTGCGAGTAGGCAGGGCAGAAAGGAGCTGATCAAGACTGAAATACTTATCAACAATGAAGAAGGGAGAAGAAGGTCCTCAGTAAGACGTTAGGTACAGCAAACGACCAAAGCTCGAGATGCAGAGTTGAGGGCTCTGTTCCATATCTAGTGAAGGCAGTCTTTGCTTTGACTTAAAATGAGCTGGGAGCCAGAACTCCTCCTGCCTGATGGGATAGACGAGAGGAAAGGACATGACAGAACAGTGTGGAAGTTGCCCTGCAGACTGCTGCATGGCGCAGCGTTGGGGGGGATTGTTTTCTACTGTCCTTCCTCTGAAATCAAAGGCAGCATTTTCAGAAGTGTTTTCCAAGGTTCTATTTCTCTTCTGGGAATGGAGCTGCTACTGCACAGGCATTTTGGAGTTGCTTGGGGGCAGGGAGGGCTTTTTGATGCCTTTTTTTTTTCTTTCCTTTCCCTTTTTCTAAAATGCTTTTAATAAGAAGCAGCCTTTCTGTTTCCATTTGCAACTGCTAAGCTGCAGTATCCATGTGCATGAGTGTCTCTCTGTGTCTAAGTCTCCAGTCCATTATGAAACACAAACCAGAACATCAAATCTTTGCATTTCCTTAGATGGTTGAGGGTTTTTTTATTCATCTGATATTGAATTAAGTAAAGGGCTTAATGTTCAAAGTGGTGTTTGGGGAGTTACTCGCACAAATTCTCTTATTGCTGTTAATGGGATTTGTGCAGATTGCTTTGAAGATGAGTCCCTTAATGTGGGATAGGAAAAGACATTCTAAATTGTAACTTATTTCAGGCAAATCTATCTTTAATTTTTACTGCTAGACCATTAGAGACATGAGGTAAAGAAAAAATGGGTGCTTTTTTTCATGTCTGATTATTGACAGGTATGTGAAGGCAGCTTTAGCTCACATCAGCCAGGGAACAATTTGCTGAGTTATTAGAAGTGGAAAGAAGGGGACCTGAAGTTTTGGAAGGGCATGAAAGGACACCAATGAAACTTGGTGATGTTTCAAGGAATACAGAATTGGAAACTAATGACCATAATGCACTTCCTGGACACTACCTGAAGGGAGGCTGTAGCCAGGTGGGGCTGGGCTCTTCTGCCAGGCAACCAGCAACAGAACAAGGGGACACAGTCTCAAGTTGTGCTGGGGGAGATGTAGACTGGATGTTAGGAGGAAGTTGTTGGCAGAGAGAGTGATTGGCATTGGAATGGGCTGCCCAGGGAGGTGGTGGAGTCGCCATTCCTGGAGGTGTTCAAGGAAAGACTGGATGAGGCACTTAGTGCCATGGTCTGGTTGACTGGCTAGGGCTGGGTGCTAGGTTGGACTGGATGATCTTGGAGGTCTCTTCCAACCTGGTTGACTCTGTGATATGAAAATTAAAATGAATTAATGAGGCTGAAAGAGGTAAAAGGCTCAATAAGAGGAGATGCAAATTTGTCAGCAGAGACAAGTGAATATTTTTCCACAATAATTAACAGTAGCATTTAAAATCAGATTTCTCAGTTTCTTTTCTAAGACTCTGTTTAGTGCTTGGTCCAGATGAAGTGCCTATAGGTTTATTTATACAAAGACCTGCTTGAGTGAAGTCTAGTTGATTGACTAGGGCTGGGTGCTAGGTTGGCCTGGATGATCTTGGAGGTCTCTTCCAACCTGGTTTATTCTATGATTCTATGAACCATAATACATCCCCTGGACACTATCTTAACACTAAAACTCAGTACTTATGGAAATGTTGGATTGCAACCTCCTTAGAACCTCCTTAGTTTTTGCACTAAATGACGACCATTCTGGTTGTAGGATGTGACTAGGAACAGAGAAGAACAGGCAAAGGGAAGCCTGTCTGATGGGGCTGTAGAGAAAAGGGGTTGAGCATCCAGTATCCTACATTTCTTGAGGAATCTCATCCTTTTTGACTTCAGAGAAGAGTCAGATGAGGCTTGGATGTCTGGACTAGTTAGGCAATGTGTGGACTGAGGCTTGCAGCCACGAAGTTCAGAGCAGAGCAGCACTAGGATAAGCTTATTTAATTTTCAGGTGCCTGGGCAGAGAACGTCTTGCCTGACTCCAGCAAAAGCTGGAGCTGGTCATCACCCCAGGGCATCCAAGACACTAATAGAATGCAAAATCCAAGGAAAAGTCTCACCCTGTTGAAGAAGCAGCAGCCAAAAGTAGCATTTTTGGGCCTCTCAAAGAGTAGTAGACAACTATGTTGAGTCAACTTGTTCAGCTTCCCCATGAGTATCTGCTTCTGCAGTTCCATTCACTAGACCAGATGAAACCATGCACGGTGACATGCTGGCAGACACCCACATGTAGGCTTCCATTGGCCATAGTGGGGCAAACAAGGTGGATGTTTTCTGTTGTTTCAGTCCCTGAAGGAGTGTGTGGGGTGATAACCACACTGGTTCAGGCAGCTCCTGGATTGATGATCAGCTTAATGCTGGCTTTCTCACTGCAGTGAAGATTTGTGGGCTGTTTCCTTCCCGGATCCTTGCAGTCCCCATCTTTTATCCTCTGATCTGGGTGACAAAGTTGACAGAAGCTATATAAATGATAGTCTTTGCAGTATTAATTGCCTGTTTCTCCAAGATTAATTACAGAATATCTCTCACACCCACAGATCAGTATTAGCAAGAAACACAGTATTATTCATCCATATCTCTTCTTGAGTCACCCACTCTGTTCTGGATGCAAACAGGTTGGTTATAGGACAGAAGGGGTTAATATGAACTTTTGAGCTTTACCTACTTGTCATAAAGCTGCCTACTTACAGGTTTGTGGTCCATGGTAAACATGGAGCAATTTAAATACCTAACTCACAAGTCAAACACTGTCACCTCAGTGTTAGCTCTCTTGCTGATTCAGTGGGTGGTCCTATCCCTTCCCTGTGTCATTTCTGCTGTCTCACTTGTGCTGGCAGCAGTATTTTGGCAGTTAGGAAATTCAGCTGGCTAAAGACTAACCCACATTAAAAAGCCATCTCATTGTTCAGAGGGCGCATTTTCCCAACCTGTCTATCTGCCTGGATGCATGAGTTCTTCCATCAACATTTTGCAATGGGTAGGAGCAAGCACTCGGGAGGGAAATAATCATAGAACCATAGAATCAGCTAGGTTGGAAGAGACCTCCAACATCATCCAGTCCAACCTAGCACCTAAACCTGTCTAATCAACCAGACCATGGCACTAAGTGCCTCACCCAGGCTTTGCTTCAACACCTCCAGGGATGGAGACTCCACCACCTCCCTGGGCAGCCCATTCCAATGTCAATCACTCTCTCTGGCAAGAACTTCCTCCTAACATCCAGCCTAGACCTCCCCCAGCACAACTTGGCAGAAGAGACCAACCCCCACCTGGCTACAATCTCCCTTCAGGTAGTTGTAGACAGCAATGAGGTCAGCCCTGAGCCTCCTCTTCTCCAGGCTGCACACCCCCAGCTCCCTCAGCCTCTCCTCACAGGGCTGTGTTCCAGGCCCCTCACCAGTTTCATCACTCTTCTCTGGACATGCTCCAGTACCTCAACATCTCTCTTGAATGAAGAAGCCCAGAACTGGACACAGAACTCACAGTGTAGCCTGACCAGTGCTGAGCACAGAGGCAGAATAATCTCTCTCTTCCTACTGGCCACACTGTGTTTTCCTCCAGGGCAGGATGCCATTGGCTGTCTTGGCCACCTGGGCACACTGCTGCCTCATCTTCAGCTACTCTCTACCTATCTATCTATTCTATGATTTTTTTTCCTTAACAAGAGTTTCTGCTTACATGTAAGTCCAGGCTTGGGAATTCATCAGACCACCAACTCTAGAGAATCTGTCCTACTATTGGGTCCAAAAGGACATCAGTTCAACTTGGTTCTCTGCCAGTCATGCTACATGATCTTAATTCTGCTGCTTATGTCCTAAGCATATAATGCTCTCTTCTCCTTTTAGTTCATTTCGGCTGTTACCTTCTCTGGCTGCATCATGGATTTTTGACTTGCAGAAACAGATTTCCTTTGTTGTCCCACCAGGGATCTGTTGATCTTTTTTAATCATTTTATTCCTTAGACTTCTTGCATTAAAGTCTCTTTCTTAGCGCATGTCTGTATGATCAAGATTCACAGACAGATGTGTTCTGGACCTTCAGTAGGACCTTCACAAAGAAGAGCTATGTCAAGGGAGCACTCAACCTACCTCAGATGACTTGCTGCAAGGTGAGGTTCATCTGCCTGAGTACTACACTACTCTAACATTGATAGATTGAGAAAGAGCCACATCCCAGACTCATACTTGGGAGCTTGATTTGTAAAAGAAGACAGACTTAGGTTTGACAGTAAAACCTGGATTGATTTGAGTATAGTTCACAAATGAAATGCATTTCTTCCCTCTTTCTTTGACACTCACTGTCTTCTTTCCCTACGGCTTGCCTTAATCCATTAGTATGCCCTAGCTTATCTATTAATTCTTATTTCAATCATTAAGGCAAATTGTACACACATTTATATGGCCCAAAAAACACTGTGTGTGTTTTCAGAAGGAAGTACTCAGCTCTATCTTTAGGCATCTACAAAAACCTGGCCCTGAGGCAGTAATTATTTACTACAAGCAAAAGCAGGTACTTGGCTAGATCAAATAATTCCCCAATAATGTAGCTCCCAAGGCAGAGAGGGAGGAGAGCAAGCAGAGGATAAGTCTTTAATTGCCTCCCTTTTTCCAGCAGGAAGCAAGCAGAAGGAATAATTGTTAATTGCTGTTAATTGTTAATTGTTGCCTCCTCCTTCTGAAAAGCTTTCATTAGGAACTAATGAAAACTTAAAAGATCTCAAATGAGTGTATTGCTCTCTGGGTTTATAACAGTTTTTTTCCCTTCTATAGCAGAAAAAGAAGTTTATTTTCCGTGGATATTTCTTTAGAATGATGCTCAGAATGTTTAGCCCTGCCAGAGGAGCACATCTCTGTGAGGAGTTTTATGGCTTCCGAAATGGGATCATTATTTTGCTATTATTTGGCTTCTTGTCTGCACTGCTTATCTCATGAGAGGGACACACGGCCCCTAGGAGTCCACAGTTCAAGGTTTTGTTCAATGCAAAGTCTTTTGGTTGTAGGCCTAGAGGATAAATCAAGAACTGTGGCTCAAGATGCTCTCCTGTAAAGTCTCTGTTCCCAGGAGAGTGGTTTTGTCAGGCTACCTGAAAATCACCTGATTCACAGAAAGCCTCTGCACCTTGCACAGCAGATAGGTGAAGTGATGGCTTTTGTTTTCCCACATTCAGGACACTTGGTGAGAGCAGTTTCAGGTTTGTAGATAACAACTACCTGAAGAGAGGCTGTAGCCAGGTGGGGATTGGTCTCTTCTGCCAGGCAAGCAGCAACAGAACAAGGGGACACAGTCTCAAGTTGTGCCAGGGGAGGTCTAGGCTGGATGTTAGGAGGAAGTTGTTGGCAGAGAGAGTGATTTGCATTGAAATGGGCTGCCCACGAAGGTGGTGGAGTCACCATCTCTGGAAGTGTTGAAGAAAAGCCTGGATGAGGCATTTAGTGCCATGCTATACTTGACTGCATAGGGTTGAGTGATAGGATGGACTGGATGATCTTGGAGTTCTCTTCCAACCTGATTGATCCTACGATTCTATGAGAGGTACTGCTTAATGAGCAGAACCCACCATAACAGGTGCTTGGAGAGATCCATTGCTTTTCTGCCCCCACTGTAGCAGGCCTATAAACCTATAGACACTTCATTTGGACCAAGCACTAAACACTGAGTCTTAGAAATTGAGCTGAGAAATCTAATTTTAAATGCTACTGTTAATTATTGTGGAAGAATAGTCACTTGTCTCTGCTGACAAATTTGCATCCCCTCTTATTGAGCCTTTCACCTCTTTCAGCCTCATTAATTCACTTTTATTTTAGTATCACAGAGTCAACCAGGTTGGAAGAGAACTCCGAGATCATCCAGTCCAAACTATCACTCAGCCCTGTCCAGTCAACCAGACCATGGCACTAAGTGCCTCATCCAGGCTTTGCTTCAACACCTCCAGGGACAGTGACTCCACCACCTCCCTGTGCAGCCCATTCCAATGCCAATCACTCTCTCTGCCAACAACTTCCTAACAACATCCAGCCTGTACTTCCCCCAGCACAACTTGAGGCTGTGTCCCCTTGTTCTGTTGCTGCTTGCCTGGCAGAAGAGCCCAACCCACACCTGACTACAGCCTCCCTTCAGGTAGTTGCAGACAGCAGTTTAATGCAGTCTATAGGCACTGGGCCATATGTGGGATAGGAATATGACAGATCAGTACCAAGAGCTATTGCATCTATTTTGTGTATCTTTCCATCTCCTTGTCAGTAGAATGTGCAAAGGGCTGCTTTCTGCAGTTTAAACATCCTGTGAGTTCCTTAGTTGTGGAAAACTAAATATTATGACATATAGAAGCACAGGGTGTAGCTATATCATTGACTTCGCACTTTGCATTTCACACTCTGGTATTAATGTGGCACTCTGTGGTGACATGAGATTTACCAGAGGCTTTCTGGGAGCAGATTTCAAGTTTTATTATTCATAAGGATAAAAACTGTTAAGCTCAGTGTTTATCTGCAATGGCAAGGTGTGCTAGATTGAAGCTAGCTGGGATATTTTGGTGAGAAGAATTAGGTGATAGGCTGTGAAAAGGAAACAGTGGTGATGTCTACTGCACTCATAGGCTTGCTGAGATGTTTGTAAACAAGAACATAGATATAGATAACAGAGTAGCTCTCTGGCTCTGGCTGCCTCTCTTCTCTCTAACCTGCTGTCTGTGTGACTAATCCCTCTGCTTCCTAACCCCCCTGGCTGATTCTCCAAACTCACCTTGAATGTAAGGCAAAGTCTGAGATAAAGTAGAGGGGTGGAGAGAAGGTGGAAGGGTGGTTGAGAGCCCTTCCTGGGGACTCTGGTTTCTGGGAAGGCTGTTGTATTTCTGTATTAACCTTTTACCTTGTCTATTGCTGTCTATAGCTGTATATATTGTAAATACCTGCTTGTATATTGTGCTAAGCAGTAAATATAAAGCTCCATTCTTAATTTCCATCTGGGCTGAGTCAGTTTGGGTGATTCATTAAGTGTGTAGCGGGGATGGGTAACACTCAAACTGTCACACAAGGGAAGGTGCACAATGAATGGTAATGATAAGTTTCTAGTCAGAAATATCATAGAATCATAGAATCAGTCAGGTTGGAAGAGACCTCCAAGATCAGCCAGTCCAACCTAGCACCCAGCCCTGTCCAGTCAACTAGACCATGGCACTAAGTGCCTCAGCCAGGCTTTGCTTGAACACCTCCAGAAATGGTGCCTCCACCACCTCCCTGGGCAGCCCATTCCAATGCCAATCACTCTCTCTGCCAACAACTTCCTCCTAACATCCAGCTTATACCTCCCCTGGCACAACTTGAGATTGTGTCTCCTTGTTCTGTTGCTGGTTACCTGGCAGAAGAGACCAACCCCACCTGGCTACAATAACCTTTCATATACTGAAGAAAGAAAAGAAAAAAAAAGGCAAACCAAAATCAAATCCCCTCTGAGATTTTCGCTGGCATCAAAGCAGTCAGATTGTCTTTTTAAATAGTGTGGAAATTGGCAGACCATAAAGAAATAGAGAGGACAATCATTGATGAGTGCAGGATAATCTGGCAACATGGAAATCATAAATGTTAATATTTCCCCCCTGAGTCAATGAAATATGCAAAGGAGCAACTGCATAATACAGCCAAGCTCTGTGCAATCCCTGTATAGACTGAGTTGTCCTGGTTATTCTGCAAGTTTTTTTCTTGGTTAGCCATAAATCCACCAAATTACTTCAATAGTAAAGGGTAGAAATATCCTCCATGATGCTCAGTCATTACACAGATCTGCTCCATCACCTAGGCAAATTTAATGATGCTCTGGTAGTGGCTGATCTTGCTGAATCCTTCTGGCAAAACAAGAAGTCAGTTGGTCTAAATTTGTGCAGCTGCCATCAGCAGTCACTTGCCATAATGGATTTTCCTGGTGATTCATCAACCCTAGTTTGGGTTTTTTTTTCCTAGCAGAAACCAGCAAGCCACCTGAAACTGGGGGAAAGTCTGTTCCCTGAACCATGCTCATCAGCTCCTGAATGCTTTCCTGTTTGAATCAAAACGTTTTGCTAGCAAATGTGAAAGAAATGTGAACAGATACCAGATGCAGATTTCCCCCTCCTCTTTGGTAATAAAACTGCAAAGTAAAATATCAATTCCTCCTTTAGTGAGTGCAAAATATTTCGTTAACTGATGTCAGCCACAAAATGATAGACTCATTGAACCATAGAATCAACCAGTTTGGAAGAGAACTCCAAGCTCATCCAGTCCAACCTAGCACCCAGCCCTATCCAGTCAACTAGACCATGGCACTAAGTGCCTCATCCAGTCTTTTCTTGACCATGGCACTAAGTGACTCAGCCAGGCTTTGCTTCAACACCTCCAGGGATGGTGACTCCACCACCTCTCTGTGCAGCCCATTCCAATGCAAATCACTCTCTCTGGCAACAACTTCCTCCTAACATCCAGCTTATACCTCCCCTGGCACAACTTGAGACAGTGTCTCTTTGTTCTGTTGCTGGTTACCTGGCAGAAGAGACCAACCTCACCTGGCTACAGCCTCCCTTCAGGTAGTTGTAGACAGCAATGAGGTCACCTCTGTGTCTTCTCTTCTGCAGGCTGCACACCCCCAGTTCCCTCAACCTCTCCTTGCAGGGCTCTGTTCCAGGCCCCTCACCAGCTTCGTTGCCCTTCTCTGGACATGTTCCAGCACCTCAACATCTCTCTTGAATTGAGGAGCCCAGAACTGGACACAGCACTCAAAGTGTGTCCTGACCAGTGCTGGGTTCAGAGGCAGAATAACCTCCCTCGTCCTACTGGCCACACTGCTCCTGATATAGGTCTGCTCCTGCAGGGTGCAGATCTTTGCTGGACTGACAGCTGATCCAGCTCAGCAAGCAGACAGCTGTCTGTAAGATATGATTGAATGAGAAGTGCCTTTTGCTTAACAGGCTATTTTTTTTCCAGGAGGCTTTGTTTGGTTTCAGTGTCCAAGCTGCACCTGGGATAGTGGATTGCAGCCATTTACAAATACAGCAGAAGACTCAGCCTGAGCTTGTGCAGGATCCTGATTCAGAACAGTACTTGTGTTTATTTTAAGCATAGGCTTGAGAGTCTGAAGGGCTGAACAACACATTAATGCCCCTCTAATTAGAAATTAATCAAGTAATGCTGCAATACAGAGCAGCAATGGAGAATGACTCAACCTCCCTTAATGCAGGGTCAGAAGCCATTCCAAAGACTTTCTGGGAGCAGAGGAAAAGGTGGAAAGCTTGCTTCCATCAAAAAGACAAAGCAGCTGTCTATACTTAGAGTTAGACAGACATGTGTCCAGCTCTGGAGCCCTCAAGACAAGAGAGACAGACCTATTGGAGTGGGTCCAGAGGAGGTCACAATAAATATCAGAGTGCTGGAACATCTCTGCTGTGAGGGCAGGCTGAGAGAGTTTAGGTTGTTCAGCCTGGAGAAAAGAAGGCTCCAGAGAGACCTTACTGTGGCCTTTCAGCACTTCAAGGAATCTCTATGAAAGCTGGGGACATGCTTTTTAGCAGGGCCTGTTATGAAAGGACAGGGGCTGATCATTTTTGAACTAAGAGGGGACATTTAAACCAGATCCCTGAGGATGGTGACACACTGGTCCAGGTTGCCCAGAGAGGTGGTAGATGCCCAATCACAGGATGTCAGGGGTTGGAAGGGACCCAAGGAGATCATCGAGTCCAACCCCCCTGCCAGAGCAGGACCACACAATCTAGCTCAGGTCACAGAGGAACACATCCAGACAGGTTTTGAAAGTCTCTAGGGAAGGAGACTCCACAGCCTCTCTGGGCAGCCAGTTCCAGTGCTTTGGGACCCTTACAGTAAAGAAGTTCCCTTTTGTGTTGAGGTGGAACCTCTTGTGCTGCAACTTACACCCATTGCTCCTTGTCCTATGCCAGGGAGCAGTGAGCAGAGCCTGTCCCCCACTCCTGGCCCTCAGCCCTCAGATATTTATAAACATTTATTAAATCCCCTCTCAGTCTTATTTTTTTCAGACTGAACAGCCCCAGGTCCTTCAGCCTCTCCTCAGAAGGCAGTGCTCCAGTCCCCTAATCATCCTTGTAGCCTTCTGTTGCATCTTCTCTGGAATTCTGCTCTCATGTAGATAATGTTGCTCTTCTGCCTGAAATATTAGCAACCTGATCCTTTTATTCACTTGTTAAGGACAGCAACTTGATCTAGTTGAAGATGTCTCTGCTCACTGCAGGGCGGTTGAACCAGATGACTTTTAAAGGTGTTTTTTAGCTCACACTATTCTCTGACTTTAATGTATGATACTCTGGGCTAAACTAGACAGGGAGATCCTGGCAGGACTATCCAGAAAGTCCTGAATGAAGAGGTAAAGGTTTACACAGGGAGCTTTGAAATCAGACCATTTAATTCAATGCGCCTTTGGTTAGTACGGAAGGAAGCTGCAGTGTGAAATGACACTTGCATAGCCTGCAGGGATGATGTTGACAGCTCGAAGTTGACCCACCTGAAACTGAAGTGCACTAAAAATGAGTGAAGATTTTTATGTTGTGAGGGGATTTGATATCAGTTATTGCAGAGGGGAGAGCGAACTCCAACCAACAGCATGGACAGATGGAGCGTGATGGCAGCCAGCTGAGCTTTGATGAGGCTTTCCATGAGAGTATCTGATCCCTTTAACTGTGATTCATGTTTCCTAAGCTGAAGGGAGCCTGCAAAGAGGCTTAGCATCGTGCTAGTCCTGGATAGGCAGTTTTCATTGGAGGCAAGGTTTAAGCAAACCTGTCAAATTTTGTCACTCAACCTTTCTCTTGAAAAACTTGCTGTTTCCACTCCTTCTGGCTGTAACTTCCCCAGCACAGGTGATTCAGACAGAAAAGCCTCCTGCCACATCTTCCTTTTCAGCAGCAAACCCAACCTACCTTACTGCACTGCTGCAGCTTCCCCATTTTCAGTAGTGGTTTTGAAGCAAGTTTATCATCTTCCTTCTCTCTCTCTACAAGCCATACTTTCTTGTTAAGTGTGACAGTTACCTTGGGCTCAGCAAGCTAGAACAAATATAATCCCCCCAGTAACAAGAGGAGCAACCCTTTTTCAGGGGGTAGCAATCAATCCCTTGCAGTAGCACGTGCTTAATGGATCTGTCTCTTTCATTAGCTCTGGGCTCCTTAATAACCACAGTCTTTGCCACATGAGTGATGCGTTCTGTCGGCCTCCTCTCCCATCTTCTCCTCCCTTCCCTGCCTTGTCAGAGGCATGCTAATTTATGTAATCAATTCATAGCACTGCTTAATGAATAGCTTTGAAGTCATTAGATTCATCTGCTGGTAAAGGGTCTGATTGGTCAGCCACTGAATCTTTTCCATTTTCTGAGGCTCGACAGTGTCAGGCAACATAATTGCTTTGGAAACACCCTTGGGAGACACTTGGGAAGTAGCTGTACAACCCCCCTTTATATTTAAGTGGAAGACAAAGTGGAACAATAATAATACTTAACATTTTTAACACACTTTATGTCATTAAAATGCTCCACAAACATTAACTAATTCTTGCAGTACGTCCCAAAGGTGGATAATTACTTCAGTTATACAGAGGAGAGTTAGTAGCAAAGGCAGGAGGTCCTAAGCTCCTTGGATGTTGCAACTGTTGGATGCATTTGTGTTCAGGAAGGTCAGAAGTAAATGCAGCTACTCAATGTCCCTTCAGTACCCAAGTCTCTAGGGATGTAAGACTGTGGATTTTAACCCCCACAAAAAAGGTGGATAATTACTTCAGTTATACAGAAGAGAGTTAGTAGTAAAGGCAGTAGGTCCTAATCTCCTTGGATGTTGCAATTGTTGGATGCATTTGTGTTCAGGAAGGTCAGTAGTAAATGCAGATATTCAGTGTCCCTTCAGTAGCCAAGTCTCTAGGGATGTAAGATTGTGGATTTTAACCCCCACAAAAAGATGGATAATTACTTCAGTTATACAGAAGAGAGTTAGTAGCAAAGGCAGTAGGTCCTAATCTCCTTGGATGTTGCAACTGTTGGATGCATTTGTGTTCAGGAAGGTCAGTAGTAAATGCAGCTACTCAATGTCCCTTCAGTACCCGTCTCTAGGGATGTAAGATTGTGAATTTTAACCTCCACAAAGAGGCATAAGTCCCCACTGGTTTGTAAATACTGGGAACACATTCACAGATGTTATCTGCCTTTTCTCCTAGGAGCATTGTCCTGATGGAGACACACAGGCAGCCGCTGATGAGTTACATATGCTATTTTTTGGGGCAACAAGATCCTTTTGTCTTGATAGACAGCTCTGTGAATGACTCTGGGTTTGCTATCTAAGCACTCTTCTGTCTTTATATCCCATGAAGTCATAGAATATTAGAATCATTAAAATGGCTTATGTTGGAAGGGACCTTAGGGATCATCTACTCCAACCTCCCCACCATGAGCAGGGAATGCCTCTCAACTAGACGTGGCTGCCCAAGGCCTCATCCAGCCTGACCTTCAATCACCACCTTGGCATCCACCACCTCCTGAGGCAACCTATTCCAGAGTCTCACTACCCATCTTCCTAAGATCCAGTCTAAACTTATTCTCCCTTATCTCAAACTCTCAGGTTTCTTTCTTCAGGGCTACTCTCAACCCATTCTGCACCCGGCCTGTATTTGTGTCTGGGACTGGCCCAACCCAGATGCACTTTGACTTCTTGAACTCATGCAGTTGGCATTGGCCCACTTCTCAAACCTCTCAAGATCCTTATGGATGGCATCCTTAGGTACTGATGTCCTGTTGATGGATGTTATGATGGTGACCTGACCTCAGCTCTCCTGCATGGCATGCAGGTGCATAAGTTGCCATCCAGAGGGACCTAGACAGGCTGGAGAGGTGGGCACAAGCCAACCTCAGGAGATTCAACAAGACCAAGTGCAAATTCCTGCAGCTTGGTTGAGGCAATCCCAAGCACAAATACAAGCTGGGCAGTGAGTGGCTGGAGAGTAGCCCTGAGGAGAGGGACTTGGGGGTGCTGCTGGAAGAGAAGCTACACATGAGCCAACAGTGTGCACTTGCAGCCTGGAGGACCAACCAGATCCTGGGCTGCATTAGAAGTGTGGCCAACAGGGTGAGGCAGGTGATTCTCCCCCTCTACTCTGCTCTGGTGAGACCCAACCTGGAGTACTGCATCCAGTTCTGGAGCCTCTATGACAAAAAGGATGTGGAGATGCTGGAGTGTGTCCAGAGAAGAGCCACGAGGATGCTCAGAGGGCTGCAGCAGCTCTGCTATGAGGACAGACTGAAAGAGTTGGGGCTGTTCAGTCTGGAGAAGAAGAGGCCATGAGGTGACCTTCTTGTGGCCTTCCAGTATCTGCAGGGAGCCTACAAAAAAGCTGGGGAGGGACTTTTTTAGGCTCTCAGGGAGTGACAGGACTAGGGGGAATGGAGCAAATCTGGAGATGGGGAGATTCAGAGTGGAGGTGACGAGGAAATTGTTGAGCATGAGAGTGGTGAGAGGCTGGAATGGGTTTCCCAGGGAGGTGGTTGAGACTCCATGGCTGGAGGTGTTCAAGGCCAGGCTGCTGAGGCTGTGGCCATCCTGCTCTAGGGTAGGGTGTCAAGGTCATGTCAGGGGGATTGGCACTAGATGCTCCTTGTGGTCCCTTCCAACCCTGACTGATTCCATGTCTGCTACCCATGAAACTGAGTAGCACTTTAATTACCTGAAAACTTTCAAACCTGAACAGTTTTGCTGTGTTTGATAATGTTTATTCAAGGATTTCAGACTCTGCAGTGAGCTGTGGTGCTGGGTGCCCTCTGGCCACACCATTTCAGTAATGATTCTGGCATTTCTGACAGAGACTAATAGCAGAAATTGTTATCAACGTTTTTAGCAAAATACTGTAAGCTAGAAATTGGATTTTCACCCCCCCTTCTGCATCCTCCTCCACTCATTAATGAGCTACTTCTTCAAGGTGCCAATGGTAAAGCTGTAAAGTGAGATGGGCAATTTATTTCCTGGGCCTGAGATCATTAGACACAGAAACATGCAGTTATTTATTTGAATGCATCATTCACTGGAAATTACATGAAGCTTTACAGGTGTAGCAGGGAGACAGCTTTCCTTATCCCAGCCACCTGTAAGTTGAGATATTGATGAGATGCTAGAATGTGCAATGGAGGCATCTCACACTCCAGGTGTAGGTGTGGTAGGTGACAACTGTTTTTGCCATGTATTACCTCTCAGACTCCCAGAAGTGGGCAGTGGACAGGACATTTCTTTCTTGATAGGGATATTTGAATTTCTGTAGCATCACTGGGGAGATGCAACCTTTGCTATAGTGCTATAGAAGGATTTATCCTGCTCTATAATTTGAAAACTCTATAATTTCAACCTTGAGCTCTGTGGTAAAGGGTTGGACTTGATGATCTGTGAGGTCTCTTCCAACCCTGATGATGATACTGTGATACTGGGAAGGGGACACAGCCTCAAGTTGTGCCAGGGGAGGTATAGGCTGGATGTTAGGAGGACGTTCTTCACAGAGAGAGTGATTGGCATTGGAATGGGCTGCCCAGGGAGGTGGTGGAGGCATCATCCCTGGAGGTCTTCAAGAGAAGACTGGATGAGGCACTTAGTGCCATGGTCTAGTTGACTGGATAGGGCTGGGTGCTAGGTTGGAGTGGATGATCTTGGAGGTCTCTTCCAACCTGGTTGATTCTATGATTCTATGATTCTCCAGTTCAGATATGTAAAATCAGTGAGATAAATAATGCTCTATTTCCAACCCCCTTTTTCCCATGGTAGCACATCCAGCAACAGTGTGTAGCTTGCTCAAGTGTTTCAAGGACTGTCCACTGCTGAACAGGACTCTAAAGTCATGGAATTACAACTGGATGACTAACTGTGGTGTAGATGTTTACACCTACTGTCCTAGACATCTCTGAGCTTCTCCCATCTATATACCAGAAGACTGGATGAGGCACTTAGTGCCATGGTCTAGATGACTGGGTAGGGCTGGGGGATAGGTTGGACTGGATGATCTTGGAGGTCTCTTCCAACCTGGTTGATTCTATGATTGTGTGTGTTCCTTTATGCTTTCCTCCCCTTCCAGAGCACCTTAACTTTCTCTTATTGTTTTTCAGGTTGCAGAGACAGAAGTTACCTCAAATTGGATGGATATGCTTTGTTTTTTGTCTATGGAAATTCATGCATGCATCATCAGCAAGAAGCTATGTTATAAGCATATTTTTATTAATATATTCTTATTTTATTGGTATAAGAATATATTTATTAATATCTTAAGGAAAGAATAGAAAACAGAATATTCAAGCATGTAAACATGTGTCAATCACTGTCAGCAATGCCCCATTTCATCCTGCCTAGTCTCTAAGGGAAGTTCTCTCATTTGTCCTCTGCCACATCAGCTCTATGGGGGTGATCTCAAGTATCCTAAGAGGACCCATGCAATCTTAGAGGTCCACAAGCAACCAAAGCTGGTGAGAGACCTGGAACACAGCCCTGTGAGGAGAGGCTGAGGGAGCTGGGGGTGTGCAGCCTGACCAAGAGAAGGCTCAGGGGTGACCTCTTTGCTATGTACAACTACATGAAGGGAGGCTGTAGCCAGGTGGGGGTTAATCTCTTCTCCCAGGCAACCAGCAACAGAACAATGGGACACAGCCTCAAGTTGTGGTGGGGGAGGTCTAGGCTGGATGTTAGGAGGAAGTTCTTCCCAGAGAGAGTGATTGGCATTGGATTGGGCTGCCCAGGGAGGTGGTGGAGTCACCATCCCTGGAGGTGTTCAGGAAAGGCCTGGCTGAGGCACTTAGTGCCATGGTCTGGTTGACTGGCTAGGGCTGGGTGCTAGGTTGGACTGGATGATCTTGGAAGTCTCATCCATCCTGGTTGATTCTATGATTCTAATGCACTGTTAGTATTTTGCAACAAACTTCTTTTTGTGCATGGTTTGTTAGAATTGATTTATGAAGAGACACAGCAAGGCAGCTGCCAATTTCTCTTCCTGTGCAGCTATCAGGTCTGAGCAGAGACAAGAGGTGAGCAGTGCTTGGTGACAGATTGTTGCTAAGGTTGAGATATAGGCCATTTTTGTTTTATTCTTCATCTAAATTAGTTACTGCAAAGAGATTCCCCTGGTGGAAAATTAGTTTCAATATTTATTTCCTACTTGGCACTTTATTATTCCTTTATTGAGTGGTACGTGTGCTTTCTCTTTCAGAGCAGGTTTTCATGCAGAGCTTGCTATAACCTACCTCTGCTGGTTTGGTTTATAAACTTGTGCCAGCTGCCTGTTACAGCTGGCTGTGCAGAATAAATAACTGTTTGGAGGCTGACCCCTTCTCCACCCTCAAAATTAAAGGTACTGCAAACATCCACTTCAGCTTGACTCAACATGGAAATAATTTTTCATTTCTTTTGTGTATACCAAAGGGGAAAAAAAAAAGAGAGAGCTGAGGGGTACCTAACAGACTGTTAGAAATGCATCATTCAAAGTGTTTAATGGTCATGGTGGTGTTAGATTAATAGCTGGACTCAATGGTTTTAAAAGTTCTTTTCCAATGACTACGTTTTATAATTTGGTAATTTATAATAATAGAATCATAGAATCATAGAATCAGCCAGGTTGGAAGACACCTCCAAGATCATCCAGTCCAACCTAGCACCCAGCCCTATCCAGTCAACCAGACCATGGCACTAAGTGCCTCATCCAGTCTTTTCTTTAAGAGCTCCAGGGACAGTGACTCCACCACCTCCCTGGGCAGCCCATTCCAATGCCAATCACTCTCTCTGGGAAGAACTTCCTCCTAACATCCAGCCTATACTTTCCCCAGCATAACCTGAGACTGTGTCCCCTTGTTCTATTGCTGGTTGCCTGGCAGAAGAGGTCACCTGCAAATAGGTTTCAGGTATTTATAGGGTTATAGCAGCAAACATTTAGCAAGAGACAGTTTATAACAGACCTTTCTCAAAAAGAACTCCGTGCAGGACAATGTAGTACTGCAGAGCATGTCAGGGAGGCCTTTGTATTAAGAAACTCCTCTGTTTTCACAATGGAAATATAAGAGCTTCTGCTGATGTTTTGGAGATAGGAACGTCCATCCTGGACAGATGGGCAGAGTCCAATGGGATGGCATTCAATAGCTCCAAGTGCAGGGTGCTGCACTTTGGCCACAACAACCCCATGCAGAGATACAGGTTGGGGTGGGAGTGGCTGGAGAGCAGCCAGACAGAGAGGGATCTGGGGGTGCTGATTGATACCCACCTGAACATGAGCCAGCAGTGTGCCCAGGTGGCCAAGAGAGCCAGTGGCATCCTGGCCTGCATCAGGAATGGTGTGGTCAGCAGGAGCAGGGAGGTCATTCTGCCCCTGTACTCTGCACTGGTTAGACCACACCTTGAGGACTGTGTTCAGTTCTGGGCCCCCCAGTTTAGGAGGGACATTGAGATGCTTGAGCGTGTCCAGAGAAGGGCAACAAGGCTGGGGAGAGGCCTTGAGCACAGCCCTACGAGGAGAGGCTGAGGGAGCTGGGATTGGTTAGCCTGGAGAAGAGGAGGCTCAGGGGAGACCTTATTGCTGTCTGCAACTACCTGAGGGGTGGTTGTGGCCAGGAGGAGGTTGCTCTCTTCTCTCAGGTGGCCAGGACCAGAACAAGAGGACACAGCCTCAGGCTGTGCCAGGGGAGATTTAGGCTGGAGGTGAGGAGAAAGTTCTTCACTGAGAGAGTCATTGGACACTGGAATGGGCTGCCCGGGGAGGTGGTGGAGTCGCCGTCCTTGGGGCTGTTCAAGGCAGGATTGGACGTGGCACTTGGTGCCATGGTCTGGCCTTGAGCTCTGTGGTAAAGGGTTGGACTTGATGATCTGTGAGGTCTCTTCCAACCTTGGTGATACTGTGATACTGTGATACTGTGATACTGTGTTTTCCTCCTCCCTGAGCTGATGATTTTGTTCCTCACTTTGGCATCTTATGCATATCGCTTCTTCTTGTGCAGTTTTACTGTGTGACATCTGGCTGCAAAATAAAAACGTAGCCTGCGGAAAGCTTAGAGTGGTGCTCCCTGCAGTGCAGCAGTCAGACCATAAAATAGCCATCACTAGAAAGGCCTGCTCACTAAAGCTGTTATTTGGAAATAGAAAGTTTTCTACTGGCTTTATATCTAAGCAAATGCATGAGAACATCTTTTCAGGTGGTGTAAACTGGCTTCAGGGTTGCTCCACCAGCTTCTGCAAGATGGAGATCTGCTCAGGAGACCTCATTTGCTTTTTATCTCTTGTTCTGAGAACAGCTGAAAATTATAGAATGATAGAATCACCCAGGTTGGAAGAGAACTCCAAGATCATCCAGTACAACCTAGCACCCAGCCCTGTGCAGTCAACCAGACCATGGCACTAAGTGCCTCAGCCAGGCTTTGCTTGAGCACCTCCAGGGACAGTGACTCCACCACCTCCCTGAGCAGCCCATTCCAATGCCAATCACTCTCTCTGCCAACAACTGCCTCCTAACATCCAGCCTAGACCTCCCCCTGCACAACTTGAGACTGTGTCCCCTTGTTCTGTTGCTGGTTGTCTGGGAGAAGAGACCAACCCCCACCTGGCTACAGCCTTCATTCAGGTAGTTGTAACAGCAATGAGGTCTGCCCTGAGCCTCCTCTTCTCCAGGCTAAACCTCTACTTGGCATAGGTAGGTTGTTTTTGGGGGGAGGGAGGAGTTATTTGGTTTGTGTATGTATGTGAGAGTCATCTTTCATTGTGTTCATCTCACCATTCCTTCTCAAAGATCTTCTTTGCTTACCAAAACACTTCATGTGCCCATGAAGTAAACTTTATGTAGTGACTTTAGGGGCTCCACAGAGAAGCTGCAGCTACTCTGCAGGAGATCTGAGCAAAAGATCATTCCAACCTATTTTTTCTATAGGCATCTGTAGCCCATCCTAATTCATCTTCTCAAGGTTATGTTTTTAGTTTTTTTCTCAATAGTATCACAAAGTAATGTTGATTATGGCCACAGCTCAAATAAATCAGTGTAATTCAATTTTCTGCCAGTAATTATCTGCTCATCTGATTCTGATTGTGTATATCAGGGTAATTGCACTAATGTCATCAAAATTACACAAGCCTAATCAGAACATCTCTTGATCTGAGATAATCCACAGAACATGCATTCCTTGACCTCTTTTATTCAGTTCACCCTTATGTGAAACAGAAATGACAGATCAGCTCTACTGGGCTGAAAGCAAGCCAACTGGCCTAAAAAAAGTCCTTTCCTCCCTAACTTGTGATCTTGAAAGTTTTATTTAGGCACAATTTATGTCTTCAGGTCAAAACTTAGCTATACTTTGCCAAGAAAGATAATCAAGAGACAAACAGTGGAGATGGCAGGGGGAAAAAAAATGAGGATAAATTATTCTGGGGCTATTTGACATTGGGGAATGATCTGTTCTTGGTGTTTCCAAGAGGATCTGCATGGTCTCCCTTAAGGTCTCAAGGCTTCAAGAAAAAACTGGTTGAGACACTTAGTGCCATGGTCTAGTTGATTGGTTAGGGCTGGGTGCTAGGTTGGACTGGATGATCTTGGAGGTCTCTTCCAACCTGGTTGATTCTATGATTCTATGATTCTATGTTGTGTCAGATAAGAATCTTCAAGATACCTTGCCTAGGACTCCAGCTAATGTTATAGAAGAGCAGAGATAGACAACTGTCAGCCCCATCTGGCTGCCTCTGATAACCAGAGGCTTGGACAGCTGTGTGTGGACAATTGAATCAGTCCTTTAGTGTCTTAGTGGAAAATCTAATGTTTCTCAGAGTCATGGCTTGCAGCTACTGGGAAGCCAAACATCTTCTTAACATATTCAACACATAGTTGCATTCCATCCAATACTCTTTGCAGAATATTTCATCCAAGATATCAACTCTTTGAGCCAGGTGTTTTACTAATTTCCATGCAACATACCTGGTTACCTGAGGTCTTTGTAACATTCTGCTACCTGCCATGGATTCAAGGTAATGACTTCTCTCTCACTAATGGACCTATAGGTAGAGAAACAGATGCTTCAATGAGATATCAACCAGTAAATCGTGCTTTAAAGCTGTGAACAAGCAGTCTCAAGTTGTGCCAGGGGAGGTCTAGGCTGGATGTTAGGAGGGAGTTCTTCACAAAGAGAGTGATTGGCATTGGAATGGGCTGCCCAGGGAGGTGGTGGAGTTGCCATCCCTGGAAGTGTTCAAGCAAAGCCTGGCTGAGGCACTTAGTGCCATGGTCTAGTTGTTTGGCTAGGGCTGGGTGCTAGGTTGGAGTGGATGATCTTGGAGGTCTCTTCCAACCTGGTTGATTCTATGAAAAAAGATTGCACAATATGACCTACTACAAACAGTGGTGTGCTTCATTCTTTGATTTTGATGGGTCTTATCTTCATGGCCTGTACAGGGAACAAATTTGGAAAGCCATGTTACTCAGCTAATAACCTGTAAAGCTGTGTGTTGTGATTGCCTTTTTATATCTCTGAAGTTAGGGAATCAATCTAATCACGAAGAATCTTAACTAATGAAGAATAAATAGGCTCATGGTTATCTGCTTTCAACCACTCAGCTCATCTGAGTTGCACTTCAAAAGCCTGTGGTGATCCTTGCAGTACAGCTGTAGGCATAGAATCATAGAATCAACCAGGTTGGACGAGACCTCCAACATCATCCACTCCAACCTATCACCCAGCCCTATCCAATCAACCAGACCATGGCACTAAGTGCCTCAGCCAGGCTTTTCTTGAAGACCTCCAGGGACGGTGCCTCCACCACCTGCCTGGGCAGCCCATTCCAATGGGAAATCACTCTCTCTGTGAAGAATTTCTTCCTAACATCCAGCCTATACCTACCCTGGCACAACTTGAGACTGTGTCCCCTTGTTCTATTGCTGGTTACCTGGGAGAAGAGGCCACCCCCCACCTGGCTACAACGCCCCTTCAGGTAGTTGTAGACAGCAATAAGATCACCCCTGAGCCTCCTCTTCTCCAGGCTAAACAACCCCAGGCCCCTCAACCTCTCCTCATAGGATTTGTGCTCCAGGTCCCTCATCAGTTTTGTTGCCCTTCTCTGGACATGTTCCAGCACCTCAACATCTCTCTTGAATTGAGGGGCCCAGAACTGGACACAGTACTCAAGGTGTGGTCTGACCAGTGCTGAGTACAGGGGCAGAATAACCTCCCATTCGTTAGTCGCATTAGCATTAGTCGCATAAGGGTCAGAGCATACAGAAGAGACAAGCTGGAAGATAACTCACTATTTTGTTTTGTTACTTTTCCTGTTCCAGACCACAGCCTCCAAGGCAAAAACCTGTAGCTGCATCAGCAAATGGTGACTTGGCTGTCTGTGAAGAAGTCCATTGTTTTTCAGCAGCTACATGTGGTATAGATTTGGATGAATTTGGTCAGATGCACAAGCCATGTGTGTTAGATGAATTCAACCTGCGGTGCTGCTTGCCATTTGAGCTGGTAACTCTCAGCTCTCATTTAGGTCAATGGAGACAAACTGACATTTTTAGAAGAAAATTGCACAGAATCATAGAATAGTAGGGGTTGGAAGGGACCTCTGGAGATTTAGTTCAACTTCACTGCTAGAGCACAGTCACCTAGAGCAGATTACACAGGATTATGGCCGGACATTCATGCCATTCATGTGATTAATCTCAGCCAATTATTTTACAATGAGATGGATCATGTTCTGTTAAGGTTCAGAGAACAGAGATTAACAATATCTGTGTCCAGAGGAGCAAGATCTGTTCTTATAGACTTCCATGTTGTGAAATAAAGGTGCAAGCGGGACCATAGATCATCACAAAACTATTTATTGAAGGATAAAGTTGAACAAAACAGAGGGAGAGAGAGAGAAGGAGAGGGGAGGAAACAACAGAGAAAAAGAGAAGAAGAAGGGAAGGAAAAGAGCAGGGTTTATATTACCATCCACTGAAGATGGAGGGGGAGAGAGAGATGTGTGTGTGGCCCAGGGGTGTTCTTCTGTGGAGTTCGTCAGGAGTTCTTCTTCTGGAGTTGTTCTGTGGGAGGTGCTCCTCTGAGGTGCTCCTGGTGGAGGTGCTCTGGTGGAGGTGCACACCTTGGCAGGCACTGCTCATGTCTTTTTATGCACTTTTTTAGATCAATGTCCAGGTGCAGCTCCCCAGGGACTCTTCCTGTGTATTCATGCATTTGTAGGGGTCTGGCAGCCTCCTCCCTGTGCTGCTTACCTGTTCATACCCCAAATACATGTTTCTCTTCTGGGTAGCTGATGTTAGACATGCATATCCTGGGCATTCAAGCCAGGCTGAGGTCCGGGAAGTCCACAGAGGCCCTAAATCTCTGTTGATTTGTACCCCTGAGCTTTCAGCCAGGAACCTCGTCTGGGTCTGGGAGGGTAGCAAAGGCAATCTTTGCTGATGTACAAGGGAGAGATGATGGCAACCTCTATCTTTGTTGATGAACAAGGGAGAGATGATTTAGACTCTCACATGTTCTAAAATCATTCATTTCCTCCACTGACTACAAAAGTGCTCTAGACAAGTAATTTGTTTGTAGATACTGGAAGCATATTCCATGAAATAGATGGTCTAGTTGACTGGCTAGGGCTGGGTGCTAGGTTGGACTGGATGATCTTGGAGGTCTCTTCCAACCTGGTTGATTCTATGATTCTATGATTCTATGTTCACCCCAAGCTAATTGCACATTTCAGCCTAACCTGCAAATCTTTCCAGATCAACAAACAGCCATTTAGCTCATTTAAAAAAGTGTTAGAAAGATGTAAATAAATACTAAAATGTTTTTCAGAGTACACACCCTGATCAAATACCAGTTTTATTTTGAACTTCACAAAGCACTCGAGCTTTCATTGCCAGTACTTCTGCATCAAGAGTTGGTATCTCTCTGTAAGATGAGGTCATATAATCATAGAATCAGTCAGGGTTGGAAGAGACCACAAGGAGCATCTAGTTGCAACCCCCCTGCCATAGGCAGGGATGCCATAGGCAGGGATGCCATAGGTGAGGTTGGATGTGGCACTTGGTGCCATGGTCTAGCCTTGAGCTCTGTGGTAAAGGGTTGGACTTGATGATCTGTGAGGTCTCTTCCAACCCTGATGATGATACTGTGATAGATCAGGCTGGCCACAACCTCATCCAGCCTGGCCTTAAACACCTCCAGAGATGGGGCCTCAACCACCTCCCTGGGCAACCCATTCCAGCCTCTCACTGCTCTCACAGGTGAAGAACTTCCTCCTCACCGCCAGCCTGAACCTACCCACCTCCAGCTTTCCCCCATTCCCCCTAGTCCTGTCACTCTCTGCTATCTTAAAAAATCCCTCCCCAGCTTTTTTGTAGGCCCCCTTCAGATACTGGAATGCCACAAGAAGTTCACCTTGGAGCCTCCTCTTCTCCAGACTGAACAGCCCCAACTCTTTCAGTCTGTCCTCATAGCAGAGCTGCTGCAGCCCTCTGAGCATCCTCGTGGCCCTTCTCTGGACACACTCCAGCACCTCCACATCCCTCTTGTAATAGGGGCTCCACAACTGGATGCAATACTCCAGGTTGGGTCTCACCAGAGTAGAGTAGAGGGGGAGAATCACCTCCCTCCACTTGCTGGCCACACTCCTCCTGATGCAGTTCAGCACATCTTGTTGAGCTAGCACAGTGACAAACACTGTAAAAAAAAAAAACCTTAAAAGACCAAAACAAAACAAACAAACAAACAAAAACCCCAACAAAAAAAACTCAACCAAACCCCCCTAAAGGTAGGTATGTATCTATATGTATAAGTGATGCAGTCTTGACTTTTCTGCAGTGTATTTACAGCATTTAAGTCAAAGATTGGTATCAGTGTGCTAGTTTGAAGCTAGCTAGAATGTTTTGGTGAGAAAGATTAGAGTGCAGGCTGTGAAAAGGAAAACACAATGATGCCTACTTCACTCATAGGCTTACTGAGAGGTACAAGAAGAAGAATCAAAACATAGATAAAGGCACTCCACTTCTCATGCTGGGGAGCTCTGAGCTGCATCTCTTTCTCTAACCTCACCCTCTGTATCTCTGGTGTCTCTCTGACTAATCCACTTTGCTTCCTAACCCCCTGGCCAAGCCTCCATTCTTCCTTGGGACTGGGGTAAGGTTGAGAGGGGTAGGGGGAAGGTGAAGGGGCAGTTGAGAGCCCCTCCTGGGGACTCAGGTTTCTGGGAGGGCTGTTGTGTTTCTGTATTACCTTTTCCCTTGTCTATTTCTGACTATAACTGTATATACTGTAAATATCTGCTTGTATATTGTGCTAGCTGTAAATAATAAGCTTCATTCAATTTCCAGAGCTGGCTGAGTCTAGTTTGGGTGACTTCCAAAGTGGGGAGGGGGCAGGTGACACCCAAACCACCACCCAAAGGCAAATCTTTTTGCAGTGAGTTAAACTAAGACTCTGTAATTTAATTACCTAGTTGATATAGATACAGAGCAGTGTAGACTCAGGCTGTAGAAGCTCCAAAGCTAGCAGAACTACACTGAGGGGTTTTTCAGTGTTGTGTTTGCTGACATTTTCCTTAATAAGCTCATTGAGTGAGACTCACTGAAACACAAGATCTCCAGAGACTTTCCTATTTAGTTTTGCTGTGGATTTGGAGTTTTTTCCATTCAAGGCCAACTGAAATCCCAAATGGTCTCTGCCACAGTGACTTTCACTTAGAGGTAAGTTGCTGCAGCATCCTGAGCTTCCATAGAAATCAGCTCATCCAAATCATGGCATTAAGTGGGGCAACAGCACTTCATTGCAGACAGTCTGGAAATTGAAAGTTGCACATCTTTGGTGGTACAAAGTTTGCTGGTGATTTTTAATTTTAAGAATCATACAATCATAGAAGCAGTCAGGGTTGGAAGGGATCACAAGGATCATCTAGTTCCAACCTCCCTGCTACGGGCAGGGACATCCTACCCTAGATCAGGCTGGCCAGAGCCTCATCTAACCTGGCCTTAAACACATCCAGGGATGGAGCCTCAACCACCTCCCTGGGCATCCTATTTTAATGGTCTGGGATGGGGCCTCAACCACCTCCCTGGGCATCCCATTTTAAAGGTCTGGGATGGGGCCTCAACCACTTCCCTGGGCATCCCATTTTAAAGATGTTTTGGAGGATTCACACAGCCCTTGAGACTCCTGTGAAGGAGCATGCTACTGCTTGCTGCTGATACCTAAATAAAGTGCCTGAGAGAATAAGCATAGGGGCAAGTCTTGCATTAGAATAGATCAACAAGACAGATGATGCAACTAGCAACAGAACAAGGGGACGGAGTCTCAGGTTGTGCTGGGGGAGGGCTAGGCTGGATGTTAGGAGGAAGCTGTTGCCAGAGAGAGTGATTGGCACTGGAGTGGGCTGCCCAGGGAGGTGGTGGAGTCGCCATCCCTGGAGGTGTTGAAGCAAAGCCTGTCTGAGGCACTTAGTGCCATGGTCTGGTTGACTGGATAGGGCTGGGTGATAGGTTGGCCTGGATGATCTTCCAGCCTGGTTGATTCTGTGATGATTCTACGATACATTAAGAACTTACCCAGCTCATCAACAAGGCTCTGACTATATATTAACAGCAAAAATTGCTATTGCACATTTCCATACCTCTAAATCTGAACCTGATACAGCTATATGATTCTCTTTTTCTCAACAAAGTAGTAAAACAGCTTTATTGGACAGGAGAATTGAGACACTGTGTTTCCAAGCTGCATGTAGTTAGGTACTTAAGATGTCAAACTCCAGAGTTCAAGGCACTAGTCGGTTTGCCTTTCTCTTTGATGTTATGGCAAGCCAGGTTTGAAAATGGAAATGTTATTTCTTTATTGTTTTTATTACTTCCTGTAGGAAAATACTGAGCACAAGTGTGCACTGGCAAATCAATTCCATTTCATTTTAGAGATTTTTTTCTGTTCCAGCAAGACCATCACAGGAAAAGATCTGCCTTGCCTGTGTATTTTTTGTGAAGTGCTCCAAGACACTCTCTATTTCATACAGCTAGGGATTGATCACAGCCCTTTGTGAAGAGTTTTGGGACGTTGGTATGGAAGACCACAAACAAAAATGCAACTTGATTTTGGAGTTCAGAAAGACTGACCAAGTGATACAGCCCCTGATCTCTCAGCCTTTCCTCATAAGAGGGATGTTCTATTCCCTTAATCATTCCAGTAGCCCTCTGTTGAACTGTTTCCAGTAGTTCCCTGTCTCTCTTGAACTGGGAAGCCCAGAATTGGACACAGTACTCTAGGTATGGTCTCACTAGGGTAGAGTAGAAGAAAGAAGGGCAAACTTTTATATAAATAATGATAAGCCAAGGGGCAATTATTGTAAACTACAGCAGGGTAGACTTAGGTTGGAAGTTCTTTGGAGTGAAGGCCAGTGAAACACTGGAATTGGTGTCCCAAAGAGGTGGTGGAGGGTCAATTTCTGGAGATACTCAAAGTCAGGCTTGATGGGGCCTTGAGCAACCTGATCTAGTTGGAGGTGTCCCTGCTCACTGCAGGGGGACTGGACAAGATGATCTTCAAGCAACAGAACAAGGGGACATCATCTCAAGTTGTGTTGGGGGAGGTATAGGCTGGATGCTAGGAGGAAGTTCTTGACAGAGAGAGTGATTGGCATTGGAATGGGCTGCCCAGGGAGGTGGTGGAGTCACTGTCCCTGGAGGTCTTCAAGAAAAGACTGGATGAGACACTTAGTGCCATGGTCTGGTTGATTGGCTAGGGCTGGGTGTTAGGTTGGATTGGATGATGTTGGAGGTCTCTTCCAACCTGGTTGATGCTATGATTCTCTGATAAGGGTCACTTCCAGCCCAATGCATACTATGATTCTATGATTGAAAGAATTTTTCTCTCTTCAAAACACACACCACTGCTCACCAATCTCAAGCAAGGCCAGGAAATGCTTCTGCAACTATTTCTATATCTTCAACAGTTATTTTGACAATGAAAGTGATTTTCTAACTTTATGGGAAGGAAGGAACAAGAAGCTGAATATCATATTTGGTCAGCCTCCTACCAGCCTGCTTCAATTGTATGAGGGAGTCTAAGGGATGGTAAATTTATCTACTCAGAAAATTAGAAAATTAGAGCAGGTATTCTTGGTCTTCAAACCAAACCTATAACCAAACATATGTCAGTATCTGTGTCTTTGTCTTCTTTTTTCCTAGCATTTCCATCCTCCCTGCGAAAAAATAGTGCCTGTCTCACTAAAAGGAATGACAAATACCCATGAAAGAGAAAGGCAAATGCATCCCCTGCTGCAAACTAACCACCCTGTAGATCACACTAACTGAAAGCTTCATGTCTTATGAAGATAACGCAGCGCATCGCTCAGGACCAGGAGGACTGCTCTGCGGCAGGACGCAGCGGGCTCAGCTGAGCGTATTAATGATTCATGCTTCCTTTGCCAGCACATAATGCATTGCAATCATAAGGAGCCAGCGTACAGCAGTACTCGAGACATATTTGTCCAGCTAATAGTTTGACTTCATCTGGAATGTTTCATTGGGTCACTGACCTATTAATTGTAGGCAGAGCATGGCAGATAATACATAGTCGATGCACTCCCAAGTCAGGTTCCTCTCTTCACTGTTACCAGGCAACCTCCTCCAGCTCCGCACAGAGCTGCTAATACTTTTCCTCCCTTCCCGCTGCAAACTTAGCCATGGAGAGCATGTGTTCACGAGAGCATGGGAGGGTAACAGACAAGGCAGAGCACATTTAAGTGAGATGGCTTTTTGCAAGCATTAAGCAATGCACTCTTGTAATAAACAGCTATGCCAGAGCTAATACTCAATAAGCAGTGTGCTTTGTAAGCAATTAGAGACTCACGCTGTGGAACAGTCGCTTCGGTGGAACTTATGCTGCCACCCTAACAATGCTTAAGAAGATAAGTGGCTTGTTAAAAACATCATAATTCTCCTTTAAAAAACAATTAACAGTTTAGTGCATTTTCCAGCCCACTTCCCCCCCCACCTCTTTATTTTTTTGTCTATGGGCTGCTGGGTGTCTTCTTATTCAAGTGAAGATGGGCCACAAGGAGGATCAGAGGACTGGAGCAGCTCTGCTAGGAGGACAGACTGAAAGAGTTGAGGCTGTTCAGTCTGCAGAAGAGGAGGCTCTGAGGTGACCTTATTGTGGCCTTCCAGCATCTGAAGGGTACCTACAAAAAAGCTGGGGAGGGACTTTTTAGACTCTCAGGGAGTGACAGTAGTAGGGGGAATGGAGCAAAGCTGGAGGTAGGGAGATGGAGAGTGGAGGTGAGGAGGAAGTTGTTGAGCATGAGAGTGGAGAGAGCCCAGGGAAGTGGTGGAGGCCTCATCTCTGGAGGAGTTTAAGGCCAGGCTGCATGAGGCTGTGGCCAGGCTGATCTAGGGTAGAGTGTCCATGGCCATGGCAGGAGGTTTGAACTAGATGCTTCTTGTGGTCCCTTCCAACCCTGACTGATTCTATGATTCTAGGATGAATCCAGGGAATGATTCTCATGTTCTGTTCATTGGCTGCTGTTTAACCCCCAAAAAGCACAACTGTAAGAAAACCTGCAAAATAAAGAAGCAAATGACATTATATAACCATAGCCAAGTTCAGTTGTTTCTCAGACCAGAACACAACTGAAATTGTTCAGACAAGTCAGACAAACACATTTGCTCAGAGGAAAGAAGCCAGAGCATGTCATAAAACCATTTCCATTGTGTTTCTTTGTCATGTTAATTAAATTTGTAAGTAATCTCTTCCCTAAAACATGTTGAGTTTGGTAACAGAGGTGTAGTTTAGAGTTAGTGATCCCTACACAAACAAGTAGTATATGGTCATCTTCTGAAGACACAAAATATATCTTTCTTCTTCTCTAAAGAAACCTGCTTTATAGGGTGCCTGGGGAAGAACAGACAAACACCAAGCACAGAAAAGAGAATGAGAAAGTGGAGGGAGAGGAACATGTCCAGAGAAGGGCAACAAAGCTGGTGAGGGGCCTGGAGCACAAATCCTATGAGGAGAGGCTGAGGGAGCTGGGGCTGTTTAGCCTGGAGAAGAGGAGGCTCAGGGGTGATCTTATTACTGTCTACAACTACCTGAAGGGGCATTGTAGCCAGGTGGGGGGGTGGCCTCTTCTCCCAGGTAACCAGCAATAGAACAAGGGGACACAGTCTCAAGTTGTGCCAGGGTAGGTATAGGCTGGATGTCAGGAAGAAGTTCTTCACAGAGAGAGTGATTGGCATTGGAATGGGCTGCCCAGGGAGGTGGTGGAGGCACCGTCCCTGGAGGTGTTCAAGAAAAGCCTGGCTGAGGCACTTAGTGCCACGGTCTAATTGATTGGGTAGGGCAAGGTGATAGGTTGGAGTGGATGATGTTGGAGGTCTGTTCCAACCTGGTTGATTCTATGATTCTATGATTCTGGCCATGCTTCCCCTTCGTCACTACCAGGCAAGGCACTGAATAACTCAGTGGCCTCCTTTTTTCACCTCACGATGCCAGAGATGTTTTCAGTCACTTCTGTTTGGAAAGGAAAAAAAGCCACAGTTTTTCTCTAAGTGGAACTAAATTGTTTCACTCTCTCTCAGTAACACAGGAGTACTTTTCTCAGCCCAGCCTGATGCAGTGCTTATTTCTCCCTGAGCAGTGGTGTGCACTCCCTGCCATTGATTTCCTATCGAGCCTTTACAAATGCCTTCTTTCTTCCCACACTGATTAATTATTAAACTATTAAATCAAATTCTGCACCCACCAGTTTGTAAATCAAAACTCAACCTCCATCAGCCTCTTCTCAAACCCTGAGCTGTGTGAGCTCCAGGCTTTTCTGGAGGAAAGTCAGTTTCTGCTATCTGGGAGCTTCAGCCTCACACCAGCAAGGCCACCTCACAAAAAAGAGAAGCAGATTTTAGAAGATGATAAAGAAACTTTGCTGGTACCTGAGGAGAGGATGGAACAGATCCTTCAAGAAGCTGTGCTAAGGCACATGAGAGAGAGGAAGGTGATTTGTGACATCTAGCACAGCTTCACCAAGAAAAAAGTCCTACCTGACCAGCCTAGTGGCCTTCTATGATGGAAAGATTACATTGGTTGGAAAGGAAAAACATATGAATGTCATCTATCTGGACTTCTGTAAAGCTTTTGACTTCATCTCCTACAATATCTTCTGTCTAAACTGGAGAGATATGGGGAAGTGGGCATGTGTGAACCTCATGAGGCTCAACAAGGCTAAATGCAAGATGCTGCATCTGATTAGGGGCAATCTCCAGCATCAATACAGCCTGAGGAATAAAGGGCTTGATAATAGCCCTGCAGAGAAGGATTTGGGGCACTGGTGGATGAAAAGCCAGACATGAAACAACAAGTACCTAAACACCTGTGGGTACCTGTTTATCACTTTGGGAGGGGACATAATGGCCCAAGCTTTTGTTTTCCTCCCACCCTTGCCTCCCTCATCAGCAGAAGGATGGGGCAAGCCAGGACATCTAATAGGCCTGTTAGCCTTCCAGGACAAAGATCTTTAAAGGTCTCTTCTGATACAATCCATTCTATGGTCGTGTGACTTCAGGGCAGAATATCTGTTGCTAATTACAACACATGTTAAATATGCACTGGGAGTGCCTTGGATAACCAGCATGGCTGATGTGCACTTTTCCAGTGCAAAGGATTGCAAAATAAATTGGACAGACTTTTTAATCCTGCTGGACTCTGCTGATCTCACAGCTGAGTATATACTTAGGTGGCAGAGCCTCGGAGGTGATATAAAAAGCATATTGTGCTGTGGTAGATGGGGCACAAAAACGGAGAGGGAAGGGTTGCAGCATCAGCCTTCAGGAGGAATCATGGTGTGTAATGGGCTGTTCTGAGAAGTTTCCAGGTGTCATGCTTGGATTCAACCAGTGAGAAAAGTGCTTTTCTCTCATCTACCATGGAAAAATTCATGCTTCTGGGAAACAGATGGGGAAAAAAAAAAGAGAGAGAATGCTTTGGCTGCCTAAAACTCAATTTAATTCCTTCTGTTGCCAAGGTTGCAGAGACAGCCAACTTTTCCCTGCTTTCCCCTCCATCCCCACCATGCCCAAGAGCAAGAGAAACGTTGTCTGGCTGTGGTGTTTTTGCTTTGCAGATCCCATCTCCCTGACTTCTGTTTTAATCTCTGCACTGTAGACTCCAGCAGCAATTGTAACAGACTGAAAACTGGGAAGTGGGGCAATACAAATGGGGTGTCACAGCTGCTACAGCTAGAGGCATGTGCATCTTGAGAGCGTGAGTCCATGTCAAAATCTATACTTTTCCTACCTACAGAATGTCACTCACATATTTAAATATTCTTTCTTTCTTTTTCTTCCCTTCTGACTGAAGAAAGCCTTCCACTTAGGATAAATGGCATTGATGCAGGTAAAATTGTTTGTTCGTACACACTGAAGCCTATATATAGAGATCAACTCAACAGTCAATATAAAAGGCAATAGGAAGTCTTGTACTAAGGTATAGATAAGAAGAAAAGGCTTGCAGATACCACCTGGGAAAAAAAAAACCACCCACATAACCAAAACCAAACAACAATTTTCTCTGTATCATTATTGCTGGAGCGTGTCCAGAGAAGGGCCACGAGGATGCTCAGAGGGCTGCAGCAGCTCTGCTATGAGGACAGACTGAAAGAGTTGGGGCTGTTTAGTCTGCAGAAGAGGAGGCTCCCAGGTGACTTCTTGTTGTCTTCCAGTATCTGAAGAGGGCCTACAAAAAAAAAATGGGGAGGGACTTTTTAGGCTCTCAGGGAGTGACAGGACTGGGGGGAATGGAGCAAAGGTGGAGGTGGGGAGATTCAGAGCGGACATGAGGAGGAACTTCTTGATCATGAGAGTGTTGTGAGCCTGGAATGGGTTTCCCAGGGAGGTGATTGAGACCCCATGGCTGGAGGTGTTTAAGGCCAGGCTGGGTGAGGCTGTGGCCAGGCTGATCTAGGGTAGGGTGTCCCTGTCTATGGCAGGGAGTTTGGAACTAGATGATCCTTGTGGTCCCTTCCAACTCTGACTGATTCTGTGATTCTTTTTCCCCCTCCTTTATGCTTGTTTGGGGTTTATTTTTGTTTCTTTTAAATGATATTTTATTTAAATCACTTTTTAATTTTTTGGTTTTGGCAGGCTAGAGCAGAACTATCAGCATTTTGCAGGCAAGGGGATTCCTTACAGACTGAGGATCAAAACTGAACCAAATATATCCAGACCATAACAATATTCATAGAATCACAGAATCAACCAGGTCGGAAGAGACCTCCAACATCATCCAGTCCAAACCAGCACCCAGCCCTATCCAGTCAACTGGACCATGGCACTAAGTGCATCATCCAGACTTTGCTTCAATACCTCGAGGGATGGTGACTCCACCACCTCCCTGGGCAGCCCATTCCAATGCCAATCACTCTCTCTGCCAACAGCTTCCTCCTAACATCCAGCCTATACTTCCCCCCGGCACAACTTGAGGCTGTGTCCCCTTGTTCTGTTGCTGGTTGCCTGGCAGAAGAGATCAACCCCACCTGGCTACAGCCTCCCTTCAGGTAGTTGTGACCTGTGTTTGCCACAAACAAATCAAGCTGCAAAACAAGGGCAAATATGGTGTCTGTGATAGCCTGAGAAGCACCAAGGCTTTCGTCTACTCTCCCGTGCTTCTTCCACCTGGGAAGAAGAATTAGGGGGGCTCCAAGGTGGGTATTCAGCAGATGTTTAGGGTATGTGATGGATATGTATTCTAGGTATAATTTGGACCTTTTACCACACTGCTTTTGTTTCAGACAAGGGAGAGAGAAAATGAGTGGGGAATGTCACAAAAGCAATATAAAATGGGCAGATGTAATACTTCTTATGCTCACCAACAAATCAACATGTGTATTTTATCTCTTCCAGAGAACCTAAACTCTCTACATTTCTAATTTCAGGTAGGTCAGATCCTGTTTGAGAGGAGTTAAAAGGTTGTTTGTGACCTTGTGAGTGAGGAAAGATTTTCTCTAGCTTCAGAAGAATCTGAAGCACTCATTCACTGTGTTGTTCGGGTAGCAAAACAAAGCACACGAGCAGCTGTAAGCATTTTTATGCTGCCTATGAAGAAAATAATACATTTAAGTACCAAAAGTCAAAGGTTTTAAAAATTTGGCTGAGTTTCTAACTATGGCAAGAATTACACTGTCACTTCTCACAACTTACTTTCTTACTAGGACTTAGTACTGAAGGGCACCTGCAAGAAAGCTAGAGAGGGACTCTTTATAAAAGCCCATAGCAATAGCACAAGGAGCAATGGTTTGAAATCCAGGGAAGAGGAGGTTTAGATTGGTTGTTAGGAACAGGTTCTTTACCATGAGGGAGGTGGAACACCAGAATGTGTTGCCCAGGGAGGTAGTTGAGGCTCCATTCCTGGGGATATTCAAGGTCAATTTTGACAAGGATCTGGGCACCCTTAGTAGAAGTTGTCCCTGCTCACTGCAGGGAGGTTGGACTAGATGACTTTTGGTGATTCTGTCCAACCCAAACCATTCTATGATTCTATGACAGATCTCTCATCATTGAGATGTGATCTACACCTCTCAGTCAATGGCATTATCATATCAAGGATTCACAATCCAATCGGGGAACATCTCTTTGGCTTCAGGCTTCCCTGCTCCCTAAAGTGTGGGAAGACAAATGGGCATTGAAAAAATCTACCCAAATGTGTAAACTTTCCTATCTAAGGCATGCCTGAGAGCTGTCTTTTTCTTCCACAATATTTTGTATCTTAGGAAGTCAATATGCTGATGTCTTCATAATGTGAGTCTGTTATACAGAACCTTCAATTCCATGGTTGGATGCACAGGATGAAAGTCAATTAGCTCTAGAATAGACATTTCCAAGGCAAGAGGCACCTGACACGTTTTAGTTGTTTAGAGACTAATTGCAACCTGAAAAAGCAACATTGCTGAGCTCCAGTGGAGACTAGAGATACCAAATCCCTACTGAATGACTCCTCTCCCAAATGCTGGTAATGGCAAAGAACTGATGCACTATCAAGGAAATAAGATAACTCAAAATACTTCAAAGTACATATAAATATATAACTTGGATATTTTAGGTTACGAGAGACCTATTCCTAAAGCAGTTAACAACTTTCTGAGGCTCAGGGGTGACCTCATTGCTGTCTACAACTACCTGAAGGGAGACTGTAGCCAGGTGGGGCTTGGTCTCTTCTGCCAGGTAACCAGCAACAGAACAAGGGCACACAGTCTCAAGTTGTGCTGGGGGAGATGTAGGCTGGATGCTAGGAGGAAGTTGTTGTCAGAGAGAGTGATTGGCATTGGAATGGGCTGCCCAGGGAGGTGGTGGACTCGCTGTGCCTGGAGGTGTTGAAGCCAAGCCTGGCTGGGGCACTTAGTGCAATGGTTGACTGGCTAGGGCTGGGTGCTAGGTTAGAAGAGACCTCCAAGATCATCCAGTACAACCTAGCCCTAGACAGTGAACCAGACCATGGCACTAAGTGCCTCATCCAGGCTTTAGTTGAACACCTCCAGGGACAGTGACTCCACCACCTCCCTGGGCAGCCCATTCCAATGCCAATCACTCTCTCTGTGTAGAACGTCCTCCTAACATCCAGCCTATATCTCCCCCGGCACAACTTGAGGCCGTGTTCCTTTGTTCTATTGCTGCTTGTTGTCTTCCTTCTTGTTACAGGAAAAAGCTGCAAAGAGAAAGAAATGGGTATCTTTTTGTAATGAGAGAGGAATAAAATCTTGCACACACTTATTTTAAAATAACATCATTTTTTGACCCCAAAATTGTATTCCGTGTACTGATGTTTATTATGCTTTCAACATTTTCAGTGCCATGACTCACAGAAACCACCTCTGAGACATAGGAATGAGGACTGAAAATCAAGTGGAACTTCATGTTATCTTCAACCTAGTTTATAACAACTTGTATGGAAAATATATTGCTTTAAGTGGCTAAGAAGCAGGCAAATGGGAAAATATCTCTTTTATTCTGTGAGCAAGCACATCCACAATAAACCACACTAAACTCTTCTTTACATGCTGATAAAAAGCTCTGCCATCCACCTTCCAACTGGAGCTGGCAATATATAGCAACCACTCATGAAGCCTGTCATGATACCTGGAAAGCCTTCACTGAGCATGGCTGAAATGAATGATAAACAAAACTGAGCCCATTTATCTCCAGTTGTGTTTAAGTGGATGGGAATTGTCAAGGCAAGATGCACATTAGTACTTAACTGAGAATGACTTCAGAGAGCAGCTTGTAAACCTCCATTAATAACTCCCTGACAGCCTGGCAGTGCCTGTCTTGGCATTTATCCAACAGCAGGCCACTTAGACTGTGAACAAGTTTTGCTTCTCCATGGACCTCTATGATACCTGTAGGATCTGAAAACATTTGTGTGATGGTTTGGGTGTTCCCTGCCCCCCCTACTTTGGAAATCACCCAGACTAGACTCAGCCAGCTCTGGAAATATGAATGAAGCTTTTATTTACAGCTTAGCTCAATATACAAGCAGATATTTACAGTATAGACAGTTATAGACAGAAATAGACAAGGGAAAAGGTAATACAGAAACACAATATGCAAGCAGATATTTACAGTATATACAGATATAGATGGAAATATACAAACTAAAAAGGTAATACAGAAACACAACTCCCCTCCCAGAAACCTGAGTCCCCAGGAGGGGCTCTCAACCACCCCTTCACCTTCTCCCTACCCCTCTCAACCTTACCCCAGTCCCAAGGAAGAATGGAGGTTTGGCCAGAGGGTTAGGAAGCAAAGTGGGTTAGCCCAAAAATGGAGAGTGAGGTTAGAGAGATGCAGCTCAGCCAGCAGCCCAAGTGAGAGTGGTGCTGAGTGTCTTATCTATGTTTTGACTTATGCTTTTATACATCTCAGTAAGCCTATGAGTGGAGTAGACATCACTCTTGTTTTCATTTCACAGCCTGTGATCTAGTTCTTCTCACCAAAAGATTCTAGCTAGCTTCAAACTAGCACAATCTGAGAGGGAAGAATTGGTGCACTCTCTTTGCTCAAATTAGGTTTATTAACATATTTAATCCAGCATGAATACTGCCTTATTTAGCATGAAAACTGCATTTGCTTATATTTTACCTTAACCCAAAATTATTCCTTTCCTGTTTGAAAACAAATCATGCAGACAAGAAAATAACTCATGTTGGGATCCACATTTTAGGCACTGCATGCACAAGGTGTGGCTTGGTCAGGTCATTTTTGTCTTCTGAGACTACTACAGCAATCCTCAAGCTTTTCCCAGTAGGTTGGGAGCAGCTGCATGTTCTCTAGGCATGAAAGGAAGAAACAAAAAGACAGGAAGAGGTCTAAAAGTCTCCTGCAAGGACACCTTGAGCTCCAAAGACTGCTGATACTTAAACAGTGCAGTTATAAACCAGCTTCCACCACATGGCCCAAGGACCATGGTCTCTTTCTTGGACAAATCCCAAACACAGTATAGCTGAAGCTGATGCAATCCTGGCAATGATTTATCTCCCTGAGGACAAAGACCCCATCTGCAAAATACATGGAAGAAATGTACCAGCCTTGTAAAGCTTCAATTCGGTTCATGGCTGCAACTCTTCTAATAATGACATGTGACAGCTCTGTAAAAATGGTTTTAGTTGCCAAAACAAGCAATGGAAAAGAAAGACAGAGTATGTTTGTGAGTACAACTTGAATCAGCTCCTCTTTTCTTCCAGGTGGAACACATTTTGAGGATTTATCTCAAGAAGACGATGGGAGCTTAAATGTCTCCTGTAATAATGCAAATCCAGAAGGCTAGAGAAGGATGCAAAGTGCCTGGCTGTTAAAGAAAAGAAAGGAGAGAAATGGGGAAATGTGGATAATTTGGTTCAATTTCCTTTCTAGAGCAGAGAAACCAAACAGTTCTACTCCACAGGGAGAACAAGTTAAGTGCCTGTATGCTGATACTGCTTTAAACAGCATGGATGTGTCACTTGTAGGGTAGCTTTCAAGACAATGGAAGTAATTTTCCTGTCTGTCTCAGGTGTCATCTCATAGAATCATAGAAATCAACAAGGTTGGAAGAGAATTCCAACATCATCCAGTCCAACCTAGTGCCCTTCCCTAGACAGTCAACTAGACCATGGCACTGAGTGCCTCATCCAGGCTTTGCTTCAATAACTCAAAGGACAATGACTCCACCACCTCCCTGGGCAGCCCATTCCAATGCCAATTGCTCTGTCTAGAACTTCCTCCTAACATCCAGCCTAGACTTCCCCCAGCACTACTTGAGACTGTGTCCCCTTGTTCTATTGTTGGTTGCATGGCAGAAGAGCCCAACCCCACCTGGCTACAACCTCCCTTCAGGTAGTTGTAGACAGCAATGAGATCACCCCTGAGCCTCCTCTTCTCCAGGCTGCACACCCCCAGCTCCCTCAGCCTCTCCTCATAGGGTTTGTGTTCCAGGCATTTCAGCAGCTTTGTCGCCCTTCTCTGGACACTTTCCAGCACCTCAACATCTCTCTTGAATTGAGGGGCTCAGAACTGGGCACAGTACTCAAGGTCTTTGGGTTTCATATTACCCTTCCATAAAGAAGAAGAAATTATTAGATTTTGTTTGTTTCTCTCACCATTAGTTTGGCCACAGGGTAGAGAAGGAGGTTCAATGTATTGTAGTTCCTTTTAACAGACCTGCAGGAATATCGAAGTTGATGGCTATTAAATATGTCTCTGTAATATCTTCAAAACCTTTCAATTTGCCTATGAGAACATCAAAACATCTTACTATGCTCCTGGCCTGAAAGTGGACTTGCTCCAGAGCAGGCAAGACACACATATAGCTTGCTTATTAGATAACCAAACACCAGTTCTCTGTCTCTCCTGACTCAGGTACTCTCTCACTTTCCCCAGTGGCATTTCTTTTTTCTCCCTTTGAACCTCCTTTAGTTGAGCCTTGAGTGCCACACATCAGTCTGCTCTCAAGTCCCCCAAAGCTCATGAATCTGACCTCCAAACAACATGAGTTGACATCCCTGGAGGTGTTCAAGGGAAGAGTGGATGAGGAACTTAGTGCCATGGTCTGGTTGATTGGCCAGGGCTGGGTGCTAGATTGGACTGCATGATCCTGGAGGTCTCCTCCAGCTGGTTGATTCTATGATTCTATAATTCTATGGTCTAGTTCATTGTCTAGGGCTGGGTGCTAGGTTGGACTGGATGATCTTGGAGGTCTCTTCCAACCTCGTTGATTCTATGGTTCTATGATGATTGCTAACACTTCCAAATGTATTTCCCCACACATTTGTGCTGAAGTTTGGAAAGGAATTTAGGATCCTCAGCCTCCTATATACAGAGCAGTAAGAATTTCCCATTTCTCCCAGTGAAGTGAAGATACAAAAGAACATCAGTGATACACAGAGTTATATTTAAGAGGGGGAAGGGGCATTAGATCCCAGAGATTTAGCTTCAGGAGGAGTTCTGCCTGTATCAGGATTTGAGGCAGTCTTTGATGTTAGTGAAATAAAAGAAATATTTGCCTCAGGGAGTGAGAAAAAAAATATCCAAAATCTTCAGCCTGACTCTTTTGTATTGCTGCTCCAGCTACTGCCTCCAGAATTCATTACAATAAGCAAATTCTCATACATCATTGGTTTAATATGACAACTATGATGCTTAATAAGGCTGGAAGAAACATCACTGTGACTCTATTTGAGTCTTCTAAACAATCAGTTATTGCTGAGAAGGTTACACCAAGTTTTATAGCTCGGGAGCTGATCTGCAATTTGTATTCATCTTTCATTTTGACTAGACCAATTGTGTCTTCTATCTGCATTATCATCTCCATAAAAATTCATTCCTATCCATAAAAATATAAGAGTTCCAATAATGCCTCTCCTACTTTGTATGGGTGTATTTGTGGTTTTATTTAGAGCAGAAAGGCAGTTAAGCTGGTAACCGGATTGTCTTTCTGTCCAGTTTCACTGCAGGACCTAATCCATCTACTCTGAACCCATCCAGGCAGATTTAAACTCAATTGTTTTTTTATGATGAGATGGGAGAAATTTGTCTTTGCACAATTTATGAGTTCTGAGTAGCTGTGAAATTATTGCATACCAAATCTCTCGCTGTACAGTCACTCTGGGCAGACAGGGCTCCAGACAGGCATGGCCCAGGCAAGCTGGAAGACAATAAAGAACCAAAGCAATTAACATAATGGTTGTGGCATTGAGTAATTGCAGAGACATCTGAGCTGAAGGTATCAGGTTAACCAAATCCTGGCTATTGAGAACTAAAGCATGGGAAGTCTCAGTAGAAGGGCAAAAATTGCAACATAGAGAATTAAAATGATAAAGAAACTGTGGGTGAGAGGAATTCCCCCATGCATCAGTAGAAATTGGAGGCTGTCCTGCTGGAAAGCAGCTCTGTGGAAAAAGACATGGGAGTATTGGTACATAGCAAGAGGTTCTTGCTCAGGAGGCCAGCACCAGAACAAGAGGACACAGCCTCAGGCTTCTCCAGGGGAAATTTAGGCTGGAGGTGAGGAGAAAGTTCTTCACTGAGAGAGTCATTGGACACTGGAATGGGCTGCCCGGGGAGGTGGTGGAGTCGCCGTCCCTGGGGCTGTTCAAGGCAGGATTGGACGTGGCACTTGGTGCCATGGTCTGGCCTTGAGCTCTGTGGTAAAGGATTGGACTTGATGATCTGTGAGGTCTCTTCCAACCCTGGTGATACTGTGATATGCAGACTGTGCCGGTCACCGAAGCTACAAACTGTCCACTAGGGCAACAAAGTACTTGCCTGATGTTCCCAGTACTGTTAAACCCAAAGTGTAACACCAGTGGTAACAATCCCTGCCATGGTGGATGACAATGTGTACCCTATGGATGAAGAAAAATGGCTTCCACCCCTGTTCTGCACCATGTCAGAAAAAAATAGTGAGACCTGATGAAAAATGCCTGGAAACAGCTGAGATGTGGTTTTGTCTACTAGTTCCCATTGTGAGGAGAATGTCTCTTTCTGTCTTCCACTCCCCCACAATCCTACATTTAGTTTGAAAAAAAAGTCTTGAGAAATAAGCATGGAGCAAAGGTGGAGATGTGTCACGGGGAGGGAGGAATATTCAGCATTTTTGTCTCAGTCTCAGTAGGATGCTGCTGGATGAGAAGCTCAACATGAGCCAGCAATGTGCACTTGCAGCCTGCAGGGCCAACCAGATCCTGGGCTGCATCAGAAGTGTGGCCAGCAGAGAGAAGGAGGTGATTCTTCCCCTCTACTCTGCTCTGGTGAGACCCAACCTGGAGTACTGCATCTGGTTCTGGAGCCCCCATTATAAAAAGGATATGGAGATGCTGCAGTGTGTCCAGAGAAGGGCCACAAGGATGCTCAGAGGGCTGCAGCAGCTCTGCTATGAGGACAGACTGAAAGAGTTGGGGCTGTTCAGTCTGCAGAAGAGGAGGCTCCCAGATGACCTTCTTGTGGCCTTCCAGTATATGAAGGGGGCCTACAAAACAGCTGGGGAGGGACTTTTTAGGCTGTCAGGGAGTAACAGGACTAGGGGGAGTGGAGCAAATCTGGAGGTGGGGAGGTTGAGAGTGGAGGTGAGGAGGAAGTTGTTGAGCATGAGAGTGGTGAGAGGCTGGAATGGGTTGCTCAGGGAGGTGGTTGAGGCCCCATGGCTGGAGGTGTTTAAGGCCAGGCTGGCTGAGGCTGTGGCCAGGCTGATCTAGGGTAGGTTGTCCCTGCCCATGGCAGAGGGATCAGAACTAGATGCTCCTTGTGGTCCCTTCCAACCCTGACTGATTCTATGATTCTAGGATAAATGATATCAACACATCTGGGGTAGCAGAAAGAAATTCAGCATTACGAGGAGAGGCTTTGCTGGTTAAGCAATAGGAAGCAGCTCTGCAGAAGATATATGAAGCAATAAGAGATGATTTACTTCCACCACATTCATTGTTTGAATATGTGCATGCACCCCATCTATTTTCATTTGCCCCAGCGTGCGTGGCAGCCCTCCCCATCGGAGGATGACACCCTTGCATTTGTCGTCATTCCCTGCAATATATCATCAGCAATAGCTGCTTGAAGAGCAATGCCTGGGCCTGGATGGAGTGGGTGGTGAAAAGCAATCCACTCCCAAAGCTAGCCCTGATAATGGGAGCTTTCCATCACGCTGCCATTTCCTGGGGCAGGGTACAAGGCTTGCACGGCTGGCAGGAGCTCATCAGAAGAGGCCCTGAGATTGTCATCAGAAAGCCCAGTAAAGGAAACACTTCCCAGAGAATTCTTTTCACCTTGTGTTCTCTCACATCATGATGCTTCCAGAGAGCAGGCTTATCTCTGAGTTAAAGGAGAGAAAGAATAGGACACAGCATCTGTTATAAGTATTGTTTTTGTCAAGACATTAATATGATGTAGACTACTCAGAATGGAAAACCATGCAGTCTGAGCACAGCTAGGGACATGGCACACATCTCCTGGGATGGGTCTTTCACTGGCTAGGGACATGGCACACATCTCCTGGGATGGGTCTTTCACTGGCTAGGAACATGGCACACATCCCCTGGGATGGGTCTTTCACTGACTAAGGACGTGGCACACATCCCCTGGGATGGGTCTTTCACTGGCTAGGGACATGGCACACATCCCCTGGGATGGGTCTTTCACTGGCTAGGGACGTGGCACACATCTCCTGGGATGGGTCTTTCATTGGCTAGGGACGTGGCACACATCTCCTGGGATGGGTCTTTCATTGGCTAGGGACATGGCACACATCTCCTGGGATGGGTCTTTCATTGGCTAGGGACGTGGCACACATCTCCTGGGATGGGTCTTTCATTGGCTAGGGACGTGGCACACATCTCCTGGGATGGGTCTTTCATTGGCTAGGGACATGGCACACATCTCCTGGGATGGGTCTTTCATTGGCTAGGGACGTGGCACACATCCCCTGGGATGGGTCTTTCACTGGTAAGTTATGCTTGGTATTAGTGAACCAGAAGTTAACTTCAGCTTGTTTCTTCTCAGGTAGCTACTGGGAGAGAAGAGGACTTAAATGTGGCTGACGAATTCCATAGAGAGAGACTTAGAACATTACATTTCAAGACACAAAAGTTGCTTTGAAACCCCTAAATGACTATTTAGGGACCCATGAATTTGACTTCCCACACCTTCCTCTCTCCCTGACTTCCTTGGCTAACCCATACCAGTGCCTCACCACACTCACAGTAAGGAATATCTTCATACTATCCAGTCTAAATCTCCCTTCTTCCAGCATAAAGCCATTGTCCCTCACCCTATCTCAAGTCCTTGTAAAACACCCCTCCTCAGCTTTCTTGTAGGCCCACTTTGGGTGCTGGAAGGCTGCTATAAGGTCTCTCTGGAGCCTTGTATTCTCCAAGCTGAACAAGCCCAATGCTCTCAGCCCATCCCCACAGGTGAGGTGCTCCAGCCCTATGATTATCACTCCAATGCAGATGAGTTGATTGCAACCTCCATTTGCTCCACAGCACAGTGCAGACCATGCCAGGACACCTGGATCCAGCCCTGCAACTGGATATAGATGAGTAGGGAAACGTTGGTATGCCTGAAGAGGACTCTAGGTTGGGGTAGGTGGGACCAGTAAAGTGACATGCAAGGATACAGGGAGTTTGTGATGGACACATGGTCTGGATGAAGGTGAGGACCAGGCTGTCAGGTAAAAGTGTAAATGAATCTTCTTGAAACATACAATATACAAAATATTGTGATATACAAATAGAGAATATACAAAACATACAAACACATACAGAAGTTTATGTGTACTGTGTCCAGTTTTGGGCTCCTCAGTTCAAGAGAGATGTTGGGATACTGGAAGGTGTCCAGTGAAGGACAACAAAGCTGGTGAGAGGCCTGGAGCACAGCCCTGTGAGGAGAGGCTGAAGGAGATGGGAGTGTGCAGCCTGGAGACGAGGATGCTCAGGGGTGACCTCATTGTTGTCTACAACTACTTGAAGGGAGGTTGTAGACAGGTGGGGTTGGTCTCTTCTGCCAGGCAACCAGCAACAGAACAGTCTCAGGTTGTGCTTGGGGAAGCATAAGCTGAATGTTAGGAGGAAGTTGTCAGAGAGAGTGATTGGCATTGGAATGGGCTGCCCAGGGAGGTGATGGAGTTGCCGTCCCTGGAAATCATGGAATCATAGAATCAACCAGATTGGAAGAGACCTCCAAGATCATCCAGTCCAACCTAGCAACAGCCCTATCCAATCAACTAGACCATGGCACCAAGTGCCTCATCCAGGCTTTTCTTGAACACCCCCAGGGATGGTGACTTGAGCAAAGACTAGATGAGACACTTAGTGCCATGGTCTGGTTGATGGTCTAGGGCTGGGTGCTAGGTTGTATTGTACGATCTTGGAGGTCTCTTCCAACCTGGTTGATTCTATGATTCTGTGATTCCTTAGAGCTTTATACTGTTAAGGACCATAAGACTGAATTAAGCCCCACAAAGGGCCTTCGAATCGGTTTTGCTGTCCATTACAATTACTTTGGATTGGGATATCCCTGGGTTTAGCACATGATTTTACCTCTGTTGTACAAACTGGCTCAGGAAGAAGCATTGCAAGCTATAATAGTGTAACTGTGATGGGTTTATTTTTTATAGTCTTTTCATTGCCTTCCCCTAAAGGCATATTTATATACATTACATGTTGAGGAAAGTCCTAAGTTATATCTATCTCTCTTAGAAAGCTTCTCAGTAATTTGTCTGTAATCACAAAGGCAAGTCATGTAAAGAGAGGAACCAGCTGTAATTAGGAACATAATGTTCTCAGTTGAAAATAGACTTTTGAGCAAGGTCTGTATTTTCTTGCAATCCAAACCATCAGATATACTTCATACTTTCAGAAGTCATAGACTCAACCAGATTGGAAGAGACCTCCAAGATCATCCAGTCCAATCTATCACCCAGCCCTGTGGGGGAAGAATAACCTCCCTTGTCCTACTGGCCACACTGTTCCTGATCCAGGCCAGGATGCCATTGGCTCTCTTGGCCACCTGGGCACACTGCTGGCTCATCTTCAGCTACTCTCTACCAGTACCCCCAGGTCTCTTTCTGCCTGGGTGCTCTCCACCCACTCTGTCCCCAGCCTGTAGCACTGCATAGGTATAAGCTGGAACTCAGGATGCTCCACCTCAACAGAAAGAGACTCCTTTATGGTAAAGGTGAGGGAGCACTGCAACAGGCTGCCCAAGAGGTTGTACAGTCTCTTCCTCCTGAGACTTTCAGAATCCTCCTGAATGTGTTCCTGTGTAGCCTGCTCTAGGTGACCCCTGCTTTGGCAGGGAGGTTGTACCTGAAGATGTCCAAGGTCTCTTCCAAACTCTAATATTCTGCTATTCTGTGATTTCAGAGTCCAACTGTCTGTCATAAAATCAGAGATACATTGCCAGTAGAAAGGTTTCTGTAACATATATGAGATGTATTTCTCTTTCCTTCCCTCTCTTCTACACCATCATAAGTGGTTCTAGCTTTCAGGTAATATATCTTCCTGTCTCCTATGCTGTAATCAGTTTCTCAGTTCACAGGAACAATTCCAGTCATCTGAAGGTCAACACACCCCAAGTCAGTGAATGAGAGTTGATTGAGTGTCATAGAATCACAGAATGTTTTGGGTTGGGAGAGACCTTTAAAGGTCATACAGCAAGGACATCTTCAACTAGATCAGGCTACTTTAAGCCCCATCCAAACTGACCTGGAATATTTCCAGATGTGACACCTACCACCTCTCTGGGCAACCTGAGCTAGTATTTCACCACTATCAGTGTAATAAAAAAGTCTTCTCTAGTCTAAATCTCCCCTCTTCTAGTTTAAAAGTATCACCTCTTGTCCTGTTCCAACAGGCACTACTGGGAAGATTTTCCTCTTTCTTACAGGCTCCCTTAAGGATGCAATAAGGTCTCCCCAGAGCCTTCTCCTCTCCAGGCTGAGCAATCCCAACTCTTTTGTCCTTCCTTCATAGCAGAGGGATTCCATCCCTCTGATCATTTTTATAGCCTCCTATGGACCTGCTTTAACACATGTATCAAACAGAAACACACAGATCATGGATAATCTGACTGACACATTTGGTCCAGAATTTCATGCTATAGTGGCAGTATTATACTTGGAAGTCCACATGAGTGTTTTTTTTTTTGTTTTGATAGAATCAACCAGGTTGGAAGAGACCTCCAAGATCATCCAGTCCAACCTAGCACCCAGCCCTATCCAATCAACCAGACCATGGCACTAAGTGCCTCAGCCAGGCTTTGCTTCAACACCTTCAGGGATGACAACTCCACCACCTCCCTGGGCAGCCCATTCCAATGCCAATCACTCTCTCTGCAACAACTTCCTCCTAACATCCAGCCTAGACCTCTCCTGCCACAACTTGAGGCTGTGTCCCCTTGTTCTATTGCTGGTTGCCTGGCAGAAGAGACCAACCCCACCTGGCTGCAACCTCCCTTCAGGTAGTTGTAGACAGCAATGAGGTCAGCCCTGAGCCTCCTCTTCTCCAGGCTGTGCACCCCCAGCTCCCTCAGCCTCTCCTCACAGGGCTGTTCTCCAGGCTTCTCACCAGCTTCAGTGCCCTTCTCTGGACACGTTCCAGTATCTTAACATGTTTCTTGAATGGAGGAGCCCAGACCTGGACACAGCACTCAAGGTGTGGCCTGACCAGTGTTGAGTACAGGAGAAGAATAACCTCCCTTCTCCTCCTGGCCACACTGTTCCTGATCCAGGCCAGGATGCATTCAACTGATCCTTCAGTATATTTGGAAGTATACAAAACTCCATAGACTGAAAGAACAGGAGAGAAAAAGTGGTGTTACATTAAATATTGGTATTTGGTGTATTAGAGCATTTTGCCAATAGCAAAGCCAAATGATTGCTGACAATATCAACAACAATGTGCTAAGTGAGTATGGGAATCTGAGGCTATACTGTAAGGCACCTAATTGTGAAAACCTAAGAAACCCCAGAGCCATTCCCTCACCTCTCATAGGCAGCACCATCAGAAAAAGTGCTCCAAAGTCAGCAGAAACTGAATCACAGAATCACAGAATAACAGGGTTTGGGAGGGACCTCTGGAAATCATCTAGTGGATCCAGCTCCTCTGCCAGAGCAGTTTCACCTGAAGCAGATTGCACAGCAAGGGTTCCAGGTGGGTTTTGAATAATTTCATAGATGGAGCCTCCCCCTGCCTCTCTGGACAGCCTGCTCCAGTTCTCTGTCACCCTCAAAGGTGAGAGGTTCCTCCTCATGTTTAGATGGAGATCATGTTCAAGATTGTGCCCATTACCTCTTGTCCTGTAGCTGGGCACCACTGAAAAAAACTTGATCCTGTCTTCCTGACACCCACCCTTTAAGTATTTATAAGAATTTATGAGATCCCTCCCCCTCAGTCTTCTCTTTTCCAGGCTAAAAAATCCCAAGTCCCTCATCCTCTCTTCATTAAAAAAATCTTTCAGTCCCCTAATCATCTTTGTAGCCTTTTGCTGTGCTCGCTCCTGCAGTTCCCTGTCCTTCTTGAACCAGAGAGGGGAGAACTAGACACAGTTCTCCAGATGTGGTCTCACCAGGGCAAATCACTATAGTTACTGTTGTTTCAGTGACAACTCTCTGCTTTTCACATCACTGGCAACACAGTCCAGAATGGAATCCCTAATACTCAGTAACTGAGACATCCAACAGGGTCAGGATCCACCATGTCAGGATTCAGACAACAAAGCATGTTAGTGAGACTAGATGAGAGTCATGAGGCTTCACAGCTTCTCCGTTGACTCATGGAAGAAGCACTGTAAGTCATGTAATTACAGACAATTTTGCAGTGTCTTACCCCCCTGCTTATTAAAGTGAAAGAAAAGCTGCTAGAAAAAGGGACTGTATTTGTATTTGTCTTTTCAGATGGTGTCATCTCTTGTCTGCCTCATTCCAGTCCTTTCCTTTCCAAGAAAAGAGCAATTTGTAGGATCAAAACAAGACAGAGCATTTCTGACTGAAAGGGTCTTGTGAATTAGTAGCTGAACTCTGGGAGGTGTATGTGCTCCCACCATCACATACTGACTCACACAACTCTTTTGTTACTCTTAGCCCTTTTCTCTACATTTTGGAATCTATGAAGAACTCCATACATGCCTAATGGTTTGTCTTTTCCATTTTATGGAATTGTTTTCCCTTTCTATTCACTTTTAAGATGACTTCTCTTGAAAAACATTTACCTGCCCATTGGCCTCTATCAGCAATGGTGTGACCAGCAGGAGCAGGGAGGTGATCATGCCCCTGTACTCAGCACTCGTGAGACCACACCTTGAGTACTGTGCCCAGTTTTGGTCAGCACAGTATAGGAGGGACACTGAGCTGCTGGAGCGGGTGCAGAGAAGGGCAACGAGGCTGGGGAGAGGTCTGGCAAACATGACCTGTGAGGAGTGGCTGAGGAAGCTGGGCTTGTTTAGTCTGGAGAAAGGAGGCTGAGAGGGGACCTTATTGCCTTCTACAGCTACCTAAAAGGAGGTTGTAGTGAGGCTGGAGCTGCTCTCTTCTCCCCAGTTACTAATGGTAGGACAAGAGGAGATGGCCTCAAGTTGCACCAAGGGAGGTTTAGGTTGGCTGTTGGGAGGAAGTCCTTTCCTAAGCAGGTGGTCAGGCACTGGAACAGGCTGCTCAGGGAGGTGGTGGAGTCACCATCCCTGGAGGTGCTTAAGAGGAAAGTGGATGTGGTGCTTGAGCCTATGGTCTAGTGATTAAAGATGCTGGGCTGAAGGTTGGACTGGATGATCCTGGTGGTCCTTTCCAAGCACAGAGATTCATAGTGCTTAGATGTTGTGCTGGGGGATTTGCTTTAGTCAAGGACTTGTCAGTGTGAAACCAATGCCTGGACTCGATGAGCTTAAAGGGCTTTTCCAATCTAAGAAATTCTGTGACAGCACCAACCTGATCTAAGTGATGACTGTTTTCTCCTTTTACAGCAGCCTTGTGCCAGACATGATTTTTTATTATCTCATTTTTATTAGCTCATGCAGGCTGTGGTTGTGATGGCTTCACAGCTGGATTGAACTACTTTGACAGCACATGGGGTTTTTTTTTGGAAAGGGGAAAAAAGATATGAGCAGAGATGGTGAGTGGGGATCAGGGGAAAGTGAGCTTTCCCAAAGCAAGATTCTCTTCTTGGCTTCCCATGGGACCTCAACCTCTGTCTTGACTGCCAGTTTACCATTTCCCTTTCTTCAGTTCCCTGTAAGGAGTATCTCTCATGCTGGGTCCAGAAGCACTTGGATGCTTGATGGCCAGGAACACTGTGATCTCATTGCTTCCAAACTTGGGACTGAAAACCTTGATGCTAACTATTAACCATTCACTGAAAAATGAAACAAAACCAGAAAGAGAGAGTGAGTGAGAGAGAAAACAAAGCCTAAAGCCTGTGGATCAATAAAGAGACCAGAACTCAATCCTAAGAAAGGTCTTTTACCTCTACAGTACAGCTCTCTACAACTAATTTTCTTTTTAACCTCGAGGTCAACAGGATCTAACCTTTATATGTAGGAGGAATTAATATAATCTTCCATGCAGAAGAATCTAATACAGGCAATTAATGCCCTGAGAGGAGAGGGGTAGAATCATAGAATCATAGAATCAACCAGGTTGGAAGAGACCTCCAACATCATCCAGTCCAACTTAGCACCCAGCCCTAGACAATCAACTAGACCATGGCACTAAGTGCCTCAGCCAGGCTTTGCTTGAAGACCTCAAGGGATGGTGCCTCCACCACCTCCCTGGGCAGCCCATTCCAATGGGAAATCATGAAGTTTCTTGGATCACATCACTTTGCAAGGAGGACCAGTCTCCTGGTTTTAGGACAGGAACTGTACCTCCAAGTGGTGCTTGAAAATCAAAAGGTATTTTATGGGCATCTAAGTCATGGTAATGAGGCTAAGTGTCCTGGGGATAGTGTTCCAAAGACACTGGCACTGGGGAGTACCTGGTCACTGATCTACAGCAGACTTCTTCATCCTTTGTGTATCACCTTGCCTGGGCAATCTGGACATGCAAAAAGACAGAGAATAACATGCAGGAAGATTAAATTCACACATGGGGGCACCTCAGGAGTTCAGGTGACTTCAAATTCATGTTTGAAGGATGGGTTTCCAAGGCTGGTCAGTTTCAAAGCTGGAAGTTCAACCTCAGTATTTATGCTTCCTAGGCATTAAATAAAAGGGTTTGTCCCTAGATCATCTCTCTGCTACTTGAGAGCTTTGGCAGTAATTGTACTTGCAAATAAAATCTGCTCCCCCCCCATTCTCTTAGCTGCAAAATCAATCCCAAAATATCCATGGAGCATCATTGCTGATGCAGAGTGGCTGTTACCTTCCACCCCAATAACTGCTGAAGGATCTTTTTATTTAGAGTTTATGAAGCACCTGGTATTTTGTTAGGATGACTGACATCACACAAATGTACATTATAATTAGAGTCATCCAGACTGGAATCAGCTCTGTGGTGGTTTATGGTGAGGTTTGTTATTTGTCTGTACAGGAAGGTTGTGTAGGAAAAGGTTTCATCTTGTGTAAATGTTAACAATTTTTATTTAGGGTTTGTTTTTTCCTTTCCATTCTTTGTTTCCTGTCACCAGTAAGATACTTCTGTGGTTGTAAACACCACAGTTTATTCTGCATCCCATTTGTGACTCACCAAGACAGGGCACAACATTTCTAGTAACAGATGAACAAGACCTCTTCAGTTGTGCAAGGGGAGGTCTAGGTAGGATATTAGGAAAGAAGTCTTTGCTAAAAGAGTGGCTAGGCATTGCAGTAGGATGCTCAGGGAGGTGATGGACTCACCGGAGAATCATAGAATCAACTAGGTTGGAAGAGACCTCCAAGATCATCCAGTCCAGCCTACCAATCAGTCAACTAAACCATGCCACTAAATGCCTCATCCAGGCTTTCCTTGAACACCTCCAGGGATGGTGACTCCACCACCTCCTTGGACAGCCCATTCCAATGCTAATCACTCTCCCTGGCAAGAACTTGTCCTAATATCTAATCTATACCTCCCCCAGCACAACTTGAAGATGTGTCCCCTTGTTCTCTTGCTGGTTTCCTGGGAGAAGGCATCAACCCCCACCTGGCTGCAGCCTCCCTTCAAGTAGTTGTAGACAGCAATGAGGTCAGCCCTGAGCCTCCTCTTCTGCAGGCTGCACACCCCCAGCTCCCTCAGCTTCTCCTCACAGGGCTGTGTTCCAGGCCTCTCACCAGCTTCTTGCCCTTCTCTGGACACATTCCAGTATCTCAACATCTCTCTTGAATTGAGGGGCCCAGAACTGGACACAGCACTCAAGGTATGGCCTGAGCAGTGCTGAGCACAGGGGCAGAATAACCTCCATTGTCCTTCTGGCCACACTGTTCCTGCTCCAGGCCAGGATGCCATTGGCGCTCTTGGCCACCTGGGCACACTGCTGGCTCATCTTCAGCTACTATCTACCAGCACACCCAGATCCCTCTCCTCCTGGCTGCTCTCCAGCCACTCTGTCCCCAGCCTGTAGCACTGCTTGGGGTTGGTGTGGCCAAAGTGCAGAATCCTGCATTTGGCCTTCTGAAATCTCATCCCATTGGCTTCTGCCCACCCATCCAGCCTGTCTAGATCCCTCTGCAGGGCTCTCCTGCCCTCTGACAGATCCACACCTGCTCCTAGCTTGGTGTCATCTGCAAACTTACTGATGCTGGACTCAATCCCCTGATCCAGATCATCAATAAAGATATTGAACAGGTTTGAGCCCATCCGTGGAGGTGTTCCAAAAAATGTGTAGATATGGCACTTTGGAACAAGGAACATGGTGGTGTTAGGTCGATAGCTGGACTCTGATCTTAGATGTCTTTTGTGACAGAAACATTTCTACAATTCCAAGACCTTTGCAGTCAAAGAAAAACCTTTTCTGTATACATAGGAAACACTCTGTGAGCTTTGTAGAATACTTATTTTTCCCATTCAGGCTGCTCAGAATGTGCTGCTTTTAAAACCAGCATAGCTATTATTAAACTGCCTTTGCCTGCTTGTTTATGTGCAGCCTGATGGCCACCAATAAAATCAACTCCTCAGAGGGCTGCGTTTCCACAAAGGAGCTGTGCTGATTTCCCACAAGCCAAGCAATGTGGTGTGTCATGGACATGCCATTACCTTGTAATTAGCATGTGATTATTACGAGCAGGAAGCCTGGTCGAGGAGAAGGGAGGAAATGTGAGTACTTCTGATTTAGCTACAGCTCCCACAAGACCATGTGCTGCTGTGAGAAAGCAAAGCTGAATGTTGACATGACTCAAAGCAAAAGCTTTCGGCGAACCAAATGGAAAGGTTTTGATTTCAGGTGTGTCGAAACATTTCTCTTCAGCTGAAAATGTCAAAAAGAGCACTTGACATCTGTTGTGTTTTGACCTTTCCAAATTGAATTTCTTTGTCTCTCCCCTGTCCATTCTCTAGAAAAGAAAAACAGAGATCTCTTTTGTCCTGGTCCAGGGATAAAAACACAAACCAGAGAAATAGCTGGAGAATTTGTCACGGAGGAACGTTTTCAAGTTTCACTTAGCTCTTTATAAGAAAGGATGGTCTGAAATAAAGCTCCCATTTCTCTTTTGGGTAGCCTGCTTTCAGACTGGAGCATCTCTCTTAGGAGAAGAAGCTGAGAGACGGGGGATTGTTTAGCATGGAGATGACTGAGAGGGGATTTGATCACTGCTTATCAATATCTAAAGGATGGGGATCAAGAGGATGGGGCCAGGCTCTTTTCAGAGGTACTCTGTGATGGTTTGGGTGTTACCCACCCCCCACACTTGTGGGAAATCACCCCAGACTAGACTCAGCCACTGGGAATTGAATGAATGAAGCTAGTGCCATGGTCTAGATGACTGGATAGGGCTGGGTGCTAGGTTGGACTGGATGATGTTGGAGGTCTCTGCCAACCTGGTTGATTCTATGATTCTATGACTCTGTACACAGTATCACAGTATCACAGTATCACCAAGGTTGGAAGAGACCTCACAGATCATCAAGTCCAACCCTTTACCACAGTGCCCAAGGCTAGACCATGGCACCAAGTGCCACATCCAACCTTGCCTTGAACTGCCCCAGGGACGATGACTCCACCACCTCCCCAGGCAGCCCATTCAAGTGTCCAATGACATGCAGATATGTACAATATATACAGTTATACAGTTAGGCAGAAACATACAAGTTAAAAAGTAATACAGAAACACAACAGCCCTCCCAGAAACCTGACTCCCCAGGAGGGGCTCTCAACCATCTTTCCACCTTCCTCTCACTCCTCTACTTTATCCAAGACTTTGCCTTACACTCAAGGTAGTTTAGAGGGTTGGCCAGGGGGATTAGGAAGCAGATGGATTAGTCATGCAGACTGCAGGTTAGGTTAGAGAGAGAAGTTCAGCCCAAACAGAGACTCCCTTATCTATATTTATGTTCTTGTTCTTATCCACTTCAGCAAGCCTATGAGTGCAGTAGACATCACCATTGTTTCCTTTTCACAGCCTATAATCTAATTCTTCTCATCAAAATATCCCAGCTTAGCTCAAACTAGCACAAAACAAGGGGAAATGGGCACAAGCTGGAACAAAGGACTTTCCATCTGAATATGAAGAGAGATGTTGGAGTCTCCTTCTCTGGAGAGATCCCAAACCCACCTGGAATCATTCCTGCACAACTTGCTGTAGGCGATTCTGCTTTAGCAGCCAGGTTGGATGCGATAGTCCCCAGAGGTCCCTTCAAACTCTCACCATTCTCTGATTCTGTGACACCTGCATAGGACTTGCAGTGAGCAAAGGCCCTCAGCCTGGCACAGCAAGGAGCAGAGAGTAAAGCAGCAGGTGTGATGCTGGGGCATTCACTGCTTGCCTGGGCACCTCCAAACATCTTCTTTCCAAGCACATGATGTGGATGAAAACAATTCTGCTTCTATCCTATATGTGCCTGCAGCACCTGGAGAGATTACATATTTCCTTCTTCCAAGTTCTTTCCTTGCTGCTATCTCCTGTGACACATTGTCTGGTATATTCTTTGTATATCTACCAGGGAATCGAATAAATGTCCTTTAAGTTACTTTCATCTCTGCATCTTCATTATTTTCATGTCAGAAATGTCTCGGTGAGGAAATTCAAGTTTAGGTGAGCTTAGACATTTCTTTTCACTCATAAGACGTGAACAAATCATCTGGCACAGTTAAGCCACTCAGCATGATCCTAAAACAAAGACAAATGTTGCTGATGGGTTTTTTTCATTGTTTAAAATTGACATTTTGGGAGCATGGATTACTTTGCTACAAAGCTTGCAGCTCTTTTCTGTTACAGAATCACAGAATCAGTCAGGATTGGAAGGGACCACAAGGATCAGCTAGCTCCAAAGTCCCTGCCATGGGCACAGACACCCCACCCTAGAGCAGGTTGGCCACAGCCTCAGCCAGCCTGGCCTTATCTCCAGGCATGGGGCCTCAACCACCTTCCTGGGAAAAGTATTCCAGGCTCTCACCACTCTCATGCTGAACAACTTCCTCCTCACCTCCACTCTGAATCTCCCCGCCTCCAGCTTTGCTCCATTCCCCCTAGTCCTGTCACTCCTTTCTAGCCTAAAAAGTCCTTCCCCAGCTTTTTTGTAAGCCCCCTTCAGATACTGGAAGACCACAAGAAGGTCACCTGGGAGCCTCCTCCCTGAACAGCCTCAACTCTTTTGATCTGTGTACTGGCTGTGATTCAATGTCCAGGTGGTTTCATTGCTACTACCAAACTACCTGACATCTCTAGCAACTTGTTGTCACCCATAAAAGATCCATAAGGACAAAGAATGTGTATTCAACATAGGAACATATTCCAAAGCTTTTATTAACTTTTACTGGCTCTGCAAAAGTCCAGGGACCTGCATGAAGTCAGTTATAGAAGAGGACTCATTTATTGCAGAGCAGTCCCTGTAAAGTCTAGGCTAGTGTGTACAGATTCAAAGAACCATTGAATAGTTAGGGTTGGAAGGGACATTAAAAGGTCATCTAATGCAACCTCCCCTGCATTGAGCAGATTCAAAGAACCATTGAATAGTTAGGGTTGGAAAAGACCTTTAAATGTCATTTAATCCAACCTCTCCTGCAAATAGATCAGGTTGGTCTGTGTCCCATTGAATCTGATTTTGAATGCTACTAGGGATAGGATACCTAGCACCTCCCTGGGCAGTTTGTGTGTGTCTCACCACCATTAGTGTAAAAAATGTCTTCTTTAGATCTAGCTTCAATTACTCTTCTTTTAGTTTGAAACTACCATCCCTTGTCCTATTGCAGTAAGGCCTGTAAAAAAAAAAGTGTTCTCATCTTTCTTATAGACCCCTTTAAGTATTTAAAGGCTGCAATGAGGTCTCCCCAGGCTGAACAATCCAAATACTCAGCCTTGCTTTGCAGAAGTGTTTAGTCACTGTATATTTTCTGAGGCTTCCTTTGGACCCACTCCCACAGCTCCATGTCTTTCCTGTGCTGAGGAATCTGGAGCTGGACACAGTATTATAGAATCATAGAATCAACCAGGTTGGAAGAGACCTCCAAGATCATCCAGTCCAACCTAGCACCCAGCCCTAGACAATAAACTAGACCACAGAATCATAGAATCATAGAATCAACCAGGTTGGAAGAGAACTCCAACATCATCCAGTCCAACCTAGCACCCAGCCCTAACCAATCAACTAGACCATGGCACTAAGTGCCTCATCCAGTCTTTTCTTGAAGACCCCCAGGGATGATGCTTCCACCACCTCCCTGGGCAGCCCATTCCAACGCCAATCACTCTCTCTGTGAGGAACTTCCTCCTAACATCCAGCCTATGATTCCATGATTATGATGGATGCAGAAATAATCTCAAATGGACCACACTGTTACCAAACCAGACCATTTTCTAGCATGGATAGAAGAGTCTTCCTGCAGCACAGAAAACTTTTCTTGAAATATTATCTCTCAGAGGACTTAGAGGAAAGGTTTGGCCATTTAAAATGTGCTTACAGGAAATGGAGTGATGACTGAGGTTCTGTTGCTAGCAGCTTTGCTGTGTGCTGCAGTTCCACTTGCCTTCTTCAGGCATCTGCTCCTCTGTGATTGCATTTTTATTCTTTTTCAAAAGGGCAGATGGTATTTTTTTTTCCTGTGTGCATAATTAAACAAATACAAAACAAACTCATCTAAAGATACTAATTAATTCCCTTTCCTAATAGATTGCAGGCAGCCTATTAATATTATTCACTCCTGGGACTAAGAGTCTGGTAGCAAAAGCTTCCTGCTTTTTCTCCTCCCGCATTGGCTCTGGTGAAGTAGTCCACCAGATCCCTGTTGAGCACAGTCATACTGTAAGCATCTGTGGCTAGTTCTGTGTTAGGGTTGGTCTTGGTGATTAGTTGACCATCCTTTTCTTTATTTATTTAGTCCTGTTCAGTTTACATCTATTGATCATCCTTTCTAGCTTTGATGATCTATATCTGAATGCCCAAAGAATCACAGAATCACCCAGGCTGGAAGAGACCTCCAAGATCATCCAGTCCAGCCTATCACTCAGCCCTAGCCAGTCAACTAGACCATGGCATTAAGTATCTCATCCAGGGTTTTTTTTTGAGCACCTCCAGGGATGGTGACTCCACCACCTCCCTGGGCAGCCCATTCCAATGCAAATCACTCTCTCTGCCAACAACTTCCTCCTAACATCCAGCCTATACTTCCCCCCGCACAACTTGAGACTGTGTCTCCTTGTTCTGTTGCCTGAGAGAAGAGACCAACACCCAGCTGGTTACAATCTCCTTTCAGGTAGTTGTAGACAGCAATGAGATCACCTCTGAGCCTCCTCTTCTTCCAGGCTAAAGACCCCCAGCTCCCTCAGCCTTTCCTCATAGGGTTTGTGTTATAACTACTTATAACATGGTTATAACCATGATGTTGCTTGTGTTAGGTAACAGCTGAAGAATGGATTGTTCCTAGCTCCACACACATTTGTTTCCAGTTTGGGTCTCTCTTCTTCTTGGAAAAGGTGTGACAATGGAGAGGAAGCTTAATTGTTCTGCTTTTAATATATATACACACACACCAAAAAAAGGCTGAGATCAAAAAAATGCCTTTGGATGGCACCAACTGATTGTCAGCTCTATTATAATTACCCAATTAAGGAGGTGATAATGAACTCAGACTTAAAATGCTGGAGGGAGAAAAGGAGGATGTCATTGGGAATTCAACTTCTGTTTTATCCTAAATCTTTATTGTAAAGGAATCACCTGTCAAGAAGTCTGCTGAGGGGTGAGCAGCTACTCACTGCAAGGCTGTGATCACAGAAACAAGGTGGGAACAAAAGCAGCAGTGACAGATTCAGGTAAAGCAGTTTTCAGCCCAAGAAACCCAAGGAGGCTGAGGGCTTTTTGAGGAGCTCATCTATCCTGGGGACAAGGAGATGCAGCCTTAGCTGAGGGCTCCAAAAGGAGATGTGCTCTCTTCAGACATGAACAAGTTTTAATGCTTAGAGAGTGGATTGTATTTTTCAAGGAGCTGGACAAAAGCTAATCCATGAGCTGCATGTTATGATATGTTCTGTGATAGAAGCTCTGATGAGAAAAGCCTGGGGTAAATAATCAATGACCTGAAAAGAACTTGGGGTAGATGTTTATTCCAGCAGCCTTCAGTGGCAATAGCATACTGGCTTCTACTGACATGAATATAGTCAGGACATCATGGGAAATTATGTCCTCTTTTTACTTGACATTAGTTAGATCAGATCCAGAGCAGTGCCTCTGGTTTAGGGTAGGACAGACACTGACACAACAGTGATACAACAGAGTAGGGGCTGGAATGCTTGCCCTGCTCAGAAAGGATGAGAGAGGTGGAATTGTTCAGTCTGGTGAACAGAAGGCTTCAGGGGAGATCTCACTGTCACCTTCCAGTATGTCCAGGGAGCCATGAAGAAGACAGGGCAAGGTTTTTGGTAGAGAAATGTTGTGGTTAGATGGGAAAGTGGATGGAAAGTGAAATAGTGGAAATGCTGACTAGTTTTAAGTATTCCTTCCCCCATGATGATATAAAAACATTGCAATGGGAGCCAGCTGAGGCTGTATGTCTCTATCCTTGGAGGTTCTCAAGACTTGTCTGAACAAACAACAGAAGAATGGGACACAGTCTCAAATTGTGCCAGGGGAGGTCTAGGCTGGATGTTAGGAGGAAGTTCTTGCCAGAGAGAGAGATTGGCATTGGAATGGGCTGCCCAGGGAGGTGTTGGAGTTGCTGTGCCTGGAGGTGTTGAAGCAAAGCCTGGCTGAGGCACTTAGTGCCATGGTCTAGTTGATTGTCTAGAGCTGGGTGCTAGGTTGGACTGGATGATGTTGGAGGACTCTTCCAACCTGGTTGATTCTATGATTCTGTGATTCTAAGCATCTGATTCAATTCTTTCAGCTTTTTAGAGCATGCAAAGAGATATATTTCTTTTCACATGATCCTCACTGCTGGATTTCAGTCACGTTCAAAGATGACAAAATGAAAAAGATCAAATGACAAATCAAAACAAGAGTAATACAAAAGCCTGAGGGACACAGAGACGACAACAGATGATCACAGAAGAAACTTATCAAATTCTTCCTTATTCCAGGGAAAGTCAGCCTCAACTAAGAAATATTTCCTGGATATGTGTGTAAATGACACAAACATTTTAGATTGATTGTTTTTTTTTCTAGACATTGCATGGCCAAAATTTCTCTTTATTAGAGTTCTAACTAGCTTGTTCATCATTTTTAAGGCTGATTAGTGTTAATACACATATATAAATATATTAAAGGTAGTTGAACAAGGCAAAGGCCCAGTGACTAAGTTCTTCACAGAGAGAGTGATTTCCCATTGGAATGGGCTGCCCAGGGAGGTGGTGGAGGCATCGTCCCTGGGGGTCTTCAAGAAAAGACTGGTTGAGGCACTTAGTGCCATGGTCTGGTTGATTGGATAGGGCTGGGTGCTAGGTTGGCCTGGATGATGTTGGAGGTCTCTTCCAACCTGGTTGATTCTATGATTCTATGATTATTAGGTTTCACCAGAAAACAGAGTGTCCAAAGGTGTGTGCCATCTGTAAATATTAGGTGTATCAATCTTGGCTCCTTCAAACAATCAATTTCCCTGTGAAAGGAAGACAAACATAAAAAAAAAATCCAACTCAAAATGAACAAAAAACCCACCCCCAAAAAAAAAAAGCAACAAATAGCACAAAACCCCCTGGAGCCCGAGGGATGGAATCTTGGCCCCATTGTTCTTATCTTTTGCTTAAGTTGTGGTTGTCTCTGGTTTCTGTTCTCCACCTAACTGAGCCAAGAGATACATGCCTTTTCAAGCCTTTCTTTGCACATCAACTCAACCAATTACCAGATTGTTTCTCCTCCTTCTTGGACCATCTCCATTTCATTAATGAATACTTGAAAGCTTTTCCCTATGCATCATTCACTGGGAGTTTTTTTTTGAAGGAGAACAACCTAAATCATCCAGAACCTGAAAAGCTGAGGCTACCAAGTACATGAACTTCCTGTGATCCTAACCATAGTCATGGGGTCCTCAGCTATTGCCTAGTGTGGAGAACAACTTAGCCTTTAGCTTTGTCTCTCTAGAATCACCAGTATCATTTTCCACAAACTTCACTTGCTTGCCCCCACAGGGAGATGGACCACCCTATTCTTACATCCTTACTCTGCTGTTTGCATAGTAATGCTCATTTGTCAGCTTTAGGCTAGTTACTTTCCAGTAATACATCACTCAAATTGAACATCATGTAGCAAAATCTCAGACAACCTTTGGAAGGGAGATATGGATTGGATGTCAGGAGGACATTCTAGGTCAGGCTTCATGCAGCACTGAGAAACATAATCTTGTTGAGGATGTCCCTGCTCATGGCAGGGCAATTGGACTAGATAGTATTCAAATATCTTTGCCAACCTCAAACTTTTTATGGCCACCTGAACAGAGCTGAGATAAAATATCCTATTCTTCACACCACCATCATCTCCGGGATATCTCCTTTTAACTCCAATCTTGAGTGACAAATATTGCCTTTTGTTTACAACACCATGGCTGTGACAATGCTTTCCCATGAGATGATTTGAATGAGTTCTGCTTCAAGTAAGATTTCCCAAGAGATACTTGGAAGTGTTTCTGTAACCGTGTCAGTACGAATAGATGCGTGTGCATCCAGACGCACACCGTGGGCATTCCCTGCTGCCTTGGGGGGGAAAATGTGTCTGCTGCAGTGAAGCAAAGCAGAGCTTGAGCTGAGCTTCAGATGGAACTGGGAAACCATGCACTAATTAGTTAATTAGCTGAAAGACTCTGCATTGGATTGGCTGGATTTAACACAGAAGCTGACCCTCATTTTGTGGTGAAAAATTAACCAACCTTGACAAAATCATAGAGCATGTGAATCCCAATTTTGCCTTGCCTTATCCCAGCATTACACTGAAAGGAGGCTGACATGTTGCTCTGTAAGCAGGAATATTGTTCAGGCATAAAATCAGGAGTGAAGCCTGAATGGCATCTTCCTTTCATGCTCTGCCACAATTTTGGTTTGCTTTGTTATGAAAAGACAGATTGAGTCATTGACTCCAGCAGAGGAAGCACAAGAGTTCCTCTTTTTTTTGCACCATGAAAGCACAAGGTTTTGGAGAGAGACAGAGAAATCTGCACACATCCAAGACACTTGTGGCTGGCCTATCCAGAAATTGCTTTTTATGTGTTTTCCAGAGAAGGGCCACGAGGATGCTCAGAGGGCTGCAGCAGCTTTGCTATGAGGACAGACTGAAATAGCTGAGGCTGTCCAGTCTGCAGAAGAGGAGGCTCCCAGGTGACCTTCTTGTGGCCTTCCAGGATCTGAAGGAGGCCTACAAAAATGCTGGGGAGGGACTTTTTAGCCTATCAAGAAGTGACAGAACTAGGGGGAATGGAGCAAAGCTGGAGATGGGGAGATCAAGAGTGGAGGTGAGGAGGAAGTTGTTCATCATGAGAGTGGTGAGAGGCTGGAATGGGTTTCCCAGGGAGGTGGTTGAGGCCCCATCCCTGGAGGCATTTAAGACCAGACTGGATGAGTCTGTGGCCAGGCTGACCTAGGGTAGGGTGTCCTTTCCCATGGCAGGGGAGTTGGAACTAGAAGATCCTGTGGTCCCTTCCAATCCTGACTGATTCTGTGATTCTATGCTTCTATACTTCTATACTGCAACATAGACACTCATTCAGCTTGTGGTGAACTGTTCTTCTGGACAAGTACATCTCTTCCCTTCCCTTCCCTTCCCTTCCCTTCCCTTCCCTTCCCTTCCCTTCCCTTCCCTTCCCTTCCCTTCCCTTCCCTTCCCTTCCCTTCCCTTCCCTTCCCTTCCCTTCCCTTCCCTTCCCTTCCCTTCCCTTCCCTTCCCTTCCCTTCCCTTCCCTTCCCTTCCCTTCCCTTCCCTTCCCTTCCCTTCCCTTCCCTTCCCTTCCCTTCCCTTCCCTTCCCTTCCCTTCCCTTCCCTTCCCTTCCCTTCCCTTCCCTTCTTGGTTTACAATGAACTTTTCACAGCAATGAAGACATATTCAGGTAATTATTATTTAATTCTGATTTTATTTGTGAAAAAAAAGTCTTGGCATATAGGAAGGAAGACTTTGAGGCTCTCCTGGCATTTGGGGTTTTGAGATGTTTTCTGACAACATGATGTCGGGGGATGGAGCAGCTTCTAGAGTGTGAAGCTGAATAAAGATCACAAGAATGGGAGCATGAAATTAGCTTGGCAGTATGAACTCAGTGATACTGTGTTGTTTCTTCAAATAGCATGAATTAGATTGTTGCCAAAGTCAGAATGGATAGAGGAGTTGAATAGGGTAGGAGGGAAGAAAAAGGCAAGCCATAAAATCAGAATCATTTAGGTTGGGAAAGACCTTTAAGATCAGCAAGTCAACTGTTAACCCAGCAGTGCCAAACCTACCACTGGCCTATGTCTCTAAGCACGACATCTACATGTCTTTTAAATATCTCTGGAATGATGACTCCACCACAGTCCTGATCAGCCTGTTCCGGGGGTTGACAACACTTTCAGGGAAGAAATTTTACCTAATATTCAATCTAAACCTCTCCTGGCATAACTTGAAGCTGTTTTCTCTTGTCATATCACTTGCTGCCTGGGAGATGAGGCCAACTCCCATCTCACTCCAACCTCTTTTCAGAGAGAGAAGGTTTGCTCTCAGCCGCATTTTCTCCAGAGTAAACAATCCCAACTCCCTCAGCCACTCCTCATGAGACTTCTGTTCTGGACTCCTCAGCAGCCTGTAGTGTTTCATGGGGTTGTTGTAACCCAAGTGCATCCTGCATACCAGAGGCCTTGGCTCATGGATCCAGCCTCTTTCTGCAGAGTCTTCCTATCCTCAAGCAGAGCATCATCACCTTTCCAGAGAAGGGCGACGAAAGGCCTGGAACACAAACTCTATGAGGAGAGGCTGAGGGAACTGGGGGTGTGCAGCCTGCAGAAGAGGAGGCTCAGGGCTGACTACGTTGCTGGCTAAAACTACCTGAAGGGAGGCTGTAGCCAGGTGGGGGTTGGTCTCTTCTGCCAGGCAACCAGCAACAGAAGAAGGGGACACAGTCTCAAGTTGTGCTGGGGGAGATCTAGTCTGGATGTCAGGAGGAAGTTGTTGGCAGAGAGAGTGATTGGCATTGGAATGGGCTGCCCAGAGAGATGGTGGAGTCACCATTCCTGGAGATGTTCAAGCAAAGCCTGGATGAGGCTAAGTGCCTCCACTTAGTTCCATGGTCTAGATGACTGGATAGGACTGGGTGCCAGGTTGGACTGGATGATCTTGGAGGTCTCTTCCAACCTGATTGATTCTATGATTCTATGTTTCCATGATCTCCTAAAGAGATAATGACTTAGAGAATGTTATGTATTTAGGGAATAGTTAATTCATCTGGAAAAAAAAAAAATGTAGAAAGAATGATGAAAATGACCTAGGAAGTAAATATATGTATACCCAGCGAGGGTGAAAATCTAAAGTGATGTCAGGGAAATGGCAGCAGAAGAATAAGTGATGATTACAGCCTCTCTTATTTTGCAGCCCTGCCAATATTGTGTCTTCTGAAAGCACAGCGGTAATTTACGTCATTGAAAAAGTATAAAGGAGCAGATTTCTTCTGTGCAGTGCCAGGAAGGGTCAAACCAGACTAGGCACTAATGCTTTTCTGAATGGCTCAGCCTCTGTAATTCTGTACACAACATCTCTGTGATACTTAATCAGAGCATTGGATCGAGCTTAGGATGCCTCACTTTATTTATGGCAGCGCCATTCAAACTGTAGGCTTTCAGCCTGAGGTTTTTATGTGAAGCAAAAGAGCAACAATTTCTTTTGTTCACTAATAGTCTGATTTGTGGAGATGGAGTATTTCAAGAGTGACAAACGTTGAACACCTTCCAAAAACTGATGTGCCAAAAAAAAACCCCACCTTACATATCCCTACCATCCATCTTTTCATGTGTCTTCAGATGTAAAACACACAGAGGTGGTTGGAAAGCTTTGCAAGAGGAGGTTGAGGCACCTGATTCTTGTTACAGAAGCACATTTGATGTCAAGTGCCACTCCCCTTTTGCATTTGCCCACTTTATCCTTCCTAAACAGATCATAATGAGTGATTTTAATATTCCAATCATGCAAATCTTCTCCTAAGATTTCAATAATGCCAACAAGGTCTAATGTATACTCATAAATGAGCTGTTCCAATTCCAATTCTTGTTTATTACTCAAACTCCCAGCATTAGAGTATAGGCAATTAAAGGATTTCTTCTCTTCACATCCCTTGGTGCCTTGATTAATTTTGTTCTTGACATCTTAATTTTGTGCTAAATGAATGCTCATTCATTCCTCTCTTTCTACCTTCCCCTTTTCTTCATTTAACACTCTCCTGACTGCTCAGCTCAACACCTTGAAGACTCTCTCCTGATAAATGGAGACCATTGAGCTGGGGGTGTTTAGCCTGGAGAAGAGGAGGCTCAGGGCTGACCTCATTGCTATCTACAACTACCTGAAGGGAGGCTGTAACCAGGTGGGGGTTGGCCTCTTCTGCCAGGCAACCAGCAAGAGAATGAGGGGACAGAGTTGCAAGTTGTGTTGGGGGAGGTCTAGGCTGGATGTCAGGAGGAAGTTGTTGGCAGAGAGAGTGATTGGCATTGGAATGGGCTGCCCAGGGAGGTGGTGGAGGCACCATCCCTGGAGGTGTTTAAGCAAAGCCTGGCTGAGGCACTTAGTGTCATGGTCTAGTTGATTGTCTAGGGCTGGGTACTAGGTTGGAGTGGATGATCTTGGAGGTCTCTTCCAACCTGGTTGATTCGATTCTGTTCTGTTCTGTTCTGTTCTGTTCTGTTCTGTTCTGTTCTGTTCTATTCTATTCTATTCTGTGGCCTTAGCTTCTCATCAGAGTAGGTCATTGCATTTGTTACAACCACAAATATCTGCCTCGCTCCACTTAATTCCAGAAATATTTACTTCCCAGAGGTTTTTGCCTTCCTCTTCTTGTTGAAAATGAGACTTCTGGATCCAGGATCCATCTGTAGTGTCCAGGAACTTTTCAGCCACTTTCCATCTCTCATACAGATAATAAAGCATGTGCACCATCAGCAAAGGAAACCTTGGGCACCACATGCCCATCCACCCTTGCAGTAGTACATCATGATGGGTTTTAGGGGAAAATGGCAAATGACTCCTTTGTCTCTGGGAAATTTGATTTCATTCTGAGCACAGTGTCTTTGTCACAGCTGATGGGATTCATGTGATCAAATGTAGAAACATCAGAGGTAAATTTCCCTTCTCTACCTTTATAGTCAGAAGAGAGAAATAAGGTCTTCTGGGGAGAAATTGATCTGAATTAGGGTAGATGAATCGTGTCTGGAAAATGCCCCATTACTCTCTACGGACTAAGATGAATACTTCAGCTGTAGTTTTCTGTCATTGAGACCTATAAAGCTCTCCTGGGGTCATTTCCACCCCTGACACAGCTCTGGAAACAGCATTTCAGGCCCTTGTGGTTTCATCTGGGGCTCTGTTCTCTGACATATGTTCAGGTTTGTGGATGTGCATTCGGAGTGTGCATTATGTTAGGCACCATATAGAAAGACAGTTAAAGGCAGCCTTCTCTCTGGGGAAACTAATCTAAATGAAATCTTCTATTCTTACCCTTTCCCCAGCCAGGCATAATGCAGAATAACTTTAAAAACATTTCAAACCCTTCTTCCAGCTTTGCAAATTGTGACTCTTCCTCTGCCTGACCACTGGAGATAGTGACAAGCTGAAGACATACCACGTGCTAAACTGAAAATAGACCATGTTCCACACTCCTGGCATGCACCAGCCATGTGAGTGTACTTGTGCCAAACAAGCTCTTGGTCTTGCAACATCTCCAAACCAGGCATTTCAAGCTCCGCTGGTATAAACCTGCTGTGGGATGGAGCTGTTGCCGTTGATGCTTATAGACATGCAGGGTGTTTGGATGGTGCAATCATGTAATGCTTTGGTTGGAAGGGATGTTTAAAGGTCATCTAGTCCAATCTCTCTGCAGTGAGGAGGGACATCTTCAACCAGACCAGCTTCCTCAGAACCCTGTCCAACCTGACCTGGAATGTTTCCAATGTTGGGGCTTCTACTGCTTCTCTTGACAACCTGTGGTAATGTCTAATCACCTTCAATGGAAAAACTTTCTTCCTCACTTGGTTTAAAACCATCACCCCTTGTTCTGTCACAACAGCCTCTGGTAAGGCTGACTCCATTTTTCACATATGCCCCCTTAAAGTACTGAAAGGTTGCTATAGGGTCTCCCTGGAGCCTTCTCTTCTCCAGGCTGATTAACTCCTTTCTTTCAATAAGTCCTCACAGCAGAGGTGTTCCAGCCCTCTGATCTTCTTTTTTTTGTGGGTCTCTTCAGTCCTCCTGTGCTGCAGACTCCAGAGCTGAACCCAGCAGTGCAGGTTGGATCTCAGCAGAGCAGAGTAGAGGGGCAAAATCCTTTCCCTCCACCTACTGCCCATCCTGCTTTGAATGCAGCCCAAGATGTGGATGGCTTCTATGCTGTGAGCACACACTGCCAGCTCATATCCAGCTTTTCATCTACCAGTACCTTCAAGTCCTTCTCCTTAGAGCTACTCTTAATCCCACTATCTTGTATTGATACTGATGATTGCCCTGATTCAGGTGCAGGACCTTGCACCTGACTTTACTGAACCACACAAGATTCACACAGGCCCACTTCTCCAGCTTCTGTTGGGCCATACACAAAGCAGGATCTCTTCCAGCTGCTCCATGGAGACAAGCACAAGCATGGGATGTGCTCTTAGTGCTGCCTGCCTTCCCTGTGCTGTTAGCTTGAGTGTGGAAAGAACCAGGTTAACTAGTTTGTGCACACATCAGAGGAGATGGACATGTGTCCTGTTGAAGTGTGTGCTTCACAGCAGATTGAGTTGCAATCCTGCAGTTGTGATTTGCTTTGACTTGGTTTAATTTGTGCAGGTGCTGGTAAGAAGCATCCACAAAGCCTGCAACCATAGATCACCTGAAGGGACAGGCAGATCACCCTACATCTTTGATTGCTTAGAAACAGCCTATTTTTCCATATGCATGTTTTCTTTAAGGTAGGATCTCAAAGTTGGGTTTTTTTCAGGTTTTTTTTTGTTTGGGTCAAAGCAGATGTCCCTGGAACCATCTCACAGAATATACAGCTGCAAAGAAGCAGAGGTTTTCAAGTGTTTCAGCTCTGCAAATATGAACGTGTCTGTGACCATTTGCTCTTTGGCCTTAACCTCTTCTATTTTATCCTATGTAATGCTCAGGATTCTACAGATAAAGTCCAAATTGGGATCTCTCCTTTTTGCTGCAAGGAGTAGAGTCTTTGGAGACTCGATCCAAGTCCAACTCATGAAGTTCTTGCCAGAGAGAGTGATTAGCATTGGAATGAGCTGCCCAGGGAGGTGGTGGAGTTGCCATCTCTGGAGGTGAAAAGCCTGGCTGAGGCACTTAGTGCCATGGTCTAGTTGATTGGCTAGAACTGGGTGCTAGGTTGGACTGCATGATCTTGGAGGTCTCTTCCAATCTGGTTGATTCTATGATCCTATGATTCTATGTTTTTTCATGTTTCTGGTGCTGAAGATGTTAGAACATGAAGATGTTAGATTCGTCCTACCTAGCTTTCTATGTGGGATTTAGCTTGTAGATCAGGACACTTGAATCTCAGTGTCTCCATCCATGTGTTTCTGTGCAAATTCCCAAGATAGTCAGTGTCAATGTGTGATGGCACCCAATTGTCTGACCATGAGGTCTGATAGTGGCTTTGGTGTTTAGGTGTATGCTGACATTGAAAGTCAAGGTTGCATGGGGCTTTGAGCAACTTGATCTGGTTGGGGATGTCTTTGCTTACTGCAGAAGGATTGGACTAGATGAATTTTAAGAGGTCTCGTACAATCCAGTGAATTCTATGGTTTGATTCTGAGATTCTATGATTATGGAAACTACAGCTTGTGTCAGTAACAGCTGGGCTCATGTTCATTGCTTCTGGGAGGTGTATATATCTGAGCAAAGTTGTCATCTGAGAGTAGTTTCTCTGGGTTGAAAAGCAAAATAAATAGTTCAGTCACCACTTAAGTCACACTAACTTCCAAAAATGCTGTTTCCTAGATCCTGCATTGGAGGCAAGAGCAAAACCAGGAAAAGGGGACGGGTCAGGTTAGTTGGGACTCTGAGCAAGTTGATCTGGCTGCAGATGATCCTGCTTACTGCAGGGGGATTGCACTAGATGACCTTTAAAAATCCCTTCCAACCCAAACAATTCTCTGATTTTCAGCCTCCAGCAACACTAAGAAGGCAAGCATCTCCCTTAAATCCCAGCTGCACCTCTTAGTCCCTGCATCTCTGCTTCCCCATGGCATTTCAGGTGGGATTGCATATCCATGGTTTGTGTTTAAACTAAGGTTCAGCCTTTATCTGGGAAAACAGATCTCACTAGCTCTTTGTTTGCCTTTTTTTCCCCAAAAAGGGCAGACTTTTTTCCCTCTCTGTTCTTTCCATGCCTTGTTCCTCTTATCTGTGCAGTGCTCATTAGAGCACTGACATTCCCAACATACCCAGATCTCGCTTATGGTCTGATCCTGGCTGGCTCTATAAAGCATGCAGTTGTTAATGAGTCCTGTTACATCTGCATCTGTGCTCATGGAGGAAAAGCTCCTGGGACAATGCACACAGCACAACTGCAACAGTGGGGGAAAAAAAAAGATTACAATAAACACAGAAGAAAATCAATGTGGTCAAAGGGAGCACTTGGCCACTTTCTGAACCAGCTCCTCTCTCTTCACGAGCTGGAAGCTTTGGCAGTGTAACACTGGAAACTGCAAGATTGTATCCTGGAAAAGTGTTTTTAAAGCAATTAAGTCAAACTGTGCTACATGGATGTTAATTTAGGATTTCAATTAGTGCATACAATTTACTGTCAGCTTAGGCCAAGTCATTTTCTCAAACCAAAGCTGCCCTTTGCTCGGCTGTTTACTTGAACACTATGAGGATGGAAGCAATTTGATCTTGTAATTTGATTTAATATGATGCCTAATGAATTTCAGAAGAAAGTATGGCTTGGGTTCTTTGGGCTGATTATATCTGAAGCATGACCAAGGAGGTGGCCTGGCCATTTCAGTTAGCTTGATCAATGCAAATTTACAGCACCTGAGCTGGTCCTTGGCATTTCCAAGGTAAATTCCAAGGAGCTTCACTTCATTAGCTAAGTGTAGTATTGGTGTATTGAAGTAAGGCAGTTAGAGTTCCCTACTCCCAGGGTGAATCCCATTCCTATTTGTATGATGGCTACACTGCTCCCTCATTCAGATGGAGATTGCATTTCCCCAAACCCAACTTATTACTTCTTTTGGTATTCACATCCTGACTATGGAGACCCTGCACCCAATTTATCTTGGTTTGACCTCCTGGGAGAACTGCTGGCTTTGTAAGTCAATTCAGCAAGAGACTGGGGATTTACAGTTGTGGGGGGATTTCTTTTGGTTCAGCTTTGCAGGATTACCATGACATCAGTGGGTCTTGTCTCAGCCATTGTTGATCCTGACCCTACACCCTGCAGACCAAAAAGGAATCTTGTGCATGGTGGCCAGAAGGTCGCTTCTCTGAATACCATTCTCTGCTCTCTCCCTTGGCCAGCAGCCTCACCACGACTCATGCAAATATTGACATTTGCCAGGGACTTGCCTTTGTGCTGTCAGTCCTTGCTGAAAAGGTTCTTCTGGGTTTGCTTGGATTTCTTCTTAGCTCTTTTATTTTACTCAGCCTTTCTCTGAAGAGCCCATAAGAAGGAAAAAAAAAAAACACAACCATTTTTGTAAAGGATTTTTTTTTCTCTTTTGCTGGAAACATTAACTCCCTTCACAGTTATTCTGGGAACTTTTCAGTGTTTTGCTGTGTGACACAAGAAACTAAAAGAGGAACATTATCTCTTCTAGGCAGCAAGGCACTGTACTTGCTTCTAAAAGCTGATCTTGTTTTGTTGACTTGATAGCTGTTTTATTCTGGCAGCAATGCACTGGAATATTCTTTCACCAGCTCAGTTGCATTTGCTTTCCTTCCTTTTCATGCCCCTTCTCTTGCAGTCAGACTGCCCACACCGTGGAAAAAACAAACCTGTCAGCATCTGGCACATTAATAATGACTTGTTATGAAATAAAACTTAATCAATCACTGCGATTCTTGCAGAGCATTTCCCAGGGATTATTATTCAGAGTGATTGCACAGACATCTTGTTGCATGAGGGTAGATTGCAGTTTGGTTGGAATTAACTCACAACAGCTGCTTTATTACTGAGCTGTATTATTATTTATGTAGGATGAAAGATGTGAACAACACTTGAGTGCAACAGATCTGTGCCCAGAGGAGCTTGCAGTCTAAGGAAGAGGCAAAACTGGAGCAGATGACGATAAAAAAGGGAATGGGACACGTGTGTTGCTGCAATTACATCCATAAACTTAAGCAGAGATTTAGTTTCTCTTAGCCTCTTGTTCTTGTTATGAGCAACATTAATCAAGAAGGTGAAGACTCAAGAGTTTTGTCTCTAATAGCATTGGAATATTTCTTGTGTAACTCTCTCCCCATGGATCCAGTAAGATTTAGCCAAGTTTCACTCAGCTGAGGAGCCAAAGAAAGCAGATAAAAGAGGCAAGGAGTGGTTTATGCCAGAGGAACAGCAAGTATATTTTAGTCTCAGAGACAAAATGGTTTAGTACAAGTCTGCATATTAAGCATCTTAAAATAAAGTTCAGCTGTATGTTGATCTTTGCTCTGAAGCCACATTGCTCAGCTACTAGTATAAATCCTGCAAGATGACAGAAGGTGCTAAACAAGTAAGTGGAAAGAAAAAAGATGGAAAAGATACAGATCTTTTAAAATATCAGAGCAAACTGATCTGTGAGAGGAAAATACAACTCATAAACAGTCAGAGCTTTGTAAGTTAGAACTGAAAGAGGTATCTGGTGGTCTTAGAATCATAGAATCAGTCAGGATTGGAAGGGACCACAAGGATCAGCCAGTTCCAAGCCCCCTGCCATACCCAGGGGCACCCTACCCTAGAGCAGCCTGGTCACAGCCTCAGCCAGCCTGGCCTTAAACACCTCCAGCAATGGAGCCTCAACCACCTCCCTGGGCAACCCATTCCAGCCTCTCACCACTCTCCTGCTCAACAACTTCCTCCTCACCTTCACTCTGTACCTACCCATCTTCATCTTTGCTCCATTCCCCCCCCCAGTCCTGTCACTCCCTGGCAGCCTAAAAAGTCCCTCCCCAGCTTTTTTGTAGGTCACCTCACAGCCTCCTCTTCTGCAGACTGCACAGCCCCAACTCTTTCAGTCTGTCCTCATAGCAGAGCTGCTGCAGCCCTCTGAGCATCCTCATGCCCCTTCTCTGGACATGCTCCAGCATCTCCACATCCCTCTTATAATAGGGGTTCCAGAACTGGATGCAGTACTCCAGGTGGGGTCTCACTGGAGCAAAATAGAGGAGGAGAATCACCTCCCTCCACCTGCTGGCCACACTTCTGATGCAGCCCAGGATCTGGTTGGCCCTCTGGCCTGCAAGTGCACACTGCTGGCTCATGTTGAGCTTCTCTCAACACATCTTGCTCAGAAGGATATGGGGGGGGGGGGGGGGGGTGTTGTTTCCTTCTTTCTGGAAAGCACGTAGAGGTTTTTGATGAAAATGATTGAAACACTCAGTGATAAGTTACCAAAACCTTCTGTTTGTTGATAGGAGGGATATATGTTTGTACCATTGCTTGCTACTGCTGGGAAAAAATATTAGGAGAGGAAGCAAGAAGCACAGGATGGATGATGTTTAAATACCTGGTTACACAGTGTCTGGGTACCAGAATCTTGACAAAATTGGGAGCAGGAGTTAAAACCCCTTAGTAGGGAGATGTTGCATGCCAGAACCTATAATTCACACAGTCCATTAAGTATCTTTCTCTCTTGGGAAAAAGACCTTCCAGATTCTTTCACCCACTGCTTCACACCCCAATACATTTACATTCACCTGCCAACATCAGTCTATAACCAGCCCCAATGCTTTATTTTATCTGGCTGCATTTCCTAATGTCTTTCAGCCAAAGAAATGCCAAGGGATTCGCTATCAGATGCACCTTTCCTCTCCTCAATGGAGTTTTTAAGCTTTTAAGAACACTTTAAACCTGCCAGGGACAAAATGGAATATGAAGAACCAATTTCAATTACAGTGTGTGAGATGGTTTCCCAGCAACAAGAGTATTTAAAAGCAACAAAAATTAACATACCTTAAAAAAAAAAGCAGTAGCAGCAGTAGCTGATTTTCACAGTGTAATATTTTGTGTTCATTAAAACATAGTTTCTGAGCTCTGCTCCTGCCTCAAGGCACAACCCCAACTCATCTTAAGATCATGTTTCTCCTTCCTTCATTGAAATGTATGTAGAACTTTACAAAGACAGAGGAAAAGAAAGCAGAGAGAAAGAAAAAAGACAGGCTAGAGTGGTGACAGAATTGCTTGGAGCTAAGATATTGACTTCTCTCTTGCTGGAAGAGCAAGACTCAGTCTCTTTCACAAGGAATAATCCTTTCTCCTTTAGGATCCAACTCCTTCTTTGAACCATAGGAAGAAATATTCCACCTTAAAACTGTCTTTTTCCAGAATCAGATGGAATCATAGAATGGTAGGTACCTGCTAACACAGGTATGCCTCAAGCAGGTTGCACAGAAATGAATCCAAGTGGTTTTGAAAGTCTTCATAGAAGGAGACTCCACAACCTCTCTAATCACCTTTTGTCACCAAGTCCAGAAGTATTTGTGAAAGCTGTTTTACAACAGACTTAATAAAATCTCTCCTCCCAGGGAGGTGGTGGAGTCACTTTCCCTGGAGGTGGTCAAGAAAAGACCAGATTGGGACACTTAGTGCCATGATCTAGTTGACTGGATAGGGCTGGGTAGTAGGTTGGACTGGATGATCTTAGGTGTCTCTCCCAACCTGGTTGATTCTATTTAATCACAAATGTTATATCCCTGAGCAGGTAACACAGATTTGACCTGCAAGGGAGGCTACCATGGTATTGGTAAAAAGACTGACAGCTTGCTAGTAAGCTCCCATGCAAGAATAAACTGGGGTACTGTGGTAGTTTTCACATGTCCTCTTTTACTTTGAAGGATTTGCAGTAATTGAGCTGTTCATACCCCTTAACACCTTATACCTGACAACAACCTTTGTACAGGTCTAAGGGAGGGCACAAGCAAGGAGGCAGTCACCTACACAAACATAGACATCTATCATATAGACACATGGAGGCAAGTCCCACCGAAGAGATATAGTAGGAGCGCAGAATCCTTCAGTGACCAATCTTCTCAGAGCACAGAGACACAAAAGTGGCTGCACCAAGCCAGAAGCAAAGCCTAAGCAAACCCAACCTCTGATAGTGGGAAAAGCAGATGCCTGTGGTGATGTCTCCCAGGTATACATAGCAATGACATTTAACATTTAACTGCTTAAAACAAGGAGTTTCTGGGCAGCTTCAAAACAAACATTAAACTCTTCAACCTCTCAAATGTACACACCCATCCTTTTTATGTCACCAAAGAATTTCTGTTCCTCAGAAAGCATTTCCATTTTCAGCCCAGGTTGGACCAGAAGTAGAGTCCCATGCATTTGTAGAGTCTCAAGTTATACTTTGCATGTGAATAGATCAAAGGGATCTATCACATTGCACAAAATCAGCAGGACACAGATCATCTGCACTGCAAACACTTCTCTGACAGCATCAATCCATGGCATTCTGGGATATGTAGAGCTCATTTTGCTTAATCTGCTTTGCCTGAGCTGCTAGACATCCAAAAATCCTGCCCAAATGCTCAAATTGTATTCTTCCCCTGCTGTGTGATCAGTGTCTCTGAATGAGGGAGAGAGGATATATCAGAAAAAAAACAGTTGCAGAACAAATGTAGCCAGAGAAGTGAGTGAGGACAATAAATATTTCATTTCTCTAAAGGTTGCTGATTGACTGATGGAAATCTAGGGGTAAGCAGATTTATCTTCCTGCATCAGTAGAGGAACACCATTGTGTGGTGTGTGGAACAGTGTGGATTGGTTTCTACCTCCTCAAATACAGATTTTTTTTTTAAGTAGTCACAGGTTGCTCCAAGTATGAGGATCTATCAAGGTTTTAAGCCACTTGCCTATGCACAAGACCAAGTGCAGGGTTCTGCACTTCGGCCACAATAACCCCAAGCAGCGCTATAGGCTGGGGACTGAGTGGCTGGAGAGCAGCCAGGAGGAAAGGGACCTGGGGGTACTAATAGATAGTAAGCTGAAGATGAGCCAGCAGTGTGCCCAGGTGGCCAAGAGAGCCAATGGCATCCTGGCCTGCATCAGGAAGAGTGTGGCCAGTAGGACAAGGGAGGTTATTCTTCCCCTGTACTCAGCACTGGTCAGGCCACACCTTGAGTACTGTGTCCAGTTCTGGGCCCCTCAATTCAAGAAAGATGTTGAGGTGCTGGAACATGTCCAGAGAAGGGCAACAAAGCTGGTGAGGGGCCTGGAACACAAATCCTATGAGGAGAGGTTGAGGGAACTGGGCCTGTTTAGCCTGGAGAAGAGGAGGCTCAGGGGTGATCTTATTACTGTCTACAACTACCTGAAGGGACATTGTAGCCAGGTGGGGGTTGGCCTCTTCTCCCAGGTAACCAGCAATAGAACAAGGGGACACAGTCTCAAGTTGTGCCAGGGTAGGTATAGGCTGGATGTTAGGAAGAAGTTTTTCACAGAGAGAGTGATTTCCCATTGGAATGGGCTGCCCAGGGAGGTGGTGGAGGCACCGTCCCTGGGGGTCTTCAAGAAAAGCCTGGATGAGGCACTTAGTGCCATGGTCTAGTTGACTGGCTAGGGCTGGGTGATAGGTTGGACTCGATGATCTTGGAGGTCTCTTCCAACCTGGTTGATTCTATGATTCTATGATTCTATGATTCTAAGAGCAGTATGGCAGATGAAATAAGTAGGCTGAAGATGAGCCAGCAGTGTGCCCAGGTGGCCAAGAGAGCCAATGGCATCCTGGGCTGCATCAGAACAGTGTGGCCAGTAGGACAAGGGAGGTTATTCTGCCCCTGTACTCAGCACTGCTCAGGCCACACCTTAAGTACTGTGTTCAGTTCTGGGCTCCTCAATTCAAGAGAGATGTTGAGGTGCTGGAATGTGTCCAGAGAAGGGCAATGAAGGTGGTGAGGGGCCTGGAGCACAGCCCTGTGAGGAGAGGCTGAGGGAGCTGGGGGTGTGCAGCCTGCAGAAGAGGAGGCTCAGGGCTGAGCTCATTGCTGTCTACAACTACCTGAAGGGAGGCTGTAGCCAGGTGGGGTTGGCCTCTTCTGCCAGGCAACCAGCAATAGAACAAGGGTACACAGTCTCAAGTTGTGCCAGGGGAAGTCTAGGCTGGATGTTAGGAGGAAGTTGTTGGCAGAGAGAGTGATTGGCACTGGAATGGGCTGCCCAGGGAGGTGATAGAGTCACCATCCCTGGAGTTGTTGAGGAAAAAGCCTGACTGAGGCACTCAGTGCCATGGTCTAGTTGATTGTCTAGGGCTGGGTGCTAGGTTGGACTGGATGATCTTGGAGGTCTCTTCCAACCTGGTTGATTCTATGATTCTATGAAATACTGCTTGAGACATCCCTGTTGGATTGGCATTTACAACTTGGGATCTACAAGAGTCTGTACTACCTAGAAGAGTAGTTAGAGGCTGAGTAGGACCTCCCAGTTTCACCATGGACCTGTACTTGGGCAGCTGGATTGAATCCTCTGAAGGTGAGAGCCTGAATCCTCTCCTAGGCTTCTGCATTCGTTACAGAAGTGACCTTGGAGAATACGAAGTGGCAGTCAAGGAAAGTACAAAGCATAATGAAATGACAGAGATGAAAGTAGATGTAGACAGCTGTCTTTCCCCTTCCTTGTGAAGAACAGAGAGGAGGCCCCACTGAGAGAGACCTGTGAGCTCGGGTTCTAAATAGGCAAATCGTCAGCAGAAAGCCATTGGGATAAGAAATTTGTAATTCAAATGGACTGAAATCAAAGGCCAAGGGCATGAAGAACTGGTCACCAAGAAGTTTTACAGTTTCTTCTTTATGAAAATAAGGGTACTTGAACTGCTGCCATCCCTTAAGTCAACTTGTCCCCTTAGCAATGCTGATTTCATGCAAAGCCACCCAAATACTGATTCTTCATTTACTCTGCTGAATGCTTATAACCTCTCTGAAATTTTCTACTTCCCCCATGTTTTTCTCCCTAACTTGTTTGCAGCTCCTTCTGCTCTCTGCATGTCTCTGCTGCATCACAGCAACTTTCTCCCATAATTAGTGTTTATGCACCACAGCCTCTTGGGCCTGTTCTGAAGCTGAATTTCTCCATTTGAGCTTGGAATTGGATTTTCAGGCCAGAAAGGGAAAAAAAAAGTGTTACAGAGCAAGTATAGAATCATAGAATCAGTCAGGGTTGGAAGGGACCAAAAGGATCATCTAGATCCAAGACCCCTGCCATGGGCAGGGATGCCTTACCCTAGAGCAGTATGATCAAGCAGTATGATTTTTCTCTGGATCATGGTGGTTGTGTGGCACAAGACTTGAGGGCTGAGGGACTGTTGCCTTTTGGTACATGAGGGCTGTGGTGAGAAGTTGTTTCAGTGCTAAAAGCATTGAGCCCACAGGACACAAAAACTATGCTCATCAAGAGCCTTGTCATCCCTTGTCCCGTATATATGTGTTTGTGTTCTGAACCAGGTATCTAAAACTAAACACCAGTGGTGTTCCCCGAGGATCAGTGCTGGGCCTAGTCCTGTTCACTGTCTTTATTGATGATCTGGATGAGGGGATTGAGTCCAGCATCAGTCAGTTTGCAGATGACACCAAGCCAGGAGCAGGTGTGGATCTGTTGGAGGGTAGGAGAGCCCTGCAGTGGGACCTTGCCAGGCTGGATGGGTGGACAGAGGCCAATGGGATGAGAGTTAACAAGGCCAAGTGCAGGGTTCTACACTTTGGCCACAACAACCCCAAGCAGCACTACAGGCTGGAGAAAGAGCGGCTGGAGAACAACCAGGCAGAAAGGGACCTGAGGGTACTGGTAGAGAGTAGCTGAAGATGAGCCAGCAGTGTGCCCAGGTGGCCAAGAGAGCCAATGGCATCCTGGCCTGCATCAGGAACAGTGTGGCCAGTAGGACAAGGGAGGTTATTCTTCCCCTCTACTCAGCACTGGTCAGGCCACACCTTGAGTGCTGTGTCCAGTTCTGGGCTCCTCAATTCAAGAGAGATGTTGAGATACTGGAAGGTGTCCAGAGAAGGGCAAAAAAGTTGGTGAGGTGCCTGGAGCACAGCCCTGTGAGGAGAGGCTGAGGGAGCTGGGGGTGTGCAGCCTGCAGAAGAGGAGGCTCAGGGCAGAGCTCATTGCTGTCTACAACTACCTGAAGGAACATTGTAGCCAGGTGGGGTTGGCCTCTTCTCTCAGACAACCAGCAATAGAACAAGGGGACACAGACTGAAGTTGTGCCCAGAGGAGGTCTAGGCTGGATGTTAGGAGGAAGCTGTTGGCAGAGAGAGTGATTGGCATTGGAATGGGCTGCCCAGGGAGGTGGTGGAGTTGCCATCCCTGGAGGTGTTGAAGAAAAGACAGCAGCAATTTGGAGAGAGGAGACAGAAAAGCTGATGGGATGCAGAGGAAATAAACAGGAGGAGGACTCTCTGAAAGATTGCTTTTGCAGTTGGTTAAGTTATATATATCTCCATGGGCAACTGGTGGAAATTTTACAAAGCACTGTGAACTTAATTCCTTCTGAGACGTTTTACACATGTGATATAGAATTACTTTATTAAGGAGCACTTTAAAAATTGCAAGAGGATAATGACCTGAGCAAGCCATGCTTTCTTTCAAACAGCCTGCCAGCCAGTGTGGAAAAAGCATCCCTACATGTCAAAAAGTTCTTGTGGAGAGCCACAGAAAAAGACTCGAAGTCAAAAGCTAGAAAGGCACAAACCCATTGTGCACAAACAGCTGATTTCTCATGCTGAAATTGTTTCATGCACAGATTTATCAAGAAGAATAGTCAGAGCTGGTTCTTGCCTTTGCAGGTGGGTGATAGGCTGGTGGAATTGGACCCCAGCCCCTAAGACACATCAGGGGTGTGGAACTACTTCTGCCCACACCTGCTGGTGAGGAGGTTTGTAGGGATGCAGAGGAGACCTGTGCATGCAAAGCAAGCAAGTAGAAAGGAGCAGCAGCTGGGGAAAAACAATCATTCCCACTCCCAGATAAGAACAGTGCAAGTTATTTTATCTTCATTCTCCAAACAATAAAGTTCCTTTTTGCCTACAGTGTTGAGACAGGGTTAAAAATATCACAAAGTTGATTGAAAAAAAAGGCAACCCCCCCCAGGACTGATGTTACTGCTGTTTGATCTCACTTTCTGGGTAGGGGATTGGCTGAGTTTTGATCTCTCCGTGTAACTGAGACAAATGATTCTTATCTGCTGAGGCTGGTAGTGCAGGGGAGCAAATTGCACATCATCTGCCTCAGCTGACTGACTAGAAGATGTGGAGCTAAATGCACCCACATTTACCGCCTCTGGCTTCATCAGTAAATTACTGTATAATGAACCAGCACATAGTGACTTTCCTGTTTTCTTCCATAGTTAATGCTCTTCTGGTCTCCCATCCATAGATTTGATCTACACCACAGCCAGCCTGTGCCTATGCATGATCCATCTTGGGTTCAATGAGAGTGGACCTGAACCCTAGAAGTGGAGGTAGAAAGAAACACACAGTGCTGGTGATACTGGCGAGGAGCATTCGATCCTTTCATTAACCCTGATAATGTTTCAGATGAAAACCTTAATGCTACAATCAATAATTCAGCCTGTGATCAGTTTGTTAGTCAATCTCAAATGCTTTTCTTTTAATAGGGGATTCCCAGAAGAATCATGAGCAGTTACTCTTAAGCAGTCACTCCAGGTGTGTGTAAAGTACCACTTCTGGGTTTTACTTTGCATCCTTCTGACAACCACAGTCATCTCCCTGTCTTAGCTGGGGTTGTCTAGCCTGGAGAAGAGGAGGCTTGGATGGCCTCATTGCTGTCTACAACTATCTGAAGGGAGGCTTCAGGAGCTAGCTAGGTGGGGGTTGGTCTCTTCTGCCAGGCAAGCAACAACAGAACAAGGGGACATAGTCTGAAGTTGTACCAAGGGAGGTCTAGGCTGGATGTTAGGAGGAAGTTGTTGGCAGAGAGAGTGATTGGCATTGGAATGGGCTGCCCAGGGAGGTGGTGGAGTCACTGTCCCTGGAGGTGTTCAAGCAAAGCCTGGATGAGGCACTTAGTGCCATGGTCTGGTTGATTGGATAGGGCTGTGTGCTAGGTTGGACTGGATGATGTTGGAGGTCTCTTCCAACCTGTTTGATTCCATAATTCTATGATTAGGCTGCTATCAGTCCTCCATTAATCTAATATGTTTCATCAAATTATTTGCATATTCATTCTTGCCCTTACTGCTTTACAGGAAAAAGTAGTCTCTGAGTTCTTCCATGCTGCAGACTGAGCTGACAGGATCCCAGCTTTGGGCCTTCTTCACAGACTTCCCTAAACTCTGCCTTTGCTTCAACTGTGACTCAGAAACTGTAGCTAAAACACGATGACACCAAGCCCAACCTGCTGGTGCCTCCACAGGACTCATTACCTGAGCTCACCTATATGCCAGTTCAGTGCAGGTTCTCATCTGCCTGAAAACCCCCATGCAGACACATCTTTGTCAATGCCAGATTCCCCTCTTCTCCTTTGAGCTACCTTTCCTCCTCTTCAGAACAGGTTTCTTATTAACTGTGAAAAAGCTGACAGATACCATCTTGGGTGTTAAGGCAGAGATGAAACAAAAACCTTTGAAAGAGGTCCAGATCTGGCATTGCTTTGCTGTTTGAAGGCACTCCACCCAAAGGAAGGTGGACAAAGGAAACCTGCATGGTAGTGTTCAGTATCTGAGGTGGATGCAAAACAGCAGAACAGTTTAGAATCACAGAATCAGTGAGGGTTGGAAGGGACCACAAGAACCATCCAGTTCCAAACCCCCTGCCATACCCCAGGACACCCTACCCTAGATCAGGCTGGCCACAGCCTCATCCAGTCTGGCCTTAAACACCTCCAGGAATGGAGCCTCAACCACCTCCCTGGGCAACCCATTCCAGCCTCTCACCACTCTCATGCTCAACAACATCCTTCTCACATCCACTCTGAACCTACCCACCTGCAGCTTTGCTCCATTCCTCCTAGTCCTGTCACCCCCTGACACAATTTCTGTGCCATTTCATTGTGCAGTTCCACTTTTAAGAAATAGGGATGCTTTGCTTCTGCTCTGCTGGCTAGAATTTTATCTGGTTTTGACACTTATTCATTTTCCACTTGTTAGGCTGCCTGTGAGATTTTCATTCTTGGGTGGTTGGTTGTTTTCTTCGCCCCTCTATTATTATTATTATTTAAAAGATCAATGTGTGTGGAGTTTCCATTGTCACATTACACACACTGAGTAAATACAGTCCCTGAAACAGGAGATTTTATCTAGGACACTCAGATGAAATTCCATGGCTGACAGTTGTTTAAACGAGCCCTCTCTGCCAGAGTACAATAGCAAATTATACTCTTCAGTCCCTTTACCTTCTCTTCCTTATGTATTGGAGGAGAGGGAGCGAGAGAAAAGCAGGGTCACCCTGGCACTGCATTTATTCTGCTGTGGTGACTTCACTGCACACAAGTACCCAGGCACTCACTTTGAGCAGCACACTTAGCACTGAGATTACACCTCGGGTATAATATGATACGTGACCTGCTCTGGCTTGCAATGACTTGCTAAGTCAGCTAATTTCTTTTCCTTGTCCTCACACAGTAAGAAGTGAATGGAGATTTTATTCTTTCCTACCCAGAAGTCCTCACTCTTGCTGGCATCAGCAGAGATAGCCTGCAGTTAATGTACTAGATAGTAAGCTGAAGATGAGCCAGCAGTGTGCCCAGGTGGCCAAGAGAGCCAATGGCATCCTGGCCTGCATCAGGAACAGTGTGGCCAGTAGGACAAGGGAGGTTATTCTGCCCCTGTACTCAGCACTGGTCAAGACACACCTTGAGTACTGTGTCCAGTTCTGGGCCACTCAATTCAAGAAAGATGTTGAGGTGCTGGAACATGTCCAGAGAAGGGCAACAAAGCTGGTGAGGGGCCTGGAGCACAAATCCTATGAGGAGAGGTTGAGGGAGCTGGGCCTGTTTAGCCTGGAGAAGAGGAGGCTCAGGGGTGATCTTATTACTGTCTACAGCTACCTGAAGGGGCATTGTAGCCAGGTGGGGGGTGGCCTCTTCTCCCAGGCAACCAGCAATAGAACAAGGGGACACAGTCTCAAGTTGTGCCAGGGTAGGTATAGGCTGGATATTAGGAAGAAGTTCTTCACAGAGAGAGTGATTGGCATTGGAATGGGCTGCCCAGGGAGGTGGTGGAGGCACCGTCCCTGGGGGTCTTCAAGCAAAGCCTGGATGAGGCACTTGGTGCCATGGTCTGGTTGATTGGCTAGGGCTGGGTGATAGGTTGGACTGGATGATGTTGGAGTTCTCTTCCAACCTGGTTGATTCCATGATTCTATGATTCTACCTGGGCGCTGGGGCAGCTTTCTAAAGGATGTGCTCTGTGGTACAAGGTATAAAAGCAGGATCAGCCTTGTCTGTCAGTGTGCTCTCCATGTGCTTCATAAAGAAAACACCACCATTTGTAGGAAGAGATGAGTTACAGAGAACATGGGAGGTCAGAGCAGAAGTGGGAGTAACACAGCCCATCCTGAAGGCACGGAATGGAGTCTGGCATCCCAGAGAGACCATCAAGCCTTGAGCTAAGGGAATCAGCCAGTGTAAGACAGCTTAGAATATGGAATGGGTCTGGCCATGGGAACGGCACAAGTTCACACTTACCAGGCAGAGTGGGCATCCACTTAAAGCTGTTACAGCTGAACACAGCATTGATGTAACTGAGATGCTCGGTTCAGGAAAGAGGTGGGGCTCAAGGTGCAACTGCAGTGTGAGAGTTCCTGTGTGGGAGGTAAAACTCAGTTACTCAAAGCAGCTTCAGTCATTCACATCTATGGGCCTGATTCAAAGTCAGGTTGGACAGGGCTCTGAGCAATCTGTTCTAGTTGAAGATGTCCCTGATCACTTCAGGGGAGTCAGATTAGACAAACTCTAATGGTCCTTCCCAACTCAAAACATTCTATGATCCTCATTTACAAACAACTCTCTCGTTCTTCAGAACATGTCAGGGCTTCAGAGCAAGATGCATGGTACTGACTCCTCCTTTGAGGCCCCCCATCCCAAAAGTGCTACATGAAAGAGACAAGGGTTTTGCTAAACTCCTGAATCTTTTCCTTTGTTATTTTGCCAAATCCCACAACCACGGAGCCAAGAGGACTGATTCCATGATCCCTACCTGAGTGAAACAATTTGGATGTGAAATAATGTGTGTAGGATGGTTCACAATGTCATCAGAAAGATGAGATGAGATGAGATGAGATTAACATCTTCATAGATGATCTGGATGAGGGCATGGAGTCAGTCCTCAGCAAGTTTGCAGATGACACTAAGCTGGGGGCAGATGTGACTGAGTTGGAAGGCAGAAGGGCTCTGCAGCAGGACCTTGACCGCCTGGACAGATGGGCAGAGTCCAATGGGATGGGGTTCAATAGCTCCAAGTGCAGGGTGCTGCACTTTGGCCACAACAACCCCATGCAGAGATACAGGCTGGGGTCGGAGTGGCTGGAGAGCAGCCAGACAGAGAGGGATCTGGGGGTACTGATTGATACCTGCCTGAACATGAGCCAGCAGCATGCCCAGGTGGCCAAGAGAGCCAGTGGCATCCTGGCCTGCATCAGGAATGGTGTGGTCAGCAGGAGCAGGGAGGTCATTCTGCCCCTGTACTCTGCACTGGTTAGACCTCACCTTGAGTCCTGTGTTCAGTTCTGGGCCCCCCAGTTTAAAAGGGATGCTGAGATGCTTGAGCGTGTCCAGAGAAGGGCGACAAGGCTGGGGAGAGGCCTTGAGCACAGCCCTACGAGGAGAGGCTGAGGCAGCTGGGATTGGTTAGCCTGGAGAAGAGGAGGCTCAGGGGTGACCTTATTGCTGTCTACAACTACCTGAGGGGTGGTTGTGGCCAGGAGGAGGTTGCTCTCTTCTCTCAGGTGGCCAGCGCCAGAACGAGAGGACACAGCCTCAGGCTGTGCCAGGGGAGATTTAGGCTGGAGGTGAGGAGAAAGTTCTTCACTGAGAGAGTCATTGGACACTGGAATGGGCTGCCCGGGGAGGTGGTGGAGTCGCCGTCCCTGGAGCTGTTCAAGGCAGGACTGGACGTGGCACTTGGTGCCATGGTCTGGCCTTGAGCTCTGTGGTAAAGGGTTGGACTTGATGGTCTGTGAGGTGTCTTCCAACCCTGATAATACTGTGATACTGTGAGATGAGACAGTGGTAAAGACAAGGAGGGGTATCAACCAATTTGCTTCTATATTCTCATCTCTCACAAAGCACACTTTAATTATTTTCTTAGGAAGAACTGGCAAAGCTCAACACATTAATTAGGATTGTAATCCAAAGATAAAATTGTTAAGAAAAAATAGTAGGCAACCTGGCTCTGGGTACCTAGAATAGTGAGCCCACAGGAAAGAAGGTCGTGATCAAGATAATCAGACTGAAATTACAGAGCATATCCCACAAACCAATGTGAAGAAAGGCTCATGGCCAACACAACACTAAGACAGAACTTCAGGAATGCTGTTGTTTCATCTGTGGCAGAAGGGTCTTGGTAGCATGGCAGAAGATGCCAGCAGAGGTTCTCAATCCAAGATGCCAATGTTGTACAACAACAGTCTGAGACTAAAGTCTTCAGTCTTCATGTCCAATGTTTTCACCCAAAGGCCAGCCCCTCCAGCCCAGCAATCTGCTCAGGTGTGTCTCAAGATCCTTTGCAGTGATTATTGTAATTTCACTCTCAGTTAGGTCAGTAAATTGAGCTATCAAGGGAGATTGACTTGCCTGAGGACTACTAACAAGCCTAGGACAGAGAAATACAACTGAGGTCTCTTGATCCCAGCCCAATGCTTTGTAGCTGTCTGTGGAGCTGAATGTATGTGAAAGACTGTTGGAAACTGAACTCTTCATTGCAAAAAACTGGTGGGGGATGGCTTGTGTGGCCTGTGAGACACATTCCCTGGGAACAGCAGTGTAACTAATTATCACCTCATGTTAAAACTCATCTTTGCTGTCCTGATTCAGATTATGTTGGGACAAATCTTCCCCATATATGATCTTAACTCTTTGAATTTCAGGCAATCCAGAGAGTAGTGTTGTGCTGGGAAACAGAAGCAGAGGCAGCAGATGCCAGGGGAGGTCTAGGCTGGATGTTAGGAGGGAGTTCTTGCCAGAGAGAGTGATTGGCATTGGAATGGGCTGCCCAGGGAGGTGGTGGAGTTGCCATACCTGGAGGTGTTCAAGAATAGCCTGGATGAGGCATTTAGTGCCATGGTCTGGGTGATTGGCTAGGGCTGGGTGCTAGGTTGGACTAGATGATCTTGGAGATCTCTTCCAACCTGATTGATTCCATGACTCTCTTCTTTTGTGCTTCAGCCCACTCTCAGCACTGTTTCAGAGATGAAACACATGCACAATCCTCGTTTGATCTTTGCTCCATGGCCACCATTCAGCAAGGACATTCCTCATCAGCTGGAAAACAGACCTGGAGATTCTTCTGCTTGGGGCAGTTCTGTGACTCTCAAACCATACCAACCTTTTAACTCTTCACTCATTCACTCATGGATCCACACTAAAGACATTTACATCAAATTTTGCTTTGATTCTATCCCTGAGTGCTCAGACAGGGTGGGAGACAGTTCTGAGGGAAAGGCTTTTTGTAACAAGGCTGTGATTATTTCACTGGTGTGTGTTTCCCCCTTCTGCTAGATTGGTTTTTCACTCCAGCTCTATTTCTTTGAACCCAAAGCATTTGTTTCTTTTTTCCTCCTTGTTTTCCTTGTGGTCCTCTCCTCTGTTGAAAAGCAAAGTCATCAATAACTCTAGATGAAATGTATTTGCTGTAACTCTCCAGGATAACATGGTTGGAATGTTTTGATTGATTTACATCAATAAAAAACCAAACTGCATCAGCAGTTTGTCTGTAGAAACCTTTGTTTTCTTTAAAGGTATGAGCCCTGTGCCTCATTAGTCTCCCAAGCTTTCCTTTTGGTACCTGTTGTGTTTCACACATTTTTATAAGCTGTCTGCCTCTAATAAATGAAATTATGCTTCAGCTGTAAAGTGTTCCCATAAGCAATCAAAGAAACACTGCCTTGTAGTTGCTGAGAATAAGCACCATCAGTACCATTGTCACATCATCCAGATGTAATACAGCCTGGTTATTAGTTTTGTGCTGCTCTGACAGCTTGGCTGGTGCAACATCTCTAAAAACCCACTGCTGGAGGAATCAAAGCACTGAGAATCAGCTTTAACCAGCCTAAGCTGCCTGGCACTATAGCTGGTTATCAAACAGAAGGGTGGCTTGCTTCAGTGATTTTACTGGAATAGGTGAATTAAAAGTGGAAATCACATGCAGGCTTATTATCATGACTGAAAATTACCAGTATGAGTTATAAGAGCTGTGACAGCATCTTCGGGGAGCTCCAGAGAAGTTCAGCTAAACCTCCTTTGGGATTCACAGGCAAGTAGAAACATGCTGTTTGCTTGTGCTCTTATTTCTTGTTTCAAAGAGAGAGAAGAGAAAGGATTGTGTTTTTTCCTGGAGCATCTTCAGGTCAAATGAGATGATGAATGCACCTGTGCACACGCTCTGGTCTATTCTTATTTGGCACCTTCAGTGATGTCCAGAGGAAGAAGAGGAGCTAGGTCATGACATACAACATTATTCAATTTCAGATCAAAGCATGCTGCCAAGTCCCCTTTTGTCTGATCTGACATCCACCAATGGTAGTTTTGGATTCCCATGGCTTTTATGCATCTCTCCCAAGCCCATAGCTCAGTAGCAAAGTTTTGGATCTGGCACCCTTTGCTTTCATTATTCTCCTGCATTGTACTCTCCAATGCCATATTTATCCATCAAGTTTTCTGCTGCTGTCCATGTGGTAATCACTCTATGAGTGCAAGAAACCTATGAGAGATAAATGGTACCTCAGAGAGCTTAGGACACCAGTGAGTATCAGTGGAAGCATTCTCATGAGACCACAAAACCAACACAACAGGTAGGTGACAGAGCAAGTATTTGTTGAGGGCAAGGCTAGACACAGCACAATTGTGTCTTTAGCATTGAAATACATTTTACTTAGGTTTAAATTCTCTCCATCTTGGTGATCCTTATTTTCATACAAATCTTTTTGGCTTTTTTTCCCCCCCCTTTTCAAATAGGGATGAGGCAGAAGGGGAAGCAGAGAGGAAATCAGCATTCAAAACTCCTCTCCCCTCGCATGCACTTTGCATTGCTAAAATTAACATTGTGTCTGGTTCAGTCGGATCAACTTTGCAGTCAGATTGTGCAGTAATTAGAACATATCTCAGAGGCAAAAGAGAAAATCCCACTGACTCCAATTTACCCTTTTGCAACCCACCCTGGGAAGCAGCAAAGCTTCAGATGGCTGTTTATTTATTGGTTTATATATATATATATATGTAGAGAGAGAAAGCAGATAACAATTCCTCTGTTTCTCTACCCATTCTGCTTGGAAGCCTATTTACAAACACACAGCCAAAATCTGCTTCAGAAACTGGTGACTGTGTTCACTGTTCCAGAACACCTAACAGCAAAGGCAAGCAGGAGTTGCTTTAGTGGAGCAATAATAGTTTAAGTTGCTCAAAGAGGAGATGAACCCCGAGAGCAGCATATAATTGTCACAACCTAAAGGCTGCAGAGAGCCTTAAATAAATCAGATTTTGCACTCTGTGAATTTTACATTCTTCTTGAGCTACTGTGGCACTGTCATCAGGACCTGAGGTTTAGCCACCATTCCTAAAGCATGGGCTAAATTCTTCCACATTCTGCACCAAAATTCACACTGGTTTCATGGTGATTGAATTGGTCTCTCTGGATTCATGTTTGTGTACAGTAAACCAGCCATGGAATCTTTTGAGGAAAGAGGATCCAAGGCTTGGTTAACTGTTTTCTGGGCTGCATTCCTTTCTCTCTAGCCTCTCTGCCATCTCTCTGAATAATCCACTTTGCTTCCTAACCCCCTGGCTGAACCTCCATTCTTCCTCGGGACTGGGGTAAGGTTGAGAGCAGTGGGAAAAGGTGGAAGGGTGGTTGGGAGCCCCTCCTGGGGACTCAGGTTTCTGGGAGGGCTGCTGTGTTTCTGTATTACCTTTTCCCTTGTCTATTTCTGTCTATAACTGTATATACTGTAAATATCTGCTTGTATATTGTGCTAGCTGTAAATATAAGCTTTGTTCAAATTTCTAGAGCCAGCTGAGTCTAGTCTGGGTAATTTCCAAAGTGTGTGTGTGGGGGGGGGGGGGGGGGGCGAGGGGGGGGGGAGGGGTGGGGGGAGCAGGGAACACCCAAAACATCACACCACTATAAGGTCTCCTTGATGCCTTCTCTTCTCCAGGCTGAAGAGCCCAAACTCTTGTAGCCTGTCCTCATAACAGAGCTGCTGCAGCCCTCTGAGCATCTTTGTGGCTCTCCTCTGGACTGGCTTCAACAGTTCCATGTCCTTCTTGAGTTGGGGGCTCCAGAACTGCACACAGTACTCCAGGTGGGGACTGACAAGAGCAGAGTAAAAGGGGAGAATCCCCTCCCTCGCTCTGCTGGCCACACTGCTCATGATTATGCTTTGGGACCAAGTAATTAACAATGATCAAAGAGCCTATTTGTCATTAAAAAAAGTTAATGTTGATAAAAGCATCACTATATTCCTAGTATTTGCTGGTTTATTTTTCCCTAAAGAAAGAAAACAATTCATTTTCCATTATTTGACAATATAATCCTTAACACTATTTGGATGTTTTTCATTGTGGCAGAAGGGATTTTTTTCTGGCAAGAAAGGAAGAAAGAAAGAAAGGAAGAAGGAAAGGAAGGAAGGAAGGAAGGAAGGAAGGAAGGAAGGAAGGAAGGAAGGAAGGAAGGAAGGAAGGAAGGAAGGAAGGAAGGAGGAAGGAAGGAAAGGAAGAAGGAAAGGAAGGAAAGGAAGGAAGGAAAGGAAGGAAGGAAAGGAAGGAAAGGAAGGAAGGAAAGGAAGGAAGGAAGGAAGGAAGGAAGGAAGGAAGGAAGGAAGAAAGAAAGAAAGAAAGAAAGAAAGAAAGAAAGAAAGAAAGAAAGAAAGAAAGAAAGAAAGAAAGAAAGAAAGAAAGAAAGAAAGAAAGAAAGAAAGGAAGGAAGAAAGGAAGGAAGGAAGGAAGGAAGGAAGGAAGGAAGGAAGAAAGGAAGAAAGGAAGAAAGGAAGAAAGGAAGAAAGGAAGAAAGGAAGAAAGGAAGGAAGGAAGGAAGGAAGAAAGAAAGAAAGAAAGAAAGAAAGAAAGAAAGAAAGAAAGAAAGAAAGAAAGAAAGAAAGAAAGAAAGAAAGAAAGAAAGAAAGAGAGGGAGGGAGGGAGGGAATGAATGAATGAATGAATGAATCATAGAACCACAGAATTAGCCAGGTTGGAAGAGACCTCCAAGATCATCCAGTCCAACCTAGCACCCAGCCCTAGCCAATCAACCAGACCATGGCACTAAGTGCCTCAGCCAGGCTTTTCTTCAACACCTCCAGGGACAGCAACTCCACCACCTCCCTGAGCAGCCCATTCCAGTGTGAAGAACTTCCTCCTAACATCCATCCTATACCTCTCCTGGCTCAACTTGAGACTGTGTCCTCTTGTTCTGTTCCTCTGGAATCCAGCAAATTTGTGGAAAATTGTGGAAATTTGTTGTAAAAAAAAAAGCATTTTTTAATTAGCAAAACCTTTCTTTAATTTTCCAAAGAAGCTCAACAAAATTCGTGGTCAGATTTCCAGATTGCACAAGGTGGTTGGTTCAATTACAGCAGGAAAGGAGTCATTCTGAGACCTAATTAAATATGCTGGTATGCAGATGGTTAATTGGATTAATAATTACCTTGCATATGCACAAGGAAGTTTTATGTTTGCACAGGCAATTTTTGTCAAGATTCTCCTGGGGTAGAAAAGAAAATAAAAGATCATGGTAATAAATGGCTGTTTCAAATAATTAGATCACTTTAGAATCATAGCACCTTAGAAACATAGAATCTTAGAATCAGTCAGGGTTGGAAGGGACCACAAGGAGCATCTAGTTCTAAACCCCTGCCATGGGTGCAGACACCCTACCCGAGATCAGGCTGGCCACAGCCTCATGCAGCCTGGCTAAAACACCTCCAGGGATGGGGCCTCAACCACCTTCCTGGGAAACCCATTCCAGCCTCTCACCACTCTCATGCTGAACAACTTCCTCCTTGTCTCCACTCTGTATCTCCCCACTTCCAGCTTTGCTCCATTCCCCCCAGTCCTGTCACTCCCTGAGAGCCCAAAAAGTCCCTCCCCAGCTTTTTTATTGGCCCCCTTCAGATACTGGAAGGCCACAAGAAGGTCACCTGGGAGCCTCCTCTGCTGCAGACTGAACAGCCCCAACTCTTTCAGTCTGTCCTCACAGCAGAGCTGCTGCAGCCCTCTGAGCATCCTCATGGCCCTTTTCTGGACACATTCCAGCATCTCCACATCCCTCCTCCAATAGGGGTTCCAGAACTGGATGCAGTACTCCAGGTGGGATCACACCAGAGCTGAGTAGAGGCAAGGGTTGCCTTGGTTGTGACTAAACTTTAGAGGAGTAGCTTTCTGCTTCCATCAGAAGGCAATTTT